>NC_139315.1:2086250-2781666 GCF_051148585.1 Colletotrichum jinshuiense
GATTTCGGAGTCACCGTGATGACTGAGGAGTTGCTGGATGGGCCCCTCGTGGCTCGTTATTTCCGAAGGGACTGCCTTCTTTCATTGGCCTTTGGCCGCTGATCTTTACCCCCTTGGCTGTGGGAGCCTTGTCGACGCCGTCCAAAGCGCCCACTCAGACGCCGTTGCCAACCAGGTCCACCTTCCAACTTCCTAACAAAGCATCGCCTGAAGCGCTAATCGACAAGCAGTCTACTCAACAGACTATGTAGCACTGTGCTTCAGAAATTGCCATGGTTCCCAAACCCCGCTTACTGGCGATGCGCGGGCAACGTGGTAACTCTCTCTCAATTTCTGCTTCTGTGGAACGCGCACCACAGGCTTTAGCCTCTCCGAGACAGGGCGGGGGAGGGCGTCTCCAATGAACGCTGGGCTACGGATACTTCAGCACCCGGCTCGCTGGTGGCCGGTCATCAACCCGGCTCCGTCGTTGTCGCCGTCTGGCGAGGCTGAAAACATCTGATGCCATAATCAGTCACGTTTCATAAACTGCAAGGCGAGCCATGGGCCCAGACTGATGCAGGCGGCTGCCCTGACGTGTGACTTGGCTTGATTTCCAGCGTCTCGAAAAACGAAAGGCCGATGGGCCCGCTCCACAGGCGAGTGCCGTCGCCCATTGTGTCTGTGTCGCCAGTGCTGGTGGATCAGACTCCAGAGGATCCCTGCACCACGGCCTGGAACCCACTCAACGTCCGTAGACGGTACGGCTAGGCTTCTAGAAGCCTTCATGGAAACACAAGCTAGGGGAGCCAGGGTTTGATTGCGGTTTTGGACCGGGAAGAACGAACCACGTTGTGTGACGCGGGCAACGGGAACCAGGGCCGAAATGGGAGATGGCCACAGACTACCAAAGGAACGCAGAAAAGAAAGGAAACCGAACGGGCTGTCCAGTCAGCACGAGATACGGCTGGTACATCGACTGTCGGTCTTCTCATTCCCATTCAACGTCCCTTTGAGACCGGGGGCTCCAAGCTTTACTCCAGCCAGCCTGGCCCGCCTCGGTTTCAAACGTCTGACGTTTCGCTGGCCGCCATCCCGCGTCTGCCCTTGACGTACCGTAATACTGCATAGTACGGGGTAATAAATTTAGTAGTGATGGGGGTCATTAGTTGTTCGGTAGTCCTGGAACAACCCAAACCTTGCCATCTGCCCGAGTCGGAGATCAGATCGAACGAAATTCCGCGGGCGCCCGGCTCGAAGCATCATGTCAGATTATGCTCCAAGCACACCGAAAATGGCAATTGCGCCTGTCAGACGCGAAGAGGGCGCTGGTGCATGGGAATGGAAGCCTAAAAATGTAGTCGCCATCTGAGCTCTCTCAGCGTGTTCAAAACGACGCACCATTGACGGCAGAGAACCAGCAACAAGCGTTCGCAAGTACCATCGTCAGGAAGGTGCTTTATGACCGGATCACACTCATGCCTTGCGTTTCATATACGATGGTCAGGAAGACAATGTTCCCACACTTCATTTGCAGACAGTTGCCGCTTCTTTCCCGTAACGAACAAGACGGACGCGCGACGAGCACGGGGCGTGAGCGGGCAGGTCAGCGTTTTTGCGACGAAAAACCCACGATACGAAGATGATCGGGTCACCCCCTGCCGGCCAGACTTCTACGGTAGGGAACGCAGCGGTCTCCAACTGCCAAGCTCAGCACCATCTCGCGGCGCAAACTACACTAGTGTGTCCGTACGGATACTTCTATCCACTTCCAAACTGCAACGGCTGATTATGGCGGTGGATACCAGTGATCAAAGCAGGAGTGAATGCCGAAAGTCTGCCTACGCCCAAAGAAGCCAGCAAGTATACCTGCTAACTGCGAGTGCGGCTTACGGTCCGTATTGCCTAGCACAGTCACAGTGCCAGGCGGCATTCTCTCGACTTGGGGGTGTGGCATATTTCAGTAATTAAAACCCGGTTCATGCAAAACCCAGGGAGCCCAGACAAAGGAAACCTACGCAATCGGTTGCCTTGGTACAGATGTCAGCGCACAGCTCATCTAGGGTGCGGTCAGAAAAGAAAAGCATCGATACAACCCTGACACCGAAAAGCAGCCCTGGTTGCTAGCGACAGCGGCATTGGCCATGTAGAAGCCTCAAATGACAGCTCTGCCCTTCTACCACAGGAGCATTCCAGTCTAGTTTCATGTGCTCCTCAGTGGCTAGGGCGGAGGCGTTGGGGATCACGTTTTTTTTTTCCTTCTTTTTTTTTTAAACAGGCGGGTGGCGCTCATTCAGCACGTGTCTTCCCTTTCAGCAAACAGCTGGACGCGTTTCAGCGACATCTGAGACGACCGATCCACTGGGGAGCTGAAATAATGCGACAGATTAAAGACATGGCTCATCACTCGCCAGGCGGGGCGACAGGGGGCGTGGCAGTCAATGAAGCTACTGGTCGTGCCTAGCACCTTGTTTGACCTGAGAGCTATTTGCAGACAGATCTTCTAGAATGCAGTCAGGAGCTTAGCCTGGGGGCTAGTGATCTGGCAGTCAATCGTCCCGTCGCGGAAAACGATAATCAACTATGCTTCTGGGTCCCCTCTGATACCAGGACATGCTTAGCGAACTACATGTTGCCTATTGGTCAAGCCACCACAGTTTGTGTCTGGGCTACACATCAAGCGCCCCATCGGCGACTTACACAACAGGTCCATTTTGGGGCTCGTCCCAGATACGGTGACAAACTCCGCCTCCGTCTCCCCATCGGGTCTCGGTGCCCGGGCAAGTGAACCACCCCCACGGCAACATTGGCCTGGAAGAGGGGGTCGCGGTATTCAAGAGCGGACGGCCTTTGTTCGGCGATGAAGACCCTTTTGCTGGACTGCGGGTGCTGTGCTATTCTCATGTGTTGACAGCCTGCAGTTGTTGCTCGTGGAAAATCTCCCACCATTGGCAGGGAACCGCCCGCACAAACAGGCGCATAGGAAGGAATGTGAGCAACTGGAACGGAATGTTACGACAATACCACGCGGTTTGAGCAGCCTGCCTCGCCCTTCCTGCACCCCCTAATCCCCACGTGGGTATCTCGTGAGGGGGTCTTTACAAATTTCTTCTCTCGTTTCTGCCGTCAAACCCGGATCTGGGGTGCTTTCCGTCATTATGCAGCCACACGTGTTCTGAAGGCTTATTTTGCGCTGTCGTTTCTTCTTCCTCGTGTTTGTCGGCTAGGATTGACTCACATGAGGGGTTTCCTTGCCAATTGAACACAATGTTTTGCAGCTTCGTTGTTGCGCAGCCTCCATTTGTCCGGGGCCTCTACAAAAACACCATCGCAACCGACCGACCACCTCCCTTCTCCCTGCTGCACACTTGCGGGCTCTTCGGAACCCAACCCAACCAATACAAAGGGGGGGGGTTGGTTCTTTCTTTCCTCTGCGGATTGTCAGTCACTGTGCAAAACACCCCGCTTCTTGCGAGGAAATTAAACTCAGATTCATCTCAACCTTCTGATTAAACCCCCTTTCACCAAACAATCAACGAGCTTCTTGGTACTGGCGGCTGGCTGGCTGGCCCCTAGGGTCTCATCGTGTATACCGTAATACTGGCGCCAGACCAGTTCGTCTTATCGAGGTAGAACCCTGTCCGCCACACAAATCTATTGATAAGCATGCAACACCCTTCACCGGAGCGGGCGCTTCCCCTCGAACACGCAGATACCGAAACCGAACATCGAATCATACCGCCCCCGACCAGCTGGCTCGTGTGCCAAGCTCTTCACTAACGGCGAATTCAACCGGAAGTCCCCTGGAACTACTGCGTCGCGTGGTGTACACGATTCGCTAGTCCTCAACGGTCGACAGGTAAGCACTGCTGTGAAGAGAGGGAAAAGCGCTGGGCCCTGCCTGGCCTGGCCGGGCTCGGTCTCAGCGGTGGAGATTGCCACGTGGTTGGGCAAGCCACACGGAAATTCGCACACGACGCCCGGGGCCCTGGTTAAGGAGGATTTGGGAGTTGGGCTAGGGGCCGGGGTTAGGCTGGTACGCTGGCACATGGGAGGCTGGGCTGGAAGATGAAGCTTACGCCGCTTACGAGGCCTTCACTGGTTGACTGGCAAGGAGCAACGAACCATGGCTTGTCACCTGAGTCATCAAATTCCCGAGGCCCTGTCGCGTCTCTGACGGATACCAAGACGCCAGCTGCCATCCGCCCCCGGACGCTCATTCACTTGATGAAATGATGCGGTCGCTAGTTCCCATCGCCAATCTCGCCGTCTTGCCACCACTGGCGGCTACGCCGATCAAGTGTGAAACCACGAAAGGGCAACAGGCAGCAGGGTACGGTACGGATGCCGGCGTGGCTTTCGCACTTCGTATGCATGCCATGGTGTTTAAATTGCAGGTCGGCGGGATCGTGGGAAAAATCTCTAATGCCACATGGCAAGACCGGGAGCTCCCTTGCCGCCCTGCCATGCCCTCTGGCTGAGATCGGTAGTGCAAGCCGTTCGCCTCAGAGGAGAGCCACCCCCCTCAGGTCATGCCACCCGGCGTGTGCTTCTTTCGGCACTACACAAAGCAACTGCAATCGAACACGGAAGCCGGCAGCAACCAGAAGATTCCGGGTACCGCGAGCAGGTGTTATTTCCCTGGCCGGGTTGAGGCGGCGAGCGACGGAAGATGGCAGCCGGGCCGGGTAACAGCACTTCATAGTGTCCAGTCACACGGCCGCAGAGGGCGACGGAAAAGCAGGTGTAGGCTGACGAGAGGCTGTGACTCGCACAGTTACCGTCCCAAGGCACAAGGCAACAGGAAAATGTGCAAGAGCTCGAGCGCTGCGGCTCGGTAACCAATGATTGCAATATGAACAGACGCATGCCATGACAGGTTTTGCTTTCCGGCCCAACCTAGTGTACCTCAGCGCCCGCACGTCGGGAAGCCCCCCCGACCGACGAACCAGCGACAATATACGATGACAGGTCTGCAAGCCGGGCACAATTGACGCCCAACCGTAATGCGGCTGCCTTGACTTCGTTCACTCCCAGCTGCGCCGCAGAAACTTGACAATATACGAAACTTTTTTCCTGGGTCAGTCAACACCGCTCCTTCTCACCCCCCCACTCGGCACAAACAAGGTCGCGAGGTACCTCATCTGACACCAGGTCTAGATCAACCACACACTTGGCCGACCCTTTCACGGCCAATCCCTGGGTTCGAGGCACACACAGCACTACGTACCAAGCAAGGGGGTGGCGGCTTCCTCGGTGGGCCATGGCCGATCGGCACCCCTCCGGTCGTACGATGCCACGGACATTCTTCGCTCCTCAGCCAGCCTCCAGGGCGACTACAGACGGCAAAGGCGAATAGCTCCGTACAGTACGGAGTACTTCGCCATGTGTCGAATTGCGTACAGCCCGGCGGGCACGACGAGGGTCACCCTATGAACTACCCGACCTCATTTCGAGGCGTTTGACCTAGTGCCTGTATCCATGTCTCCTAGTCCTCCGAGCCAGATGGCTTTGTTTCATTCAAAATGCTCACAAATTGGGTCACGAGGGGCCGGACCCAACGTCTTGTTCTCTTGGACCAAAAACGTAACAGTGGATTCCATCTCGGGGTGGGCTTGGTTCTAGAATGCCCGTGGAAGATGAGCTTAATAGCGGGCAAGGCAGGAATGGCCATGTCTTGGATCCTTCGTTACCATGTAGGGGCCCCGGGGGGGGGGTTCGTTATGGCTAATCGTCTGACGGCTTTGGAAGCCCTTTCCCAATTCCCGCCCATGACTGTCCGGCAGCCCATCCTAGCCATCGGTACATGATGGTCAGTTTGGAAATTGCGTTCTTCGGCCTTCCGGTCTCTGGGCGTTGACAATCAATGCTCAGGCCGGCAGTGAGAGGGCGTCGTCAGCGAAAACGAACAAAACACTGCCGTGGTACTGGCCCATTTTGCTGGTTCTGGGGAGAGCCTCAGCGTAGGCTTCCGCTCGCGAATTTACTCAAACAGCCAGAGATTCCCTGACAAGGGCAGCTACACGCTGGAGTCCGACTGCCGTCCTGATTCTCGTCGAGCACCGTGCGTGCCAGTTGACGAGAGACGCACCTGGGCCGTTGTGTCCGCCAACCTCGGAAAGTCTATTGCGCAAACTTGGACATCTTTGCCATTACAACTCGGCTGCTCCCCTCACCCTCCAAACTCCTTTTGGCTACGTTTTGCTGCGACATCCTGAAAGAAACCCTCTGGCGCGCTAAATGGTGTTTTATCCCGTCATGCCCTGGACAAAGGGGCGCGGCAGCCATCCGATACCAAGGTTTCGACTGTCTTCGGCGCTAGGCAACGTGGATGCAGTCGTCCTACCTCCCTCGCGTGGCCGAGGAGAATCACTCGTACGACAACGGCCCCAGCCGTGCTCTTGATGACATGTCTCCCTGGGCTCCAATTCCCCCAATTGGACGCCCAATGGAATGTACACGCCGTGTCTAGCAGTCAAGTGACTCAATCTCGCGGCCGGACCAGGCCTGGGGGTTTCACGGCCGTTGCAAGACAGCCATGCCAATTAATCATTCTGCGCTTTCAGCTATCGAGTACCGCGGGATCGTATGCGAACTTCCCATCTCCGGCGGAAAAGGTCTCACCCGTCGTTTTCAGTAGGCCATTGAACAACTCTGTCATTAAACTTTCCTTTCCTGGCTGCCGACTAGCGATGGCGCGGGCCCAGACCAGTCGCCACCGCACATACGCACACGCCTTCAACCTGTCAACTGGCTCTCGTCCCAAGGGACATGGAACCAGAGGCGCATTGGTTACATGGTCTCGGTAACCGCTAGACAATGCGTAGCCGGTGTGCCGGCCTCGCGCAGAACATGGCCGGAATGCAGGAGAGCCCGTCGCAGACGCTGATTTTGCGGCCACGGAAATGATGGTCACCGTCCGATTGGGAGACATATATAGGCATCGAGTTCCTTAAAATAGGTGTATTGTCGCAGATGTGGGAAGGAAGGAAGAGGCGACCGTAGATTCTGCTCCGGCCTCGAACTGCCGATGATGTGGTTGCCGGACATGCATCGGATTACCAGCGTGTTGCTTGATCAGCCCTGGCGGTGTGACGGGGAGAGCAAGGAGACGCCCCGGATCCAAAGCAATGCGACGACAACCGCGCAACGTGCTCATCCCGTTGTGGCCCGTGGCCGCCATTTTTACTCTCTGCCAGGGACCAGCGTCGCCCGCAGGTGGCCTTGCCTTGTTTTCTATCCCGGCAGTTGCAGAGGAGAGCGAGGTGCGGTTTGCCGTGAGGAGCCTTTCGCTGACTGTCGCCTCGGGCTCCTGTTGGGGGGGCTGGGCCGGCCATCTCCCGGTGCCACACACGGACGGCCTGCCTAATCACGGGTTCGAGCGTATTGCCACCCCAGATAATCTCACGAAAGCATGTTATGCCGTTATTCCGCAACGTGCGAGGCTACCTGTTTCCCGTTTGGCGATTCTCGGGCATCTACCGCCGACCACTACGCACAATAAATGGCCGCCGCGGCAGATGAGCCTCATTCCCGATGTTCCGACCCAAACACGGACCGGCCTTTGGTCTAGTCATCTTTGGGGTGGGAAGACCATCATTAATTTGCCCCGCGTAAATGTCCAGTAGAATTTACCCACGATGACATGCCGTGACGGATGGCATTGAACCCCCCAATAGCCGACACGACTGACTCGAATCAAGGTGGCAAACGAACGTGAACCGGTATTTTGTTCAACCGACCTCGGGCGATTCGACACGAAACCGACGGCATGCTGCCCTTAATCCTTCGCCCCTCTCCACCCCTTCCCCGGCCGGGCCCATCATCGACATCAGCCGGCTCCGATATCCCCCAATGCCCCGCCGCGCCAAGATCGTCGCTCCGAGAGCTGTGTGATACATGCGAGACGGCGGCGCGGCCACGAAACAACTGTTTGCTGAACGGTTCCTAGATAAACTCCTCTTTTATTTTGATTTTCGTTTACGCGATGGGTTTCCCCGGGGGGCCCCCTCATTTTCCTGAGACTCGTATGTGGTAAAACAAAGCATGCGTACAATACTAACCCCACAACGCGGCTCCATCACACACATGATCAATATAACTACACAGCGGACGCAAACCAAGAAACAGCACGTCAGAAACTCTGAATAGAGGAAGGACGTCATCGTTTGTGCATGCGGGCTGGGACGACCCTCGGACCCGTTGGGAAGCGCAACTCCTGAACTCCTGAACTTTGAACTCTTCTGCTGGCCAACGGGGGCGATGCCCAGCCGCCCCTTTTCCCCCTACAAGGAAGGGGGGGAATGGAGGAGGGAGACGGCAAGGAAACGTACGCTCCCGCGCCTGGGACCCGTGGGCCAAGGCTGCGAGGGCGAAGCTTGAGCCAAGCCCGAAGTTAATCTGGGTTTCGTTTTCGTAGTGTAGATGGGAGGATGCTCCGTGCACTCCAGATGATGCTGCTGCTGCCGCCGCCCCGTTGGCAGTGAGGCTCAGCAAACATGCGCCCAAGATCGGACGGCTATTCTCGGTGCGCGCGGGGCGGACGGGCATCGGGAACGTCGGACCAGACGTCTGCGAGATGCCAACTCACCAAACCCTACTGTTGCTCGAGCTTTGCGTTGCGCGTCTTTGCCATCAGCGATTTCTGATCCATGGGTTTCCGGGGAGGGCGCAAGCGCGCGAATTCCCTTGCGAGCGTGTGTGTGCGCGAGAGTGCCCGTCCTGCCCGCAAAAGCTGGAGTGAGTGCATACTGCCCTGAGCGTCGTCCCGTCTCCGAGTCAGTAGAGTCTCCAGTTGGGGTTTGATACAGCCCTTTTCCCCCTCCTCCTCGCCATCAGTTGGCCACCCACTGTTGCGGCCCGACGTTCCGTAGAGAGACTGGAGATAGGGTGAGTGGCCAAACCCAACGCTCGGTGAACCATACCTCTCCTGCAATACCTCGTCCTGCTTCTCAAAACACACCTCGTCCCCTTCCTTCCCCTTCTCCGAGTATGGAACGTCCGGCCATGCAGCAGCTGCGCGACCTCCAGGAGCTGCAGATGCAACACAGCCAGCAGATGCAGCGGGTGCAGCGGCAGAGGGATGATCTGGCACGAGAGGCGGGGGCGACTCCCACCAGCAGCGAGCGCGGCCTTCGTGACTTCAACTACAACGGACGAGTCCGCAACAGCGACCGAGCCAGCGCCCGAGCCAGCTCGGGTGTGCTCGGGAACCACCAAGCCCACCGCAGCTCCTATTCCATCTACTCGAACTATTCGTCCTATCCATCTTCAGACGCAGAGGGGAGCGGGAGCGGGAGCGGGAGAGGGAGCCGGGCCGGAGGGGGGAGAGGCGGCAGAGGAGGGGGGGCGTCGCCACCACCGGCACCGGCACCGCAGCGATCACAGTCGCGGTCAGGGAAGCCGTCCCACAACGAGCAGCCCCGACGGATGCCGGCGATGGAGATGCGGCCGGCGCCGGGAACCTCTGGCACCGTCGACACGGCGACCACCGCCGTGGCCGGCACCGAGTCGGTACGGCACCCGCCGCCGACGTACGTGCCGTCGCAGGACCCCTACAATCGCGTGAGGTTCGCCGACGAGGAGCGTTGGCGGGGGGCCGAGGCGAGGCCCCAGGCGGCGCAGATCGACATGGCCCATATCGCGGGGGGGCATAACATGCGCGCCCTCTGGGTCTTTGCCTGCTGCGCCTTCTTCTGCTATCGGTGCATAATGGACGAGGACTTTTGACGGCCCTCGCCATTGAGCCTCTTCTTTCCTTTTTTTTTTCTTCTTCTCTTCTTCTTTTTCTTCTTTTCTCCTTCATCTTAGGACTCGACAAAACTGGGTCAACGAAGAAACGACTATCAAAGCCGATGTGCAAACCTCCCATGTTACATACAAACAAAACGAAAAAAGGGGGGGGCTAGAGGTTTTGTATGTACGAGGGCACGAAACCATACGACCGAGAGAAACGGAAGAGAAGAGTCGTGATCACACAAGACATTACGACGTATGTATAAACAACACAAACAAAGAGATGATGACTGATGAACGGTCGGGACGGGAGACGCGGGGGCCGGGGGGGTATATAGGCAGCAAGGCATCGGATATTGCATAGCTATGACAGCATTGGGAACATCAAAGTGTGGTTCTTTTTAGGGGCAACGAGGGGATCGGAGTTTTTTGTTTTATATAACATTCTTAACCTGGGGGGGTTTCTCCCCCCCCTCGTTCGCATGAGTCGTTGGGATCTTCATTGTATTATAGAGCATCTGTAACTCTTATCACATCAACAAAGAACAAGCATGCTGTATGATGGCATGTTTTTTGGTATTGGCATTATTATTACATCGCCACCCTTGCATGTGTCTTGCGAGTGTGGGGGGGGGAAGAGAAGTCCGAAGCGGGACAGAGGTTCCCAGGCGAGAGGCCTCCTCGTCAAGTACTATACAGTAATTATATATCTTCAGGGTAGGTGTATATTTGCACGTTGCAAACCTCATTTTATTTTTATTTTCTTTATTTATTTTTGGGAGGACAAGGGGAAGGGGGGCAGGGTGTCTTTTGCCGTGGAGCCCCCCCCCGCGTGGTTTCGTGTACGCCTTTCTCCCCCGCCGATTTCGTTGGAAGAAATGCTCCGAAGGAATGAATGGGTTCATGCTAATGCGTCGTCGACTGTCGGAGGGGGGGGGGACGGGGGTCTGGAGCCTGCCCTCCCGCCTCCGCCTGACCCCCACCTTCCTATGTTTTTTTTCTTTTTCCCACGATACTTGCAGGAGACGGACTTGCGGAGAATGTTCTTTCGAGGCGCCCTCTTCTTTCGGGTTCTCGCTGTTTCTGTTTTCTGGAGGACGGCGGGGGGGAGGGGGAAGGGTAAATCCCTCCCTCCCTCCCTCAACCCCCTCCCTGCCGCTGTCCCCTTCCCCAGTGTAACGCGAAACCAATCCTACGTAACCGAACCCGCCCCTCCCCTTCTGTCGCGTGATGTTGCTTTGCCGGCGATGTTTCGCTCCAGACGGGGTGTCAGCCCGGCAAAACCTGACGTTTCGACGGCGGAGGATGTGCAGTGGGGAGGACCGATCTCGACGCTCGGAAGGCCAAGAGGGGGTGCGAGACTTCTGGTATAGCACATCTAGGAAAGGAAAGGGGAGGGGGGGTAGGACTAGGTAGGTCGCCGAATGGGAGGGGTTATTCGGCGATGACTTTATAGCCTTTGTCGGTTCTCGACGGGGGTTGGCGAGGGTTGCGTCTTTCCTTGGGTGGCCATGCCTTCCATGTGGCATCTTGGGCTCCCGCCGACCTGGGCGGGCTGGGCTGGTGGCGCACATCTCTTGTCGATGGAGAGCGGCTCTGGTGGCTCTTGAACGGTAGGTCTAGGGTGAGATGTGCTCCGGTGCTGCTGAGCCTGCCCGAGGGTCGTGTGCAGTTCAGGCCTGATGGTCACACGCCGCAGTCTGCTCGGGGGGGTCTTGTCTCGTCTCCCCGTCTCCTAGCGTATACGATGTACTTGGAACTTTGATGATACCGTGGATAAGAAAAAACGGCCGGTGATATCCGTATATCTGGGGGGTTGAGTTCTGTTGTTATGCGTATCTTCTCGGTGTGTCTCGCCACTATTCGCAGTCCCGTTGTGGGAGTGCTTGAATGATATAAATCCATTCCAGGCAACTGTTTTGCGTCAAATTGACAAAGTGCGAGGCGGGCTTATGAATTAACACTCAACGCCTGGCATATGTACGTATATGTATATGCCTAAACACTGGCAACTTGGTCCATGTAGAAAAGGAGCTGTACCCTTGAGGATGCTGCCGCATTGAGATTGTTCAATACTTAGTGGGATGTTTCTCTAGCGTCATTATATTACGAATATCTACAGTCACAGTAGCAACGAGAATTGCTTGATAAAGCGGCGCTCATGCTGGCACCTACCAGAAACCCAGCCGTCTTCAGAGTGGTCGTCGTTGCGCTTGAACAAGTCGTTGCTCTTCTCTCCCTCACCACTCGACATTACTTCCAGAACACTATCCAAAGAATGCGAATAGAACGCATGGCCTTTATCTTCACTCTCCTCCGGCCAAGTTACACTTTATACCATTCGTGTTCTCTTGGCGGAAATTTACGTATCTTTGCACAACATATGTCTTCTACCCTTTAAGGTTCCTCGGATATCCTGCGCGGCCAGGGTCATCATCTCTTCAGCAGGAAACAAAACAGGGCAGAGGGTGAAATTTCAGATTTCATCGACACATTACAAAAATTAGAAAAATAAACAAAATAGGATGGAAAACAGCAAGACAAGCAAAAATGAAGGGAAAAAGGAACCGCCCGGCCCAACCTGTATCTCACCTCCCCCCCCTTGTTGGCGATGACGGAAGAATAACATGCCATTGGCCAATCGACCCCCGGCCCCTTTCATAAATCGCGACCGATTCGGGTAAGAGATCTCGCCGCCCGGCAGTGACGGCCAGTCTGGACCTCCAGATAACAGATCCCGGGCGAAGTGCATCTCGTTCAAAAATCGACTCTGCATGTAAGTTTGTTCGTCATTGAGTTGGTGTTTTCGTGGGGAGTTTATTATTTTCCTTTCATGCCACCAGCTTCGCCGGGCTGGCGGGGACGACACTTGGCTTCCGGGCTCCGGTTCCTCCATTCCTCGTCGCGACTCGCTTCGCGCAGCGTCCGAAACGCCTGCGTACCCATTGGGAGTAGATTTGCCAAATCACTGCAGCCTGGGGGGAAGGATTCACCAAAAGTCCTTGTCTGGCCATACGGCTCCTTGGCGCTGTGGAGCACTTGGCGAGCACTGCCGTTAAAATAGCCCGAAGGATGGGAGAGAAGAGGGGCGGAGCTTAACCACCGCCCCTCCTTCCGGTACGAAATGGCCAAATCTGTGGTTATCACGTACCGTTCCCCCCCAGGGACACGAAATCAAACACTGAACGATGGACGGTTTACATCCCACCTGGACACCGCCGGCGCATTTGGCTGCAAAACCTCGCAGGGGGGGTACGGGTCGGGTGGCCAAGCCAATCGTGCTTTCTCGTGGGGGTGCAGCGTAAGGGGAGCCCGAAGCCCAGCGTCTTGAATCGACGCCCAACCCAAGAGAGGCGCGTATGATCACACGCTTTCCTGGGTCCCGTGTTCCTTCATGACCAGGGCAGCGGTCCTTGCTGACTAGGGATGCGTTCCAAAGACATGGGGGGTGAGCGCGTTGTTTATTGTCCATCCACTCCCAATCCGTCACCTTCGAAATCCACCCAACGGGCCCGGCTGCGAGGCCAGTCCGCCATCGACTTGCATGCCTCTGACGACGGGTTCCGTTGAACGCCCCGATAAATCAACGGGAGTCGTTCCGCTCCCATCTCTCGCGAACATGATGCGGGCCCCCAAGCCCCTGAAATTTCGTCCCCCCATCCTATCAACGTGCTTCCAAACGTGCCCCGTACCCTCTCCGCCGCTTCCGGCGCGGCAATCCTCATCCTCCCATCCATCCATGCCTCTTTCCTCACACCGCCTCTTCTCTCTCCCTTCCCGTCTCCTCAGACTGATCTGGCGGTTAGCCAAAATACCCCGCATGACATCAAACATTGGAAGTGTACTGAGGCCCCACAAGCAGCATCTCCCCTTGGACGTACGCAGCCGCCTCCTGCCCGGGTACATTGCCGTATCCAAGGTCTCCCGCGCCCAAGCCGGAAGTCGCCGGGCAGCGTGGGCGACCCACACACCGGGCGATTTGCATCCGGCCCTCAGTCGCTCCCGGGTGGGGCGGGAAACTCGGCCCAGCCTCGAGCCCAAGGCACCGGGCTCCCAAGGGGGGGCTGATATTCGGCCATGCCCGCGCCGTCTCTGGTGGCAACTTTCACCTGCAAAATTTCCTTTTCATTCTGGGATCCGGGGTTCCCTCCCCCCAAGACTGATTAAGAAACTCCGCTCCCTCCCACATCCCCTTCATACATAAAAACACCCCAGGAAACACGTTGCCGAAGTAGCCGTACAAGCATTGGAAGCAAACCAGGGCGACGCGTAATCACATCGTCACTGCTGGCAACGGCGAGGAACAGTCTCCTGCGCTGTCTACAGGTATTCTCCGGTCCCTTGTCCGTCGTGCTGTTCAGGAGGAGGTCGGCGACCAAACCTAGTTGTATGCTTTTGTGCAGGGTTCTGCGTGCCGGACAGAGCACCCCCACGATTCAGAAGGCAGGGTCTGCAGGTTTATTTTCCGGCAGGCTCATTTCTCGTACCAACCAGATCCGCACCGAGCTTTCGTCGTCCCAAGACATCGTGCCTGCGTGGGACACATTGTGGAAAACATGTGTCAAGCATTTTTATACAGTTAGAGTTGTGCGGTTGAGGGAATGGCTCGGACCAGCATCTGACTCGGAAGGAGGGAGTTGAATCTAGGTGTCTGGTGTTGGTTCGTCCTTGTCCGGCAGCCGCCTAGGTTAGTCGTCGCCGACAGCAGGGTCTTGCCCATGTGCAGATACAATTGCCAATTGCGGCAGGCTGTGCCGCACCCACACATACATTCACATATATGACGTAATGGGACGATGTAACATGTAGCATGTAGTGGTTCGATGAATTGCGAGATATGGGGGGGGGGTATCGACTATTGAAACTAATTCGCAAAGGCTGCGTCTCGATGGCAACGTATAGAAGACAAACACATGGAAGGGGGGAGCTCAGCTCACTCCAACTCAGCAACGAAAGGCCCATTCAGAGCCCCCCCGCTGGCCTGCTGGCGCTCGGCGCGCTGGCGGGCATTACCCCCGGGCAAGCCACCCGCGTAGGGTGACGGAGAAGCAGATGGCGTCGGCTTGACGTCATAGGTGTTGCTACCAACTTCTGAGTAGCTCGCATGGGTGTAGTTGTTGAGGGCGCTGGGCTGCGACTTAATATCCGGCCACGACGACTTGGAAGCGTGGCGGATGCGCAAAGGCTCCGGGTAGGCGCTGAGATGGGCATCACTGGCCGGGGCCGGTGATGGTTTGGTATATGATGGTCTGTACGGAAGGTTGATTTCGTTGCCGAGGGAGCTGGTTTGGCCGGGGTCCTGGCGTGTTTGTTGCGGGGGCATGTGCGATGCGCTGTTCAGGCTGGAGCTTGATCTGATGGAGCCTGATAGTGAGCTCTGACTGCTATGCCGTTGATGCGTCGACAGCTGCTGCTGTTGAAGCGAGCCCACCGTTGTCTGACTGAGACTCGGGTGCGAAACAGCAGCGACGGAAGCTTGCTGGGCCTTGGATTTGAGACGTCCTACTAAGAGGCCGTGGCTCTTCTTCAGCGTCTTCTTCACGAATGAAGTGGTGAAGACGTTGCAGCGCATGTCGATGTCCTCGCGGATGTACAGTCCGGTAAGGGGGGCTCCGAGGCCGAGCTCGACGGGCTCAACGGGCTCGCCGGGTAGGGAGCCGGCAACGGTCCACTTGTCCCGGATGTCGAGGCCCATTGGGGCGTAGCAGTGGGTCTGCAGACCGGTGGGAAGGTCGTGGAAGCAGCAGGTGTAGCTGATGTCGCCGGTGACCAGGCCGCCTGGTAGGTAGGAGATCTCGTCGGTGAGGGAGTACCAGGCGCATGAGTGCTCCTCCGGCGGTGCGTGTGACGGAGGCTTGATGAGGTGACGCTCCTTGATGAGGGGGTTGAGGTCGATCATCTCGAGGTGGTTGTGGAGGAAGTCGAGGACGACCTCGCGGCTGATGCCGGCGGGCAGGGGTGAGATGGTGGTGAAGGTGGTGCGTCTCGACATGGTTGTCGAGGGAAAAGGAGAGCGGGCGGGAGAAGAAGCTGGGGTTTGAAGGCCGTGAACCATGCAACGGGGGAGATTGGCGAAGTAGAGGACGTGAGGCGAGTTCAGGGTCTAGCACGGGTGGGTTCGTGAGGCAGCGCCTTTCGCAACTGGGATGGAGCGAGATTTTGGAGTTGGCCGGGATCGACGAGGTTGGCCAATGAGGAAATTTGGTACGGAAAGTCCAGTGACGGATGTTGTGCAAAAGTTTGAGTTTTTTTGCCATGCAAGCCTGACAGTGATTGAGGATGACGGCGAGGCCAGCTTATGCGGTCGAATGTAAGTTGAAGTGTTGCACTTTCGGGGGCAGTGCTCGCGGAGACGGAGGACGGAGGAGGCGCAGGAGGTGGCCGGGTGAGTTGCAGTTCCGCGGGGCGTAGCGGTGGTAGTGGCGTCGTTTGCACGCACGGTGAGGCCGATTACGCTCTTCAGTCCCCTGCCGGAAGGGGGAGGAGCCGGTAAGACGGATGGAAGAAAAAAATAGTGTAGAGAACAACCCGGTACACACAAACCCACGGTAAGCAAGCAAGTAAGCAAGCAAGCAGGGGGAAGATGATAAAGGTGCAGGGGAGCTTGGTGGCAAGAAGGAGAAATAAAAATTGTCAAGGGAGACACTACTACGTTGGAAAATGAAACAAGATGGACGATGCCCATTGATCTACCTAGAAGAGAAGTGAAAAGAAGGTACAGGCAGCTAACGGGCTGCGGGGGGGAGAGGGATGGAACCGATGCCACTCTGGCACGCGGAGTCGATTCCGAAAGAGGCCGGTCAAAGTTGACTGACTTTGGGGAATGAAAATGAAATGTTCGAGCAGGGCGGCCGCCGCGTTGCGCCCTGGCTCGTTTGTGGTGCACTAATAGCTGTCGGTTGTCGGCTCGGGTAGCCTTAGCTTAGCAGGAGAGGTGGGTGCGCTTCCCATTCGTTCAGCTTCGGGGTTATTTCTGGCGTTGGCTGACAAACAAGAGACATGGAGGCTCAAAATTTGTATGCACGCACATGGTCAGATTGGCCCATGTCTGGCCGCCAGTTGCTCGGATCCGCGACGCCAGTGACATACGAGAGACACTGGGATCCATGGAATGACCGAAAGTGTGCGGAATCACGACCGTGACTTGGCGGCGGCCGCCCTGCCAAGTGGGTCTCTCGGGGAACCTGCTGCATGTCATTGGGCCGGCGCCTGCGCCCCGCGATCACACTAATGCCTAAGCTACAGGAGCTGTCCCTCCGCACGGAATCCCGACTCCCCCCCTCGGACTATGGTACATCAGACCTTTTTCTTTCCCACCCAAAGTGACTTGAGAACACCATCGGCAGGTGGACCAAAAGTTGACGCACCGTCCGTTCCAATGGGAGCCATAGAAAAACTGAAAAAAGAATGAAAAGGCCCTCTCATGTAATCATGTAATTGGGCCACGAACCAACAATGGAGGCAACCACCCGCCTGGACGCCCGCCTCAAGATTCTTCCCCATGCCCTGCACAGATTTCCGTGCCCCTTGCCAATCAAATAAATTGCCCAAGAGCTGATCCTACCTGGGCAACGGCACTTTGGTCCCAGAATCGTCAGCTTCTGTCCATCCAGTCGGCCGCCAGCCAAGCCAGCACTCGGTCCTCTCACCAACTTCCTCGCGCGCTCCCCCCCTAGACAGCACGTCACATTCGGGTTCGCTAATATGTTTGTTGCGCAATGGCTTTTGCTCTACACCACCTCTGCGCGCCGCGGCTGGGCAGGTGATTGATTAATTGTTTCACCACGCATTCCACCCAACGATCTTCCAAGATCACCGCCCTCTCCCCCCTCCACCTCTCCCGGCGATCAGCAAATCGGCCCAAGGGATCACTTCACAATAGCACGTGTGTTTGGCAAACACTTGCAGGGTCCTTGCATAGAGTGCTGACTAGTTTGCGCTTCGTTTGGTGCCCGTCGACGAACCACAGCGAGGGGTCACTTGTCTCAAGAGCACGCCCAGCAGACAGACCGCTGCGCGTCGCCTGACATATGCGATGCTTGATCACTAAACAAACATGCTATCACAAAAACAACGCCGTTGATTGCGGGAAGCAGTTAACGCCTGATACCCTTTGCGTACATGGAGTACTCAGAACTCCTCAGACTTCATCTGTGTTATCCCTCCACTGCTACAAGACTGTAGGCAGCTTACACCAGGGTGATTGGGACAAGAGGCCCGAAGGAGGGAGCCGGGCGCATTCCCTGATATTTTACAAGGGCATGCAGCCCCCCTGAAATACATGTTCCGTTGATCCATCATGGGTAAAGGACTAAAAAATAAACTAAAGTACGCCACGCTAAATCTCCACCTATCGTGGTGGAGGCGCAGAGGTTGCTCAGTTACTGTGTCGAGCAGGTATTGTATCGAGAGCACGAGACGGCCCTGGACCAGCCCTTGTCTTCCTTTAGAATCGCCGAGCCAGGACTGCTGTGGAACACAGCAGCCAAGCCCACGCGGCCGGGAGCCCTTTATTAGCTATACTCCATGTATGCCACCCTTGATATGCTGTCGTTAGGCATGTCCCAGTGCTCATATCTCCTTACACCACCGCGCCAGCACATTGTTCAGCTTGACGCCCACCGGGATCTCCTCCAGGGCCATGTCCACCTTCCACATCTTGCCCTCCAGTCCACCATACCCGGACGCCCTACCGGTGCCAAGACCCGCCGGCACCAACAACCCCAGCGCCACGAGCCGCTCCCACGCCAGACCGGCGACGCCGCGGCCCCACACCCGAACGCCACCCCCGAGCGCCAACATGCCCGAGCTCGCCGACTGCACGCGCTGCCGGCCCATCAGTGAACCATATTCATCATACGCCATCGCAAAGTTGACCGTATCCGTGTGCGCCACGATATCCAGCCGCGCCGCCGCGATGAGCAGCCCCAGGTCCAGCTCCGAGAGTGATGGCAGGATGTGTAACTTGGAGTTTGGTGATGCGAGGGAGACGATAGGGCCGCTTTGTGGGGGGACGACGAGGTCCAGAGATGTGTGTGAGAGAGTGGCAAGGGGGAGAATACATTCCGACAGGAAAGCCGAAACCGACTTTGATGTCGCATAGTGAGACAGCAGGAGATTCTGGAACGCCTTCTCCTTGTGTAATGCCTATGACCGCGTAAGTAATTGATACCCTCAAGGACAGTCAAAATTAGGCGTACCTCGATCATAGCCTTCCAGTTCGCGTGGAAAGCTTCATGGCCCTCAAGGCCAACGTCGATGCCTTCAACATCCATGTCCTCGTCGTCGACACACAGGCCTTGCTTGCACACTTGCCAGTAAGCCGGCAAGCTCCTTGGGAGCGACAGGTAGACATAGCGGTGACTGAATCGACTTTTTACACGCTTCTCGAGCATTTCCACAACGTCCATGCGTGTTGTGCAACCCAGCACTGCAATGGGAGCTTTTCGTGCTTGCGCAATGTCGAATAGGTTATAGAGCAGCGTCTGGCGGGGATGAGTGGCGAACATGTCGAACTCGTCAATGATGAAGACGACCGCTTGGGACGTTACGCCCTCTTCCGCTCGAGCCATTTCAGACGGGTGGGAGAGAAGAGCAAGTAGCGAGGCCATCGTGTCGGCGTAATTTGACTACAGAAACCGGTCAGCATTAGCAACTTTTGGTGTACTTCACTCGAGGCACTTACGCGGGCGTTGGCTTCGTCCTCGGCCTCCATTTCCTTGCCCAACTGGCGCCAAATCTCCTTCAGGGCCAGCTTGTCGTCAGTGTGAATAAACCCGTTCAGCCTCACCACATGGAATTCTTGTTTGTGCTGCAAGGATAGGTCGTCGACTATACTCTCAACAAGCTGCCGTGCGTTAGACTCAGATTTGCGCCCAGCGGTTCCGTACATACCGTAGTCTTGCCGCAACCCCTGGCTCCTATAACCAGCATTGAGTTGCCTTCTCCTGACAGCACAGTCTGCTCAACCAACTGGTGGGCCTTCTCGAACGCCTCATCCTGGTCGACAAGCTTGATACGTCGACGGCCAGTGCAGCGGTCTAGCAGCACCCTCTTCAGATTACTCAAATGTTGCTCAAAGTTGGGTATCTTGACCGCCTCATCCGCAGCAGCCGCGCGTGACTCTTTCAACTCCACGCAATCGATGCAGAACCAGTCCCCTCGGGGAACCTTGGGGACGTTGTAGCATTTCTGGTGGTAACCTTTGTCGCAGCCGTCACAGAATAGGATCCGGTTTCCGGGTTTGGAATCAGGCTTTGAGCATATAGAGCAGACGTCTTCGTCCTCTTCTTCTTGCTCTTCGGCCACCTGTTCCTCTTCTTGCGCCTCAACTTCCGGCTCAGCTTCCGGCTCCTCCTCCGGCTCCTCCTCCGGCTCCTCTTCCGGCTCCTCTTCCGGCTCCTCTTCCGACTCCTGCTTTGCAACCTTCGTAGGCGCCTTTCGTGGCTTCGAAGTCTTTGCTACAGTCGTCTTTGTCTCGACGAGTTTCTGCGAAGGTTTCCTCTTTCTCCCCGACTTGGTCGGGAGATCCTCGAAGAAGACCTCCTCTTTGTCCTGAGAATTGCCCGGGTCAAATGCTACACTCTTGCTTCTCTTCGCTGAACTATCCCGCTTGGACGGCGTCAGGATACCCTTTAAAGGCATGGAGATGTTGCGATTCGTCTTCGTTGTAGCCTTTTTCGACTCTGGAACATCATGTGCGGCGGCAGATGACCTTGTGTGGGATACCGGAGTAGCAGATCGACTTCCAACCTTCTTTTCCTGCACCTCGAGAGCCTTGGCCGTTAGGGTCCTACGCCTTCCGCTTGAGCGCACCTGCAAGGACGACGGTTCCTCGACCGTGGCAACCTTCTCTTCCGGGTTCACAGCCGGTTTATTATTTTCCTTTTGAGATGTCCGCTTCTCAGTTGCCTTCGCCGCACCGACCCCACCATTGCTCCTCCTCCTTGTAGGGCTCGCCTTCTGTGCAGACACCTCTTCCGGGCTGGAGTGTAACTCATCGCCGGAATCAGGGATGTCGTAGATGTCGGTCTCGGTCTTTCGACGAGGGGGTATCGGAACCTTGTCGGTCGGTCGGTCAACGCTCCTAATGTTACGAAGCCGCTGCGGCGGCGGGTTGTTTTCGGGGGAGTCTGGCACATCGTAGGCCGAGGTGGGCGACGATTCTATCTGACGGGTGGGCTTCTTAGCGGTCGAGGAGCCGGCACCGGGGGTAGTCTTCGGCGTCGTTGGGGAGGATGTGATGGGGAGGCCGGCGGCGTTTAGCTTTCGTTTCTTGAAGGACCACGGAATCGCGGGCTCCCGGGCCGCGGGTGTAGCTCGAGTGCGTTTGCGGCTCTCGGCACTGCCATCGGTACCCATCTTCGAGGTCACTTTGTATGTGCAATTGGGTCGAAGGCAAGGTAGCTGGGCGAGAAACGGACAATGCAGCCGTTTGCTCGTCCTTGGTGGAATGAATGGACGAGCTTGTGGCTTTACACAGAAGGTCTGTCTACTGTAGTATGAGGTTGCTTCGGGAATTTTGGAGACTGGGACAGGGGTCCGACGCGTTAACTGATTTCAGCGCGCCGTGCCTTAGCTGACATGGCCCAAGCGCGGAAGGCCCGTTGCCTCGCCAACGACCACATGCTGCCAGGTAGCTCCCGCACGCCCCTGTCCAGAAGCTCGCGCAATCTCAGTACATTGGACGAAGGCAAAAATTGGGGACAGCACAGCAAAAGGGGCCCTATGGATTATCCAGGAACTTCTTCATTCAGCAGGGATACACCGTTGGCTCAAGAATGCATGCGTTCTTGTCATTCTGCTCAGATTATAGCGGCTATAACCCCAATGCCTTTCCTTATGCTGCCAAAACGCCTAGAACCAAAGTGATTTCCTTAACAGTCTTGCTCCCTTGGCAAGAAAGAATACACGCAGTCATTCGATTCTGCCTAGTGATTTCCTCATGAGCGCGTTCGCATGTGCAACCAACACAGCTGTAAACCAACAACGGAAAAACAACAACATCAATAACAACGCCGAGCTGCAGGCGGCGCTTAAGCCAAATCCTTGCTCATCTCGTAAGACCAACCGCCCTGTGTGCGCAACTTGTCTCGAGCCGCAAGATCCTTCCTAATTTCGTCCTCTGTCAGACGATCCGATCCACTCCAGTTTGCACTCGACGTCCGCGCCCGGAACTTGTGCCATCTATTCTTGTCGTCAAACACTTCCTCCATAACGAGGGCCCGCGGAGGACCGAAGATTGCCGAGGGGTCGACAGTCTCTTGGCTCATGAGAGCTCGTCGCAGGACGGGCGAATCAACCCAAGCTGCAACGCCAATGTGCGAAGCATCCTCGTCGTCATCCTCATCAGTGTCAATTTCAGGCAGCTCAATCTTCTCGCCATCCTGGAATCTAGGCGATGATCTCGTGGCCTTGGCTGTCGATTTGGTGCTTGCAACGCCCATAGGCCGTGCCGGTGTCTTGTGGGCTGGGCCAGCGGGGTTGGGATTAGGAGCAAATGGAATGTGTCCCTGAGCAAACTGGGCCATGTCCACTTTCTTGGCGGACTTAATTGTGCTGTGATGCTGGGCGGTGACAGTGGACTTGAACAAGTCCCTGGATGCACTTGGGGGTACATTGTTGTACCCGTACGCCGTCTTGGTGGGCATATCCTGATGTTCTACGTTAGCAAAAGCTCCAATGCTCGACGCGAATACTACGCGACATACCTTCTTGAAACCGACTGACGGAGGGCGGACAGGGGGCCCCTTAATGTTAGGGGGCTGAATGTCCATGTCAAGCTCGTCAGCAAAGTCATCGCTTGTGCGTCGTCGCTTAGCATCCTTGGTCTGGTAGGATGGCCCGTTACGCGGAGCGGGATTACGCGAGCTGCTCTCCTCTTTGCCTTCTTGCGGGAAAGGTCTCTTCGAGCCCGGCTTGGAAAGATTCGAAAGAACAGTGCTGACTGGTCGATCTTCTTGAGGTCGATGGATTGTAGAGTTCAGACGAGACGGCGGCCGCGACGGCTGGCCATCACTTCGTTGGCTTGCAGTGTAATCTGGAGGACCATTCGGCTGTGATCGTACAGCAGGTGGCGGTGCCCGAGTCTGCTTAGCACGTTCAATCGCGGCCTGTCTTTGCGCGTGCTTCTTTGCCTCGGCTTGTCTCTCTGCTTCCTGTCGCCTTTGCAATTCCTGCTTGCGCTCGTCGTCCTGGATAGCAGCGCGCTTTCGCTCAAGCTCGACCTTGGCATCCCTTTTCCTCTGAGCCTCACGCTCCTCTTGTTCTTTCCGCTTGGCGGCAAGTTCGAGAGCTTTTGGTCGACCATTTGACGAAACGGAGCTCTTAAGACTTTGCAAGGATTGCTTGCTGTGCGAGCCTGGCTGGCTGGTCTTGGATTTGGCCGACGATCCAAAAGTCTCCTGCAAACCAGAAGACAGCGTGCTGTTTGAGGGGTGGTACTGCGAGTGTTGCGAGCCAGTGTTAACGCGGATGACTGTCGGCGCTTGCTTGATCTTGCTAGATGCCTCCTTAGTAGGCTTTGTTGGACGACGGAGTTCTCTGGGCCTTGCCGCCTGGCTCGGACCAACAGATCGAGGGGCGGAAGGTGGCGGCATTGGGGTTTGCACCTCGGCCATGTCCACATCTGGCTTCGTGGACTGCGAAGCTTGGGCTGAAGCCTCGACCTCGCCGTAACCCTTGGCTTTGCGTGGACTAGTTCTGGTGGGCTTTGGCGCTTCCTTCGGGGCCGGTGTTCGCGCAGGCTTCTCCACTTCCCTCCCCTCTTCCTCTTCAGACTCCTTCTCTTTTTGTGCCGCAATCCTCTTCTCCATAGCAGCGACCTTCTCTTGTTCTTTGCTGAAAGTCCGGGCCTTTTCGCGCTCTTCCGCACGAGCCTTGTCTAGTTTGCTCATCTGATCAGCCATCAACTTGGCTTCCTTCTCTTTGCGCTTATCCTCCCTTTCCTTTTCAACAGAAGCCCTTGTCCTTCGTGCAACAGGCCGTTCGGGGCTTCCCATGCTAGCAATCGTTTGGGCATCGGTTGCTATACGCTTGGAAAGATCCGGGTACAATGGCTCAGCGGACACTGACTGAGGAACGATCGAGTCTGTGGACGGGCCATTGTGAACACCGAAACGAGTGGTAGAGGGCGACATTATCGACGACTTGCCCTCCGCGCTAAGTGCCGCGCTGCTTGCAAGAAGACCCTTGGAACTCTTTAGGATAGAAGACAACTTGTTTTTAACGTGCTTCAGTGGGCTGTCACGTAAACCTCGCGTGGGCGATTGCGGAGTCTCGGGACGCCCATCTTCTGGCACCACAGATAGCGGATTAGAAACAGAGATGTGTTTCTTGGCGGAGGACGAATCTTCGGCAATCTTGGCCTGCGAAAGGTCGGGCAAGACGGAAACGGAAGCCGATTTGCCGTGACCAAAAACACTAGTAGTCCGCTCAGGAATGACAGGCGCCCGTTTCGGAGAGCCCGACCGACCTGGTGATCGCCGCTGCTTAGGCAAAGCAAACTCTGGGCCACTGACAGTCTCAACCCCGTCGATTCCTTCCATAACATCTGCAGTGTGGCTCTTAGGCAAAAGCGGTCGTGGGCTGGTGAGAGGCGTGTCTTTCGCAGGGACGGGCGGTGCAATCCAATCATCCTCATCGTCCTCATCCTCGTCATCTTCTGGGAATGCCCCAGGAGTCGGCGGTGCTGCTGACTTCTTCATCGGCGATGCCTGCTTGCTCTCTGGCGCTGGCTGCGCTGCGCTGACTTGGTTGGATTGCTGGGCCGCCGCTGAGCTTGGGATGGACTTTGAAGGCCTGGTTGCATTTGGCTGGGATTTCCCGAGCAAGTTGATCTGATCCTGTAGCCGTTGAGTGTAGGTCTTGTTGTGTTTGGAGGCGTAAGTATCGCCATCTTTCATCACGTCGGCCGTGTCGTCGATGTTCATTTCGTCGTCGCCTTCTTCCTCGTCATCTGACGCGCCAAACACTTCCATATTATTACCCAAACTCTTGCCACCAGTGTGCCTGCTGTAATAACTTTGACGGTGGTTGTCCAAGTGGCTAGTTCTGGAGACGCGGCCTCCAATACTCTTGTTCTTCAAAGGCTCCCTGGCCGGGAGTGAAGCAAAATTGAGACTGCTCTTTCTGACCGGGCGAATTGGGCTTGATTCATCAGATGGGGATCGCGTGTCGTCGTCCATATGTACATCCACGTCATCTTGCGATTCGGCAGCTGGCGTGGGCTCCGGCACGGGAGATGGAGCGGCTTCAAGCGATGGTGATGGCGACGGTGACGGCGACGGTGTGGGAGAAGTATGTTTCGCTGGGGAGCGCTTGATAGGTGAGGACTTGACTGGCGACGTGTTCTTCGTTGAGTGGACGTCGGGAGATGGAACAGGATCGGAGGGTGCCTCGACTTGCTTGGCCGGACTTTGAGGGGTCGAGGGGGATTCGGAAGCTGGTGATGGAGCTTCCTCAGTTGTATCTCTCATCACTCGTGTCGTCTGCTCTTCCTTTGCAGTCTGGAATGTGACTTCTGGCGAGCGCATCGCCTTCGTCTCAGTCGGGCTTTGCGGGGCGTTCTCCTCGTCCGTAGTGTTGAATGCGACATGTCCACTCCGTCCAGCCGTCTTAGGAGGGCTGGAGCGTGGCTCACCAATCTGTGTCCCCTCCTCAATGAGGTCGACATCCATGTTGTCGGCATAGTCAACGTCCTGGCTGCCGTAGTATCCGGAATCGGCGAGGGGGACGGGTTGCTTCGAGACTGGTCTTGGCGAGGGAGCCGCCTTGTGCGGCGAAATATTCCTGTTGATATGAGGAGACGATGTCGATTGTGCGAGGTTCAGCTGGGGGGTTGTAGTTCGAGCAAGCTGTTGTGTGAAGGTAGTTGGTGCGCCATTGGGAGTCGACGAGAACACATCTGATAGTGGCTACAAATAGTTAGCCAAGGGGCGGCGTGTCTCACAATCGACAGACTTACGACACGGGGCTCGCCGTTGTCAACCTTACGCGTCGTCCGCGGCGTCTTGCTGCGAAGCTTTCCAGGGGTTTTGAAAATCTCAGCAACGTTACTAAAGCCTGTGTTAGCGAATAATCCGCGGTGGCAAGGGCATACACGCACATCTCGTTTTCATTGAAAACCCCGGCCATGTGCTCGTTCAGCCAGTCAAACTCGTTTCTCGCGGCGAAAGAGAACTCCTCGGCCTCGGCCTGGACAATGCTGAGAGCTGTGGTTCTCTCTTCGTTGATCCATGACGCGGAGCCAACAGGTATACGCGTTCCTCGCATCGCAGCCATTGTGAGGGGTAAGTCGCGACGCGCGCAAGGGTGTCGCTATGAAGAAGAAGAGAAATGCTAGCTAGTCATCGAGGTCGAAAAGGTGGTCGAAACGTGGTAAGGGAGCTGCTCGGGAAGAGGAGGATAGCAAAAAGTGGGAAGCACAAAAGCTGTATGGATGTGTGGTGGTGTTGATGGACCTGGGTTTGAATTGCCTTGTGAACCGAATGTTTTGGTCGAGTCCGGGTTCGGCTTAGCGCGGATCAACTTCGTGGGGCTGCCTTGGCCGGGGCATTGACATTCGCGCTTGCGGGAGGCTCACGGTTGCTGAAAGCGATAAGAGCCTTATCGGCCGGAAAGCGGGTGCAGTGCGGCGGGCGAGGGTCCAGGAAGGGGGAGAGGGGGGTACAGTGGAAACGCGACCAGGCGAAAGTAAACAAAAAGTCTAGACACCGACAACAGTCCTCAGCAACAACATCACCAACCACTAACCACTGCAGCATGAGGGTCATAGAAGTTATTATAGACGTATGCGATTCGACTCCCATGTTTTATTTTGTGTCGCTAACCCATCCTAGGGCTTCAAGTCGTACGCCGTGCGGACGGTGATTTCGGGATGGTAAACAAAACATTTCATCGGTCGGAGAGATGACGAAAGCTCACACAACGCAGGGACGAAAGTTTTAACTCGATCACCGGCCTCAACGGCTCGGGAAAGTCCAATATCCTGGACGCCATCTGCTTTGTTCTGGGTATCACGAACATGACCACTGTCCGAGCGCAAAATCTCCAGGTACCAATGCCGTGGTGGACGATTCTGTTGGCGGACTTCGATGCTGATGCTATTCGTTACAGGACCTTATCTACAAGCGCGGCCAAGCCGGTGTCACGAAAGCGAGCGTCACAATTGTTTTCGACAACAGAGACAAGAAGAAGTCGCCCATCGGCTTCGAAGAGTATGCGACAATCAGTGTGACTCGACAGATCGTCCTGGGCGGCACGTCCAAATACCTCATCAATGGACATCGCGCCCAGCAGCAAACAGTACAAAATCTGTTCCAGTCCGTCCAGCTCAATATCAACAACCCCAACTTCCTCATCATGCAGGGCCGTATCACCAAGGTCCTGAACATGAAGCCCGTCGAAATTCTCGCCATGATCGAGGAAGCAGCAGGAACAAGAATGTTCGAGGACAGGAGAGATAAGGCGCTGAAGACAATGGCCAAGAAGGAGATGAAGCTTCAAGAAATCACAGAACTCCTCCAAGATGAAATCGAACCAAAGCTGGAGAAGCTTCGGACGGAGAAGCGCGCATTCCTCGACTTCCAACAGACTCAAAACGATCTCGAGCGCCTTACCAGAGTAGTCGTTGCACACGATTACGTACGGTGTCAGGAGAAGCTGGAGCAGTCCGCAGCAGATCTGGAGGGCAAGAAGCAAAGACAAAAAGACCTCGAGGAGTCGGCGGTACGGTTAAAGAGCGAAATCTCCCATCTTGAGGAAGACGTCAAGCGAGTTCGTGCGCAACGCGACAAGGAGCTGAAGAAAGGAGGAAAGGCGCAGGGCTTGGAAGATGCCGTCAAGAAGCATTCGAATGAGCTCGTCAGACTCGCCACAGTCATGGACTTGAAGAAGTCCAGTATGGCCGAGGAGGAAGAAAAGAAGACGGCCGTCGAAAAGAATGTCTCTGAACTGGAAGCGACATTGCAAGAAAAAACTAAAGCATACGAAGAAATCAAGGCCAAGTTCGACGCTGCCAAGGACGACTTGGAGAAGCAAAGTCAAGAAGCCGAATCCAAGGAAGAACTGTTGCAGACGCTGCAGACTGGTGTCGCTTCCAAGGACGGCCAAGAGAGCGGCTACCAAGGCCAGCTGCAAGACGCAAGGAACCGCGCAACTGCCGCCGTCACCGAACAGGAGCAGGCGAAGATGAAGATCTCGCATCTTGAAAAGCGCATCAAGGAAGAAGAGCCGCGCGCGAAAAAGGCTAAGGAACAGAATGCTGGCCTTCTTCAGGATCTCGAAGGTCTCAAGTCACAAGCCCAGAAGCTTGAGAAAGAGCTGGGCAGGCTAGGCTTCGAACCTGGCCAGGAAGAGCAGCTGTACCAGAAGCAGTCATCTCTGCAGCAGCAGATCCGAGGCCTCCGTCAGGAGGCAGACGGCCTGAGGCGCAAAGTTGCCAACATTGACTTCAACTACGCCGATCCAACCCCTAATTTCGACAGGTCCAAGGTCAAGGGCTTGGTTGCTCAGCTTTTCACTCTCGACAAGCAAAACACGCAGGCGGGTACCGCGCTCGAGATCTGCGCTGGCGGTCGACTTTACAATGTCGTGGTCGATAGCGAAGTGACTGGTACTCAGTTACTCCAGGGAGGAAAGCTTCGCAAGCGTGTCACGATCATTCCGCTGAACAAGATTGCCGCATTCAAGGCCTCGGCCCAATCTATCGCGACGGCGCAGAGGATTGCGCCAGGCAAGGTTGACTTGGCTCTGTCTCTTGTCGGTTATGACGAGGAGGTATCCGCAGCCATGGAGTACGTCTTTGGCAACACTCTCATCTGCGCGGATGCGGACACCGCCAAGAAGGTAACATTCGACCCCAACGTAAGGATGAGGAGCATCACTCTCGAGGGAGACGCCTACGACCCATCTGGTACTCTATCCGGCGGCAGCTCTCCCAACTCAAGTGGCGTGCTCGTCACTCTTCAGAAGCTGAACGACATCACTCGTCAACTGAAGGAGGCCGAGGCTTCTCTCCACCAGCTCCAGCTTACCATTGCGAGTGAAAAGTCTAAGCTTGACCACGCGCGAAAGATTAAGCAGGAGCTCGACCTGAAGAGCCACGAGATCAAGCTTGCCGAGGAGCAAATCAGCGGCAATTCTTCCTCCTCGATTATTCAAGAGGTACAGAACATGAAGGAAACAATCGCTCAGCTCAAGACCGACACTGCAGAAGCGAAGAAAAGGCACGCCGAAGCCACCGCTGACGTCAAGCGGATAGAAAAAGACATGAAGGACTTCGACAACAACAAGGACGCGAAGCTTGTCGAACTCCAGAAGTCTTTGGATAAACTGCGAGCCAACCTAACAAAGAACACTGCCTCGGTCAAAGTTCTGCAAAAAGAGGTGCAAGGAGCTCAGCTTGACTCCGAGCAAGTCTCGGGCGACCTGTCCGCGGCCCGCGACCAGCTCCAAGAGGTCGAGGTGGCCATCAAAGCCCAGCTGCAGGACATCGAAGACCTCGTCAAGCAGCAAGGAAGTCTGCAGGAGACGCTCGGCGGTGTCCAGGCTGAACTTGACGACGAGCGTGCCAAGCTTCACGGCTTCGACGACGAACTCCACGCTCTCGAGGACGCCACCCGGTCCAAGAACGCGCGCATCACCGAGGAGGGCCTCGAGATGCAGAAACTCGGCCACCAGGTCGACAAGTTCCACAAGGAGCAACAATCGGCCGTGCAAACGGTGGCGCATATGGAGAAGGAGCACGACTGGATCGCCGACGAGAAGGAGAACTTCGGCCGCACAGGAACGCCGTACGACTTCAAGGGCCAAAACATCGCCGAGTGTAAGGCCACGCTCCGCAACCTGACGGATCGCTTCCAGGGCATGAAGAAAAAGATCAATCCCAAGGTTATGAACATGATTGAGAGCGTCGAGAAGAAGGAAGTGTCGCTCAAGCACATGATGAAGACAGTCATTCGCGACAAGCGCAAGATCGAGGAGACCATCATCAGCCTCGATGATTACAAGAAGAAGGCCCTTCAGGAGACGTGGGAGAAGGTCAATGGCGACTTTGGTCAAATCTTCAACGAGCTGCTGCCTGGTAGCTTCGCCAAGCTGGATCCTCCCGAAGGCAAGACCATTAGTGAAGGTCTGGAAGTCAAGGTTTCGCTCGGAAAGGTGTGGAAGCAAAGCTTGACTGAGCTTTCTGGTGGACAGAGGTAAGAGACCCCCCCCGGTTATTTGCGTTTCCCAACGGAGAACTAACATGTGTGGTTGCATTCAGATCCCTTATCGCACTCTCCCTCATCATGGCCCTGCTGCAGTTCAAGCCCGCACCAATGTACATCCTCGACGAGGTCGACGCCGCCTTGGACTTGTCGCACACGCAAAACATTGGCCGCCTCATCAAGACGCGCTTCAAGGGCTCGCAGTTCATTGTCGTCTCACTAAAGGACGGCATGTTCCAGAACGCGAACCGCATCTTCCGGACACGCTTCAGCGAGGGTACCAGTATGGTCCAGGCGTTGACGCCTGCCGATTTGAAGTGAGGGCTTTAGTTTGGTTTGGACATGTCATGATGATAACGATAATGGGACTGCTCCTTTTTTGTTTATCATTGAGCGTCTTTTTTAGGCTGTATACGGGAAGGGGAGGTGTCCGAGGGGGTCTCGGTCGGATTTTCGGTTGGATACCAGGACAAACACGTTTGTCGTCGTTTTTATACAATGGGTTGGACGGGTGTCGTAATGAAACGAACCGGAACTTAGGGAGTAACGGCATGATATCTAATGGAGGCTCGAGTGTGATAATGATGATCAATTTTCTTGTTCTCAACTGCAGGGGTTTCCTCGACCCGACACCAATTATGCCCCCTCTATATCTATTACGTATCTATTGCATCGCCAACCAACCCTACCTCATGCAGGCATCAACCGTGGCCAGACCAACGGAACCGCAAGGGGGAAGACTCGTTCACTGCTTGATGTACACATGCTCACCGCGCTCCAGCACGTCGACGGCCATGCCAACCTCGAGCCAGCCCTGCATGTACTCGACGCGTTCGGAGCCCTCGAAGAGCGGGCATAGCTGCATACCGAGGCACCCCATACGCGGCGCGCCCTCGTCAACGTCGCGGAACTTGCGGAGGGACTTGTCCGGCTCGACACCGTGGCGGGCGCCGGTGATTGCGTCGACATTGGGCATTTTGCACCTTTCACTTCCGTGTTAGCTGGGAAACAAAGGAGCCTTCCTTTCTTTCTTTTTTTTTGCTTTCTCTCTCTCTCTCCGGGGGGTGGGGGGAAGGAGATTCATAACTCACCGGACTGTACGGCACGAGACGTGGAAGTTGGCCGGCGTGGTGATGTTCGACGTGCCCTTGGTGAACTTGATCGATTTCCACGACTCTTCGTCATATGCTTTGGCGCCAGAGACTAAAGTCATATTCTGTGTAAGCGAAACGTGCTCGGAGAAAGGATTGGTGGCGGAATCGAGCATGGCGAAGAGGGACTTACGTATAATGTTGGACCGGAACCTCCGCACATCGAGTTGCTTGAGGTCCTCGTCCTTGGGTACCTGGGAGTCAAACTCCTGAAGACTGCTGAGGTTCATGAGGTGCAGAGGATACTTTTCATCCCAACCGGCGTCAGCTCACACTCCCCTAAACGCCCGGGTTTTCATAAAATAAGGGGGGAAGGGGGGGATCATCCCCCCAAACGTTGAGAGTGAGAAAGACTTACCGCGTCCTGGAAGCCGACAATGGGCTGGTACCCGGCTTCCTCCTTCCGGGGCGCACACCGATAAACCTCCCTCAACTTGCTCGGGTCAACCCGGAACAGCGCCAGCTTGTTGCTGACACCGAGATACCGGCTCAGCTCCTCGGGGAGCTCCTTCTCCATGTTCAGCGCCGGCACCATCTCCTTCCAGACCCTCACGTCCTCGCGGGTGTACCCGCGCTCCTCAATCTCCTTTTCCGTGGGGAACTCGACGGGCAGCAACACCTCCTTCTCGGGGACGGCCCTCCACCCGTCCCGGACCTTGGCCGCGATCCACTGCAGGGTGCCGTTGAACCCGCGGTCCTGCCAGGGGAACCGGAGCACGATCCACGCGTCGCCGCTGCGCTGCTCCATGAAGACGGTGCTCTTGGTGGCGTCGGGCACGTACACGTCCACCTTGACGGTCGCCAGCAGGGGGAACTGGCGCTGCGTGACGAATTCCCACGAGTGCTTCTTCTTGACCTCGTCCGAGTCGTCCAGGGCGACGGGGAACGCCGCCTTGAGCTGGGCAAAGGTGTACAGCCTGTCGAACTCGAGCCCCGTGGGCAGCAGCTTGCTGCGCTTGACCTCGATGCCGCGGCATGACTTGATGGGGTACACGCACAGCGCCTGGAGGCGGGCGGCGCCGGTCGGGCCGGCCTGCCGGTGAGCGGCGGAGAACTGGTCCCGGAGGTTGCTCTTGGGCGGGGTGACGCCAATCTTGGAGTGAGTCGCCCGCAGGGCGTCGCTCGTTGTGGCCGGGATCGGGGGGAATAGGTAGAGGACGGGGATGAGGAAGCAGATGAATGTGGCGAAGGGGAGGAAGAAGAAGCCGAAGTCCATGTGACCTGTGCCGTCCGCGGCGGCGGACGCCGACATGTTTGCCTCCATTATGATTGTTTTCTTTCTCTCGGAGAGATGCTCTCAGTGTGCTTGATTATCGATGTTTGTGTGTATGGATCATGGATTCTGGTCTCCCTGCTTGTTTATGACCGCTCCCTTGCAAGACATGTGGTGGGTTGTGTGAGAGGCGGCCGTGGCTGGAATCACAACCTGTCTCACGCACGCAGTGTTTTGTATCGTCCGTGTTATTTTAACCATTTATGGTACGGTACGAGGCAGCACATCAATTCACTTTTGAACAACGTCCCCGTTAATAGCAAGGCTGAAACTTTCCCGTCACCATTCTGGCAGCATGTCAAGACCCCCTACGGCCCGGGCGTGTTTTGAAGTTTCAGGTCACGTGTGCCCACGTGACAAATATTCATATCAACAACTTTTTTGTTTTTTCAAATCAATCCAGTTAGCTGTCTTAGTCATGGGCTTTCTCTCAGCTCTGCAAATGCAAGCTGGCCTGTGCTTTGAAACAAAACTAGGTCGAGGAATGTCGGTCCACGTTCCGCGACTAATTTCAGAACCGTGAATGTGGGTTGGCGAGTGTGAACAGTGACTCGCAGAGGCCCTTCGCCTGTCTACTCGAAACGACTGTGGGAAAATGAGAGATCTTCATTCCGCATATCGCAGTGGTGGCACCAGGGGACCACCGTTCCAGGGTAACGCATCGTCGACCCTCACTTCCTTGACTTGACCAATGGATGACGCCGACATCTCCGGCACCTCCTGCCTTTTGGTGTCCAGTGACATATTTAGCGGCAAATACTCCGGTTTGTTTCTCTCGTCGACATATGTCTTACACAGCCAGCCAGCCAACCAACCTCTTGTTTCCTGAAACCATTGCTCGTGGCATAGTGCAGATCCAACGCCGAACCGGGGATGGTATTAAATTGCCCACAGGAAAACCGTTGGGTAAGTCCAGCCAGCGCCCAAATGCGCCTAGCTGGGGTAAAGGATGGTGTAAAGGAGCGGCTTTGGATCATTCGACAATCTCTCTGCACAACTTTACTTGCAATCCCAGAGACTTCACCCGCCATCGTTGCGCTTGACCGACACAGCAGGAGCACTGACATTATCTCATCCGTTTATTCTCAAGAGATGACAGCTACACCCACGGCCGCTTTGTGCTCGTCCAAATCCGTCCGCGCCATTGCGCCGTTGCGCCAGTGCAAGTTTACCGCCTTGGCCAAGACTGCTACCCGATCTAATCGCAAAGTCGCAACGGCGCTATGGACAGAGTTCGTTCGTTCCCGCGTAGCATTCAAAGTGACTCTCCCGCACAATCCCCAACTTATGTCCTTAGCTGGTACCACTGCAACTTTGGAGAGGTATTACCTATGAGGTCCCCAGCGCTCTTGCGATTGGATACTCAGATATAAAGTAACGTTTGTAGTAAGATTAGATGGTGTGAAGGTGGATTATCCCTTCAGGCTGTGCGAAAAGACCTTGGGTATGCCGGTCCCAGCCCCGCGGGACCCGGCAGACAAGGAACGGCCTGATCAGGTCTTCGGTCGGACCCCGGAGCCCGTTCATAATAGGGCTCGAGCTGCCTTCCTCTCGCAAGACATGCCGGCTTGCGTTAATGTACGCGTTGCTTTGGAAGCAGAACGCGGGTGTTATATTGTCGGGTCGGTCGGTTCAGATTTCTAATCAACGTGGACAAGCCTTTTAGTACTTGCAAGGCCCGATGGCAATACGGACATCCGTGGTCGAGCGAGGGAAGCCGTGCAAATGCCCCCTTTAAGTTGCCAAGGTTCATGAATGGCAGCTTCGTGTCTGGTGATGGCAAGTTGGCACGACCTCGCGGTCTAGCAGGTCACAAAACCGTGCCGTCTTGCTTCTGACGAGGGTTGGCCGCAAATGCACCAGAGGTGGTCAAAAAGAGAGTTTGATATGTCAAGGAAGAAACCATCCGAAACCAACAACGCCAATCCTACAAAAGGGGTCGTGGGAATACCCAAAGCAGAGAAGTATCCGCAAACCATATTAGAGGTTGGTATACGCGTATACTTGCATCTCCCACGTCATATTTGGGGGGGGGGGGTTCTTCTTCTTTCAGCCCTTTGGCTTGAGAGAGAAAATGAAGATGCTCCTGAGACCATGACCTCGAACATAGAAACCCTAGACTAGCGATTCCGAAAGTCCCACAATCGGGCATGGAACACGGGACCAAGCAGCGACAACAGTCCAGGGTGGCCCAGCCAAAGCTGCTTGAGGTAGGAACAGAATGAGAAGACGTATGGGGATGATATGATTGCAAAGGTCAAACAATGCCATAGCTTGTCAAGGATCAGGGTGCCGGTGCCGATAGGCAGGGAGACTGACAGATCACATACCGTATCTTGCCAGGAGTTGCGTCTTGAATGAATATTGCTGTTGTCATGGAGAACCCCTGACTAGAGCCCCTGAACATGCAACTTGAGTACGGTACCTCTCTTTCCAAGCGGCTTTTGCGTTCGCAGTCAAACATGGCTAGTCCCTTATGTCCGGGAGAAGATGCGGGTAGTGTGGCACAATCCGAATAATGCAAAGGATCCCGACATATCCGCATTTATGGGCATCGGAGCGAAGGTGCCATTCATTTGAGCCTGACCCGACGTTATGATACGCTACGTGTTGTGTTCTTCCCCCTACGTTACGCTACTATGCCGGATCATAGAGGGACGATGCCAAAGCGTGTTGTAGAGTTCTGGACTGGCCGTTACTGAGAAGTCCTGATGACTTCTCGCCAGTTGTGGTATGTGTTAACGTCCAGAGGGAAACCGCGTCTGATTGTGAGCTGTCAAGTCTGGCCGCTCAGTTCGTTCTGAAACCATGGTTCTTACTGGTGAGTCGTTCGATGATCAATCCTGCAAATGGGGCTAGCGTTCGGGGCATATGCCCATGCCGGATTGGTGATTGTACGCCCTCTTGCCCAGCCACAACGGTAGGACCTCATTGTTGGATAAAGTTGAGGGGACCTCGGCCAGCTACGAAGCCAACGCTGCCCGGTTGAGCCCCACTGCGGAAGGGATGGTAAAGGGTCGCCAAGATTTGGACTCATCAGAAGATGAACCCCGTTTTCGCCCGTCTTCTAGGCCCTGGCTAACCAGACTTTGGAAAGATGCCAAGCGTGCTAGGCCTACACGCTTTCTGCGCTAGATTCGTTGACGCGTTGCGCCCGTATTTTACCAAGTGGCTGCATACGGTTTAACCACATACGGGCTCTAGTCGTCTGTCCAAGGCCATACCTCGAGAGGTGTCACCAAGGTAAGCTAGAGCGAGGAAGGATCAACTGGCCCTGCAGTCCGACGGTATGTTGCATCCCGCTATCCAAGGAGCCTGGTACTGGTACAGCCAAGTACTTCCACGCGGTGCGGTAGTCGATTAGAGCACGCCTTAGATCACCCTACTGACGGCTGTGAATATCCGCCATCGGGTTGGGTTGGTGGGGTTCGTCCCAGGAACTCTTCTCTTCGGACGCATAATTTCCGCTGGCAAGCCTCTTTCGATTCGGTATTGGCGTAGTGAACAGGTTGCTGTCTTTGGGAGATGTAGTAATGTTAGCAAGGTAGTACCAACCGCCCCGTCGGTGCCTTGCCTAGTTGTCAATATAGGACGGATTCGAATAGGTATAGCAAGCCATGTTATTGATTTGTATTTGCAAACCTGATCACATCCTGCCACCAAATATGGCACTTTTCTGGTACAACCAACCTTTCATGGGCAGTTCATCCGATAGGCGTTAGACTCAAACGAGTGAGATGTTCTGCTGAGCACGTCCAATAGAAGTGTACGCCCACCCGTTGCCGCCGAACGTCTGCGGCCAAGGGACTTCAGCACACCACCGCTAGGTTCAGCGGCCGTTGGGGGTCTTGGGATGGCCGAAACCTCTCGTCCACAAACCATCAAGCTGTTGGTTGTGGCAGACTCATCTGGTCTGTTTTCGTGTTTAGTTGCCCTGAGAATACGCAGGCTTGCGAGAGTGGATGTCAGAGCCCCTTGTCACGCCGCAGGCGGGGCAGTCATCTTTTATTTGGAGCTCAGCGTTCGAACTGCGCGACAAAAGGACCCCCAGCCCACAGTGGCCGAATCAGAATAGCCTTGGGGCTCAAATGGGGGATTGGGGGCCGCGGCTACCGTGATACGGGTGCTGGGTCGATATTTTTTTGTACTCCTATCAAAGAACGCTGCCTGGGTTCTCTGCAGGGAGCCCCCCCTTTCTCACGGATGGATGCATCCGTCCTTGACATGCAGTATCGATCTGCTAGGAGGAAGCCAGCCCAAGACAAGCTGCAGATCGGTGGGCGACATGGCGCCATGCCGGCGCAGGTGGGAGGCTCTTACTCTCTGCGGCTTTTGCCTGGTGGTTTGGACATACCGATCGAAGTTGGTTGAGGCAGGCAGGCAATTTGCTTAGATTCCGAGTCTAGCGGTCAGTATCCCAAGCCAAGAGGCCGACAGGTCAATAGACGAATCTGCAATTGGGCATATAATCCATGATCCCAACTAGGAGCCATGACCGCCTCCGTAGTGGGGTTTAAAAAAAAAGCAATGAAGGGAAGGTTGCGAGAGGCAGCAAGTCTCAAGCTTGCATGCCACCTGGCACCTTGTCTCGGGGCGTGCCTTGCCACGGGAAACCAACAACCCTGCACCGGCAGCAAATGGCCCAATGCCTCCATAAAACGCCAGTGTCTTTGGTGGACAGCGTCACACGGAAGGGTATTGTTGATGTGCTTAGTTAGAGCGCAGCCAGGTGGCAGGGAGGGTTGCGGGATGATGAGCGGGTTTGCAGCGATTCATACAGAGTATATGATCCCTTGTATATCCGTACTCCGAAGAAAGTCCATTCACCCTCACACATGACGAGTTTGACCCGGTGAGCCATATCCTGCTATAGGCCGCCAAAAGTGATATTGAGGCAGGCAGCATGGGAGAAATGGGCCGCGGCCCCAAGCACGTCGTTGTGTGTGATGCATGCAATGCTTGATACATGCCAGACCGAATACTGCATGCGCCCGACTGACTGGATGGCCGTATTTGAGCCCTTGTCGCCACCCCCCAGAAGAAAGCTGATGGGATTTCCGTTCTAGAAGCCGGGCCGCTGATGATGACTGGGGCTGAACCAAGAAGGGAAAGGAAGGAAAAAAAAAGAAGAAGAAAAAAAAAAAGGAAAGACAGCTTAGAATCTAAACATGCAGAGAACAGGGGCAGATGAGACGTTGCGGACCATCTGAATAATCGTATTGTTGATGCACAGCTGATGAGCTGACCAGAGTGCATGGCGCAGCAAATCTAAAAGCCCGGCTCAGCCGGATTGGGGACCAAGCACCAGACCCCAGGGCAAATGGCAAATGAAACGGTGCCTGTGAACAAGTAAGCGCACGACATGTCATGCTTGAGAGATTGGGCGTGGGAGCTGAGCGTGGTGCAATAAGGCTGATTTCCCGGTATTCCTAGATAGCTGCAAGGTGAGGGAGTGCAAGTGATTCGGCGGCTGGGGCACGTACGGCAGGTTCCGTTGGAGGCACCACGGAACGTATCGTGCTTAGGCTCTTGCTGGTCAAGTTGTTGGGAGTCATGAATTTTTACTTTTTTTTATTTAAAAAAAATATTTCTCGCTGCAATCGCGGCGATGATTGTGAAGACGTAGTGCAGTGCATGACATGGCATAGCATTGCAGCAGCTGAGTGGGAGTTACAGGACGCTATTACAGCCACAGCCCTGATGGCGAATGAGGCAAGTGAGGGCACTTGGCTGTACGTAGCTAGCTGCCAGGGCGGAAGAATGCAAGAACTGGATGCAAAATGCAGGCAAGCAGGCAGCTTACGGGTACAGACACACCTGCATGTGCACTATGCTAGTTGTGGGCAGATTGGCAGGTGCAGGAAAGAAAGAAAAAAAAGAAAAGCCGCCAGGCCAGGGGCTTGACGCAGCACCTCGATCGGCCTGGGCCGTTGAAAACCATTGGATCGGGCCATTGGAGGTTAAATTCGTACCGCAACCCGCAACGCAGCACATCCCGGCCCATGCCGAAAACTGAGTGTCGGGGGCCCGTGGGAGAGGGGGGGATGGAATGGAGGGAAGGAGGGAGGTAAGGAAGGGAGGGAGGGAGGGCACTGAAGAGGAAAGGTGGACGGACAGGCATGATGAACCGGCTCCTTCCCTACCTCCTGTCTTACCTCAGTATTTGAAAGCAGCTACGGAGTCAGTCAATCATGGCAACCTCGGTGTTAGGCCCAACCCTTGAGGCAGGTGAATGCGGAGTTTGAGAAGCCGTACAAGGGTGGACGTAGGTAGACACGGTGCGTGCGTCGTTCGCCGTCGGATTGTGCACATGGCATTCGTATGTTGAAGATGGCATTGCAGTATCCGCAGCTGTTGGCATGACATGGGCGGGATATTTGAAGGACCTATATGCAAGCCAATGTGGTAGCAGTGTGCATAGTGTTAATAGTGTACGGAAATGCATACCTATGAGCAGTGAAACGATTCAGGAAGGTCCAAGAAAAGAAGAGCACCCACGTACGTTGGCCACTTCTATCCAATGAGAACATCCAATAACCCAATCGCCCATGTCATTAGCTGGCCTTGTTGACCTTGGCTTGACGGAAACACAAATTCATTGGATGCACCTTGTCCACATTGCTGCGGCGCAATTGGAGTCCCCAGCGCATCGTCATATCTTGCCTGGCACTCTCGCACTCCTCATAAGCACACGACTGCGTCCCAACTTCTGGGGACCCTCCCATCCTGCTTGAAGTAAAGTGCCAGATCCTAATGAACTCAGGTGCGAGAGAATCCCTGCCAACACTATGGATACCTCACTCGAGGTGGACATGGACCGCGAGGTAGGTAAGGAGGGAAGGGGGAGGGGGTATGTGCCCGGACGCGCCTTCCCAAACGGTAGTGAGAGGGAAGAAATGTACCGCGGCCGCGGCCTGCTTTTCAAAAGGTCCCCGACACCGCCGGCACCGTGGGACCGAACCGTAGAAGGTGGACCCGGCCCGTCCAGTTTTGACTCCTGTTGTTTCGAGACGTGATCAACATGAGAACCTGCCTCCTTACAGGGCATTACATAATGCGCGTCTCCTCCCCACTCGGCCACTTCTAATTGGTCTGATGCGACTGTCTGTCTGTCGCAGTGAACACCAGAACCCAAACTCCACGTGATTGCCATGCCTCTTCAATGCGGCCGGTCAGCATAGGAGGGTAGAAGCCTGAATATGGGCATAACCGGCCGCACGAAACACATCAGCAGCGTAATCCCACCTCAACTCGGCGCAGACACCCCCCCAATAGTCTGCCCATCTTGCGGCTTGCAATGAATGAACCACGCACTACGTAACCAGTCCTTTATCCCATCTGGGCGTTCGTTCTCCCACCCCTTCTCCTCTTCCACCTCTTCCTTGCCGCGCGCACGACAGCAGTGGCTGCATATTTGCTAATGCAGGCTCGACTTCCGGTTTGAACAAGCCCTGCCAGGTCTTCGTTCGCCCACTAGGTAGCTTGGCTGCTCAAAGTACACTAGGTATGTATGTGGAGCGGAGACCGACTTTGCATTCTGCTCCGCATCCCAGCATGGGACGATATTCCTGTGCTTGGGTCTTGGGATTGGTGATCGGTGCCCGCTTTCAATCACAATGGAAGTATGAATTGGTCTGAGCCGCTGGCAAGGCCTTCCCGGTCCCTTCAGCCGTCCTGGGACGAATGTCGGCGTGGATCGTCCACTCCAAACATAGTACACACCTGCTTTTGGTTGCGCTGCACCAAGCCCCGACCGACCGGCCATCTGCACCTATCCCACACGCTCTGTCGGATTTGACATACAGAGAGAGAGAGAGCCAGTCGCCATCCTCCCTGCTTCTGTCATGGTCAATCTTATTGCCAGCATCCAACCTCACTGGGATGGAGGGAAGGAACTAGCTACTTTTGCTTGCTGGGGGCACAAGGGGCTCAAGCACAGGCAGAGAGGCACAGGCACCGGGACTGGCACCAAGAACCAACAAGGCGGAGAAACTTTTATTCAGGTACCCTCTTCAAGTGGGAGGGCCTTCACAGCGTACCTTGAGCTACCTTTTCTCGACATTCAGACGGCGGCGCACCGCACTACGATCCGGCTGCGTCTGCTGCCAACGCCTGTCCCTCCCCTCGATCCCGCCGGCTCCCTTTCTCACGTCCCCACCCGCGCGCGACATGTCACCGAGCACGCACTGGCATTGGCACTAGCTGGAGCAAAAGACGGCGGCGGCGGCAGCAGCGACTTCACCTCATTTCTCGTCCCATCCCAAGGACCGCGGCCTTTAAGCATGGGCGCTAGCGGCATCAGGTTCCCAGAGCCAAGAAAGCTAGATTATGCTGTGCTGCTGCTCTCACTCTTCATCTGCCCTCCCCTCTTTGGCACCCCGGCCGCACCTCCCGGCCCCATGTCTGTGCTCCCGCTCCAACGACACCCCCCATTTGCTGCTCCTACGACGCCAGACCAAAACCGGGCCCCAAACGCTGGGTGTGGGTGTGTGGTGTGTGGTGTGTGGTGTGGCCAACGTGGATGAGGGGTGTTGGTCTCTTCTTCCTGCTCCTCCTCCTCCACCATGGCAGTGGCTCCACGCCCCGACAGCCTGGATGCGCAGAAAGCCTCCACAAGTGCCTGGCCAGGTCCCCTCACTCTGCATTCCACCTTACCTCAGGTCGTCCTCCCCGCTGCAAATACGGTTACGCCATGAAATCTATCTCTGCACGAATGCTGCTAGTGTAGCCCAAAAAGCAGCCCGCGCATTCTCCTCTCTTTTCTGTGGCAGCAGCATTTGCTGCTCCGGGTCAATACGATCATTCCGAACGGTACGGATAGCGGCCAGCCGGCCCACGGGTGCTTCCCTTCATCAATTTCCGCCGTCTTAGACAGGACCAGTCCCACATTGTTTTGTTTAAGAATGCCATTTTGAGCAGAGCCCATTGGCCTAAAGCCGTCACTGGACGTCAGGGCTTGGACGAATTCCGCGCTAGAGTCGCATGGAAGAACGCGCCTACGGACCTCAAACTGCCAGACAACCGCTGGCGCCGTCCAACGTGAAGAGTCTGGTAGTGATGTACGCGCGAGTTAGGTCATAGCAACCGACTAGTGAGGACGACGCCGCCACCGTTCATCCACCCGTACCAATCTCGGGGCGACTGCGCCTAGCTGTCACGGCTCTTCAGTCGCGGGATCCGAGATCAGGACACCGGATCAACAACAGGAACCTCCACATCCTTTTCAGCTAGCCTGGCGTTGATCAAACTTCTAGTAGCAGACGTTGACAGGGCTTCAAGTGTCTTCTTGTGCCAACCCCAGCAAGCCCAGTCCTAGCTTTGCCCCCCACCAGCAAGGCCTGGGCGCTTGCTTTGGCTCGTTACATGACCTTGGAGGCTTGGGCGAATGACCCTTGTCTAGCTATTTGCCAGGGCTTATCTGTGCCTCTTCTTCTTTCAGAATTTGACGTCCAACTTCTGCTCCAGAGTTACAAGCACACACCTTGACGACTCCGTGGCTTCGACCTCCTGGGGGGTGAGTCGAATTTGTCCTACCATCGTTGCCGCCCTGAGGATCCATACTGCTGTTCTCCGTATGCTAAGATCGGGGCAGACGGCCAGACTAAATCAAGTGCGCCGGTTGTACACGCCGTTTAGGCTTAGGACAACCAGCCGTTGCCACATTCATCAGTCGGCGTGGGTGGTGACGGGCCTCCATCTCACACCTTGGATCGGCCTCTTGCCAGCGTCCACCACCACGCCTCAGCCGCCCCAGCGCTCACGCGCCATCCCGGAACCTTAATCAACCTAGGGTCGTCTTTTCAAAACCGCTTCTCCCAAGGCTAAGGAACCACCACCAAAGAAAGACATTGAGCTCCCAAGGGTGACTGTGCCAAAAGCCCCTTCGCCCCGCGCCTGCCACTTTCACCACTCTCCAGGACAGCCGTTCTCCATCCCAGTCCATTCTTCAGGCCACTATCGTCGCCGAGGACTGTCAATCTTGTATCGATATTTCGCATTTCCGGCAAGCTGCATAGTTCAGGCAACTTCACAGCTGCCTACCCCGTCTAGACTTATTCCGACCTTAGCGCCACTCACCCGCACACCAACAACACCCAAGGCGATTTCTGGCTCTAATCTCACATTCCACGCTTTGTCTTGCCGGAACGCGGTCGACATACCCACATGCCCCAGCAGTTTCGTCTCACTACTGGACTTACTACCGGCTTTGAGGCTTCAGATCTGACCCTGTTCATCTGCCCGAACCTCCTCCTCCTCCTCGACCCTGTCTCTCGATCTTCGCCCCTTGTCGAACCTAAGTAAGTGGAACCACGGCATATCGACGCCTGCTTGCCTGTCATTCTCCGATTTCTTCCTCCTCTCTCCGCGGCAGAGCAGAGGTTGTGCTGCGCTCATATCTGGGACCAATTTCCATGCCAATTGCTGCCCTGACAAGATCTCTTGGCCCCAAGCTATAGCTGGCCAACCACAGCCGGTCCTCCTCTTCTAACCAGTCTTCAAGGGCCTTTGAATTTTACCGGGATTGTCTTGGGCACAAAAGCTAGACACCACCACCTCACCATCTTCCTACAGGTCTTGACTTCCCTTCCTAGCGTAGTACCTACTAGGAGCCCCCGCCATAACGCCAAATCCCGCCAGCAGATCAGCAAAGCGCGGGCTGCGATACCCGCTCTCCAGCTAACCCAGTCGCGTTGTGGCCATCGAAAAAGCCCCACTGCGGTCATCATCATCCGCTGTACGAGCCATCGAAGGAACTGTTGTGGCTCTGGATGACCTAGACCCTCCAGGGTGGCACATCTCACTCTTTTGATCCCCAAAAATAAGGACAGTTCGATCTCCCTCTCACGGTGGTTCACGACTACGACGACAAACCCCTTTCAAACTATGCCAAAGTACCAGCCGCTCCTCCTCCCACGCCAACCCCTTAAGACTGCGAATTTCTATCGCAGCGTAGTCATTGTTCCGAAGGGAAAGCCTCCATGCCCCGGCATAGTACCCAGCAATCAGTCGTAAGAAGTCCTCCATCCCGATCTTCTCTAGCGGACTACTTCACCCCTCTATCAAGACGGGTCGTCCTCCAACAAGCCTTCACGTTTTCAACTCTCAAACCTCATTCCCTACCGGCACCTGAGTCCATCGCGCATACGGCTTACTTAGGGGGACGCCGGCTGACCTAGACACCTCGCGGTAAACTGGATCGTTGTCGCAAGCCGAGCCGTGGGTCGCGAGGTCCAAGGAATCCGCCTCCATTATTTGTGGTTTCGCGAGCAGAGTATGCTAGCTCTGCAAAAGACGCATATATACATTCCACAGTGTCCCTTCTCGTCGTCTAGAAAGCACGTCACCAGTCACTCTTAGCACAGCTATGGGGGACTACTACCATCATTTTCTGACCTCCATGACGGGGGTGGCATCAAGCCAAAGCACGAGCCCGCAGGACATACACCCTCCCCAGTTCCCAGGTAGTCAAATGATGATGGGTGGTGCCATGCCTGGTCCCTATCCCAATCTGGGATATTTTACTGGTTTTCCTGATCCCGTCGGACTCGGCGCTCCCAAATCCTCAAGAAACCGGAGGAAATCGGCACCGGGCTTAGATCATGTTAAGCATCGCCGCACACGGTCCGGATGCTACATGTGTAGAAGCAGGAGAGTTAAGGTGGGTTTGCGAAACCCTACACAGGACTACTCGTCTTCTAATTGCCGTAACAGTGCGATGAGACTCGGCCGGTTTGCGATAGTGGGTAGATCCAGTATGATGTCACGGGTCGTAATGGCTAAAATGATCATAGGATGTCGGAAAGGCAGTCGCGAATGCATTTACCCAGAACCTCCAGCATCCAAGGGCTCCACGGGTCAACCCGCGGTATCCAAAGATGGAGCTGCCACCCAGCAGCAGGCCAGTCCAGATTCGAGCAATGATGCCGAAGATGGAGAGGAAGACACGGAACCTGCCATCTTGGATACCATCGTAGACGAGGACGAAGGGGACGAAGAGTACTACCAAAAACACTTTGCCGGCCCAAGCCGAAGCAGCACGGCTTCGTCGTTTACCCTCCAGCGTGCGGGCGGTACACGCCAAAGCTCCGAGACACCGTCGCATGAGGGAACCAAGAGCGCCTCGCCATCAGCATCTGTCGGAACGGCGAGCAGTCAAGCAACGACGACATATCCGATGCCCGACCTGACTGTTCTCTCCTTGGGCAGTCGCGCCGACTTGTCACATCTTCCCGCCGACCTCCGCCAGCACCTAGAATATTTCTGTGATAACGTCACACATTATCACTACTGCATGCTGAGCGACGCCCACGATTTCTTCCGCGTCATCCTTCCGAACTTTGCCTTGCAAAATGAGGCCCTGCTATATGCGGTCGTTGGGTTCGCGGCGTACCAACGTACAATTCAGGATCCCAACGGCAAGATGGAGGAATTCTTAAAGTATTACAATAAGAGTGTTATATTGTTGCTCAACTCACTGAAGAGAAAGGAGAAGCACAGCATTGCCATGCTTCTTACGGTTCTCCAGCTTGCCACAATCGAGGTACGAGTAGCTCTAGGACCTTGAAAGCAAGTGATGGCTGATTGAGCAATAGGAATATTTGGGCGACTGGATCAACCTTATGGGCCACCAAAAAGCTGCATTCGAGATGTTAGCTCACTTGTTCACACCCGAAACGGCCACGCAGAGTGCTATCGGAAGAATGATTGTGTCCTGGTACGGACGCTTCGACATCTTTATTGCCATAATGGGTGGCTTTCCAACAATGCTGGCCCCGGAATGGTTTACCATATTTGTCGAGTATTGCGACAAGCAGGCTGCTTCGGGTGACGCAGACAGTATACACTGGAAAACGGAAGCGGAGTCAGGCCGCCTAAGAGTCATTTCGAGAGAAATGTCAACTTTATTTGCGCGAGGCAGTAGAGGTCAAATCCCGCCGGAAGACTTTGCGACTGAGCACGAACGAATCCAAAAGTCGCTGCAGGACTGGAAAGACGGTTGGGATCAAGCACTCACCGATCATTCGCACCTGGTCACAGACTTCAGCCACGCACGACCCCTGACCTCGGACGACATTGTGAACCCTTTTGTGCCAGGAGTGCTGTACGACTTCCCAGTTTTTTCTACGACTTTGCTCACCAGCGAGTGGAACTCGACGATGATGATGCACAAATGTCAGTCATCTACAACAAAACGGGAACAATTATACAGCGAGTTGAGAGAGCATGCGTATGCCATTTGCCAAATCTTCGAAGCTGTTGAAAGCTGGCCATCAACTCCAAAGGGCAGTCTGGTTCTCATCCAGGCCTGTATCGCCCTGTCAGCGCTGTTCTTACCACAGGATGCCAAACACCATAGGTGGATAAGACGGAAGTTTGCTTTGCTAGAAACCATGGGGTGAGTTGATGCCTGGTGGTCCGGTCTAGTCTGCATGACTTTGGCGGGTGCACACCATGTACAACAGAAGCTGACTTTACTTGCCCATTCAGATATATACATCCGATATCACTCCGTTCTAAGATGGCCGAGATGTTCCGCGAGCCGTCCTGTGTGCGGTGGTGGCTGCCCAACGACGAGGGCTACAGTCGTATACTCCAAAACGTCCGAACCTTTGCTGACGAGCGCAACGCGAACGCCGTATCCGCCCAAGCGGAGAACCTGAGAGAGGTCCGTCACATCTTTGCTAAGATGCAAATGGCGGAGGAGAGCGCTGCACGGGCTGGTTGAGAGAAGAGATTCCACATCGCAGTACGAAGGGGGGCAAGAGGCGGTTATACCTTGGATAGCGGCTCGCAAAGCAGGCACACTTCAGAGCCTCGCATTATTTGCCTCAGGGGTACTCACTCAAGAGCTACCCTTTTCCGAGGACACCAACACTTGAAGGAGACAAAGGTTTGAGCATATTCAATGTTTGCGAGGTCTGGAGCGAGCCGGCGGTTCCGAAAAGAAAAGAAAAAATACATCGGTTTCTCGCTGCCAGACTTTTTCCCGGCCTCTTTTCATTTATCCACCCTTTCCGTCTCCCTTCCCCGCCGTCCACTCAACTGGACCACGCCTCACAGCAAGCGAGGCACGTAAATCCTTCGGGACGGCTGTGCCCAATTCGTATTCCGCAATTTCGCGGCATCGATATCGATGTACTTTACTACACCTCCATCCCCTTCTTCCTCTTTCTTGGACAAAAATAATCTTCTTCTTTCTCTTCACAACTTTGATTCATTTCTTGTTAGACATAGACATGGTCTTTGCCCATATTGATACACTGTGATGCGCCAACATCACGAGATTAAAAAAGAATACTATACATACGTGGACCTCATCTCATTAAAAACACAGAGAAAAAAAAAGGCAAGAGAAAGAAAGAAAGAAAAGTGCCCCGCCCCTGAGGACTCCGTGGCTCTCAAAACATCGTAGGTGACGGGATGATATGAAGTGATGCCGTTCTGCCCTGGCCCTCTCCTCGATAGAACATGCCTGCACTCAAAACTCCGTCACGTCATTAACCCTCATGCCTCCTTCTTGTCTTCCTCCTTTGGCCCCGTTTTGGTCTCTACGTCCGCCTTCTTCGCTTCTTCAGCTTCACTGGCATCTGGTGCATCTATCGTCGATTCGGCTGGCTTGGCTGAGTCGTGTGCGAAATCGTGGACACTGGTGTCTGGGTTCTCCGTAGGCTCGTCCTCAGACGCAGCGGGGACATCGTCTATGCCCTTGTCCCCTTCTTCGGCTTCATTGGACGCCTCTTGTGCCTGTTCCACCACTGCCGACTCCTTCTCGGGTTCGGTCAATGCGGCTGGCTCTTCAGCATTGTCCTCTGCTGGTGTTTCGCTTGGCCCATCCTCTGTGGATTCAGCAGGTTTCCCCGTGCCGTTAGACACTGTATTTGGCTTCTCAGAATCGGTCTCGTGCTTGAGCTCTTGTACCACTGGCGGGTTTTCATCTGTGGGCGAATCATCTTCCATGATCTCCTTCTCGACGATCACAGGCACGTCCGCCACCTCAGGCTCCTCCTCCTGGACCGTCTCAGGAGCTGAAATATGCATGTCGCGCATCTTCCTCGTCACGTCGGGGTCCTCCTCGTCAGCCTCGACCACTGTTGTTACGGCACTTCCAACAGACGGGCTGGCCCTAACATGGCGCCTCGTGGCAGTACGGCCCACAGGCTGGAAGTTGTCATCCTCCGCCTGAACGCCGGCCTCGCCGCGATGTGGAGGCTTGACGATGGACATTGGGAGTTGCTTCTTATCGGTGCCGTTGGCGTCAGGTACAGCCGTTGCGGTCTCCAAACCTTCGGCCTCGGGCGGGAGCTTGTAGTTCTCGGCGGGGAGGAGGTCGTACATGTCGCAAACGGTCTTGAAGAAGACGTACAGCCCCGTCTGTCCCTCGATGGTCCAAAATACAGCGCGGTGCTGGAACCAGGCGTGCGCGAAGATGCGGTGGAGGCGGCGGAAGACGTTAACGAGGTTCTTGACTGCCACGCCCTTATTGTGGACATCGGAGAGGACGACGAAGCGCGAAGGGAAAATCTTGGGGTCAGTGACGATGTTGGCGGCCCAGTCGAGCGTGTGGCAGCAATAATCAATGGCGCAGCAGCTCTTTGGCTGCTCGTGGACGGCGCAGAGGAACTGCCACTCCGAGGCGCGCATCTCGGGGCAGGTCGCGGCACTGCAAGGGGGTGAGTCGAAGAGAAAGCCGACGATAAGGGTGTTGCACTGCGAGATCAGGAAGCGGCAGAGCTCATAAAGCCAGAGGGTGCGGTCGATGCCCGGTGGAGGGGTTGCGAGCTGGATTGCTGTCGTGCGGGTTATGGGGGAGCTGTTGCTGTTGGTGTGGTAGAAATGGAGGGCTGCGAGATGCTCCTGAAGCTGGAAAGCCGAGTCGAGCTGGGAAACAGATCAGGAGTCAGCGTGAAGCGCGCATGTTTGTGTGGTGATTTCGGTGTAGACGAACCTCGTTAAGGGGAACAAGCGGCGGCCCAGCGGCCATATCGACAGCCTTGGTTCCCGGATGTATACGACGCCTCGAGTTGGCTTCGATCAGGGATTGCTCCATCTGTGATGTCTGATGGTTCGACTGCGCGCCTGTTGAGGGTGATTTTGGGCCGATTTGGATTTCGGCGGGCGGCGGTGGGCTGGGCAGCCGGGGCGAGCTCGGCGCCATTGACATTGTGAAGGGGCGAGCGATTGGGATTTCGAGAGAGGAATCAAGGGAGGAGGATTTGATGTGTTGATCCTCCTCGCCGTCAAGGATCGCGGCCGGAAGGTTGCCAGGGTGGTGGACTTCGTCTGTGTGGTTAGTAGCTGAGCGTGCAAAAAGTCGTGGCGGGCGGCTAAGAGCTCCAAGTCACACACATGGAAACTTGGGGGCCAGAGCTTCTTGTTCCTCGCTGCCGCCAGCCCCTAAGATAGTTCGGCTTAGTCAGAAATGAACCCCCGGGGCCTTCCAGTTTGTTAGCTGGCGAGTGGGCCAGACGACGTCAATACCTAGGGAGGCACAGGAACAGCATGTAGGTACGTACCTCACCTAAGTCTAGAGCTGCACCAAGACTTTACCTTCACTGTAGACTTACTTCCGCACCCAACAAGTCACTGGAAGGGCGTGTTTTCCTTCAAAAGCCTTGTCTCGTGGGATTTTCTCGGGACTTTGAAACCCCCTCTAGAAAGGTTATTAAATTTCTTTTTCCCGAACCAGAGACCTACATCATCACGAATAATTGGTCTGAGCTCAGCCACAGGGTTCCCCTCCATCCCACCATGGATTTCGACGACGATGCCCCGCCTGATCTGGTGGAAACAGGAGCTGTACACGAGGATGATCTGCCACCCTCGGAGAAACAGATCAAGGTCCCGATCACGATTGTGACGGGCTACTTGGGGTCTGGAAAGACAACACTGCTAAATTACATCCTGACGGCTCAACATGGGAAGAAGATTGCTGTCATCATGAATGGTATGTTGTATCGTATGCAAGACAGAAAATTTAGCTTACATTGGTCACAGAGTTTGGCGACTGTAAGCTTACTTGGACTCAAGCTGGGCATTCGGATACACTAACCCCCTTCAGCGCTCGACATTGAAAAGTCTCTTACTGTCAATAAAGGCGACGAACAAGTCGAGGAGTGGCTAGAGGTCGGCAACGGCTGCATATGCTGCTCCGTGAAGTAAGAAGCCGTCAAATTGGCAGATCCGAAACTGACATCTCAAAGGGACACTGGCGTCAACGCCATTGAATCACTCATGGAGAAGAAGGGCGCTTTTGACTACATCTTGTTAGAGACTACAGGTTTGGCCGATCCTGGCAATCTCGTGCCCCTATTCTGGGTCGACGACGGCTTAGGAAGCACCATTTACTTGGATGGCATCGTGACTCTTGTCGATGCGAAGAACATCATTCGCAGCCTGGATGACCCCGCAGGCAAGATTGAAATCGACGAGGACCACAATGAGGAGGACCACGGCCACGGGCCGCTCATGACAACGGCCCACGTTCAGATCTCGCACGCCGATGTTATCGTCATCAACAAATCCGACCTTGTCTCCGAAGAGGAGTTGAAACAAGTCAGGACACGGATAGAGTCTATCAACGGTCTAGCCAAGATTCACGTCACCAAGCAGAGCGAGGTGCCTCAACTGGAAGGCTTTCTGCTAGACTTGCATGCCTATGACCAAGTTAATGAGCTCGATGTCAGCCAAAAGGGCCACAGCCACCTGGACTCTGTAAGTGAAACTCAGCAACTGTTCTGCATCTTGGTTGCTAATATTCGCAAGAGCATCTCGACCGTCTCGATACCGGTACCAACGCTGACGCCCTCGCAATTGGACAACGTCGATGAGTGGCTCCGAAAGGTCCTTTGGGACCGCCAGCTCCCTGGGGATGAGAAGACGAAGCTCGAGGTTCACCGATGTAAAGGCCGGCTGGTTTTCGACAACGGCGACGTGAAGCTTATCCAAGGAGTGAGGGAAATATTTGAGATTCTTGATTCCCCTGATCAATCACGCGAGGCCACGCAAGTCCAGCAGGGCAAGATTATTCTTATTGGGAGACATCTCCAAGGCGTCGACTTCGCGAAAAGTCTACTGAGCATTCTCAACTCAGGCGCATGAATATAGCAAACCGTGGAGATGGCTACAATTCGATCGTTCGTACCATGATTGGACTAAGTGCTCCTGCTACTGCCGCATGTCCGATGTGGGATTGACAACATTTTGCAGGCTTGCTGCGGTGAACTTTACTACAACTTTTGACGCCCTTGATAACATCATGAGTCTCTTCGTCTAGAGAGAAAACCACCATCTAAAATTTCGTATGGCCCTAAAACCTGGCGAGTCACAGCGCATTTCCACGGCGTTAGCGTTGGGGATGAGACGTGAGGGGAAACTCCAAAGTATTGGGAAAGGTAACACGGCACGGCGCGTGGCTTGCAGTGGCAGGTTGCTGGCGGGTGGGGAGCCAAATTCATCCAGCCCAACTGCATGGGGAACGGGAAATCTCCAGGCGGGGGGATGTTGAAGGCCCAGTGGTTTGAAGAAGCACTCGTAGTGCTAGCTAGGACAAGAGTAGACAGCACATACAACCAGCATGGCTAGAAGGTCGTCGATGCCGGCGTTTGGAGTACATGGCCTATCTGGGCAGGTCACCAAGCTACTTAGTTCCATATATGCAAGCTCTGGATTAGTACGAGTAACATGGTAACAGATTCAGCGTCATCAAAACCGTCCAATGTATTAGGAGAGACGTGATGTTAAAAAAAGGCTCCAGGGACATGTACGGCAGTAGCGCGTGCTCGCACCGATGCAGGGGTTTTTGGAGGGGCTCAAGGTGCACAGGCCATCGGATCCATCTTTGACCGGTCTTCCGTGCGTTAGCGTTGGCTGGGCCATTTCGACCTCTCTACACTGTACGCCAACAATCCCCGTAGAGCTTCATTTGTGTGCAAGCTTCGTACCAGAATAATCTTCCTAGCGAATCCAACCCTTCGGTGATCCGAATTGAACCCCGAACCCCCGGCGACGACGACACAAGCGACGCGACTCTCGATTGCGACCATTCACTCGAAGAGCCTTAATCATGAATCGACCAGGTAGGCCTGATCCTCTGTTGTCTCCTTTCAGCCTCGGGGTACCCCGCCGTTTGCATGTCCATCAAGGCCATCAAGATCCTGTCGCAACCTCCAATGCCGGCTCCTACGCTGCCGTACCACCAAGTGCGAGTATGGGATATCGCGATAACACATGCGACACGTCACGCCACCACCGATGTTTCGAGTAAACCCTCCCCACCGTCCGTGGCGACCGACCCAGAACCCAAAGCCTCGAAACTTGGCGCTGATCTAGAGCGATGTAAACTTGGCTTCTTGATGGACAAGCGGAACGCGCCCCTCATACTGCCTACAAAGCAAGGGGTGACCCCTGGGCTATATCCTCCTTCACTAAATTGCGCTTCAAGTTCTCAAAGCTAACAATGGGCGCATGAAGTAGGAGTAGCTCCCCAATCACTACGTGGCATACCGGCAGGCTTTGGTGGCCAGCAACAACAGCAGCAACCTGGAAGGACAGTATCGAACCGGCTACCAAACGGCAAAATAGGTAGGGTCGCAACCTTTGTTCATGCGCATGCGGAAATACACGACCAAGAAGAAGCGACGTTAACGTAGAGTGTTGGGATATACAGGCAGTAATGGGTCCGGCTGGGCATTTGGCGGAGGAGTTCCCATGGGAGGTGCTGGCCTGCAAAATCAAGCCCGTCAACTTGGAGGAAACGTCAGCTTTGCTCAGAGCTTAAGCGGGTCGCAACCGGCAACGCCGCTCGACCTCTCGTACGTTCCTTCCTCTTGCTCTTGCGCACTCACCCCTACCTCTATCCCATGATCACCTTCCACAACGGCGACACAGCCGTGTCCCGACCCTCGCACTCTGTCGCGACTGTATACCTCTTCTTTTATTGTCCTCCTAGCCGGCCTTTCTCTTCCACAATGGGCAAGAAGCAGCGCCTTGTCGGCAAGAAAGCTGCAGCTAAGAAGATGGTTTCTACTTCTTCCTCGGGCGAGCAGCCAAAGAAGGGCTATGCTGAAGTTCTCAAGACGTAATCTCTTATTCGGTGTTCTGATCCATTCATCCCACACCCCTTCTCTCTGGCATCATTGCAGAATCCAGTTGTTTTGGCGTTGGTGGTTACTGACCTTTGAAGTAGCGAATTTCCATCTCTCTCCAACAATGCCCAGATGAACACCAGCGGCCAAACAAACATGTGGTCTTCAACAGCATCGCGGAATTTGGGCGGTGGTCCGGTGCCACGCAACAACCAGTCGACACCCTTGTCAGCGCAGAATGCGCAGGATGAGCTGTTCACCCCGACCTCAGCGCGTCAAGGCGGCTTCCGCTTTGGTAGCCAAAACAGCTCAGGACCGGCAGCCCCGGCACAGTCTAACCCCGTGGATGACTTTCCGCCTTTGAACAGGAACGCGAACGGTGAGATTGGTGGCGAGCGTGGTGTGAATCTGATGCCCTCTCTGGGCTTCGGCAACCAGGCAAGCGGCTCAACCGCAGCGATACCTCCCAACCGTGGCGCAGGCAATGGTCTACTAAACGCGCTATCTGCGAATAGCAGAACCTCAGATGGCCGATCACCGTCCATCGCCAGCGGCCAGGGTATGCAAAACACTCAATCTATAGTCGCGTTTCCGCTGACCGCATGTAGAGCAATCAAGAATACAAGACTCATCCGCCGAAGATGACAGACAGAAGGGCGGCGCCTTCCGCGACGAGACCGCTGGTGACAGCACATCTCAGACTGGGGAACCCCGGAACCCTTTAGGCGCTATCGGAAACGATTCACTTACTGGCAATGCGAACGAGGAGCAGGAGAACCAAACCCCTGAGGTTCAGGACCCCCTGGCTGGAATGGCGCCTATCGACAAGTTCGGCATGAAGGGTCTGCGTGTGTTGATGAACAACTACCCCAGCTATGGAGCGCTCATGCAAGGAATGGATCCCAATGAGTTTGGTCTCAACGTCAACTCCTCAGAGTAAGGGACACGAGGTCTGCAAGATGAAACAACTACTGACTGCCACAGTCTCATCTCCACACAGATCTACTCTCTCTTCGACGACACGCCACCTCGTCCCGCGATCCCCAACGTCCGTCTTCCTGAGTGCTACAAGGTCACCAACGTCCAGCCTATCGAAACGAAAATCCCGTCGTTCAACGAGGAGACTCTTTTCTGGATCTTCTACAGCTGCACGCAAGATATTAAGCAGCACTTGGCAGCAGTCGAGCTGTACGTGACATAGTTTCTCTTGATTGTGGGTTTCGCTGACATCCTATAGGCACTCTAGGAACTGGCGTTGGCACAAGAAACTACACTTCTGGCTGACCAAGGACGAACTCATGATGCCCGCCAGCCTCGGCCCTCACCACGAGCGTGGGTACTACATCGTTTGGGACACCACCAACTGGCGGAAGGAGCGGGTACGTCTTATTGCTTCGATATCTTGTATTTTTCAAGATGCTGACTTGGGGAAACAGAGAGAGCTCACCCTTCACTATGGTGATCTGGAGACGAACCTAGGACAAGCGGCTGCATAGTCTTATTGGGGTTATGGGTCAACGGATTTCTCGTGATATTGACGAGGCTTGGAACGACTTGGTACCTGGGCACTGGGCACTTGACCCGACAGGCGTTGAGTCATGTTGATACGGCATCGTTTTACAGGCTTCCGGATTTGAAGCTGGCTAGGCAGATGGCAAAGGCTGCCTAACTACTGCTTTGTGTGTATGAATCACTGATCAATGGGTATTACCCTCGGCCGTCAAACAAAGGGAAATAAAATGACGATGCTGATGCTGCGAGGAAACTTTTTCGTATTCTATGACTTTCAGGTCTTGTGCGATGCCGCCATTGGGTACAGTGATGACTGGTGTTGGATCTGGGTGACGGGTGGTCATGAAGTGGGTCCTTATAAACCGCTCCGTGCGCTCCTTCCTTGTGCGGAAAACTCCGATCTCGCGCCACATGAGCTCCTGACCCCTGCTCCCTGAGCAAGGCTGATGAACTCATCATCTCCATAAATGCTGCCAGCGGACTCCACGTAGCTAATCCGGCCACATCCTATCCCACGCGCAGCGGCGACACGCTCCTCCACTTCCCATCTCAACATCGGAATCTTCATGACGCGTGCACCTGGGTAATTTCCGACAGAAGAGAACCCTACGCTACCCTCGCAACTCCGCACCACGACGGCAAGGAGCGTCCCCGAGTACGGCCAGTCCGGAACGCAAACCAAACCGCAACCATGGCAAACGAGCAAATCTCACTGCCGTATTTGGTGGTGATCCTGCTGGTAACAGCGTTTGTGATACGGTTCCTCTTCTTTTCGCCGTCACCACCGCCGGCGCCGCGGCAGAGTGCGCAGTCGGTACTGCGCACGCGGGAGGCGGCGGTCGAGAGGATACAGCAGATGTTCCCGCAGGTGGACCGGCGGGTGATCCTCTGGGACCTGCAGAGGAACGGCGGCAATATTCAGGCGACCTCTGAGAGGATTCTCGCAGGGCGGATGGAATCGGTGAGTTTGGCATTCCCTATAACACTACAACTCCAGATGAAAGTTTGCGGTGGCGGACCTTTGCATATGCCATGGTACTCGATCACTGCCTGAAGCTATACGCAATGCCCCTCAATTTCTCTTAATTCGTTTTTACTTTCTTGCAAGGAACCACAATTCGCTGACTGGAATATGACATCTGCAGCCCCCTATCACATTCCAACCCCCTCCCCCGCCGGGAGCCAACAACGCTGCAGCGAGCGCCGCGACGGCGGCCAAGGTGTCTGAGAAGCCGATGCAGCCGGATCTGATTACGAGATACAAGCTGCAAGAGAAAATAACGGCGCAGCAGCAGCAAGCCGAGGCGGACGCGGAGAAGGAGAAGGCAAGAGGATGGAGCTCAAACCGGGACGAGAGACAATCGCTGCTGCAGAGGCGGAGGGACGAGATGATTCTGGCAGCACGACGGAACATGGAGGCTAAGATTGCCGCGGAGAAGGCCGCAAGTTGAGAGGGGGAATGTCCGGAACCGGTGTCGGTGGATCTGTGAGCTTGCCAATGGTTGGGTTGGTAGTTATGCATTGGGAATCTGTACACATAGCGAGAGTCTAAGGCTTCAGTGAATAGCGGGAGGGGCCAACCAATGTATGAACAGGCCTCAGATGTGGCAAGATTTGACAAGAACGCTTTTTCGGTGCTAGGTCAACGGAGTATGTGTGACGAAATCTGCCTGATGTATTGAGGATGGATGCTACCACCGCATCGGCAGCTTCAGTGGTTACGCGGAAGCCTCGATATATCAGGCCATTGTTCGGGACATTCCGACAACGTTAGAGACTGGCTTGACAGCAACTCGAGAAGCCTTGCACGGAAACCACGTTGGCGGGTGTGCCTTATCTAATTGTTGTTTTCTTGTCTCATTCAGTTGTGAGTCTTTTCGTTTCACACTCGACTGGTAACACATCCAAGCCACAGCACATGCTCAACTGAGGCTCCCAATGGAGTCAATCAAAGGTGTGTGCATGACGGCATTGTCTTACCAACCCGGGCAACAGCACATTGATCTTGTCTTGCATACCTTTACAGGCCGGCGGTACTCGATTGCCGTGATCCCTTATCTACCACACCCTTTTCGCATGAGCTCAACGGCATATCTTCCGACGTCGCTTGAACACATCGCACATGCTTTTCCCTGCGAAGTTCCCGTGGTTCTGTCCACCAGGACAGCAAGGAAGTCAAACGTGAGACCCTGCCTTGCGTGCGCTCTAGTTTCGTTTCCACCTGCCAGTGGTACCTCGGGGTGGGGCAGATGACTCGGACCAGCGACTTCGTCTGCAATCCTCGGCCCTGGCACACACGTGGGAGGGGCTCTATTAATCGTTTTGTTCGGGGGCGCGGTAACCAGTTTCTTTTGAATATTTAGTTACACCGCCTTTCAGATCATGTCTTGGGACCCGGAGATCGAATCCGGTCGCACAAAGGAAGAAGAGAGACATATTTCACAGCGCACCGGTCAAAGGAAACATCTCGGACTCCTTACAGGGCCTGGATCGGAAGTGCCCTTCGGCGCCGATTGCTGGGGCTAACCCAGCTTGGCACCCAAGGTCAGATCTCCCCAGGCTACCAACCAAAAGATGCTATGTATCGTTTTCTCATCTGACCCCTCCTTTTCAACCCAATCACTCGTTCCTCATCAGACCCCTTAAGGCGGTCGTCCAGATATTAAAGACGACCCTGCAGGTGTAAAGGAAAAATAAAATCCGAGGTTCTCCTTGCGGGAAGGGAAAGGAACGGTGTCCGGTGGCAACGCCAGCCACCGCCCATAAAGAAGCACCAGAAACAGTTCGTCTAGTTATGGGCGGGGTCGTTGATTGAGGCATGTTGCGTCTGACTGGTCGAGGGCGGGGGAGGATGCAAAGCCGGGATGGTCCCAAGATACGGAGGCGTGGGCTGGCGGCTGGATCTCACTCGTTCCGTTGGTACGCCGTGGTGACCTCGAGATTGGCTCTGCCGCCTGCATACCTCGAGGTTCCTTGCCGTACCCTCCCCTCATACTTTTTCCCTCCCCCCCCCCCCCCCCTCCCCTTTTCTTTCTTATTCGTTTTTTTGTTGACGCCGATCCGATAGGACTGGCAACAGAAGCTGAAAAGAAGTAGGGCACAATGACTTGTGACTTGCTGCGGCTGCGAGTCTGCGACTGCCATGACGGGATCCATGTAACGTTTGGTGTCCCATTTGCGCGCATGGCCGTAGGAAAAAAAAGGGCACTTTCATGCATTGCATTACGCCATGGGCAGTATGGGCCATGGGGTGTGGTGTGGACGGCATGGTGCATGGGCATAATCAGTATATATGGATCAGATAGACGATAAGCCCCGCTTCGACCCAACATTTTTGTCTTTCACATGCTCGGCGCAAGCAGGGCGGGTGATTCTCGCTCTCCAGGCTCGTGGGCAACACTGGAGGGGGGCGTGGGCGTGCGGTTCGAGCTCCCCGAGGCCCTTACGCAGTACCTTCCTTGCTGGGTACATTCACTAATACAATTCACGCTTCATGGTGTGGTTGGTACCGTGCTTTGAGAGGTATCGTCTTACAAATTTGAGGTAACTTTCTTCGGACAGGACGCTTTCCTCGTATCAGCGGCCGGCCACCACCGACCTTGTCCGCCCACCCAACCCATCCGCAGTAGAAAAAAGAACCAGAAACGGCCTGGCCAGACAGCCTCCAGTCATCACTATCTCCACCAACACCACTTCCTTGTCTTCTCAGTCTTGTCCATTTTCTTTGTCTCACTTTGCATTCTTCAACCCACTCAAAGAGCTTCATCCCACCAACCTGCCTTTCAAATATTGCTTCTCCCACCTCTTGTTGTGTTATTCTCTCTTCTGCTTAGCACTCTAGACACTGGAACCCTCCATACCACTTTACCTTGAAGATAACCGTTGGCGCGAGCGCATCCAGCGTGGGAACCGAAATTGGTTGGTCTTTAATTTTTATTTTATTTTATTTTTTTCAACACCATCGCCCACATTCCCGAGTCGCCGTCGGTAGCAGGTGCTGGCTAGAACTTCCGCTGTTGGTTGGCAGCATTCCTGCTTTGACGATAACGTCCCGATCAAGAGTTCGTGACTTACCAGAACACCAGGCGGAAGCCCCCCCCATCTCATCGAATTCCCGGCAACCCTGATTGTTGTGGTCTAAAGCGCCGCAACAGGCTGACGGCCCCGAAACACATAATGCCCCCCTTGCGACCCTGGGGGCCCATTTTCGAGGAGATCACTTTGCCGCAAAATAGAATGTCATCAACCGTCTTCGCCATGCTGCCCACATCTCTCCAGTCACGACTACCGCCGCTGCGGTCAATCCGCAAGAGTACAAGCCTACAGACCCTCACTTCGAGTAGGCAATCGCATTCACGCGGTCTCTCGGGAATAGATGGCGTGCACCCGAACGTCACCCAGGCCCGGTTAATCTCGGAAAGCACGGAGGAGCACATGAGCCTGGTGGCCACCGAGCACCACCAGTCATCGCGGATGTACGAGGTCCGGTCTGCCACCGACACGCACGAGCAACGACTACAAGCAGAACAGTACCAACAACAGCATCAAGCGCCGAGCCTGTGTTCAAATGTTGATTGGCGATTTGCCCAACAAGGTGTGTTTCGTCCCGACCACGTCGAACTTCGTGACTGACACGGATGTCTTTCAAGGGCTTGCCTTGATTGCTGTCGCTCAAGATGAAGTAAGGCACCCATCGAGACGGCCAGCGGCCGACTTTGAGCGGAAAGCATTCCTTGATGGTGTCGAGTACATCCTTAAGGCTTTGCCCAGCGACCTCAACGAGCACGAGCTTCATCGGCTTCGCACATCCACGCCGTCAAACTTCATTCCCCCACCCACCCCCGGTGGCCGAGCATATTCCCCATCGCGAGGCGCAAACCAAGGGAGGTCTATACTTCACAGAGGCGTTCAGATTGCCGTCGTCAATATCTTCCTCTTGATTCACCTGGCTTTACCATACATCATCCTTCTCCTACGGATGGCGGCCCGCACGGAGAGGGAGTACCGGATATCAGAAAACCTGGTGGGTGCGGGCATGGGCCTCGCAAACGCGATTGGCAGCAAGGGCATGCGCATAACCGGGGCTCTTTGCAACGTGGGCGACGGAAGGCTCGGACAGGCTCTTACCGAAGCCATCGCCTGGACAGTCGAGGGTCTTACGGGCGGTTTGTCCGACGGCGTAGGCGAAGGTCTCTCCATCGTGTCGCCCAAACGACAATAAGATGAACGATAACGATCATGCCGACTCATCTAGACGGGGATTTTCATATTGGGTCTATACTCTCGGGGTATTCTTTTTCCTTATGTCAGGTCGGGTATGAGGTCGCTAGGTATGGTTGGAGCCAGAATCTCGCCGTATAAAAGAGGTAGATCAATGGCAGGACAAATTGAGTTTTGTCAAGGCTACTTAGTTGCCGGTATTGGCTTTTCTGGGACGAGCCAAGTCGGAAGGTCATTTTTTTATTTGGTTATTTTTCCGGTCTTTCTCACTTGAGGGCTGGTTCGGGCATAGGATTTCTGCAATGATCAGAATGGTCAGGATATTGGTTGGGCATAACGACAGAAAATGGATGATACGGATAGAAATGAGTCCAAATAGAACCTCCAATCACAACGTGAATTTGTATCATGAATCTTACTGCAAGTGATGATGGTTGTTGAGTCTTGTTGAGTTTGGGGTAACAACGGGCGGTGGTGACTTGATTACTCCGTTTGGCGGGGTTGAGACTGGACTGCGTCGGGCAAGAAGCCGTCTGTGGTCCGATATTACTACATTACTATCATTGGGACGTTGCAGCACAAAGTAGGGCCCAAAATGTTTCGAGGTACTTGCTCTCCTCGGACGTGGGAAAACTCTTGTCCCTACATGTCTCTCAGAACTCGCGCCAACACCACTGACTGCATGGTATTGTAACTTGCATCGATGCGGGACCCACCCAAGCCGCGCCATTGAGTGGCTGTTCCATCCCGTCCCCTGCCAAACGCAAAAAGGCCCCATAGAAATGTAGCGAAAATCTGGTCCCTGGGCTGATAAGGCCGGGAAAAAAATCGTTATCACCTCGCCTCCTGTCCACCTCCAAGCTCTCTCAAGTCGACAGCGGAAAGTCGACGATCCTACCGTTCACAACCTTTCGCTCACTCTTTCTCCCCAACAAGTTGTATTGTATCGTACTTTTTATTCAGTTACTTCTGTTTTAATCACATCACAAATGTTTCGGCAATCACTCAGAAGATGCGTCCGCTTAAGCGGCGCAAGCTTCGCTACTCCTTCCCTCCGAACTACTAGACCCGTCGCCCTCAAATCGATTGCGCAGTCTTCGCAAAGCGCACTTCGCGCACCCGTTAGCATCAATGCATTCAGACTCTACTCGAGCGAGGCCGCCGCCGCTGCGGCTGAGCCATCCGCCGAGACCAGCCAAAAAGCTGCTCCCGCCCTGACGACGCGTTTTGAGGACCTTGAAAAGCTGGGCGTCCACCGGAATCTGGTTGATACCATCACCAAAGGCATGAAGTACGAGACCATGTCCGATGTCCAGAGCAAGACGATCGAGCCCGCCCTCAAGGGAACTGATCTGTGAGTCGAGCATACCACCCTTCTTCGTCCCTCCTACAGCTACTGACAGTTTCCAGCGTCGCCCAGGCGAAAACAGGTACCGGAAAGACTCTGGCGTTCCTCGTCCCCGTTTTACAGAGAATGATTGCGGCGGACCCCTCGCTCGCCACCCGCAAGGCGCGATTCTCTGCCAACGCTGCCGACATCCGCGGAATCATCATTTCCCCCACACGTGAGTTGGCCGAGCAGATCGCCATCGAGGCCGAGAAGTTGTGCGCGAACACCGGCCTGGTCATCCAGCGTGCCGTAGGCGGAACGAGAAAGGGTGAGATGCTTCAGAGGACACGGAGACAAGGCTGCCACTTGCTCATCGGCACCCCGGGACGTCTGAACGATCTTCTCTCGGACCCCTCCAGCGGCATCCGCGCCCCGAACTTGGCTGCCATCGTCCTGGACGAGGCTGATCGTATGTTGGACGTCGGCTTCGAGAGGGAGCTGCAACAGATTGTCGACCAACTTCCCGACCCCCACACCTCTCAGCGCCAAACGCTACTCTTCTCCGCCACAATCCCCAAGAACGTTATCGCCTTGGCCCGTCAATGGGTTCGCGCCGATAACTTCGATTTCATCCAGACTGTCTCCGCCGACGACGTCCTCACACACGAGAAGGTTGCGCAGCATGTGGTCAACTGCAGAGGCTGGGGCAATGTCTTCCCGGCTCTTTATGAGCTCATTGAGAAGGAGCTTGAGAAGCGAGCCAACAACCCAGATTTGATGCCGTTCAAGGCGCTGGTATTCCTCCCGACATCCGCCTTGGTTGATGTCTTGGGCGACATCGACGAAAGAATGAGATCCACCCGCGATCGAGTCCAAGGCTGGCGAATTCACTCCAAGCTCAGCCAAGGACAGCGCACCAAGGCCGCTGAGATGTTCCGCAAGACGCGCTCCGGTATTCTCTTCTCCACCGACGTCACCGCCAGAGGCCTTGACTTCCCCAACGTCACCCACGTCATCCAGATCGGCGCTCCGTCGGACCGTGAGCAGTACATCCACAGACTTGGCCGCACGGGTCGCGCGGACAAGGATGGCGAGGGATGGATCATCCTCCCCCAGTCCGAACTGGAAGCTGCCCGAAGAGAGTTGAAGGGCCTCCCCCTTCAGCCCAACAAGACCATTGATTCCGCCGAGTTCGACTTCACTAGCCAAACCCAGCCGTCCGAGCTGACACAAAAGGTGACTGAGGTGACGTCTCAGCTGAGAGAGGAAGTTCTGGCAATGGCGTACCTCTCGCTCTTTGGACAGAGTCGCGATAACGCCCAGGCCAAGGCTGACGAACTCCGCGAGTGGTTCGTCGATGGCATGCAGAAGGATGACACCCCCGCCATGAGCGCCTCTACCGCGGATAAGCGTGGCCTGCGCAGAATCCGTGGCCTCAACATCTCCGACCACCAGCCCAGGTTTTCCAGGGATGACCGGGACGGAGGCCGTGGCTTCGGCGGCGACCGTTTCGGCGACCGTGGATCCCGCGGCGGCTTCTCCGACCGAGGATCTCGTGGAGGCTTCTCCGACCGTGGATCTCGCGGAGGCTTCTCTGACCGTGGATCTCGTGGAGGTTTCTCTGACCGTGGGTCTCGGGGCGGCTTTTCTTCCCGTCGTGAGCCCCGGGATGCCTTCGAAAAGATGGAGTTCGAGGGCAGTGACCGTCGCCCCAGCGGCGGACGTTTCGAGAGACGCGAGAAGCCGTCTTTCTAAGTAGTAAATGAGGCCTGTGGAGAGGAAAGAGAAAGGAAAGCCTCGAATGGATTGGAAGAGGTCTGCGACTACTACGACGTTTTGACGACCTCGCCACGGATTAGACATGTCATACCCCCACATACACCACACCACCCCCTTTGTTACTGTTTTGAACAGACTTGTATCATACCATATTTGTAAGGAGCGTGGAAGAAGGCTTTTGTTTGGCGACACGGGGCTGTGTTGTCTGTACTACCACCACCACCAACCTCATCGGGACGGGTTCACCCCCAAAAAAGAGTTTACTGTATACCACGGAAAAAGGGAAGCACGACTATAGCTATGTATATAATATTGGACGAGAAAATCTCCGAATCTCATCTTCAAAACAAATAGTGCCGCCCTCGTCTCGGCTGACTTTGTGACGTGCGTCTCATTATGTTCCCAACGGTTCGGAAGATGGGTGGGTGGCATCACCCACTACCTGCGGCAAATGTACCCATTTCCATGTTCTCCCCGAGCAGATTTTACCCCCTCCCGCCTCCCCTGCCGGCATATAACGTCAAACTCGCTTCCGCTCCCAACAACGCCAGTTGATGCCATCGCAGCGTATGTGCAAAAGCCCCTTCCTTTTCCGGACGGCCGTGCTGCCAAAGTCGCTGGTTCTAAGAACCCCTGAACGCCCGACCACGAAGCCAGCAAAAAAAAAAAAAAAAAAAAGAATTTAAACCCCAGTTTGTGTCCTTGCATTCCGCAGGCAGCAGTTGAGCAGCGGCGCCGACGCAGAAAGTGACCAAAGCCTACCCCCATCACCGACCCGCCAGCAGCGCGTTGGCATCCCAGAGGAGAACCCTCTCGTCCCAGCCCACCGTGGCAACCCAGCCACCGACCCCAAAGAGGCACCAGTCGACACCGACGACGAACTCGGTATGTCTGTTCATGATCCCGACCTGCGCCCCGACCTGCGCGGCTCCAGGCGGCCCGGCGGGGGGCGCGTTCGAGCGGTCATCCCACAGCCTCACCGTCATGTCATAACTGGCCGTCAACAGCACGTTACTCGCGTGCGGGCTCCACGCCAACCTCCTCACGGCGTACTCGTGCCCCTGCATCACGGCCACGGGGCCGGCGGTGGGGTTCCGGATGTCAAAGGTGCGGACGGCGCGGTCGACGCCGCCGGTGGCGATGACGGTGTCGCGGTACTTGTTCCAGTCGTGTGTGAGGACCTCGGCGGGGGCGGCGGAGGGGAAGGACGGACCCGCCGCGTGGACCGGGATCATGGAGGTCAAATGGTAGCGCGAGGAGACGGGGGTGCGGAGGTCGAAGATGCGAATTTGGGAGTCGGAGGAGACGGCAGAGATAACGTTGGGGTTCGAGGGCTGGAAGGAGGCGGAGTAGGTGCAGTTTCCGACCGGGAGGGTGCGGAGGGAGTGTTCACGTGTTGGCGACCACTGGGCGCAAATGTTAGCATCGGTCATGTACCACGACGGTGGAGGTTAGGGGGCAGGTTCTTCTGACTTACCACCTTGATCGTGCCGTCCCACGAGCTCGAGACGAAGGTGTCTTTGGTGATGGGGCTCCAGTTTACGGAAAATGTCTCACGTTTATGTTCGTGGAAGTTCATGACGGGGAAGTCCTTGACGCCCAGGTCGAATAGCTTGATCGAGCCGTCGCCGCAGGCGACTACGAGCTGGTTCTCGTTGATCTCTGACCAGGCAAGATCATATTGTGAGTCGTTTGTGTCGAACCTGTTGCAAAAGCACCGGTAATCAGTATTGTGTGGGAGGCAGGTGGGGGAAAGACAACTTACGTCGTCTCGACTTCGACGCCGCGGGCCGTCAGCGCGAGGCAGAAGACGCGGCCGTTGCCGACGATGCCAAAGTTGGCCGACGACGCAACGGCGATGCGCGAGTCGTAGTAGGGTGAGTACTTTACGGCGTAGGGGTTGTACCCCTGCGTGCGGAATTCAAGCATTGGGGCCATGGCGGCGTCGGTGCAAAGGCGATGCAATGCGGCGGCCCGTGTTGTATGCTTGACGGAGGTCTGGCACAGCTATTTGCGACGGTTGGGGAAAAGCATATGAACGCGGGCGGGATAGCTTTGGCCGGGGAAGGCGGTGATGTAACGCCGATCCGGGGTACCTCGGCAGACGGGGGGGGCCAGTGGGTGGGCGTGGATGGAGGGGCAATGGCCTCGGAGATGCGTTTATCGGGGGCTTAGTAGGGAGGGGCAGCGGTCTTCGAGGTTATGGGCCAGGCACGTGCTTTCGCGCTATACACGCGCCTCCTTGCCGACGCCCTTTGTAATGACATTTGGAGAACATGACACCTGATAGGTGGTCTGGCTGTGGCGTTAGGCGCAGCCCTTTTACGTATATTTCACAATCCCGTTGCATCTCACTCATGGCCATCAGTATTCCATGACTTACTTGAGGTCTGCTCTCTCGTGCGGTGTCTGACGACGCCATGGACTCCTTTCTCATTCGAAAGAAGCGAAAGCTCAGTCCGGCTGCGGAGAAGCAGGCGGAAGACGATGAACCCACCGAGGTCAAACTGGCGATGCTCTCGTCACTTTATCCAACCGTCGAGCAAGAAACATTGTTGGATATTCTCCTGGCTCACAACGGTTCCGTCCCAGAGTCTCTCGAAGCTCTCAAGACACCAAATCCCGTCCGAAAGAAAAGCGGGGGCATGGGAGCGCAAAGCTCTCTAAGGTACTTCACCTTGCCGCCGAAAGATGATGATGGAGGTTCTGGCTCACCAACGAAGAAGAGAGTCATGTCCAAAAAAGGGACGACTCTCCATCTGTACGACCCGGCGGATATTGCGGAGCACACGCCCTGCTCTGTCATCCACAACTTTCTGCTGCCGGAGGAAGCGAACGACCTCTTGCGTGAGCTTATGGCGGAGGCAGATTCGTTTGAGAAAAATGTGACGTTCAAGCTCTTCGACAACGTGGTAGCAAGCCCACACACATCAAGCTTCTACGTTGAGAGTTACGACGAGATCCGAGCACAGAAAACGGACTATCTCTACAACGGCGCCAAGCTCAGCGATGTCCGCCGGATCACGCCGCAGCTCATCAAAGTCAAGCCCAAAGTTGAAGAGGCGGTGAATCAGGAAATACAGACGAGGATCAAGATGTGCTATCCCGGAGGGCGGAAGCTGCGGTTTCAGTCTCCTAAGCCCTGGGCTCCCAACTCGGCATTCGTCAACTGCTACGACGGGCCGCAGGAGAATGTTGGATGGCACAGCGACCAACTGACCTACCTTGGCCCCCGTGCCGTCATTGGGTCGATATCACTAGGCGTTGCGCGTGAGTTCCGTGTGCGGCGAATCATCCCCAAGGACGGGGACAACAGCTCGACTGAGGATGCCGATGCGGAGGGTCAGATATCAATTCACCTGCCACACAACTCTCTGCTCGTGATGCACGCCGATATGCAGGAGGAGTGGAAGCACAGTATCGCACCGGCGCAGTCGATTGATCCGCATCCCGTGGCTGGCAACAAGCGCATCAACATCACCTACCGCGACTACAAGGCTAACATGCACCCGCGCCACACGCCCAAATGCGACTGCAAGATCCCGTGCGTCCTTAGGGTTGTTCAGAGGAAGAAAGAGAACCACGGCAAGTACTTTTGGATGTGCCACGGCGGCAACGTTCCTGGGAAGGACAGTTGCTCGTTCTTTCAATGGGCGCGCTTTGATGACGACGGCAATCCCATTTGGACCCATACAAATTGAAGACCTCAACGATGAATTTAGTAGATATCCCGGCATCCAATACCCGATTTTAGACGACGATTTGACTAAGCCATGAACTCATGAAACCATCTAGGGGTTCACATATCGCGGGTGGTGTTCATTCTTGCCGTCGAGTTGCCGCGTCTTGAGACACTTCAGGTCCACCCCATTCAGAACCCGCAAGTTTACGGGGTGCTTCTCCTTGGATCGGTCGTGCCAGTACTGGGCTGGCTCCGGCAAAGCGTTGTGCTCCTCCTCCGTCATTGGATTGTGCATGTTGGTAAGGGGAATACCGCAGGTCTTGCAAAAGATCTTCGCTGTGATGCGGTTGCCAAATATGTATCGGCCAATTTTGTCATCGTCTCCTGTCAGCACAACTTGGGAAGCATCAGGGTACACCCAAACGTATCCGTTCTATGATTTAAGGTCAGCAAAACCTATCTGCATCAATACATATAGGATTTTTCTTCTTACTCTCTCACAGATGCTGCAATTGCACTCGATGACCATTTCTTCATAAGTCTCGTCGACGGGCTTACTGACAAGCGCTACTGTGCAAGCGCCGCAATGGCAGCCCCCGGTGTAGAGCTTACCCCCCTCGACGTCGGACGTCGGGTTGGGACCCTTGTGAACCGGATGCTCATACTTGGCTCCGTAACCCGCTCCGTCAAAACTAGTCAGATGTCAACGGGTTGAATCAGATAATTCAGTTAGATGTTATTTACGGCTTCTTCTCAAGTCCAAGTATATCGAGGTCCTGAATGGAGCGCGCCTGCAGTCCCGTCAGCTCTAGTACGGAGTATAATTGAGGCGAAGGATGAGACTTGCGTTCAACACCACTTTCAAATCCGGTGGCCCGTTGGGGAAGTCCACCATGATGGCAGTGCCGCAGTTTCCACAGAACTAGACGAGAGTGAATACTACGTTCTGATTATGGGTAGTGTGTCTACTCACCTTATGGGTCATTTGTCCCGAAGCAAAGTTGTAGCTTGTAAGCTCGCTCTCGGCGCCCTTCACGACGCGGAACGCATCGCGATTCTTGGGGACGACCCAGAGTGTCCCTTTCTTGGCGCAAATGCTGCAGTTGCACTCGCTCACGCTCTTGATTTCCGGAAGGTCGACCTCGTAGACAAAAGCGGCACAGTGGCAGTTGCCGCGATAGGTTCGCTTAGGCTCTTCGGTGACAGTCATATCGATGGTAAAGAAGAGCACGTTCTGTTAATGAATCGAAAGCATCAAGCATGCCTGGAACACAGACTCGAGACTTGAGAGCTCACAAGAGGGATCTTTATAGACTCGGCCCAAAGGATTGAGGTAGTCAGTCGAACGGCTGACAGTCGAATGAGGAATAGTGTACGCCACGTTTTGTTGAGACTAGTGGGCTTGCAGGGCTTCGTAACTATAGCTAGGTGGTCCTATCTACGCGAGATGCAGCGTTAACTTAGGATTGGCTTTGGGAGTGTTGCCTGGAGACATGCTTTTTTCGTTTTGGCATATTCGAAGTCACTGACATGACCGGCCGTGACCTTGCTGACTGCATGGAATAGGGTGGCACAATATGTACATCTGTGAACGCCACGTGCTGAGGAGCCGGTCAGGAATAGCATTCGGTTTGGAACCCGCCCATCAATCAGGCGCCACGATTCCTAGGTGACGCCAGATCTGCGCGCTGTCAGGTGACCCGGCTTGTTCAACTATGAGCTACGAGGCCATGCCCCTTGCTTCAACCTCGGAGTACTACCTCTGGAGCAGGAACAAGGGCTGACCCCGCGCCGACATGCCCTTTGGTGCGGAGTTGACAAGATCGGGGTGAACTTGTGGAATTGAGTTGCGGTCCAGTTGTAAGACAAAATCTTGATACATCGTGAATTGAACATATATGCAACTGTCGGAGTCTTACGTGTCCCTTATTAAAGGAGTTGAACTGGCATGCATCCCTCGGTTCGACTAAGTCGGGGAGGACTTAGTCCGGGTAAGCGGACAGGTAGTAGCAGCAGCAGCAGTGCCCTTTACTGGTATGAATTGTGAAAAATTCCATCATGTTAGTGTTTACCCAGTATTTATTGGTCAGCAGCGGGGTTTTCGTCTGCTCTGTGCGCGTTTGCTCGGGGAGTGATCTGGCATGTTGGGGTGAAACGACGACATGCCGTTGTCGGCTGTTGATGAGATGAACACCCACTTCCAGGTTGATCCTGCCAGAGCAGGGAGACAGAAGATAGGGCGCGCTGGGGTGGGTCGTGGCAGTGGGTTACTTCGCCGAAGCCCGCGTCCCGGGCGTCAGCAGATGGGAATTCATCCCAGTACAGAAATATCTCTCAAGGGTCAAGGAACCAGTTGACAGAGGGAAGAGAAACCCCCGGTTCTGTGCTGACATTCCTTGCTGCAGCACATTTTTCACCGAGGTTCGGGGTAATTGACAACCCCGTTGGATTCGGATCCATACATAATAGCACCATTGACGCCGTATGCCCGCTGTAAGTCGGTTTAAGAAGACGGGAATGAAGCGTGAGGTCACCTCAGACTTCATGTAACCGCCAAGAACCTCCGCACAAGATACTATAAGGTGGCATGGCCATGCCTTGGCTTCTTTGGAGAATTGGTTTCTAATTGCTTAATCATTCGCACCTATTATATATCTCCATCCAATCGGTGAGGCGTATAGCACTGTCGCCAAGGACAACCCCCCTCGTTAGAGCTCCCAAGCCGTGCCAGTTAAGGTGGTTCTTCCGCATACAAATCACTTCCATTTCAAGGTCAAGGACCGTTCCGTTTCTAGGTCCGTACCGTCTGTACCGGCCCCCCGTGCCCGCCTCCCCTGCAGCTGGGGAGAACCTTATTTGCAACCGTTATTGGGTTGCCCCCGTTTGTCCTTGCCCCGGGACCCCAGTCCGTAGAACGCCATACTCATTAAGGTACCGCCTTTTCTCATTCCCTCCAGCCTGTAGCAGCCAAACTGATCATCATCGTCCGGTTGCAGCCAACCACACCACCGCCGACGCGTCAACGGTCTTGTTCTTAATATCTGTATAAAGTGGGCACTCCCTCCACCTTCGTCATTGTAAATCAATGTCGGACATGTTTTTTTGAGAGCATCCTTGGAAGTTTGGGTACCTTCCTTTATGTACCCCTGCTCCGGTCCGTCTTGCGAGCTGCCGTGATGGGAGGTCACCCGCCGGTAGTTCGTTGCATCGCATACGACGTAGGTTGCTTGGCAACTCAAAACAGGTAGTAGCAAACCATGTAATAGCAGAAAAGATCAGCTCTCGATCGCTCTCGGCTCTCGGCTGAATGCAATACAGGGAAGAGAGTGATTGCTAAGAGGGAACAAGGGGCACACACACACACACATACACACACACACACACACACATATCAAACCTGTCGGCAATTTCCTCTGGAATGGGAAGCAGGGGGAAATGATGGCCAAGATCTACGAGTTGATATCCCCGCTTTCGGTCTGCTAGGAAGAGTATCTTCCTAGTTTCTTTGAATTTAGTAGCAAGTATCCGTAGCGACAGGCAAGTCCTCGTCAGGGCCATGGCCCCGTCTCCTCTGCCAGGCAAGGTATTTGAAGGTGGCCCCTGGCCTCTTTTTGGCGGGTGAAAGTTCAAGAACTACGCCAGTTCTCCTTCCTTGTTCCATTGACCATCCAGGGTCTTGCTCGCCAGTTCGTTCATTTCGGACTTCCCGTATATGTCTTGAAGCTGTCCTCATATCCAAAAACTTTCGACACTCCCGGCTTCTGGCGAGGTTTCCATTAAGGCCAAGCACAAAAGTAAAGCAGCCCAAGTTAATTCCCGTGAACTTATCCGCTGTTCCAGCACCAACGTCCAGGATGGCATCATTCAAGCCCCTCGTCGCGGTCCTTGCGGTAATGGGCACAGCACTTGTCCCAGGAGTTGTGGCCCAATGCGCCAACTTGACTCCCGTCTCCCAGCCGCAGCTGGCCCCAGGCTACCAAGCGAAGCTCATTCTGAACGGACTCGCCAGCCCTCGCAGCCTCCAGTTTGATAGGCTCGGAAATCTGCTCATTGTTGAACAGGGAGGAGCCGGGGTGCGATATGTCAGACTGTCAGACAACAGCGGAGTGAACGTCTGCGTGATCGCTGACAAGCAGCTAATTCCCAATGGAAATGTAGGCCTCAACTTACTCCATCCCAATCTCTGTTTATCTGGGGCACCACTAACATTCGTCCAGCTCACTCACGGAATTGCATTATCAGACAACGGCAAAATCCTCTATGCGTCAACTGCAACTGACGTGTACGCATATCCCTATGATTCCGCAGCCGGCATCGTTGGAACCCCTCGATCCATCATCAACGGCATGGCACAGAGCGGATACCATCAGACCCGAACTCTGCTGGTCCCCAAGAGCAAGCCGAACGTACTACTCGTTTCCCGCGGATCCGCTCCAAACCTTGACCTTCCAACGGCCGAAGCCGCTTCCGGCCGCAGCCAGATTCGTGCTTTTGACTTGACCAATCTGACAGGTAACCCTGTGCCCTATACATCAGGCGAAGTCTTCGGGTGGGGATTGCGGAATAGCGTCGGTGTTGGAGAGAACCCGATTGACGGTGGAATTGTAAGTGCTTGATGTGGCCAAACCCGAAGGGACTTGTTAGCTAATATCGTATCAGTGGTCAGTTGAGAATTCCTTGGATGAAATGGCACGAAACGGCGTGGATATCCACAACGACAACCCCGGCGAGGAACTGAACTACCACGGCACCTACCGGGCGGCATCAAACCCGTTGAAGGGAGCTAACTATGGCTACCCCAACTGCTTTGCTGTCTGGGAACCCAGCACCATCACTGGCGTGCCGAATGTGCAAGTTGGAAGTCAGATTATCCAAGGCGAACCGTCGGGTAACATCACGGATCAGTACTGCCAGACGGTACCCGTTGCGCCGCGGCTCACTTTCACGGCGCACACCGCGCCTTTGGATATCAAGTTCCACCCCAATGGAAGGTCTGCGTACATTTCATTCCACGGTAGCTGGTAAGTGCCTTGAGAATAGAAACACGATCCGACAGACACTGACGCGCGGTCCCTAGGAACCGCCAACCTCCTGATGGCTACCGCCTCAGCAAAGTCGACTTCGGTGTTGACGGACAGCCGACTGCCGCATCGACCAGTCGAACAGCTGAAGTCAAAGTTGCGTGGAACAGCGACAACGCTGTCTGTCCCGGCAGCTGCTTCCGCCCGGTCGGGCTTGCATGGGACAAAGCCGGCAGGTTGTTCATGGTCAGCGACTCTACCGGTGAGCTTTTCGTCCTTACGGTGCCCGCCTAGGACTCAGGCGAACCGTGCTGCCCATACACTTGAAGTTGAGGACCTCACGATTGCGGCTACATGGACTTTTGATAGGAGAAGCGTTCTTCATTGGTGAAGGTTTCTTTGTGCATACTTACCCAGGATGGCGTTACATATTGGGGAATTCTACAGATGTCTATCATACTGAGCCCAGTAACAATGAGTTTTTTTTCTACTGGGGCGGCTCGTCTGTCCTCTCTCGGTGTCAACTCTACGTCGGTCTATCCCTGTATCTGAATGACATTTTTTATGCCATTGGCGCAAATGCCATTGCAGAGGCTTCGATAAAAACACGCTGTACACCTGGGTTTTCGCAGGGAAGGTGCTGTTTATGCAGGAAGTAAAAGGGACATTTCCTCCCATTGAGATTGCCGAAGACAGACAGGCGGGGAAATTTATCTGGTTGCTGTGCAGCGACGGCGAGCACGACCCTTGCATCGGGCCGGGGTCGCAGTGGACCAAGCGGGAGCTTCCCAGGGCACGTTGCCTGTCCTTTCTCGCCCAGTTGGGAAAGGCGCCTTCTTGCCCTGCCTGCCAGATTCCTTATTATTGACTCCCGCGATGATGTGCGGCGACAGGCGCAAGTGCGAGTGTCTATCTGGTGCGGGTGCAAGATGCGGGTGGTGTGCAGACGTACTTAGCGCATCGCTCCAATCAATTGCCACACCCATCTCCCAGTCTCACTCTCCCATCTCTCTGCCATCCATCTATTCCCCCTCGTCTCCCGCCTCTGGCGCAGCCCCAACAATTTGCACCCACCTTCATCCCACGTCAGGCCCGGCCGTCACATCACTCGTTCGTTCGTTCGGACATCAATCATTCTGGTTTTCTGTCTTGAAGGTTTTCCGTCGCCGATTACGGGCTCAAGTAGCCCTGTCATTGTCGACGACACGAACCCCGCCAAGCGCTCGGGATTTGTCTCAGGCTTTGCGACGTCGTAACGTCGCAGCCAACCAGTTCAGCGAGGACACCGACGCGCACCGTATAAACGATTAGTTCCCCCTGCCTGATCTTTCAATCAACGTCTTTGCGTGCATCCTGGCCCATTGCCGCTTGGCCGTACCATCCGACGACGTTTGCGACAGGTGATAGGTTCGTGCAAATACAGCCCTACGGTCTGCTGTCATAGCCACGCGTCTGCAAGCGCTCGCTCCGCGACACGCAAGTACACCGTCGCGCAGCCTCCCCCATCGTTCCGATACCTTGGTCGACCGAGCGCACGATGCCCATCGTCCATCGCCAAACCAGCGACGATGTGGTCGTGGTTCCTGCTACGTACGGCGGCTGGTCCAGCCTCAGCCCCGGCGCAATAGCGGGCATTACTCTCGGCGCCGTCGCCGGTTTTCTGCTCATTCTTTGGATGGTGTACACCTGCCTCAACTTTGGCCGGGCGGTCGAACCGTCGTCTTCGTCAGTGTACACCGGAACAGCGTCGGCCATCTCGGTGCGGCGTTCCAAGAGCCGACATCGACACCACAAACACCGCAGTCCACGCGCGAGAATAATTGCGACAGAGGAAGTCAGGGTCCGAGAAAGAGAGAGCTTTAGCAGACCACCGGGTCCCATCATCGTTGATGCGGCACCGCCCATGCAGGAGCGAAGGGCTAGCCGGCCGCCGCCGCCAAGGGTTGTGTCGGATAGCGAAGACGACGAAGTCGTTGTGATTGAAGAGCACACACCAGAGAGGAGGAGACGACGGCATAGCAGTTCGCGGAGACATAGCCACCGAGGGGAGAGCCGGCGACGGAGCCGCGACTACTGACGTTTGACGTGGGGATATACACGGATCGGACTTTTTCTTTCTCTAGCGCCCGGCTAGTGTTGGGATCAAATTGTTGTAATAAATCCGGCTGGTCGCAAATCGATGTACACATCGGCGAATAGCTGCAAGTGCGACATTTCCTTGGGTGCGTTGAGTCACGCTGTATGAATGTGTTGGGGTCGTTGATGATTGGGCAATGAATGCCAACCACGGAGATGAACATTGGAGGTGCCGATCGGAGCCGGAGAGAATCCGGAGATCAGATGGAATAACGAGGATGGGACCACATTGGATGCGAGGGAGATGGCGGAGGACGTGTTCGGTTTCAATACGAAAGCCCGCATTCCATATCCCGGAGTGTTGATCTCCAGCAATTCCCGAATACGCCAGGTTCCGAACCCCATGACTGCGGGTGATGACGTCTGGAGCAAAGCCTCGGTAAAGTGGACTGCACAAGAAAGGGTGCTGTTTGGTCGGAGGATACTGCTTGTTATGGTTCTGGCGATAATGCAGCTTGACTGGGCGAGATGAAGAACATCTAGGTCGAGCGTTTGGAGAAGTTTTGAGTGTAATAATAGTACTGAGATGGGCGCCGAATACTCATGTGCGGATGTACTCCGGACTCTTCTTCCCGCCTTCTCCTGTTTCCCTCTCAATTATCGTGAGCCATATGTGAGCAGTTGGGATTGGCAAGCATTCAGACTCGGTCCCAGTGCGCCTGTCGTCCATTATCTGCAACATGCACACACCGGTCCAGACGAGTGAAATGCGACAAGGTTCTGGGTGACGATAGGGGAGAGGGTAGGTATTCCCGTCAGGTTAACCCGAATCAAACGGTGGCAGGTGCTCAACAGGATTGACCAATGACAGAACCGGGGCCGCATTTCACATGCTTTCCCCGGACAGCTTTGGAGGGACCATGCTCCCAATAGTTTCAGGATGACATCACCCGCGAGCTTCGGCAGCGATGCTGAGAGGCGCATTCTATACCTTTCCCGCATCTTTCCCCATGCCAATCCAGAGCTCTTACCGTGTCGAGACATTGTAGCTTCCCCTCCTCTAGCGGACTTTCGAGAGCCGGCAATTGCCCGTGCCCTTTTATCATTATTATTAAATATTTGACCTTCCTCCGTTTTCTCTCCCCCTTCGTCGTTCAACTACCAGACGTCTTTGCTCAGTGCTACACAATAAGCCAATACCGTCGCATATTCTTGCATCTTTTCCTGTCCCATTCTGCAGACGTGCTTGTCGACAGCTCAAGACCGATAGCAGCAGCAACCGCTATAACACTATACTACCATTCCATATCTGACCCTGGGCAAGATGGATCATCCAGGTACGCATGTGATGTCTGCATCCTGGCCGGCACAACACCCGCGCAACATCCGCACAAACTCCAGCTGTCGATCACATTAGCCAAGAGAGGCGCCCGTGCCTGACTCAAAGGCTCCGGGTAGTCTATATTCGAGCCAACCCACTTGCTTCTCTGCCAAATTGGGCCTGTATCGCTGACAGATGACTCTCTACAGTAAAGGAGATCAGAACCGTCATTCGGGACCTGGTCCAGGGCTCTCCTGAGAAGCAGCAGAATGCCCTCTATTCCAACTTCACCGAAGACGCCGCCTTCACCCATCCTTTCTGCCATGTCCCGTCCTTTGGAAACGTTCAGGTCCCATTCCTCTTCACCATTAACTCGCGCTGGTTGATTCTCATGGTCTACCGCTGGTACCGTATTCTGAGTCCCAATATTGAAATGGAAATCGAATCATCCGGTACGTGAGCCTTTTGTTCCGCTGCCATTTCGACACCTTCTCTCCAACTCTCCGGTACGGGACGGTGGCACATGTGGCAACGTCGAGATTTGTTGCCCAATACTGACAGTTTCTACAGTCCAAGACCAGAAGAACAACCTACTCTATGTCAAGATGCGCCAGGACTTCCGCCTCTGGTTCGTGCCCTTCTACTCGGCACCCGTCGACTTCGTCGTGGTCCTGAGACTCGAGACCCGCACGATTGACTCCAATGGAAACCCTTTGCCCCGCGGCCAAGGAGACGCCGCTACCATCGGCAGCCGCCAGCGCCAGTTCATTGTCAGCCAAGAGGACCATTACCAGGTCGGCGAGTGGATCAAGTTCCTCGTTCCATTCTTCGGCTACTGGGCCTGGCTTGCCTGGACTCTCTTCGCTACATCGTTGTGCGTGGTTGGCGCCTTCTTTGGATACCCCCTTACCTGGTTTTTCCAGCAGAAGGCCGAAAACAACATCAGCAACAGCCAGGAGAACAAGAAGGATTGAGATATGATGAACGGAGGGGAAGCTATCAAGTGAGGGAAAGGGGCCCAGGAGAACCGGATTAAGCGTCTAGCACTATGGAGACCGCCTATTGGCGGTTCATTGTATGGTGTACTCTTGAATATGATCGCCTAGAAATCCACTTGGTAGTGGCCCGGGTTATAAGAGTGGACACTTGACCAACTAAATTGTGGGTGAAGCCGCCGCTGCAATTGTTCTCATCTACGGTCAAGGAACAAAACAACAAGGCCGCAAGAATCTCACAAACCCGTACAAATCGGGACCGCCAGGGTAGATTCCGATCGGAGTCATCGAGTGATGGAATGCGAGGACGTTGCGAATTCTAAGAGCTCTAGGCGTCGGCTTAATTAGTGTGTGTGTGTATGTGTGTTCATGAGTTACGCTGGCTGGTATTTCTCATTTGTCGAGTACTTCCGGCGAAGCAGTCTCACTCGGGCAGGAAGAAGAGCGTCGAGGATGACCACCCATGTAACAGGAAAGGGGCATCTCCGTCTGTGATTTTTAAAGAGGGAAGAAAAATAACAAGAAAATCAATCACATCTCGTTGGCTCACCCACACCCTCACCACTCCGCTCCCGCCCACCGCTCCCATCTCACCTCACCTCACCTCACCTCATCATACTCCTCCAGTTTTAGCTGTCTCTCGCTCGCTTTTTTGGGGGGTATACCAAATACAGACAAGACAAACCAAAAAAATATATAAAATAAAATGACCACCCACGAGCTAGGTATCCTCTCGCACCTGCTCAGCCCCTTTTGTTTTTTTTTATATACCGACCCGTCTGGCCCCCTCCCTCAATCTCTCTCATCTCATCGCAGTCCATGCCCCATCCGAATTTTGTCCCCATCGATTCACAGGTGCCCTCGCCTACTGCCCGGCTTTCCCGATGTCTCGACTACTTCCCCGGCTTTTTCTTCCTTTTTGATTCATGTCGACCATCGTTGATATCTTTCATACGTGTAGTAATTATATGCATATCTCCCTCACGTTTTCGAGTAGATTGCGTTTTATATAATGCCCGATGGTTCTATTGCATCGAAACAGTGCCCCTGCAATTTCAAGGTCGCTCATCATGCTTATATTCCACCTCTTCCATTGGTGTTTCCTCCTCCGTTGGTGCCTTGCTGTTGGTCTGATGATTGTTGCTGTTGTTGCGGCTGCTGCTGCTGTTGGCCTCCAAAGAAGAACCCGTCAAAAATGTTCATCTGCTGACCGTCACTAAAGTCATGGTGCATATTGTCCCAGTTGATGCCGAACCCCAGGTCGAGCTGCGGTGTAGCCCCGTCCCCAGAGCCGCCGATCTCGCCGTTGGAATTGGCCTGTAGGCTCTGGAAGAAGTCCATAGTCTGGATATCGGGGTACTCGGCCATGTTGTATGCCTGCTGCTGTTGCTGGGTCATGAAGGATCCTCCGCTGCCGGTGCGCTGGGCGGCTATGCGGCGCGGCACCGGCGGCGAGGCCACAAAGGAGGGGTCGATCTCGGAGGGGCTGCCCTGGCCGGGTGCCATCATGCTGAAGTCGGTGGCGCGGGGGGAGTTGCGCGGTGGCAGGTCGCCAGCGACGGAAACGCTGGGTGACGACAGTGTGTCTGACAGGGCGAGGTCCATTTGGAAGTTGTTTTGCTGTGACTGGTGCTGTTGACGGCGACGAGGAACGCTGACCGTCGACGTGGACGCGCCGTCGCCGCTAGCGGAGCTCCATTCGAATCTGTTCTCGCGCATCTTGCGCGGCGGTACGGAGTTGAAGCCGCCGGTAGAGTTGGCCATTTTTATAGTAGCCTTGGCCGTGCGGTCAAAGGCGTCGCGGCAGGTCTCAGCAGGCGGGCACTTGTCAATCAGGTCGGTGAAGACGGACTTGGCGGCCAAGATGGTAAAGTCCACTTCGTCCATTGTCTGCCGTGACCGTGTTAGGACAGCCAAATTTCAACCGCACTAGGGGGGGGGGGGGTAACTTACCAACCGGCTCCTGACGATTGGGGAGTGCCAAATGGCGTAGAGATATGATATGCCGGCCATGAACAGGTGATGAGTCGACAGGTAGGTATAACTGACCAGTCCGCTGAGGTGAAGCTGGCGGTATATGCGCAGAATCTTCTGCCCAGCTTCAGCGACTTTGAGATAGATTCTGTCCTCATCCTCTCGCAGCTCTGCCTGGAATGCCGTCGGGCTGTTCACCTCATTAGAAGTGTTGTACTCGCCTTCAAACAAGGCGGGCACGCTCAAGCTCTGGCGGTAGAGCATGATGATGGCTTGCCAATAGTTGAGCTCCAGGAACTCGGTCGAGAACGCTACGCCCGTTTCCTCTCTCGTCGGCGCCGAGTTCTTCCACTGGTACAGCCTCCGGTCGATATCAATACGCCACGAGCGGAACGAGTCGAATTTGACGAGGAATGGTGACGGTAGGTGTGTGTGCATGTTCGAGTTGGTTAGATTCTGACCCGTGGATCGCACAACTTGCGTTTGGTTATACTGCAGTACTTGGAGGATTTCGGACTGCAGCAGCCGGAGCTTGAAGTAGTGATACGCTACGTGCTTGTAGCTTGGTTCAGGAGAATCGGCAGGCATTTCCAAAAATCCGGTCGAAGTGATGTACTGATCATCCAGAAGCGAGGGAAACTCGGTCGTGATGACCTGGTCGCTGATGCCAAATGGCCGCCCGACGCAAGTGCTCACCAGGCGATCCAGGGAGTATGTGCACCACCACAGCCTCCGCCTCATGTCGCGGATATACAGCCGCCTGCCCCTTTCGCGTGACTGTGCGTTTCTCGACTCATTTGCTTCGCCATTCTCTTCCTTGACCTTAGCAGAAGGGTCGAGCACCGAGGTTGTCACATCGCTGCCATCTTCATAATGCAAGCCCAAGTCCACTGCCAACCGGACAGCAACGCCAATGATGTACCTAGGAGACCTTGTCAGAAGAACATTCACAAGTGCATAGATGCGACCGGGACAGAACCCACCAAAGGCCTGGAGGCACGGGTCGCAGGAGCGCAAAATTGGCCAGCAAGAGCACGGCTTGAAGCACCTCTAAGCCCCCTCCACTGTTTCCGAGACAAGCCTCGAGATGAACGATGGCGCTTGCGTGATACTCCTCCGGCTGAGCCTGGCCAAACTTGTTCGCATCTGTAGGGTTGCGCGGTCCAGCACCCGAGCCCTCGGATTTCACCGGCTCTCCCACGATGACGCCGCATCCAATCGCAAACACCATGTTCAACATATACAGCTCTCGGGGCCCTTGCGGCCCGGCCGGGTTGGCGTACGCCTGATCAAACATATGCATAAACTCCCCGCGGTGAAGGATAGGTATTTGAGGATTTGCGTGCTCAAAGTAAAGGGTCACGAGCCTCATCCCCACATCTCTCTCAGGGAAATTGGCCGGCCGGATCGTGGGCTTGGTGTGCAGACCAAAGAAGGAATCGCGCATCGAGGTCCCGCTGCCAATGGGTAGACCCTTGCCGCCGGTCCGGTCCTGAGCTCCGTTGTGGTCCGATACAGAATACTGCACAGCGGCGAAGACAACGCGGTTGAAGGAGACCCCCGAGGCCGAGGCCAAAGAGCGCGGTTTGGACGGGCTGACGATATCAAGCATACCCGTCCCGCTCTCTGCCTTCTTGGCCTTCTCCAGATCAGGACGGTGCACGTTGTTCTTCGCTGGCGCAGCCACATCGATACTCTCGGAGCGCGCCGATTGGGTGGCATCGGTATTCGACTTCGCGATATCGGTGCCGGGTCGTGAACAGGGTTCCAGGTTCTCGGCGGGCGGGAATGGGACATTATGGCTGGCAAGCAACGCTTCCAGCTGCTCGACACGCGTTTCTAGGTAGAAAACATAGCTTTGCCACACATGTCAGCAACATCATCAACAACGACAGCGCTGTCAAAGAGAGAGGCCAGTAACTTGAGCCGGCGGCATACCTTCTGGGAATCTCCTTTTTCGTGATAGGGTCATAGCCCACGCACGCAACACCGGCCTTTGCGCAACTCGCACAACTAGGTAGCTTCTGGTCGCAACGATTCTTTCGCAGGCGGCAACGGTTGCAGGCGCTCACGTTGCGAAAGTTGCTGCTCTGGCCTGCCTTTCCCCCAGCCTTGTCGGCCGCAGCGAGGGCAGCGCCGGCGCCAGCGATCGGGTCGTTTTGTTCGGCGGCGGACGGACTCTGGTCTATGCCGGCGGAGGTCGGCGGGGAGGCATCGGCGTCATAGGAGCCTTGGCGCGGGCGCTTCGTCGGCTTGAATGTCGGCGAGGGCGGCGAGTGGGCGGGCATTGTCGTTTTCGACAGGGCTGGCGGGCTCGGGGAGGAGGATTGGGGGTGTTGGATTTGATGTATTTTCCGGGCACCGCCGGCCGGTCGGGCGTTCGGGGGCGGTCGGTGGCAGAGTGCGCCCTCCAATTAGGGGAAGAATTGAATCGGTGCTCTGTGAAGTCGAGACGGGCGAGGTCTGTCAGCGGGCGCTGGTGGGGGAGCGGGATTGGGAGAGTTGGAGAGGAACGGCGGGAAAGGCGTCGGTGAGGCATACAAAGCGCTGGAGCACCTGCTATTGTGACGCTATCTCGACTTGCACGGCGGCAGCTCCACACATCATCCAGGCAATGGCACCGATGTAGGGGAAGGTGACCTTTTTTTCCCCCCTCGAACTAAGGCCGGGCCGGGAAAGGTATCTGGGCAGGCTGACGAGGGGTCCCGACAAGGTGGCTAGGCAGCACGTTCGCGCGAGCTATGTACAAAGGCGCTTCAGTTGGGATCTCTCTGGAAGCGGAGGATCTGGCCGAGGATCGGGTCAGGACTGCGCATGTCGAGTCGGGATGGACGCGCGGGTAGACAAGCGAGAGTGAGGCCCAGTAGCTTGTTTAAACAAGGGAAAGAAAAATAATACACCGGCGCAATTCACGGGACGGACGACGTTGAACTGGATGGGCCGTGCTGGCTGCGGGACATGGAACGAAAGAGCGGGCAGCTACGACCTTACGGGGAAGGGTCGGTGAAATGTAGATTGGGAATCTGGGCCTACGACCGCAGGCAAAGAAAGGCAAGAAAAAGGTCCGTCCGGATAGAGAGGGAAAGCAAGGGTGTGGTACGGATAGTAAGGCGCTAGTCTCGAGGGACCAATCTGCGGGCGACGATATAATTTTTTTCGTCAACCCAAGCAGCTTCACCAGCTGATAAGGAAACAGGCCCCATAGGAACTGAGCTGGCGAGAGGTGCGCCTGACGGAAAGTGGAGGGCGGTTGGAGTCGTAGTAAAGAAGCGTCAGAAGGTGAGAAGTGACTGCAGGTGCTGCAGCGTGCGAATGGACAGACGACAAATGAACAGCTATGTAACTTCTTGACTGATGTGTAATCAACCCGGGCATATCAAGCCTTGAGATGCATGTCTCAATCCTTTTCCCTTCATCACAAGGCAGGGAAACCAGCAAGATGAGGAACGGCATCCCCCCCGCACTGCGCGCATCGAGATCCTGGCCGGCCATGCCTTCTTTGGGAACTCCATCCCGCGCTGCAGGACCGGGCCTGAACCTTTTGGCGTTTTTGCCTTGGCATGATGGCCGCCGGGTATCAGTCGACACACCCTGAGCCAAAGAGGCAGTCAACAATGACTTGTTGCAGATTGATTGATGGATGTCCCGCGGCTGCGTGTACCTGGCCTGTCAACGGCACACCACCTTATCCCTATCTATCCGTCGAACCTAAGACGGTTTGAGCTTGGCATCACCATCACCACCGTCAGCCAACCCTCTTCGCTTCAGCTCACATGACACCCTTTTTTTCTTTTCTTTTTTTCTCTTTCTTATTCCGAGTTGCAATTTTGACCGGTCAAGATTCTGCTACCAAAAGATTCACATCAGGAAAGAGGCAAAATCTCACCCTCACCGATCGATATACCGGCGCCATTGGTAACGATTGATCTCAATAGACCCGACCTCGTCTCCGCCAAGGACAAGTTGGTCTGTTAACTTCAAGTACCGAGGTCTCTCTACCATCCTCTGCCCTCCCCAACACAGCTTAGCACGCGAGCTAACGGACGGGGGTGTGTTATCCAACCTCCCCGCTGTTATCGATTATCGCATGCTCTGCTGTCAAATGTCAATTCACTTCATTACCAATAGCATCCCCTTCCTCACCGTTTCGCGGCGAGGTATAACTGGGCAGTGAAAACTATACAGACATATTGACAGAATGCGACGCCGGCCTGCATCATCTTTCCAAACGGAACAAAGCTCCACAGAGACCATAATAACCTGCCGACCAGACTAATACAGCAGTATTAACTTGCCCCCCCCCCCCGCGACAACCCCAGCAGCTGCCAACTAACATGGAGACAAGGAAGGGGCCAATGAAGCTGTAAATGGGTGTATTTCTACTGGCCAGGAGGGAGGAGGGAGCTCCGTTCATGCCGGTGGTTGAGCTCAGAAGACTGGGACGCCTCGTGGCCCCTCGATCGTCACTTGGAAACGGGTGTCAAACGAGCTGTCAAGGTTATTAACTGCAAGCCAACCCCATCCTGCAAAGACGATATTCCGAGCACATGGTCTTAATGCAACACCCCTGGCATGATATCAGAATGGTGTTGGTATAAATCCCACCCACAAGCCACGAGGCACTTCAAACACCCAATACAACATTGGACGAAGTAAACGAATGCCACTCATTGAAAGACGCCGCTATGCAGTGCAGCAGCACTGCAGTTCTGTGCCCAACTGCTTTCCCTCCAAGGCCATGCATGGTCTGTCACGCGACGTCGCATCTTGGTCCGAGGAAAAAGAAAATGTGCAAAAAAAAGGTTGCGTGCCAAGCAAAGGGATTGGACCCCATCAATTCTCTACAGAAAAAAGAAAACCATTAAAACATTGAGAGCAAAAACCTTCGCAGGTCAAACCCCATGAAATACAAATCCCTTCCCTCCACTTCACCAAGGAAAGGAAAGAAAAAAAAAAAGGTTGATTTCCATTCCAACATCCCTCCTCTCTCGGCGGTTGATCGGTTCTCCCTGGTTTCTGGGATGTGTATAAAAATGCCATTCGCTTTTTCTTCGTGCGCCCCTTCCGACCTTCTCTTTCGCTTGATTTCTTTCCCAGTGTCTGGCGTCCCTTGGGGCTTCCATGGTATCTCCAACTCCTTGGCCAAAAAAAAAAAAAAAAAGAGGAAAATAACAAGTGATAAAAAACATGAACCGGTGATTTGGTCTCAGGTTCGTCGCCTGACCCATACATGACATGAGGATGAACGCCCTCCCTAGAAGCTGAAAATGGCAAATCGAAAAGAAGAAGGACTAAAAAAAATCTCCGTCATGCAGCCCGCTGATGGAAATGGGAGGAAATAAAACAAGTGACAAGTCGTGAGAATCCCGTGTATGCTCTCTCTCCGGCCCGTCCGAATTATATCGTGTGATCCAAATAGCTCTTTTCTCTGATCCAGTCGTGTCCCGTGAACGATAGTCTATGTCTTGGTTGTCCATTCCCCTCGATAAAACGCCGTAGTGTGAAATGCCGATTGCTAAGTGGTAAAAAAAGGTTCGTGAAATCCCGCAGCGCCTGTATGTCGAATTCGAAATAAGAGAGCGCAAGGAGGCTTTCATCACGGCCTGCGGCTCGGTCCGGCCTCGACTTCGTAATCGTCGTCCTCCTCCAAGGCCACCAACAGGCCCTCTGTCTCTGTAGGCTGAACGGCTGTCTCAATGTCCTTCACTGGCTCGTCCAACCGTCCGCGAGGCTCGGTCAGGTGCATGCTGAGCAATGCACCGAGAATGGTGATGGCACCACTGGTCCACCACGCGAGGCCAGAGTAACCCGTTTGAATGCCGAGGGAGTAGAGGAAGCCAGAGATGGTCGGTCCAAAAGCACGGCACAAACTCGCCGTCGAGGCCGCCACGCCGTTGATCGTTCCGAGAGACATCAGACTCGGCGCCGAGTTGGTGAGCAAGATCGCATTGCTGGGGTATGCCATGGTTGAGAAAGTACACTTCCAGATGACCATGATGTAGATGCCAACCATCCTGAGATTCTCGGGCAAGAGGGCAAGGTAGGGGGTCATGAGGTACAGTGCGAAGTACGAAATAGCCAGCAATCTGAAAAGTCGTAGGGGCCCGAGGCGTCGAGTCACCATCGGGAAGAGGAAGACCGTCGAGATCATTGAGTATACTCCTTGGACTGCGAGGATGATGCCAATGGGCCCGGTCTCCATGGAAAACCCGCCCTCGAACTTGAAGGGAAGATGAGTTTCTGGGTTACTGGAGGGTTTGGTACTGAGGAAAACGGGGAATAGCTGGTCGAAAGTCATGGTATGGCTGTGGGGGAAGGGTCAGCAACTCGAGTATTCATCAGCAAGAGCGTATAACTTACAATGCCAGGATACCGTAGGAAATGATGTTCAGGATGACGGGTCTGGTAAAAATCTTCTTCGGCTGCTCCTCAATCTCTTCAATGATTGAGACGTCGCTCAGATCCAGCGTTTCCGTAGGCTCGGGGATCGAAGAAGCAGAACTGACAAGTTGAGGCGAGCTTTCGGTGGTGCGGTAGCCGGGGAGTTCGTCGTCATCGAGCAGAGCTTGCTTCTCCGCCTTGCGAGCCGGGATTTGGCAGCTCTTGGTTGACAGCCACGAGATAACACGCTTTCCCAATTCGACACCAGGGTCTCTCCTCTTCTTGCGCTCCGAGTGAGTCTCCTCCAGGAAGAGTAAGCCGATGATGACTCCGCAGAACACAGTAGCGGCGCTGAAAAGGTTCGGCAAAAGGTAAGGGTACCGCTCCCAAATCGTGCCACTATCAAACAGCCAGGGGTAGTTTATGACGGGTCGAGCGAGTGCGCCTCCGATGAAAGGTCCAACAATAGAGCTGTTAATTGGTTAGAAACAATGACGATTAAAGTTTGACGACTCGCGTTGTGGGGGTACGCTCGCCGCAAACTTGACTTACCCGAGGCACCAAACTAGGGGCATAATGGTGTATGCGCGGGCTGGGCAGTGTTAGTCCCCCATTTCTGTAACCGGGGAAAGAATTCAAACATACGCTGGTGCTCCTTAACCGTAACCAACTCAGCAACGGTTGTTTGCAGCACACCGATGTTTCTTTGCGCGGGTCAGTCTCATGTGGTTCTAGTTGCATGCTGACTTTGAGTAGGCACATACCCGTTCAGAAGACCGCCAAGAGCCCTCGCAATCAGGGCAACGGTCAAGTTGGGGGCGAAACCGAAAACCAGGGAGCTCAAGGCTGTGCCCGCGAGGCCCATCAAGAGAACCGGCTTGCGACCAATTTTGTCGCTCAGTCTTCCCCACATGACTCCTGTCGAGAATTCGGCCAAGGTGAAGGCGGAGGTTACCATGCCTGCGTAAACTGAAATCTTGCTCTTGTCGTCGGTGATGTGAAAGTCTTCGACCATTTTGTAAATGTACGGGAAAATGGACATGAAGGCAATCGGCTCGCATATCCTGCACAGTGCTGGTTGCGATGTCTGTTAGCAGCCGTCGCATTGGACCCCTGTGCAACACTGCACTCTTGAGAGCAAACATACCGAGGACAATCATTTGTCTCATGGGAAACGGCGGAGTGGTGGATTGCGATTTGCTCGCTGAGGAGCTGGCCCGACGGCCTCCCGTCATGTAACCCGATCTCTTCATCTTGGGGAATCCTCCAAGCAGGCGCAACTTGGGTCCAGTTTCTTACAGTGCTCGCAGCAGTTCGGTGACCAGCGTAGGGAGACCAAATTCGGAAACGGGTGGGCGCTCTTGCAATATATAGGAACTGCGGATCCAGAGCGTTCCGCTTGGCTTGAGAATCGAGGGAGAAGATGTTATCGTGGTGAAAGTGGTCCAGGCCAGTGTGGGCAAGAATTTGTTATGCTAGTCTCGTCAAAGGGAGGAGTCTGGGTGTGGGAGACTGATGATGTAACCAGGAAAAGCAAAGGTAAAAAGCAAAGGTAAAACAAGTAGAGCAGAGCAAGACCAAAGCTATCCGGGCACCGTGGCAGAGGGGCTACCTTATGGAAGAATGTATCAGACGGGAAAGGAACGAGCAAGCTCTGGGGAAGCAAGCAACTTAATATGAAGGGAGCGCGGACATGATGATGAGAGGACCAAGAGACGTCAAAGCCCAGGGCCACCCCAGACAGACCAGGCCCAGCTGGGTTGGACAGGCCACCGGTACCGTACCATTGCTTGGGTCGCGGAAGCAAATTGGATCTAAGATTGGAACGGCGGTGACCATGGGCATGTCCTGCGCAAAAAAGCAACAAGACGATCCTCCCACTTGTCCACCGGGGAGGGACTCAGGGAGATGCGGCGGCGAAAGTCCCACGTCGTGGGAAGGGATCCAACTGCCCGGCATGACGGCCGTGGGGCCTGAGAAGCCCTGTACCTGATCCAGGGGTACCCCCTGGGCCATCTTTTTCTCCATACATACGTAGTTGAGGGGTCCCATGTCCATGTCGAGATGGCGGTCCCAGTGCCACAAGCTTCCGCCTTACAACTGTGGGTAGGGTACGTACATGACTGGGCCAGTACCTGTTAGATGAGTACCCGGGTGAGATTCCGCAGGAAGAGCTGCTGTTGGTAGGGAAGGGAGAGAGAAGGGGAGAGAGAGAGGTGGAGAGAGGGACTCGTGACCGAGACAAAGAGGAACTGAGCGAGAGAGACGGAAAGAGGCAGAGTATGTGCGCGTGTGCGCGTGTGTGAGAGAGGGTACGTACTCGGCAGACCGACATGGACGGAGTAGGCAAAGTAGGCAAGGGGTGGTAGACTCGGGGAAGGATGGCGCCAGACCGGAAAACAGGGATCAACAGAGAAAGGAAGAAAAAAAAAGGTTTCACAAGAGGCAACGAGGCTAGAGCCCTGATGGGACTGGGCTGGATTGGGAGAGTGTGACTTTTTTGGGGCCAACTCGGAATTGGGGGGGTGGGTAGTTGCAGGCGAGGCGGCAGAAAAAGAAAAGAAAAGAAAAACTACAGATGGAGGAACAGAACAATGTGAGCCGTCTCGTCGATGGCCGCTGCGTAGCAGCTACCTGGCCATCAGGTACAGTAACGCAAAAGCAATGCAGCGCGACGCAACGGCTTTCCCATCCCGCTCTTTTCCTCCCATCCTCAAATGTCACCCATCCGCATCATCAGCGCTGCGTAGCCGCTCTGGCTATTCCCTCCAGCCCTGTCTTCAAGCTCTCCCCTGTGGTCTCCGGGGCTTTCTGGCAGGCAATTCCGGACAGTTGGGCTTGCAAAAGGTGCATCCGAAGACAGGTTTTTGCGGGGGCGAGCAGCGAGCCGGGTACCGCAGTGCCGTTCTTTGCCTTGCAAGGGAAGACGAAGGGAAGGACGAATGCACACTGTCCGTAATGTGAGGCACGGCGGCATGCGAGGTAGCGTACGTATGTACGGCCCAAGGTTTAACAACCCCCGGCACTTAGGTCGCATGGCTCTGGCGCAGCAGGGGGCCCGACATGGAATTGATGGATGGAAGCGACAGACCACCGGCCGAGGGCTGGTCAAACGCTAGTGTACTGCGCTGTACTCTCAAGAGGAGCATGGGGAAAACCCAGGCTGTCCCTGTGGCTCTGTAATAGACCGCCTCCTTGCTCCTTAGCCAGTATGATCTAAACTTGTTCCCCGCGCTGCCTGATCTTTTTGCGGTGAGCGCCGGTACAAGACGTTAGCCTCGCTAGCTTTCATTGGGGGTCCCGGAGAAAGGGGGTCATCAAAATGATGGACGATCCTGAACCTTCTCTGGGTACTGCCCATATTGTTGGGCGAGATGAGGTGGGACGCGGATACGGTTCCTGTGGCACGCGGAGCTTATCGCTGCCCCAGAGACAATGCATCAGAGCGCCGAGGATCAGATCGCCAAAGCTCGCGGATAGAACCACCTCATCTTTCGCGCTCGCGAGGCGGTGTAAGAAAGACCAGGGCCGCAAAGTGTTCCTCCCGACGGTCATCGACACCCGTTGCGCAGCTGTTGGCGTGTTGGAATCAGGAAAAAATAAGCTATTGCCGCTGCCGCTGCCCATCGACTCGGAGGTCGTTTGCCGAACTCCTGGGCCCTCATGATGGGCTTGCATGCCACGCAGCTCGCGTCGTCAAAGTACACACAAAGAAAGGCCGGTGGTCTGTTTGCCTCGGTATAGTGCTGAATACGAGAGAGTGCCCGTAGTAATACAGCACTGGTGCTTGCAGTGACCACATGCGGTTGTGGAGGTGCGCGCCTCAAACGTTGCACACACAGTTCTATCGGCCGAGAGGTGTTTCCGCCTGTGAATAGCCTAGGGGTTGTATGTGCTGTGACGTCTGATAATAGTGACTCTCGGAGCTGCAGCTTGCTCAAGCACTTTGCGTAGTTTACGGCTCAAGTCCCTGTTGGTCGCAGACACACCCTGGCCACGACAGCTTCCGATTGGAATCCAACAGTTGCAGACCTTTTGCGCGCGACCGAACACCCCCCTCCCCCTCCCCCAACCCAACGGTGTAGAGGTAGGCATACGGATGGCTTGGGCGGGGGAATGCAAGCCCAACTCCAGATTCCCATCCATACCATTCTACACATCCCCTCCATCAAAGAGTCATATCGTGACTTGTCCGCTTCTTACTTGCGCGCACCTAGTCACTTGACGCTGCATCTTACTCCGCAGGATGGGGGTTGTTGCGCTGGCAAGGAGTCAGCCTATTTGCTCGCTGTCTTGTTCGACGACCATCGAGTTGCCCCAGCTTCTTGTCACGGCACGCCGTTTTTGCATCCTGGTACAGCTAGCCCACTTGACCGACACGACACGTCGGCACCTTGAGGCTGGAGCCAGTTCACGTGGATGTACCACGGTACCTCTGCCGGTTTGCCAGTGACCGATTGACATTGCCCTGGCGTATTGTAATCATGGCAGTTCCACGCATGGGGCCGCACAATATAACCCTGGTGTCACGTTAATTATTGGCGACAAGTGGACATCAGGGACGAACCAACAGACTGGGCCCCAGGCCGGGTAGGCCGCAGCGTTGGCCCTTCTCCAGAGGCATCCGGCTTGTCGGTGAAGTTGCAAACACGAGCCACAACAAATGAAGCGGCCGGGGTCTAATGAGCTGAAAAGTCTTTTTTTTTTTTTTTTTCGAAAAGGCCACCATCCTTGTCCGTCGACCGTCAACCCTCCGACCATTCCTGGAATACTCCATAACAGATCTTGGGTTCCCAGCAGCCGCGGCCTTCCTCTACGAGTGAGGAAAGACTAAGTTGTTCAGTTGTCGCTTTGGTATCTGCCGCTGTTCATTTACCTTGCCCATATATTTCTGGCCGACCATTTCCTCTCCTGCTGCCTCGTAGGGGTTCTCAGGCATTGCCCTAAAGCGCTCGGACACACTTGCCACAGTTGGTCAATTGAATCGCCCTTGTCGGCGTCGCGGAAGCCGGAAGTGATAGTCAGGAGTCTGATGTTTGCCAACTTGCCACTTCCAAAATTGCCGGTCCATCGGACAAGGTCAAGGGGCTGAACGTCAGCGTAAAGTTTGAGGTGAAATGCGGAAAATGAAGGCGTCGGTTGGCGTGAGGGCTTGGGCCTGGGCACTACGAGTTTCGAGCCAGGTGCCCTGTGTGCCCTGGAGACCGCCCTTCATACCCAGCATGCCCTGTTCTCATACAACGTCGACCAGAGAACCGAGGTCTACCCCGGTTTGAAGGATATGAGTGAATCAAATTGGGGAGTGCTGGTCCCTGTCCAAAACCATGTGGCATGGCTGATACCATTCCCCGAGCTGCATCATCGTTCCCATTATCTTCCCCTGTCAGGGATAGGTGCCTAGGCGTGTCTGATCTATGCTCAGGTGCCCTCCAAAGGTCGGAAACACTTCGGTAACTGCAAGAAAGAAGCGTGAGAGCCTCAATCGGCTTGGTCAACCAAGCCTGTTGTCGGTGGCGCTGACACACCCCGCACATCGTCAATTGTTGTTGGCCAAGCTTGGAAGGACACGAACAGCCGCGTTAAGAAAACTTCGAGTCGGTGATCCAAAATACCTTCTCTTTGTATCCCCTTACAGAACCCGGAGGTTGTTATTGTTTGTTGTTGATGAAGGCATGGAGACATGCAGTGTTGGGTGATTGGGCCGGTTTCCATCTACTCCCTTCCCAAACTTGGACGGATAGCGTCCGCGGTTTCGCTGTCGTTGATAAACTTAGTGCACCCTGGGCGCTTCGATAGCCACAAATGTGTGTGGCCTTGCTATTGTTGATGTGCAATCTGCGAGCCCCGTCGACAGCCAAAGAAGAAAGTTGAGCCCTGATGGCGAGAGCGAGCGCCAACGAAGTCGGCCCGCAAATCGAAATGGCGGTGATCTCCTACCAGGCTAATCACAATCAGGGAAATTGGTTTTCGTTTTGTACCAGACCAGGGTACCCGGTCTCAAATCCCAGCACAGAGTCCAAGCACCCCCATACAACCGTCTCTCTGGGCCCTGATCGGGCGAGTGCCGGAACCGGTGCCGAAACGTCAAGTAGCTGGTTCGCAGACATCATCAAAGAAGAGGTACCGCGTTGTATCTACCCAGAGGCAACATCGCCGCCCTGACACTTGCTGTTTCCACACCGGTTATCATCATCTATCTATGAAATGCTGCTCCAACCAACCGCGCTACACAGTAACTAATTGACGGCATGGACAATGGCAGATCAAAGGTTGAGAAACGCATATCAGCGCTGTTGAGACTGCTACACCAACCAGCTCCCCCTCTCTACAGCTATGGAGTGCCTAGCACTACGTAGGATGGCTGGCTGCGTCTTCCATGTACCTCGGCGATGGAAGACAGTTCATGGAACGTCTGGAAGGCGTGCCGCGCCTATATTGGCTTCGGGTCCGGGGAACAGCAGACGGCTAGTCGGAAACAGGGGCATGTTCCTGTATGTACGTATGTCATGCAGGCGACTCTCGAATAGATATGAGAAGTCCAAGATGTTGACAGCTTTCTGTCATAACCTTAGTCGTGAAATTGATGCGCCGGCACCATGGCCCAAACTCTAAAAAAGTAAATAATATCAAAAAGTGTTCTTCTTATCTGCACGCGTGCCAGAAACCGATTCGACAACCCAAGTCAACGCTCTGTCCCGCCCGGGAGGGAGATGAACCTGGTTTCTCAATTGGTACCAGGGGGTACTGGGGTTCGGCTTCAATGACATGGTCTCTGTGCGGCAATGGCTTGTCCAAAGATCGTGACGCGGGCGGATGTCTTGGGCAGGCTCCACTAGGGTAGACAATAGGGTACCCAATTGCCTGAAGGTTGAGTCTCCCCAAGGTGTTATGCCTGCTATCGTACGATATCCGGACTTCTCATTTTACGCCGTCTTTGTGCTTCATTGTGAGTTTGTCGCAATCCCATGTTAAAATGCCTGGACCCGTAGAATTACCGAGGCGGCTGCTACAAACGTGTCCGAGCGGTCGAATGGTGCTGATACATGGAAGTACGCCCCTCGTCCGGATGCCATGTTCTCTGGACCCGGATGACCGGATCTCAGGGGCAGTGGAAAGTCTCCTAGCCCTTCGCCACGCGGCGCTTGGTGACCCTTCGAAGGGGAGGAGCCGATTGGCTGGGGATGCGTTCCCAGTTCTCCCCTGCCCGAGCCTAGCCGCTTCCGCTTCTAGTAGAAATCCAGAAAAGGGGTGGTTCACTTCCGATGGGACGGCCGGTTTGGAATTGCACGACCACATGACCTGTCAACGTCAGGAACGGGGCTCGCTAACTGAGGCCAGGTCAGGATATGTCCCTGCTTGGAGGGCTGATCAGTGAACCTTGACTTCTCGTCGTCGGTTTCAGAATCATCTTCGGTCTTCCCGGGGAGGGATCCTGGTGGCCCCCAGTTGTGACTCCATTCTGATGCTTCGAATGCTTCTGTGGATTCTCTCGAGCTTCTCTCCCACTTCCTAAACGAGATGGGGTGGGTTCTAGGTAGCCCCCACCAACTGGTCGCTTCACAGGGGCTGTATGGTCCAGTGGTCGAGACGGTGAAGGAGGCAACGAGGATTGCTAGAATGGTTTGGATGAGGGCTGCGAGGTCGGCAAGCCGGCTGGCTGCCGATTGACCAACAGAGCGCCTTGCCAGGGAAACGAGCGGCATGGAGCAACTAACGGTGATGAGGACGATACCCATTGATGATTAAGTCGCGGGCAAAGCAAGGCAGGCTATGCCAGGCCCCCGGCGCTGGGCATCAACATGCGATTCCTTCGGGCGGTAAGCGCCGGGCGCGATTGTTTGATGACGAAGAGACGACGACAACTTTAACGACCACTGCTCGGCGCTCTGGAAGTTTCCTCCCCCCCCGGATGGTATCATCTCGCACTGGTCCTGATTTCTGGGTTCCTGGGTACGGGATCACCTGGGATCCCAGGCTCGGTGGGGGGGAGGGGTGAGAACAGGGGTTGCTCCAAACAGCCGGGTTGAGTACGCAAAGCAATTTCAGGGCCAAACGAGCCCATGATTTGCGGCAAAAATTTTATCACGGGGAAACGACGGCTGGGTACCGGACGAATTGAACTGTCGCATTTCCAGATGGTGATCAACCCCCCGGTGGCCCGACGAGACAATGATGAGGTCGAGGAGAGGCGCGGAGCATGAGCGGAGCTCCAAATTTTTGGTGCGCAAGAATGCCACGATGTGGTGTCCCATCCACCCCGTCCCAAGTGGTTGGAAATTGCGGGCTGCGTTTCCGCCCATGTTCGAATCAAACGTTGTAGCGTATGTTGTGTGCGTAGTTTGTTGCGAGGCGGGTGGGCGGCGCCGGAGCGGGCGGCTACTGCAAGTGTCCACGGTTTGTATGTGGGCGGCGCTGCAGTGCGTCCCTCCATAAGGTATGAGGTATCCGCTGACTGTACTCTGTACTCTGCAGGCGTTTCTTCGGGTGTGTTCTGAAGTCGTCGCGGTGGACGGGTCTGTTTGTCTCAGTCCTTTGTCAGGCTGTCTAACTTTCTGCCATGTCAGTTGTCGTCGATCTGGAGGGTCTGTCTCAGTTGCGTCGATTGGCGATTGAGTTTGCGCGTCAATAAGGGGAAGGGGTGGGTCAAATTGGTCAAGAATTGAACTCCGCGTGTGGCCGTAGCCGTATCCGTTGAGGGTTCCATTGCGCAGCCGTCTGTAGGTAAGGGAGTTGCTGCTGATGCTGGTCCGGCTGTGTAATGTGATGGCCTGAGGTGATGGCAGGATGCGGCCGGTGAAAAGATGCCTGCTGGGCAGAAAAAGGAAACATTGGTTCAAGGATGGGATTGGCATTTGATGCGATGAGTGAGGAACGATGGATGGTCGATGAGCATCGCGGCGTTTCTTTTCTTGGACAAGTGTGTTCTCCTCTTTAGCATAGTTTCTTTTTCGTTTTCTCACCCCTTCGAACCCGTTCGCTTCCGGGGGTTGGTCTCTGGCTCTGTTCCAACCTAGGCCATGGTTGTCGATCCTCGATGTGCCTTCGGTTGATTTCCAGTTTTGGATGCAGCCGGTGAGGAACTGGATTCGACAGGGGAAGCATCAAAGAGCCGGCCGTACGCACGTAAAGTCCCTGCTTCGGTCTGCCTGTACCTTCCAGTTAGGAATTTCTTATTGCTTGCAGGAACCTCACATGTTTGCACGTCTGGACAAACGGAGGACGGAACATGCAGATGCGCAGGCAAATCCTCCTAGGATGAAGAGTGGGCGCAGTCAATGTGCTGGACTTCGGTAGCATGCCAAACCTAGTAGTCGCACCACGGGACATGGCAGAATGTGAAGATCGTGGATCATGGATCATGTGTCTCAAAAACACAAAGGAATGCAGGGAAGAAATCGCCCAATCCATGCCTCCCTCGAATGAGGCAGGTACGTGGTGGTACATATGTCGGCACCTAAGGAACCTGTACACTTGCTTACCTGCCAACTGCTTTCCTGCCTACCCAAGGCAATGGCAAAGAAGGTTGGTTGACCGCATTTCCCGCTTCTTCCTTCCGTCTGCCCGCTTCGAAAACGGGAAGTCGGCATCCCGTCGGTGGGAAGCCGCCGCGCAGTCGGCTGGGCAGGACGGTTGCTGCAGCTTTCTGCCATGAAGCTCCAGGCAGCTGCGAATACCTTCATATGCACCCGTGGTCATGGGTCGGGATTCTTTGCCTTCCAACAACGCAGCATCGGCCCCGCCGTTTCATTTCCGCCTTTCTGCAGCGTGCCGCCTTGACTCGATGCCTTGGGGTGGCCGCAGATGGGAAGTGTACGACAGGAATCCGTCTTCGAAAAGTGTGTTGTAATGTCACCCTTCTGGCCATTTGCTCTCGCCGGAACAGACAATCTCTTGTCCCCTCACATCTCTGACCATTGCTGGGCGATTACTGGTAAGCTGAGACTTTCTCGTTGGCAACTCATCCACGATCTGCACTTGTCATATCACGAACGATGAGCTAACACCCTACGCAGTATCATCTGATCAGTCTTCCTTTTGTGGCTGCAGCATCAGGCCGTTGATGCATACCGCCCTCCGTCTACCGCCTATTTGGCCCGTCATTCTCTTGCAATGCCTGCAGGGAGGAACTCAGTCTACTCGCTGCGGTGATGCTTGGCCCATACCGTCAGAACTTGTCCGGTCCCGGTGTTGTTCCCATCCACTCGCCCAGATTCGACTACCGGTGAGCCAAACTGCAAAATAGCTGCAGCGCATGCCCAAATTCCATCAAATCATTCAGAGCGCGAAATGCCTGTTGATCCAACCCTTCTCACACTGGATTGTAATTTTATCCCACCCTACCTAGAGACTAAGCCAGGCGGTTAATCCCTTGCTTCGGCCAAGGCTCTCATGTGCCTCGTCCGTGGAGCGCGGATGCACCATCCCTGCACACAGTCTCGGCAGCCATCTGCATCAACCGCCGCGAGGCCCAATGTTGGGCCATTCGCAACATGGCAATCCGGCCCCCTCATCTTTTGATTGTTTGCTGGCAGCTGGTCACGCTGCTCCGATAGACACTGCCAAGACCACACTGTCATCCAGCGGTATGCATCATGTCCATCAGCACCGAGTCGTCCGCGTGAGGCTAACAATAGAGGAATGCCTCGCAGTCGGATGCTAACCAACCTGCAAGATCCGTCTTACCTTGGCCCAGCGTTCCCGGCCTGTGAACCCCTGTTCTAGATCTGCGGAGCGGTTTCCTACACCAAACAATATCACACCCGATGTGGTACCATTTCGCATGACCACGTCGTCCCATCCATTGACCGAGGGGTCTCACAAGGCAATCATATTGCTTTTTGGAGACGCATAACTCTGTGCTCTTCTCCCGGCTCAATATGCGCCAGCCCGGAATTAGGTGCGTTAATTCGTTGGTTGGGTCTGTTGGCAAACCATGGCAAACCATAGCAAACCCTAGTGTCCTATGGGTGTAGTTAGTCATGCCGACGATTTGCTTTTGCTACGCAATAGCGACGCTCCATTCCAACCCAGAGCAGGGAATCAGTCGGCGGCATGCAACTCCCTCGCAAAGACCAACGAGTATTTCGAGGTGATTCTCGCAAACTTGACCCGTGCTACCAGCCCTGCTTCCTACGAAGTTACATCCGGTCAGTCTCCCATGTTTTGTTGAGACAATCCATATTTACAAAGAGAATAATAGATAGTCCCTAGCTCGGCCGAGGGGGCACGCGACAGCCGACAGCTAAATAACGATATGCCTGCACTACAGGGGTCACTGAGTTCGTTTCTCACAATTAGGTACTGCTCATCCACATAGGCAACTTCATGATCGGGAAAGCTGTAAAAAAGCAAAATGCAGTTGATAGAACAGAATGAAGGCTTGTATCGTACTTGCGGACAAGATAACATTACTTGCATTTTGGTCAACGATCAGCCTATCACATTGCGCCACTGATACCTGTCACGGCGATTTCTCCGCTTCCCGGAGGCCCTAACCCTGGAGCATCCCGATCTCGGAATACTGGAAGAGATCCAGCTCTCCATATGCGCCAAAACCGCCCATCGATCCCATGACCAATGGTTGTTCCTTCGTACACACTCGTTTCGAGGATCCCCGGTGGCACAATTGGCTAGCGCGTCAGACTGTTAATCTGGAGGTTAGTGGTTCGAGCCCACTCCGGGGAGGCGTTGTGGTTAAAGGCCATGGTACGGAATTTCCTATTTCATTTTGCCATTTTGCTAATATTGTTGTTGGTCTGGTTAACGAAGTGGGCTCTTAATCACGAACTTATGCTGTAAATGTGTTGCCGGGGTTGTGAACTTGTGGTCCACTCATTGCACGCTTGCTTGGTTAACACGTTTCCTTCTGATACCTTCGGCCCATGTATCTATATGTGTCTGCTGTCTTGAACGATGAATGAATGACATGCATGAATATCAGCTCCGGGTTTTGACGCTGCACTTTCCAGAGGCCACAGATTCTGGCTATTCAGTGAGCGCACTAGAAGGAAACACACCTTCCACATCCTGATGGTAAACAACTTCGCCGATTATCGCATCGAAGTTTGAATGGTCCGCTATTCACCTCAATAGTCCACACGCGAGGCAGTTTGCAAATGCACTTTGGGGTTGGGTCTATTTCTGCAGTGTGCTGCCCGGATGGACGTGCAACTAACTACACCTCGTCAAGACTGTAGACTAGCAAGCGACTGAGTAGCCCCCTTACTAAATTCCAATACTGGATTTATCAGCATCTAACTACTTGAATAGTCCTCCTTCCATTCGTTTGATGCTACACTCTCAGCGAAGTGGACCAGACAGGTGGAAGGCGTCTCGATATATGCCAATCAATACACGGCTATCACTATTGCATGGCTGGACATGTGGTGTGTCGTTGAATGGCGCAAGGAACATCACATGGTGGCTATAGGTCCCCCGTGGGCTGCAAGCGCATTTGTTCTCGATTGTTTCATTACGATTGTCGGTACGCTTTCTTTTGCCAGGCAATAGTCAACGTCCAAGGGTTCGACATCGTCACCACTAGCCTGCACTCCTTAGCCAGAGACACAGAGGGCAGACAGATTCAAACAGGATGCCATGAGAAAGCCTTGCCTTTGGTCAAGTCTACTCACGAGGCTGGTAGGCCATCAGTATTGCTAATATGAAATCAGTTCTGGATAGGGGCAAATCTCCACCACAATATCGCTAGACTAAAAGCCTTAAAAGCTTGACTCCCACATTGGGTGTTTCTGCGCGCGCCCCATGTAAGATTTCCCCGTAATCGTCATGTGACAGGTCACTTACCAACTCGTTACAGCCCTGTAGATCCCTCACCGCCTGCAAGCACATCTCTCATCCCTTGCCATGAAATCGTATGCTGGGTGTGCTTGCAAGGATAGCCTGCGCCATGGTCAGCAAGAGGAACAGGGGAGTATAATATCCCGGCATGCTCGCCAGGTGCGGAATCTCTGACCTCAAATTAGCCCAACAATGCTTCGACATCCACCACATGAGCCTCTTGGATCCGCGAACGTCCCAAAAGCGGGCATTCTTCAAGGCCGCTACACACCCCGAGACGGGTTTCCACGTTACACAGCTTTCAGCATGATCCGTCGTGGTGCAGCAATCCTGGCCGATGGCCTGAACTGAGGCGATGGACCTTGTCCTGTTCGCCTTGTCTTCCCCTCTTGGCGTCTATTGTCGTGTTGAAATCCTTTCGTGCCCAGGCCTCCTAGAAGCCTTCCGGCACCGAGCCTCCAAAGGGGCGGGTGGGTGACATGGGCCCCGGAGCTTCCGGAATCCAATACATTCGATGTCCACAGCTCACAGAAAGCTGGTAATGTGGTCATTATGATACGTGGCTTTCATGGGCCCGCAACAGGCGTCATGGCTTTGTTGTTGCTATCTATCTTACACCGCTGCTTTGGGTTATGACAATGCCATGGTCAACCGAAGTGGCTAGAGACCTTGAGGCTGGCAACAGGTTTCATGATCCCGGTTGCAAAGCGCGGTCTAATCTTGACGTACTGTTGTACGAACGAGAGCAGACCTTGGCATGTAGTTGAACAGCCCTGGGTAAGATTTCTTGGCGGGCCGAACTGGGGGGGGATTCTGATCCGCTGCTCGCAACGAGCTTAGGTATCCTGCTCTTTTCTGGAACTTCTGCCATTTGAGCCCGTCATACACTACAAGGATAAGCCCACTGCACTTTGGGTTGGAATAGTTATGAATGGACAATTGAAGGCACCGTAGCATATTGGACACGTCAGAGCAGGGCTGACGTGTACGTAAGGTGCCGCCGCCCAAAATTTCCAGTCTTTTAGCCAGAGACGAGTTACAACATGACCGAGGACTTTGATTGCTGCAGTCAACATGAACCGGGCAACGGAGGGGGTGGCTCAGAGCCAGAGGCGACGGCAAAACTTGGGTTGGGTATCAGTCGGCCCTTTGGCGCCGAATGAGGTATTCCCTGTGACCACATGTGCAACAGAAGGAGAGAATAGCTATCCCTGACGTTGCTGACAGCGTCCTGGGATTGGTGTTGAGGCAACACTGCATTGGCACGAAGGGACTAACCACGCAGGCGTAGCCCGGTGAGCCTGGATCCGATCGATATCTAGGGGTGACGCTCAGCGGACAAGGGCAGTCTTGCCATGCCATGGATTGGAGGTTGTCAGACCTGGCAACGCATCAACGCCTGCCAGCTGTGAGCCTCCAACAAGCTAGCTACATACGCCGTAGCCTGACGGCCAACGATGGCAGGCCTCGATCCTGAAAGGGCAGGGTGTTGCTGCAGCCCGTGTTGACCGAAACCCTCCCTGAGTGGCTGAGACGTCCACTCGGTGAAGCTCAGGCTTAAGTGGCCCAGTACATTGCCAACAGGTTCTCAGTACATGTTGTACGACGGCGCGGAAGGCGGCGTAGGCAAGACTTGCATCGATGTAAGCTCAAACACGAGATGCTGATTGAACAGCGAGACGGAAGATGCCGGGCAGAAGAATGTCTGTATGAATGGATTCGATCGCAGGGAATTGACACAGCTCTCACACACTCTCTCTCCCTATTCAGGCCATTTCGGCCTGCGGGACACGATGTTTGGCCACTAATCTGGGTTTGGAGGGCGGAGAACAACCACCGAGACGAACGGCTTGGGCTCGTCTTGACGTACTCGATTTCACACGGGGTGTACAGGACAGGCTATTGAATGTTGTGCCGAGGAGCTTGTTGAAGTCGGGGAGGACGAGAATAACGTCCTCATGACTCTCACTACCTATGTGACGCACATTGCCCACCCGCCCTGTGGACTGGCCCCATAATCACCCGTACTGTGTGTCGCACAAAGACCGACACTGTATCTCGGTTGCGACTTCATCACCGAGTGAGTACTCCGTACCTTGGGCTCGGTCGGCTCGACCTTGCTTCGGTTTTGTGCGACGCAAGTAAGGCTAAGGTGGGCGAGCGGCTTCTGCCTAGGGACTTACCCTCAAGGAAAGCAACGGTTGATTCTGTCGGTGGCCGTCCCTGGTTTGTCAAGGGACAGCTTGGCTCGGAGTTCTCAAACAGGCAGAGAGACGGGACCAACCAACTCGCGCTCCCCGTGCACCGTCCATCTCCAGGCTTTGTCACTGTCCTCCCTCGCAACCTCACCCCATCCCTGGCCACCGCACCCGCCGTACCGTATCCTTCGCTACGCTCCGCTCCGCTCACATTCTCCATCCAGCCATTGTGGAGGAGACAACAACGACTTCCAATCTGTTTTCTCCCCTCTCTCCATTTCCCTCGCGTTTCACAACCTACCCACGCACGACTTGCTTGACGCACCCACTGGGCGCAAGCCACGAACCACGCACGCGGACACAGGCAAGCTACATACAGCACAGGCATAGCGCACGTCGCAGCGCATCGCATCGCATAGCATATCGCACACCACCACCATCGCCAACACCACCACCACCACCACCACTACCGCCAATACCATCACTATGGCGGGCAAGAAGGGAGCCGACAACACCAAGAAGGTGGCCGGGAACGCCCGCAAGGCCGAGGCGGCAGCCCAAAAAGCCGCTGCCGAGGACGCGAAGAAGGCGGCCGCCGATGATGCCGAATGGCAGAAGGGCGCCAAGGGCAACGCCAAGAAGTGAGTACGAACGGTAGAGAGAGCGGTAGAGGGAGAAAGAGACAGATGCAATGCCGGCAACAGGTTTACACGGCGCAACGCACCACATCTCACACACTTCTGTGGCACTACGCCCGTCCACGTTCTTCGCCTTTTTTCTGGGATATCTGTTACCCCGCAAAAGGAAACGAATCAGAGCTATGGCTGACAAGATTTTGTTCATCCAGGGAGGCGGAGGCCGCCAAAAAGGCAGAGGCGGCTCGGAAGAAGGCCGAGAAGGACGCGCTGCTGAAGGAGGAGGAGGCCAACACGCCCGGGCGAGCTGGACCGAAGAACAACAAGACAGCCGTCAAGAAGACACGCGGACTCGATCTGGCGCAGCTGGACGACGATCGCAGCGGAGGCTCACTCGCAGCACTCAACGCCACGGGTATCGACAACGCCCTCGATGCCCTCTCGCTGACGGGCTCTTCCGACAACGCCAAGATCGACAGACACCCGGAGCGACGGTTCAAGGCGGCGTATGCTGCCTTTGAGGAGCGTCGTCTCAAGGAGATGGATGACGATGGCAGCGGCCAGGGCCTGCGTCTGCAGCAGAGGAAGGATAAGATCAGGAAGGAGTTTGAGAAGAGCCCGGAGAATCCCTTTAACCAGGTGAACGCGCGATTCGATACCAGCAGGGAGGAGCTGGCCGAGCTGAAGCAAAAGGAGAAGGGAAAGATCGAAGCCAGACTTGGAAACAAGAGCTAAGCGGGAAGCCCATGAGCACCACATCCTTCCTGCGTTACTATGCTTGGAGATACGCCACCAAGATCCATACATAGACATGTCACAATGAATCTAGGGATGGATGGCGACAAGTATCAGTCACCTGCATGAGAATTATCACATCTCGTATGTGAATAGATCACGAGATCTAAGCTTGCCTCTCCTTGAGACGGGGGCTCCCCCGCGCGAATCACTCTGGTGTACACAGCATGCAGTGCGTTGCATGAGTCCAATCCTACAGATACCAGGGCCTCCGTCTTCCTGTAATCCGCCTCGCTTTCTCCTTCTTTTCTCCCGCCTTAACCGCCATCACGGTGGCACAATGACCGAGATCGCAACAATTTTTTGGCGGGGTAGCTCGTGACGTACCGTATGGTGGGGTAATTTTCCGTTCTCCTACGATCGATAAGATACGCTGCGAAGGTCCCTTATCGCGATAAGGAATTGATCCGGCAGAACTTGACCGCTTTTTCTGACCGCCTTGCTTCGTGCATGAACGAGTCGCTACTCAACCGTCTCAAACAACTTCATCTCATCGCGGCATAGTCCATCTCATTAAATATTGGTTTTAGTTTGAGTTATCGACATCCAATATGACAAGTCTAAGAATGGGCAGTATGCCATCGTTGAGGCGGCAACACCTCCTCGCCGAATTGTGAGATTTCCATTCTATCCCCCCCTGAAGCATGGACAAATAAACACGTGAAGCTAACCCCTGAATACCAGCGCCGGTTTGAAGCAAGCCTGCCCGGAAGGTGTTTTTGTAAGCCTGACACCGGGGGATCCGATGCTGTGGTCAGGTGTTATGTTCGTGAGGCACGGTACGGAAACCTAGAATTCTTGCCATCATGAGAGAGACCGGCAGCGGATATGGACAGAGAAAGAGACTGAGACGTTTGCAGGACCCTACGCCACAGCCAACCTGAGATTCCAGATATCGTTCCCCGACACCTATCCTCGTCTTCCGCCCCTTGTCACCTTCTCAACAGACATATTCCACCCCCTGATAACACCCTTGACGACGTACATGTATACCACCGACATCCAAGATAACGGCACTGTCAGCGCCACCGACGCCGAACGCCTACCTCCCGGCGGCTTCAGTCTACGACACGGATTCCCGGCATGGTTTGGTAGGGGTAGTCGGAGTGTTGCTGGAAGCAGACAGGTCAGCGGCCAGCAGCAACCGCCCATGACGCCCGCCAGAGGCGGAGGCCCGTCCAGCACGACGACGACGCCCAACTCCAAGGCCACGCCTCTCGGGGCGCTTCCAGGGTATCTCGACACTTCGAGACGAGAGGTCTCAACGTATGAGGTTTTGAGGTATATTCGCAGCACCTTCGATGACGAGGGTGTGCTTGACTCGGTGCCCCTCGAGGCGGCGGGGAACCCTGGCGCATGGCACGCGTGGAGGACGCGTCAGAGGCAGGCGGGGAAGACTTTCCCTGGTGACCCAGCACCGCAAAAGGAAGACACAACAAAAGAAGCTGTTGTTGATGGTGATGAAAAGAAGGAAGAGGAGCAACGACAGGAGGAGGAGCCGGCTCCTCCGAAGCCTAGCAGCAGCAGCAGCGGGGCTGCGCCTGTCATCGCAAGGAAACCTGTCGGTGGCGCAGGTGCAGGTGCAGTCCCAAGACAGCCCGGAGAATGGAATTGGGAAGGCGTTTGGGAGGACAGGGTTCAGAAGGGCATTGCCGCATCTCTTTCCGAGCCGGTTCTGTACGGAACTTCGGGCGGTGGGGATGACCTGGTGAGTCTGACTACTGAGGTGTGTTGCATGGTGGGAAGGGCAAATGCTAACTGGTGCATCAGATACACTTTCTTGCCATGGAGGAAAGCGAAGTAGACTCCGTCCGGGAAAACTTGCTGCGCACTCTAGGAAGTGGTGCTACAACCCCTGACGAACGCAGTAGCACGCAGGGCGTGCCTACGGCCGAGTGATCTAACGCCCCTTTCTTCTTGACGGCGACTTCTCAACCTTATGACATTGCCTACCTCACATGCTTACCTGTTCCACCGTTGCTGGCAGGCAACCGTACTTAGGTAGCTTTCTTCCCTCTTCTACCTAACTTTACTCCAACCTTACGAGGACCCTGAATAATAATCATCTTTCAAAGCCAGAGCAACGGCGCATCGTTATCCTCGTATCCGACTATGGGTCTATCACCGCCCGTATTTGTGTGCCTTATTGTTCTCGCAACTGTTGTGCCGCCTTTGATTGCCGGGGCACTTCTCTCCCGTTTTGTCTGCCGAAACTTCAGGGACGCAGCCGGGGCCGTCGAACCCAGACCCCAAAGACGTTGGTTCGGTCTCCGACACGTCAAGTTCAACGCCACAGACACTGGCCTCGCCGCCCGCGCCCAGAGCTACGCAGACTCCTGGCAAGACCTCGAAAGCCTTCGGACGTACAGGGACACACCAACACCTTCAATTCACCACTGCATCCACGAGCAGGCTAGATTCGCACCTTCACCGCTTCAGCCGCTATCGGAGACTTGGCACCCGTCGAGAGCCAGCCGCCTGACATGGAGTTTTTCGCCCACAAGAGTGGACCAGAGGGCGCCCCGGAGCTCCCACAACCGCTCACGGTGGTCAAGAGATTCGGGCATCGTTCTGGAGGGGGAAGACGAGGATCAGAAAGCCCGAGACGAACAAGCGCTGAAACGGACACGAGTCTAGGCAGTGCACCCGAATCGCCTGATGAACCTCTTGTGGTGGTGAAGAAAAGAGGAAACCAGAGAGCTGGGCCAACGTCAGCGGTGGCCGATGCTGGCTAGAAGTCAGCTTCTCACGTCAATATACCAAGATCAAACTGTGAGTTCAAGCACATAGCGGGAGGCTTCCTCGCTGACACTGGGCCAGGTTTGCATGGTTCTGAAAGTATTGATGCATGTGCCACACCCAGGTCATCATACGATGGCATTGAAGCGTTAGCACAACATTCATTCCATACCTCTTCTCGATGTATTGGTCTACCTGCCGAGCGGGTGCCGGCTTACGATTCAGTTGTTCTCTTGCCTCGAATATCTGTGACTACAGATATCAAAGCCATCAAAGGCAGCTCGACATCTCTCTGGGCTGCTGTCGAGATTTCTGGACAAGCGTGCCGGCCACTCAATGATCGAATTTTCCCAGGAAGCTTCGCTGACGATGATTACTCTCCCGTTGTGAATGATTACCGGTCTATTACAGGTATGTTGATCTTGCTAATGCTTTTCTCGCTCATTCTAATGCAAGCTTAGGCCCCTTCAATCACGGGTGTATTTACAACTTAAACATAAAACTCGTTCCAGCAGGTGATAACCGCATCCTTGAAATTATTCAGGACGAACCCAGTCAAACGTTAGGCTGCAATTCGGCATATTCTGGCACATTCTAATGATTTCATAGAACTTTGTGCAACGGCGACAAGATATTGCTTCTTGCCCACGTCCATCTACAGCTGCCTGCCACATCAAAGCCAGCAGGCCATATCCGACAAAGGTCTGACGAGCTGATTGATGATCTGGAGTATCAGCTCGGAAATTCTCGACTGGAATACCTTCGCATCATAATCACGTACAACCATTCGGCATTCCCCTGCCAAAACAAATCGGACATCGTCGACGGCGTTACTAATGCAGAGACGACGTTAGAGACTTCCACCACAGCTGTTATAAAACAGCATAATCATCGATCACCATGGTCTCCATGTCCAGTGCCAACGCCAAACATTTTATTCGGCATCATTCGCAGTTGCTGGGAGCCGGAGAAGGCACGGAATGCCATTCATCATATCACAGCAGAGCAGCCAGTACTGTACAAACCGACCAAATCAAGATCTTGGCTGAAGTTGCCGGTAGGAGATACGCCGGTAGTCTTGCAAACACCTCCGGCAGTGCCTAGGCGAGAGACAAGCCTCGGCAAAGACGTGACGGTACGACGACCAGATACGGCCCAAGGCGGGTGGTCTCAACCTCGGAGGACTTTGGCAGCGAACTCGCAGACGACCGGTGTGGGGCAAGGGGAGCAGGTGCTGTCATCCGTGACGTGCCGCGATGAGCCGGTGGCCGGGACCGGAGTATCGGACTATCCGAGTACGCTGCGAAGTCCACGCTCAATGGGGCCTGGGGTTCTGAGGGGTTTGGGGACTTCTGTTTCCGGTATCAGTGCCGATAGTCATGCAGTTGACAGGAGAGGGTCGGTAGGAGGTTCACTCCGCGGACAAGGCAGAAAGCAGTCTAACCGCTGGAGTTGGACTGCCTGGTGGTCATGAGAGCTTGCAGTTTGTAGTTTAGGCTTAGTTTCAGGGGGCAGACACACAAGACTTCCATGGTGCAAATGAAGCTCTTTTAACTTTTTTTTTTGTCCTCTTCTCGTTTTAAGCATGTTTGTTTGACGTTTTTTTTATTTGCTTTTGCTTGCAGCTCCATTACTGCAGCTCGTCCCTCCAAGGAATGGAAGCCTGAGCACCCTTGCGTTCAACCGTCTTGGCCGCCGCGCGATTTGCCTTCCTGATGGCCTGGGAAATATCAAAGACCTCGCCCTTCGCCTGGGCGTTGACGGCGGCGACACAGTAGGAGCCGACGAAAGTGTCACCGGCGGCGGTGGTGTCGACGACCTTTGCTTTTTCGGCGGGGATGAGCTCGGCTGCGCCCTCCCGGTTGGTGTAGTAGACGCCGCGGCCGCCGAGGGTGATGACGACGTTGCCCACCTTCTTGGCCATGAACCACTCGCCAACGCGCTTGAGGCCCTCGGGGGTGTCGAGCTCGGACTCGTCGCAGCCGGAAAGGATGGCGGCCTCGGTCTCGTTGACGACGAGGTAGGCCAGGCCGTCGTAGGCCTCGTCGGGGAGGCGCTGTGCCGGGGCCGGGTTGAGAAGGACGGGGACGGAGGCCGACTTTGCGGAGCGGAGGGCTGCCAGGACGGTCTCGAGGGGGACCTCAAGCTGCATCACCAGCAGGTCAGGCTTGGGGCTGAGGGTCTCGGGCAGAGAGCCGAACTTGTCGGGGGTGACGGCGTAGTTGGCTTCCGGAGCGAGGATGATGCGGTTCTGGCCGGTGGGCTCGTCGACGACGATGATGGCCATGCCGGTCTTCAGGTTCTCGCCGACGGCGATGCGGTCGGTGCGGACGCCGTGCTCGCCAAGGTTCTTGAGCAGGAGGTCGCCATAGGTGTCGCTGCCGACGGCGCCGATCATGGAAACGGAGGCGGACTCGGAGGCGACATCGTTCGGGGCGTCGCGGGAGCGGGAGAGCTTGGCGCAGGCGACGGCCTGGTTGGCACCCTTACCTCCAGGGGAGATGGAAACGGAGTTCGAGGTAAGGGTCTCGCCCGGCAGGGGGTGGTGGGGGACGTAAGACGTCAGGTCGATGTTCAGGGAGCCGAGAACGGTGATCTGGGGGGCTTTGGAGGCGGCCATTTTGGGGCAATGTGGCGCGTGAGCGTACAGTGGTCGTGGGTTTGTGACGAGATGTCTATGAATCCGTTCGTCGAGGACACTCCAAGAGGGCTGGCGTGGTGCTTATGAGGAGCTCGTCAATCGGATATCAAGATGCAACAAGCGCTGCTTTCCGAGCAAAAGAATGCAGCTCGGCTACTGAGGTGGGATAACGGTAGACCAGGTGGTGAGGGGCACAGATTCGAATGTGAGGAATTCGAGGTTTTCTAGCCGACGAACGGTGAGGGGACCCCGCTGGACGAAGGTGGGATGATGATGCACCCGGCGGGGTATCGAAGATGAGCTGCTGCCAGGCTCACAGTTGGAATGGGGGATGGACAGGGGCTAAGTGGGGTATGCCTGAGAGACTTGCCCTATGGGCTGGAAGGGATCAGAAAGGCTTGCATTTTAGATTGTTGGCGCTGGTGTAGAATATCCACAGAAAACGCAGTGAAAGCAGGGAAACGAGGGGTTCCACACTGCTCAATGTCCATTTTTTAGGTGGCTGTTGGTGCATTTGTGATTTCTCAAATCTGCATCGAAAAAAGGAAAAAAGGAGAAGGAAAAAAATAAGGGTCAGTCGGTCGAGACGGTTGATTTGGGCCGGCGTGTGTGGCTAGAGTCATCTAGGAAATCTAGCCAGTTAGTTGGCCAGTTGAGGTGTGAGGGCCCCCGTACTTTACTGAACCCTACGTAATCATACCTGAAGAGCCGAGCCGAAGAACGGAGCCGCCTTTGGGGAGCCAAGGTTACTTACTGTAAGCGCATCCGACCCCTTAACGTTCATGTTCATTCCGATCGGGTGTTGCACTGGAACCTGCCTGCCAGGGCCCCCTTTACCCTTCCTACCCGCCAGCCCGCCCAGACGGGATCTTTATATGCTGGGGGCATCATCGAGGGTCTGGACCGTGAGCATATCCTCTCACTTCCTGCCATAAGTACTCTGCTGGCGCACGCCCGTCATGGTCGTCGGCTCTCAAGTTGACACAGAAGGGAAAGAGGGAAACCTGGACAGCACGGCACCGGCATTAACACTGCCGCGACCTCCAGCCCGGGTGCCGGAAAGAGCCGACCGTTTGTTTCCATTTGGTCGACACGTGGAACTGAACTACACCACGCCGGATTAAACTTTGAGAATGCATGCGGCATGCCATTAGATTCGATCCCTTGTTGTCTACACTACTCGCCGCCACGCCATTCTCATGCTACGTTGGTGTGCTATCATGTCTGAGCCTAGGCCAAGGTTGCATTGGTGCAGATGTGTGTGTGTGTGTTTCTGTGTGTGTGTGGATGGGCGAGTTTAGTAGCTGTTGCATCAAGATGGGATGAATGAGTTGGTGGAGGATCTAGTGGCGGGGAAGAAAAGGAGTTGTCGACTAGAAAATAAGAGCATCTGGAGTAATAACCGGAGCAGCGAGTTGGTTACCTACCACACCCTTCCTTCACTGTGGCCTAGAGGTACTTTTTGCTACCCTGCCTTACCTGCGGCGCCGTTCTACACACCGTTGGACCAAGTAGGGAAGGGCCGTGTGCGAGAGTCAGATGGGCTCCTCCTTGCCATTCACTGCTAATCAGTCTCCTGCCTTCCCTAGCGTCAAGTCCTTATTCATCACGGATGTGCCTTCTTGCGCTTTTGGAAGTGAGGGTGTTGCTCACTCCACAACGCCATCGCTTCAGCTGGACTTTTGTTTGCTCATAGCTCGTTTTCCCGTCTTCATCCCGCCACATTCTTCTCTATTGCAGGTGTAAACTGATAGCCCTTTTGCTCATCCGTCCGCGAGACAATGGACCCCGACCGAAGCACCTCAGCATGGACAACAACTATCGCCAGCATAGCCGTTGTCACCATCCTAATACTCGTCAGAATACGGTTTTCACGCAGTCGCCCGCCTTTGCCTCCGGGTCCGCCGGGCGAGTTTCTCCTGGGCCACCTCCGTGTCATACCCAAAGAGAGAACAGCCGAAGCTTACGCAGAATGGGGGAAGGAATACAGTAGGTCCCATCCCTTTCACCCTCTCGCGAGAAACTCGTTGTAACCGAGACTTTCTCAGAGTCTGATGTAATCTATGTCAAATCTCTTGGCCAGCCCATTGTGGTACTCAACAGCGTCGAAGCCGCCAAGGATCTCCTCGATCGGAGGGGTGGCAACTACTGCGACAGACCCAGATTCACTCTCTTCGAGGTGTATGTTGCCCCAAATCCGATTCTGAAGTTTATGTCGGCATGCTGAAGCAGATTGCACCCTCGATAGGATGGGTTGGGGCAGGACGCTAACCTTCCTTCCCTTTGGACCCCGCTGGCAGATGCACCGAAAGTTGCTGCAGACCACTTTCAGCAATACAAACGTCCGTCAGTGGCACCCTCTGCAGGTTACAGAGGCCCGCAAGTCCATCCACAGCATCTTACACAACCCAGAGAACTGGGAACTGTCCATGAGGAGGTGAGGCTTTCCGAGACCGTACCCGTCCTTTCGCTTACAAGTCCAGGTTTGCCGTGGCTATTGTTCTCAAAGCGAGCTATGGTGTCGATGTCTTGGATGACAATGACCCATACATCAAGATTGCCGAAGATGCCATGTATGCAACCGGAAATGGTGGTGCCCCGGCTAACAGTATCGTCGACATCTTCCCCCCTGGTGAGTAGCGATGCAAAATGTGCCCCTCCCCGAGACCTGCACATTTGAGTAACACTCGCCACGCCACAGCCCGCCATTTACCCAAATGGCTAGTTAGGGACTGGTCGCTGAATTTTGCGCGAGAATGGGGATGGGCCATACAGAAACTGCATGATGTCCCGTTCACGGCTGCCCAAAGCGAACTGGTAAGTATGCGCTCCTGGCCGAGTTGACGCCCGCAACACTGACAAGTCAAGGCCCGAGGCAAGGACAACCCGTCTTTCGCACACACGCTGTTGGAAACACATATCTCCAACGCCAAGAAGGGTCTGGAAAATGAATGGTCACTTGACGATATCAAGGGTGCAGCGGGCGCCATATTCATTGCAGGGGCCGACACGGTAACCTCGCCCTTCGACGATGACACTCTAACGAGTAAGGCAACGCTGACTCTAGTTTCCAACAGACTTGGGCCACTCTCGTTGTCTTCGTCTTGAACATGGTTCTCCATCCCGAGATCCAGGAAAAGGCTCAGGCATTGATCGATCGGGTTGTCGGGCACAACAGACTGCCCGATCTCTCTGACAGACCATCCCTCCAGTACATCGACCACATTGTCCAGGAGGTCTACAGGTGTGCTTGCCCGCTCGACTTCGGTCCACGTGGGATAGTTTCTGACAAAAAAAACCCAGGTGGTCACCGTTGGCACCGTTAGGAATTCCCCACAAGTCCCTGGAGGACGACGTCTATAACGGCATGTTCATCCCTAAAGGGTAGGTTCATTTGCCCCTCTTTCCCCCTCAACGGCCCGAAAAGCTGCATACTTCTAGAACGAAGTGCCAACTGCTTCCCAGGTCCCTTGTATTCTTCAACTCGCGAGCCATGACTCAAGACGAGAGGATATACCAGGACCCCAAGTCTTTCAATCCAGACAGATATCGGCCGCAGCCGTCTGGAGGCCAAGGTGAGCCCTTGCCCCTTGGGCAATTCGGCTTTGGGCGCCGAGTTTGCGTTGGGCGCTTTCTAGCAGACAACAGTGTCTGGATAGCTGCTGCTACAATGCTCGCCACGCTCAATATTGGCAAGAAAATCGGAGAAGATGGCCAAGTCGTTGAGCCCAAGGTTGTGTTTACCAATGGTGGAACCTGGTGAGTTGATATGCCGGCCCTACTTGTCAAGACTTAATGGTCGCCTGACGTCAAACCGAAAGTCACCCAGAGCACTTTGACTGCTCGATAACGCCACGCAGCAAAAGAGCAGAGGACTTGCTACGCCAGTCTCTCTCTTTTCCATGAAGAAAAAAAGACAAAGCGAGGAGTTCTAGCCCTCCTGGGGCTGGTAGCACCAAGCTTTTAGGCCTGGGGTTGAGGGAACCGTGCGCAGTTGATGTCGAAGGGGACCCCAGATGTTCCGGATGCTGAACGGGTAAGTCCCCTGCAACCAGCTGACTGCCCAGTAAGCTCATGGTTTTGGGGTCGACCAACGACTCAACAACAGCTGCACTGCATAGCCAAGCCAGGGAAACCCAATAGTACGCCCGCCGATGGCAATATAGAGCCGGTGTTACATTTAGAAATGCCCCATGAACCATTGTCCACGTCAATAACGTGTATGTCCTGAATAATGGGTCATTCTGTTGTCTGGGGCCTGAACCCAGACCTGGAGGCACTTGCAGTTGCCCTCTGCCGATCTTGTCAACTTTGGTAGGGCAAGCTGTGGACATACCAAGCCTACATCAGGGCTCCTGTAAACGGTGTCCGAATTCGCTTTCAAACTGGTCCAACTGGAGCTTTACCCACCATGAAAAGAACTCTCTCTTGGCTCCGAGTCGACGCAGTCATCACTTCAATAATTGTGCATGGCGGCTGTGGCTTTCCCCATCTCATTTGCTTAGCCCTCGAAACGAGGGTGCGGTGAACAAAAAACGCCATGAGTGAGAGTCATGCACACAAACGGTCGAAGCCACGTCGCTAGGCCAGCGCCAAACCGTTGCATCAGCCATGCCGCCCTCGATCGAACCCGCCATGAGCTGGGAAATCAATCTTGGAGATAGGCAGGTCGAAGATAGAGGGCGGATAGAGGGCGGAGCGCATCGGACTGTCAGCGACATGACGCTGTCGTTGGCAGACTTACGGCCCAGGCGCCAACGCACTCTGCGCTAGCACCACGCTCTGATAGCCAGGACAAAGCAAACTTTCAGGCTTGCACTGCATGTGCCATTACCACATTGGCGGCCGCAAACACCATCTTAGTGGCGGCCGAGCCGCCTATAGACAGCCTTGGGCTACGACTCGTTGAGGGAAGATGCAAAGGAGCGGAGAGGAGAGCATCCCTCGCGCACGGGAAGATCTGGGTCGCAGGGCGTAATCCAACGGCCGAGATCTCGAATACACCGCCGCCCGGATGAAATCGTCGAAAGCCACGATCCATGGGGTTGGCTGGGGTCAAGTCCGACCACCGTTCCCCCGTTTGAGGGTTCAGTGCCAGGCGCAACGTTGCTCTTCATCTGTCCTTCCTCAACCGGGAGAGACGAGGGGGTAAATTTTTTTTCCTGGGGAGGGGAGGCTCGTTTCCTGTCCCTGAATCAGGGTACAGAATGCAGGATGCAAATGCAGCTCGACGTGGGCCAAGGATGGTGATGAGGCAGAAATTAACAGTGTGGTGACTTTTTCGCAACGGCCAATGCATGCATGAAAACCCAAGCCCGACAGGCCGGTGTAGGCTTTTCCTCATTCACTTGATATGCAACGCTCACCGGGCCGAGGAAAATTCCCCCAGACAGGCTCGGCCTGGCTCCAAGACCACCGCGACGAACCGTACTCTGGCCCAGGCGCACCTTTCTTATCAGCTCGACGGAGTTACCGGACCAAGCCAAGCTGCGTCTGCACATTGCAAACTGTAGCTGTTGCAATAACCAGAAACTCTGACAGCTCAAGAGCCCTGTCGAGTGGGGCATGTGCGGCGAGGCAGTGAGACAGGAAGGGGGGAGGAGAAAAGGGAATTAGAAGTTAAGGGGACAGCGGGAGAACAATTCCAGAAGGCTACCGGGGTTTCGACAGTAACAAAGGAGAGCATCGACCAAGGTAGCCCATGCAATGGCGTGGTTGATGGTGCGGTGGTGCCGAAGCGGTGGAAGGGGGCTGAAAGAAGCACTAGGGGAGGGGAGAAAGACCCTAAAAGTAAAAGACCGGCGTGTGTGGACTTGTTGATCGACCACAAGGCGGGACCCTTCCTTCGCAGCCTAGAGAAAACGTAGGGCTACTAGACATTCTGGTTCCCAAAACGGTGAACCTTGCGTCACACCAACACACATCAGGTTGGAATGCCATGTTCTACGCGCAGGGCAGACAGGTAAGGTTAGGTAGTGTGAGGAGAAGGGAGGGAGGGGAGTAGGTGCTTAAACGACTCATCCTCCAACACAAGAAATCCCCAATTCAGAGCTTGGTCCTTCTCTGGGCTCTGCCCTTTCTTCTCCCTTCGCTTTCGCCCTTGACTTTTGCCTACATCGTACCGGTCGGTCTCTACCAACTCCCCGTGACGTTTTGACACACTCTTGCTTACCCCTCACCAGCTGCCTTCTTTCTTGGTCCGTTTCGCGCTTGACGAATACCCCCCCACTTGGGATGCGTGGACTTGGGACGTTGTAGATTGTAATAAAAGTGTTTGTGGAAATGAGATATAGCAGCCGTGGAGAAACAGCACTGGTGTCTGGCTGGAAGTCCGCGGGTTTGCGTTTTCTCTCTCTCAAAACCCTCGTCCTCTTCCCATCATCACCCCTCGTCCATGCCCTTCCACGTCCCCCATGTCTCCCCCCCTGTCGCGGTAGGCCTTCCCAAGCTTCCGTCCGCTTAACCTTTGACGCGAAACGGTGTTCTCGAACTGTAGCCAAGGTACTGCGGGGGGGTTAGGATCGTCATATCAAGGGACGACCTTCGACCGTTCGTAGGCATAACGATGACTCGAGCCGTTTCGGAAGGCGTGAGCTTGCATACGGCGAGTCGTAATCCCAACGTTAATTATTGTCGCCAGCCTGAGCCATGAACGCCTGCCTTCATGTCGCATAGCACAATCTGCGCCCAACCCAATGAGACAGGCCCACGAGACTGTGACCTGCAAACATCCCGTCGGTGTCGACTGCTCTCTTTCGGATCTCCATCCGGTTTTCCTAAACCGCGGTGTACGTCCAATAGTTCCCGCTTCGTCCGCGTTCTTCAATCGATTCCGACCACTTGCCAAAACAAAAAATAAAAAAACCACCCACCCCAAGCACGGGCTATCGAGTCTCTTCGCAATTGCGCATTCGAGAGCGCCCCAATTGTGCTGTCTCTCCCGGCGCGTTTGTGTCCAGCACGTGCGAAAAGAGAAACGAACGGTATCGAATTACCATTTCCCGACGGGTCGCTTTTTGTCCGACGGCTTCGAGTGGCCAATCGAGGAAGGAAAACTGTCCACCGCACCTAGCTTGGCTTCCCACGAGTACATCGTCCGAACAGGTCATCTTCCGCCAACCCATTCTTGCGTCTTTCGTCCTGCTGCTATCCTCAGGTCGGAATTTGGTGTGCTGCTTTATGCGACTGTCAGGGGGGGCAGTAGGCGAATTTCCGCAAAGGACTAACCTCCAGCACGCACTTTGTCGGGAAAAACGCAGAGGGTGTGAGTTTGCAGCGCAGACAACGGCCGTCCAGCCACAATTACAACCTCGTATCAGGATTCTGTTGCCATGTCCTCTCGAACCTCGATCACACAGAAGGAGCAGGCCGAAGTGTATGACATGGAGAGCCAGTCCCCGATATCCAAGAGCCATGGTGGCGTTACCCAGCCAATGACGGTCCAAGATGGCGATGTTTCCCAGAAGAACAGTATTCGGAATCTGAAATGGTACCAGCGGCTGCTGGATGCCGGCGTGGAGGGGAATGGAATCCAGCCAGTGCCCCTCGAAGGGAGGACCAATACCAGTTACAGCAATCTCTTCACCGTCTTCTTCACCAGCTTGCTTTGCTTGCTGCCGTAAGTATTGATCCGACGGTATAATGACACCGACAGGTCCGATAAGCTGACGTGCAACTGTAGGATCCCAACCGGTGCGCTGGCCACAGCTCAGATGGGATTGAGCCTGAGAGATGCTGCGCTCGTGATAATATTCTTTTCGGCGCTGACAATACTACCTCCGGCTTTCATGGGTATTGCCGGCTCCCATACTGGACTCAGGCAGCTCGTCCAGGCCAGGTATTCGTTTGGGTAAAACCGACATCCCATGGCAGAATTCGCTTCTTTGACTGATCAACGAATGTCCCAGATACTACCTCGTTGCCATACCTCTTCTCCTCAACGCCGCAACCGTGACCGGGTTTTCCCTCTCTTCCTCGATTGTCGGAGGCCAGACCCTCGCGGCTGTCAACCCGGGCTACATCGATGTGAAAGTCGGCATCATTATTACGTGCCTCGTAAGTTTCGCCGCGTCATTTATCGGGTACCGCGCGCTGCACATGTGGGAGCGGTGGCAGTGGCTTCCTAACCTTATCGCGATAGTCATCGCGATAGGGTGTGGTGGGAAGCACTTGTGGAAGCAGCAGACGGACGTGCCGCCTCCGACAGCATCCCAGATTCTCAACTATGGAGGTCTGATGGCTGGATACTTCATCACCTTTGGCGGCATAGCTTCGGATTTTACTGCGTACCACAACCCAAACAAGACGACCAAGTCAGTCAAAACTACCATTCGGGCGGGTTGGTAGAGTTGCTAACGGTCTCCAGGCTCAGGATCTTCTCATATATTTACTTTGGAATCTTGACCCCGTCGGTCCCGCTGCTCATTCTGGGCGCGGCAATAGGGGGCGCACTCAACAACGTCCCTGAGTGGAAATCGGGATGGGAAGTCTATGGCATTGGGGGGGTCATGGCCGCCATGTTGGCTCCTGCTGGCGGGTTCGGAAAGTTTGTGCTCGTGATTCTCGCACTGAGTGTCATCGGCAATATTGCGACTTCCATGTATTCGGTAGCCCTGTGCATGCAGATGATGCTTCCTGTTTTCACAAGGGTTCCTCGAGTCGTCTTCATCGTCGTTGCCCTGGGGATCATGATTCCTATGGCTATTCGCGCCGCCGAGGCTTGGGAGAATTCGCTCGGCAACTTTCTGGGGTTGATCGGTTACTGGGCCGGTTGTTTCGATGCAGTCATCATTGAGGAGCTGGTTGTATTTCGACGGATGGATTACGGCTCATACAACCATGCCGCGTGGAACGTCGCCCGCATGTTGCCTTCTGGTCTCGCTGCCATCGGAGCAAGCCTGTTGAGCTTCGGGCTCATAATACCAGGGATGGACCAGGCGTGGTTTACAGGACCGTTTGCAAAAAGTACTGGTGATATTGGGTTCGAGCTGGCGTTTGTGCTGACAGCGATTTTCTATGCCCCTCTCAGGTGGTTGGAGATCAAGAAGCAAGGCCGAGTCTGAGGCCGCTGAACAAAAAGGAGAAAGGGGGGATATACCCGGGCATGCGAGGTATGATAGACCGGCTTTCTCGTTAAGCGCCCCAGTGGAGAAACAGGGGGGATATTGTTATTGCAGGGTCCTAACATGATAGGGCAGTCTCAACATTTGATCAAAAATGATACCGTTTCTTAGGCGTTCAGGCGGGGAAGTTGCGTCGGCGACCTGCTTGACCACCCAGCCGTATTGCCACTATCGGCCTGTGAGATTTGCCTGGGGGGTTCAAGGAAGTCGATCCTCAGGCTGCGTCAAATTAGCTGATAATTCCCTACGTGTTGGCCATTCGGCGCTACTGAGGGACTCTGACCTAGGTTTCACGGCTTAATTGGCCGCAGAGAACAATGTCTTCCCCAAACTGGTGCCATGATACACCTGCCAGTCGGGCGGCAGGCACGGGCGTACCCTCGGTAGTTTGGACTCGATCAGGGGAAACAACGACGCCGCCGCGTCCAAGCCAGGTTGGCGCAACAGTCACGATGACTGTGTCCACGAGCTGCTGGAAGGCGGGATTCAGGAGCGAATTGATGACTTGCCCTCCCCCTTCGACCATGACGCTCCCTAAACCCTCGGCGTGGAGAGCGGAGAGAACAGACGGCCAGTCGAACCGGGGCTCAGTCTCTTGGGTGTCAAGAATAACGAACTTTCCGCCGTGGGCTTCGAGAATGGCCTGTTTCTCCGGGTTAATAGCCGCCGCCCCGACAAGAACAAACGGCGCCAGGCCTTTGCCTGCCCGGGCTACTTCGAAGACCTTGCTGTTTTCAGTGAAGTCCCAGCGGCCGCGAGGGTCTAGGACGATAGGTCGAGGCTGGGCGTCGAGTCCTGCACCAGCGATGCGGCAGTTCAGTCCCGGATCGTCGGCGAGGACAGTGCCAACGCCGACAAGGATAGCGGCGTGATGACGACGCAGATGGTGTGTCATAGCCTTGGACTCGGGGCCTGAAAGGCGTGTACGCACCCCAGGGGCGAGGGAGAGGGAAGAGTCCAAGGATGTGGCGAAGGTCAGAGTAACGAAAGGACGATTCTGGGCTTTGGCTGTCTGGATGGCAGAATTTGACGGCAGATGCGGAGACAACCAGAGGGCATCTGTGTCCGGGATTTGGAGGGGTTCTGCCATGGTTTGTCGAAGTCCCCTTTTCCGCGGAGAGTCGAGGTTGAGTGGCTGTTTTCAACGGAGGGGATTGCTGAGTTGTACAGTTTTGTGCAATTTTCAACTCCCTCCGTAGCGCAAGAGAAGATACTGTGGCTATTCTAGGATTGGCTGGGTGCCCCTAGTCGTCTGAAAGCCTAGACTACTGTCCCTGTCCAGACTACCAACGGAGAACACGTCAGCAACCTACCTATCAAAAGCCAGGTCGGCAAAGCGATGTCGCCTAAGATGCTTCCCCTGTCGAGGAGCGGGATGGCTGGTGTTTGCTGCAGTTTGTGGCCTGGATGAAGCTGGACAAGGACCTGAGACTCAATACTTGCAGGACGCCTGAGCTGCAAAACCTATCCGCAAATAAGCACCCCCAAGTCTTTGGTCGATTGAAGATTAGAGATGCCTGCCGGAAAAAGGCCCTGCGAAGCTTGACCGGTAGAGCAGGAGCCAAACCCAGGAGTCGCGGGAGATGTGAGTGGCTAAAGACCACCACACTAATGAGTTGGGAATGCCTAAGGAACCGGCGACCAGAGATATTCAGACGAGGGTTGCAAACAAGGTTGGTGGGGGTTTAGGTCGCAACAGTGGCAATGGTGTACTCTCCCTTGGCCGCACCAGCAAGATTTGGGCCTTGGATACCTTTTGGTTCTCAGGCTTGAGGGCGGATCTGCAAGATGTGGATGCCCCGGTAATCTGAGTTGGAGGCTTGTTCCCCTCAAACTCGGAGCAACGGAGACTTGTCCGCGTAAGGTTCTTGCCTCTACAAGGTCAAACCAAGGCCTTGGCGAAGGGCGATGCAGTGCCAGACGAACCGAGAGGATATGAGGATTGGCGATGGCAGACTTCCCCCGATTGGACAGAGCAAGACGGCAAAGGTCAAGCGCGCAGTGTTGAGCAGCCCCTTTTCAAAGCCTTGGTTGCGCTGTTGTCGAGCAGAGGTTTGAGGGTTGACTCAAGCAGCTGGCGAGTTCTGTGTCAGAGGTTGTGTGTGTGTGTGTGTGGTGTGTGTGAATGTGTGGTGTGTGGGTGGATAATGAGGATTGCAGGTCTGTGGTGAGAGGGTCGTTGGGAAGGAGGGCAGGGGAAATGCAAATGGCAGTGCAAAAAGCAGGTGCAGGTTCATGTGGAGGTTCAAGAGTGCATGTGCGAGGGTGCAATTGTAAGTGCAAGTGCAATTGCAGGTGTCGTCACGATTGGATATGAGTCGCTCTCTGGCAAGTCCCCTCGCCAATGACCACACATTCCCCTTCCCATTGCAGGACACACACCACACTCACACATTCACTCACTCACACATATCGGTATCCATTCCGGTGGACCTGAGCATAGCCGACGCCCCACAACAACGTGCGTTTTACTCGGGAGGTGTCCACTGGACTGGATGGATACCTTGCCTTGTCTTGCCTTACAGAGCAGTGTACGTGCACTTCGCATAGCAGCACACGCTCACGGCGGGACGGCAGGGCACCAGAGACGGAGACTGCCTCGAGAATTTTTATTTACCAATATCTACACTACACTGAGCTACAGGAATTCGCCCTGCCTGCGCGGCTGTAAGTCTTCAACATGTGCCAATTCCCTGCATGGCCCCTAAAGCCACACGCGGCTAACTCGCAAAGCTACAACCCTACCAAGGGCACTTTTTTAGCAGCTGTCCGTATCTGTAACCACCTCAGCCCTTACAGCTAGCTGGGCTGAGCAAGGACGGGTGTCTGATCGAGTGCCCGACGGGGGGGGGCCTCTCCATTACTTCACTTTGCTCGTGAACAGGGCTGAAGTCGTCTTTGCCTTTCCGCGAAAGGGGGGGGGCTTTGCGCTACCTCGTCCTGCACTTACATTGATTGTCCAGGGCCGGCGGCACCTCGTCGCCAAAAGCCCAAACTCAAAGTTCGATGTTACAGCGGGTGGGGGGTGGGCACACTCTTGTTGCGGGCAGGCAAGCCCGCATACGCGGCACCTCGTCGCACTGACCACCATCCTCCCCAGCCCGTGGCGGGAAGCAAGGAGCGTCATGGTCATGGGTTCAGGCCAGCGGCAGCGGCAGCGGCAGCGGCAGCGTCCAAGAATCAGGATTCATCCAAGGTCCGCCCTCGCCTCCTCCAGCAGGTGAGATGCCTCACTTTTTTAAACTTTTTTGGATCTTCTTGTTCGTTTTGCTAATGGCAGCTCAGCATTGATCACCTGCACTATGTGGCCCTGGACAGGCCCTTGCTTTCGGCCTTCTTTCCCGACCACTCGCTGGAACTCCCCGGCAAAGCCTCACTTTTCTGCTTGCCTTCTGCAACAACGGCAACAACGCCGCTCGTGGGCACCATGTCGTACACGCTGTGCTCTTGCTGCACCGTGTGTCTCCTGAACTGCAGTAAGCAGTCGTGGTCGCATTCGTTGATGCAGTTGCAGGCTATGACTGCACCGATCTCTTCTCAACCCCCCCCCCCCCCCCCAACAAACAATGCATGCCGGTCCCCGGCAGGCTACCCGATAGAGAGAGAGAGAGAGAGAGAGAGAGAGAGAGAGAGAGAGAGAGAGAGAGAGAGAGAGAGCTCATCATGTGATTGGTTGCATCGTACACCAAGCAGGGCCGCCTCTCTGAATACCCTCGCTACACTACACGCACTACACTATACTACAGATACTCTGTACGGACCCATGCGCACTCCCTCTGTGCTGTAATCAGCCACATGTGCTGGAAACTACGGATACCAAAGTAAGTATCTGTAACCACATCTCGCCTGGGTCCATTTGCCTCGTCTGCTTCTTTGCCTTGGATACCCCGCAACAACTCTCTCGAAATATCCCACCTTGGTAGGTAGTCTTGTCATCCTGCTCATGTCTCATTCCCCTCCCAACTGGTCTTGGTCGTTACACCTCTTGCACCTGTTTCTCCAGTCACCTGAGTCACATTTCCCGCGTCCGCCTCTCGATACGTCGTCATACCCATTTCCGGCAAGTGCCTACACGACCTTAGTTCGGCTGCTCCAAGCCCAAGCCCAGGCCAAGCCCAAACCCCCTGTGCACAGAACCTGTGCCACCATGGTCCGCACCACCACTGGCACTAATAATATTCCTCCCATCTTTTCTCTCCTCATCTGCGGGGAGCCTGCCTTTCCCTGCGGGGGCTGCTATTGCCTGCCGAGAGGAAACTCTACTGGGCGGGTTATCTCCTCAATTCTACACAAAATATGCCTGTCCGAGGCAAATTTGGCAGCTCAAACCCGCCCAACTTAAATTGGGGAGGGTATCTTGCAGCCTTTCTTGCCCGAGAATCACGCCATTGGCATCTTTACAATTTCCACAGCATGCTTCATCTTCTATATCAGGTTGGCATTCTGTGTCAAAGCTTGGTTCCCTGCCTGCTTGCTTGGTTATCAGACCTTGGTCACATCTCTGCGACGGGCGCTTGGAAAGTAGTTCGGCTGGGCCGTCATGTCCATGCTAGCCCATTATTTCTGTGGGTGGACAAATCATGACTATAAACAGCAAGGCCCTAGGAGTGGCGGTAGCCGATGCGAGGTGGCTATGCACCGACAGAGAGGTTTCGACGACAGACAGGTCTTGGCTTGGGACGGCGTGACAGCGGCATTTGCCAGAGGCGATCGGCAGGGCCCTCTCAGAGCTGCATGCCTAGTGCAAAGGTAGCCAGCACCGATCTGCTCGGCTGTCGCAAACTATTCGTGGTCCGTGTACCATCTTAGGCGAAGCGAGGTGATTTCCTCAAGGTAACCTCAGTACGTATGTACACGAAGCACGTCTTGCCGCGAGACATATTCAAGTCCCGACGACGACAAAGTTAGAAGCGCCTCGGCCAACTCCAGCTTGAAGGGGAAGGGAGTCGGCGGCCCACGTCGCGTCTCACTCCTGAGACTGCCGGCAACCAACACTCGTTCTCCTACATTTGCTACAGTGACTGGCTGCCGGCACATGACAGAACTAATAATGGGGTTGCGCAAGAAAGATCCAACAATCACGCACTGCCGTGTCCAATCTTAGCACATCCGGGGCCAACAATTGCCGGCCGCGCGCCACTTGGAGCACAGTTATCGCCTCGCTCCCCGGGGGGATGTGACACCTGTCACCGGGCAGCTTTCTTTGGGTACCTCACGGTACATGCCCCATACGCCGTAGGCTCTTGCGCTCCTCTCCCCTCCACTTCAGCCTCCATTGGGCCATGAGCAGAGAGCACGGAACGGACGGGCAGAAATGGATCAACTGAGCCGGACAGAACATGTGGCCTTCCGCACTCGCAAGACATCAAGACATCTCGCGTCTTGCAGGGCAGAGAGATGTTCGAGCTCAAACACGGGATCCTGGCTCGGATACCGGCCGATGCATCTCGTCGTACGACCGGCACCCAGATCAGACTATCTGCTCAGTCCGGGCCACCTCGCGGCCATCAACAGATGCCTGTGCGTGAGATCGGCACTTTGGTCTGATATTTCCAGCAAAGCCGTTGGCAACGCAACGCTCAAGGCGATCGTTGGCCAAAGCTTGCATCGATCCAGTAGAAGAAGGCATTGCACTAGTGTTTCGACCTTCTGGTGGCATCCCCAGATCCAGCCAATGCTCGCCTGAGTCCGTTCACTTTTGAGTTGCAGCAAACCCGCTATCACGGTGGGTGGGCATTCCCGATGCCCAGGAACCCAGCACCCAGTCAGTCCCTTTGTTCTTCTGCCGCCCGGCAGGCAATGGACGGGACATTGCCTCACCCTGGCATTGTGATACGTACCGCCACTACCCAAGGAGATCAATCTCTCCACGTGTAGGCAAATAATCACACAGGTCGATTGATCTACTTTAGTGCCATCGGATGCAAGGGCCTGGCCTCGGCCTAAAGTTACCTGTTCCGTCAATAGTGACCGGCCGGGCGTCAGGCATGCCGTAGGTAGAACATCCCATTTATCACTCGAGAAACCCTCTGCTCTCAAGCAATGTGGCTACCGGATTTCACACACTATCCATCAACCCGTTCTGGATATCAAAGTCTAGCCGTCCTCTGAAGTTGCGTCCTCCATATCGCGACAGCCATGGGAGCCATCATTCCGAACTCCACGAGGTATCCGAAGGTCTCAGACCCACCGCCGACTTTTGGCGCATCCGCCCAACATGCCTTTACCACGGAAACCGCTCCGGAGGATCCGTACGTCTATCAAGTTGGATTTGGGAACAGATTCGCCTCAGAAGCCATGCAAGTCAACATTCACGAATCGATATCTCGAGGGTATTGTAGACTGACAGATGAAAAAGCCCCGGCACACTTCCCCGGTCTTGTAATGTTCCGCAGAAAGTGAAGTACAACCTTTACTCGGAGCAACTGAACGGATCGACGTTCGTTGCTCCCCGAGCAGATACTCAGCATGCTTGGTTTTATCGAATTTTCCCATCTGTGGCTCATGGAGACATTAAAAAGATGCCGCGAACCGCAGATGTAAGTCATCCTCGTCGCATCAGCTGCAGCTAGAGAGTGCCGGCCCTGACTCTTCTTTTGTCATTGAGATCGAGTCAAGGTTCTCTTCCGGAAACGAAAGTGTCGAGTTCGTACCCGGAGCACTCTGTTGGAGAGCATTCCCCATACCCAGTGTAGATGGTCCTTCAGTGGACTTCATTCGGGGGCTCAAGACGATAGTCGGGCACGGAGACCCGACAATCAAGGAAGGGCAGGCTGTGCATGTGTACGCCGCAAACGTTTCAATGAAGAACAGCGCTTTTTGCAGTAACGATGGCGATATGCTTTTCGTTCCTCAAGTTGGCAGACTAGACATCCAAACAGAGTTTGGGAGGTAGAATGACATTGGCCACCCGAGGGTGAGACTCTTGCTGACTTCTGCACCAGGATGATGGTACGGCCTGGGGAGTTGGCAGTCGTTCAAGCGGGCATCCGCTTCAAGGTAAACTTACCGGATGGACCGGTCAGAGGCTGTGAGTCAGTTGATGTCGTTACGAGTTAGAATGACCAGCTGAATGGGCATAGATGTCCAAGAATTATTCGGAAGTCGGTACGAACTCCCAGAACTGGGGCCCCTCGGAAGCAACGGAATGGCTCTACCGCGCGATTTCGAATTTCCAGTCGCATCATTTGACATGGACACGTCAGAGTGGGAGAGTAAGCCATCAAGGCTGCTGTTGCGCAAGGCGATATACTAATGTGGTCTGTAGTCATTTATAAACTGGCTGGTAAGCTATGGTCTTGCAGGCAAAACCACACGCCCTTTGATGTCGTTGCGTGGGACGGCAAGTAAGAACCCCCCCCCCCCTTTAAACCCCTCGTGACGGCCACACGCTAATAAATCTTCCTTGGCAGTTACGTACCTTTCAAGTATGCGGTTGAGAAGTTTGTCAACGCGGCGTTCGTGGACAAGGACCAAGCCGACCCCAGTCTATACACGGTGTTGACTGCGAAATCCAAGACGCCCGGAGTTCCCGCGACTGATGTAATGTTCTTTACGCCCAAATCGTCTTCGGCGACAAATACTTTCCGCCCTCCTGTGCGTTCTTCCCGTTAGGGCATCAAACTTCCTGCTAACATGTTTCAGTATTACCATCGAAATATGGCGACGGAGGTCGTAGGTATTATCCACGGGGAGTACAAAGGCACAAGTCGTAACTTGGAGGCCGGTGGACTGAGTTTCCAGTCAAGTTATACTCCTCATGGGGGTAAGATTCAAGTGGTCTAGCAGAAAGACGACAAACACTGATTAGGAATAGAAACACACGAGGCATTTGTGCAGGCGACTGCGGGCAAGCTGGAGGCTCAGCGTGCGGTGGAAGGTTCTCTTGGTATGGATGCGAATCTACACTAACCCTTGCAGTGGCGGGAGGGAAAAGACGATGGCTGACACAGGGCGCAGCGTTCATGTTCCAGATCAGCACACATTGCGCGGTGACACAGTACGCTTTGGAAAGAAGCGGGGTACTGGAAGGTGAGGACTATCCAATCCTCTTCGTATTTGAGAATATGCCGTCGCTAACATAGACGACAACAGTACCACCGGAATCTCTATGGGACTCGATGCGAGGGCATTTTTTCGAGCATGTCGACGAGGTGAACGAAGATTTGAGGAGACGGGGGCTGCCGCCTCTCGGATTGGCGCTGAGCCAATAACACAACGGGCACGGTGTACCACGATCTATACTCTTATTCGTTTCTCATCTTTGTTTGGTTCCGAAAGCGAAGCGAATATGCAAATGCACTTGAATTCTACTTAGCGAGGGTAGCGTCTCGGTGCGGTAGAGTTTGGGCAAGTTTTCTTGTATTTGGGTAATGGCACGACGAGAAGACTAAATGGATGTTATGTAGCCTGATCGTAGTCTATGAGGAACGAGACCGTGTATCCTGTGTGTCAACGTTTTGGGCATTGAAAGTGACGAAAGAGAATGCGTTCGTCCTATATGCTAGTGATCCGCGAAAATGACGCCAGTTCTTGTGGTTCAGTTGGGCGGGGGGTCGTTGGACGGGGCGTTGTTGTGGAAAGTGGCTCCGAAGCGGGGCAAGTCTACTTGAGAACTAGGTTGGCAGAAACTTTCAGCAACATCCGATATGGTGTAGTGGCCAACATGATGCCCTCTCATTAGCTTGAAAGGTTAGGCATAGCCCCGAGTTCGATTCTCGGTTTCGGAACATTTTGCTGTTTGTTTGCTTTTGCGTTTTGGCTCACGTTCTCCCTTCTCCCCCCCACTCATGTTTTCCCACTCCTTTCCTTCTAACATCAAACGATGATGGCGTTAGAGTCAGGTATGTGAATTTCATTTTCATTTTGTTTCTAGTTGTTAGCACCAGGTATGAGGAGCCATTATTTGATGGGTGAGCTTTCTTTTGAAGGCAAGAACTTTTAAATGAAGCAACCCAACACGGCGTGCACGGTTCTAATAGCACAGTACCTGCACTAATGCCCCTTCCTCTTGCCAGCAACCCAGTGTGAGGACTCGTTGACATTCACGGTACCATGGGAACTGGCGTTGCGGCTTGGAATCTAACCAAGCAGTGTGTACGTAATGAACAATGCAATCCAAGTTCTCAAAAACGAATTTTGCTTTTAAAAAAAAGTATATTCCACACAATGAGTGGCCCAAGGAAAGGGCAAAGAACCATACATACACATATGTTTAACCGCCCTTTGACTTGCACCCAACCTCCGACAACATCATGTATATAAAAACCCACCGCGTTGGGCAGTTGCTAGGGAGTAAGAGAAGTGGAGAGACATTTTCGTCCAATACAACATACTTTCAACAGATCGGCCGCCTGTATCCTTTACCGTTAGTTAAGGAAGTAAAAGAGGGGGGCTGTGAAACGATTTCCATTCGCACCCTTGAACATGTTCTCGGCATGCCAGAACGGGTCCAAGGTTTGCCAGAAAGGCCTCTGTCTTGTGGACATCGAACGCATGGTATTGTAGCTTGTAGTCCGAAAAAAAATTAGAAAAAGGAAGTAGGAAAAAGCTAGACTTAACACGCTCGCAATACGTACACAGTACGCGGGTTTCTACAGGACCGGAGCGTTCGCTGTATAGGGTTGCGCTGTGCCATGTTCGTGATATTATCTATCCATGGAGCTTTCCTTAACGGGTCTCCCGACGAACGACGATGGAACTAGCCAACCCGTACCGGTTCCAACCCAAGCTGTGGTACGAACCCTCACCTCTATAGCTCGAGTCTGATGCCCGCGTCACCCGAAGCTTTGGGTGGTGGCGGCTTTCCTGTCTCTCCTGTACCAGCAGTCGCTTCTCACCTTTGATACCTCCTTCAACCCCTTGGGGGCCTTACTACCCCTGTGGCTCTTGTGAGTTCTCAATAGAAAGGGGAAGGTTCCACAGGACTTTGGGAGCCCTCTCTCTCTCTCTCTCTCCTAACCTCTTTTTATTAATTTTATTTTTAACTTCGATACACACCTGGCACTTGTCACACTCTTGCGCTATCTATCTGGATGCCATGCATGTCAGAGTACCGGAAGGGTTTCCGCCAAATTTTCCACATGTGTATAAAAGCCAGGTCATCTAGGCTTCGAATGAAGAGTGATCGTGCTGTTGAACCGTCCCCAAGTACCTGCTCTTCTTTTCCACGGTTCTGTCGCCAACGAGCGCTCCGCCGCCACTAATCATCGACGCTCATCTCTTAGCAACAGAGTCAAAAGCAAAGCACAGAAGAAAAAAAATGGGCAACGCCCTCTCAGCCTTCTTGCTGATCCCCACGCTACTCGGCCTCGGCTATGTAGATGAGACGGACGGCGTCCTTTTGGATACATGGCACGACGGAAATGGCACCTTTACTCTCTGGGGACCTCAGGAGCCTCACCCGATCGTCACCGTCACGGAGAGCGTTAATGCTACCGAGCTACAGAAGGCGACTGTTGGCTGTTTCACGCACCGACGACATCGGGGCAAAAACACCGGAGCCGGAGCCGGAGCCGGAGCGCCGCAGTCTCGATGCTCGTCCAACTTGGTGTGCAAGACCCTGGTTGAGTCCCTGAAAGCGGATGAAAGCCCCACGCCGGTGTCGACGACGGAGCGCCCGCGACAGCGGATCCGACTTTTGTCGGCTGCGGCTGCGGGGCCGGAAGTTGGCGACTATCGATACTGCCTCGAAAATCCGAACGGCAAATGCTGCGTCAGCAGCTCTTCCGACCCGGCGATTCGATGGGGCGGCAATGTTCAAGGGGTGCAGGGAGAGCTGCAGCACGGGAGGCAGGGTGGTAGGTCTCCGCATTGCGGTGGAAGCATCAGATGGGAGGGCGCCACCGCTGCAGGTAATGTGGAGACCTTGCTTGGGGTCAATGGCGGATGGTCATTGGATTGCTGACTTGCACCCGGGGTTCCGAGGCGGACCAAATATGAGACAGGGAGGGTTTTGGGAGCCGGGTGTGTGACTGTGTTTGCTTGATGCCGCGGTTTTGTTTCCCCAGGCCTGGCCTGCACGGGGCAAAGGAGCGTATGAGGCAGCCCGGCGCGGAGTCGTGTTCGTTTGTTGATACTTTGTTATTTAAATCCAACTGCCTGGCCACCAAACCGCCGCGAGATTTACCAACTAGTGAGCAAGAAGCATCGATATTTGAGCCGCCAAGGAACTGTTCTTTTTAGCCGACCGATACGGAGTAAAGCTCCGCCCGATACTTCGTAGAGCAGAAGGCCCAACAAAAAGGTCTCCCCCAAGACCCCCAAGACCCCCTCCCCCAAAGACCAGCCAGTCGCAAAAACGCTGCGCGCGCCCAGAGACTTGGTCGCATAAGCTATTTCGGGCTAGAGTCACGAGCAGCGCAAACTTAACGCCGACCCAAAAGGGCAAGGCACGATTGGCAAGGGCATCCAGCAGGTTGCCTCCCACCACCTAGGTAGTGCAGTGTACAGCTCTGCTCCTTCCACGCGGACTTTGCTTGGCCTTCTCTTCCCATCCAATCCATCCACCTGCTCCCCCCCTTCCCCCAACATCGCCACGTTCTTCCGGGTGGTGTGTCTCTTTTACAACCGTCCCTCCTTTTTCTCTCTCCTTCCCCTGTCAATTTTCGCTTCTGCTTCCTTCATCCTCCACCCGCCCCATAAACCTCCGCGCCTCCGCCTCTTCCGTCCGACGAAGGGGATTCGCCATTTGCTCCTCCATCGTTTGCTTGCGACATTGTCAGGGAATCTCTTCCGCTCATTTCCACCGACCGTCGATCCAAAAGTAATTTCAACAAAGGAGATCAGAAAAAAACCTGACACGCTCCCTTTCCGAGTCGAGAAATAATATCCCCTCTCTCTTCCTCGACAACAACACCACCAAAACCCAAACCCAAAACCTCGCGATGGCCGACCACGACAAGCCCCCCGCGTACGGCGGTCCTCCTCCCCAACAGCCCCAACAAGCCTACCAAGGCTACGGCTCCCCCCCTCCGCCCCAAGGCCCCGGCGGCTACGGCTCTCCCGCCCCAGGCCAGCACCCGGGACCCTACTACTCCCCCGGCCCCGAGATGGGATACCCTCAGGGTCCCTACCCGCCACCTGACGGCCAATACCCTCCCGGCCAGTACCCTCCTGGCCCATACCCTCCCGGGCAATATCCTCCCCAGGCCCACTACGGCCCTCCCGGCGGTCCCCAGGGACAGTACCCGCCCCAGGGTGGCTACTACCAGGACAACCGCGGCGGCGGCGGCGGCAGCGGCCTCATGGCCGGTCTGCTCGGTGCTCTTGCCTGCTGCTGCTGCCTCGACTGCTTGTTCTGAGCGATGAACGTGATACCCGAAGCCCGAAAATTAAACAAAACAAACGAACAATGTACGGGTCGAATGCGACCAGGTGGGAAGGACGTCTCGTCGACATGGGTATGGGGAGGTTGCTGGAGATGCGCCATGCTGAAAGACGCAGGGCATAGAGATCAAGACGCCCTCAACCTCTTGTGCTCGCCAGCAAAAGGGGTACTAAACGACAGAACCGTGCCGGCGGGAGAAGCCGGGCAAAATGAAGGCCGGCAGCGGAGCCGGTGTTGCATTTTCGTTTTGGGGGAGTTTTCTTTGCATCTGTCGAATGGCGTCACAAGGGGCGATGGATTATTCTTTGTCCTCGAGATTTGGAGATAGAGAAACCGCGGGACCATCGCCTTGGCCCGGGTCTGAGGAGGGCGGAAGCTTCCAATGGCCAGGCTATATATTTCCCTCGTTATACATATACTCTCCCAATCGTTTGAGGGTCTACCTTTTGGGGATTTGAGCTGCATTTCGGCAGAGTGGGAGTGGCTTAGGAATACTTTGTAATTAGGTCGCCGTTATATTTTTTTCTTGAGACGCGGCTTACGATGCCCGTTCGAGCCCCTTCGGCATAGCATAATTACATGATGGGTGCGGTTTGTATGACTCTTGTTCCTCATTGCCGATTCGCAAAGTGCCATCACGCAGACCAGACGAGCTGAGCTTGAGCTTGAACTGAGCTTGGGTGCGGGGTAGCATACCATTCCCTCATAGGCTTGACTAGAACACACTCAAACATGGCTTGTACGACGACGCATGCGTCCTAGGCCGACGCCACGGAACTGTCAAAACGACACGGGGGAGTCGAAGAGCCGCGTTCGAAACGGCACGGCTGCCCGCTTCTCCTGCGCAACGGCAGTGTTACGGATGGTCACTCGGTTTGTGTACGGTAAACGTTCATCATTTCTTTTCTTTCTCTCTCTCTTTTTTTCATGCTAGACTCTTGTACAGCTCGTCAAAGTCACGTTGGATGTTGGCCACGCAGTCGTTGGTGTAGATCATCTTCTGCACGTCGGGCGAGGCCCACTTGTCCGGCACGGCGCCGGCGGACTTGTGCTGGGCGAACATGCGGTCGCGCTCCTCCTTGGCCTTGCCCTCGCCGAGGTGGAGCTGCTTGCCGGAGAGGAAGGCCATGTTGACCAGCTGGGACGTCCAGTCGCGGCGCGAGAGCTCGTACGCCTTGAGGCAACGCCGGAGGGTCTTGGGGTCGGTGTCCGGGGCCCGGGACAGCACCTCGGCGACCACGGACCCGTCCTCGATGGCCATTGCGGCGCCCTGGCTGAGGTGCGGGAGGGTCGGGTGGCAGGCGTCGCCCAGCAAGGCGACTGGGCCGTCGGTGTGGACCCAGGTCGGCAGGGGCTTGTGCATGCGCAGGCGCCACTCGCAGACCTCGCCGTCCGGGACGAGGTTGAGCATGCGGTGGACCAAGGGGCAGAAGTCGTGGAAGACGTTGAGCATGGCCGTCTTGGAGCCTTTGGTGGTGTAGGTCGCGTTGGTGGCGACGGCGAAGTTGGAGTCGGGCTGGGTGGTGGAGAGGTTGTAGATGGTGTGGGACGAGACGGGGTAGGCGATGATGTGGCGCTTCTCGCCGATCCATCGGACGGCCTCGTCGGAGTCGAGGAGGGCGAGGAGCTCCGGGTCGTCGGCCATCTGCTCGCGGGTTAACATGATGCGGTAGGCGGCCTGGCCCGTCTCCTCCTCCCCGCCCACGGCGCCGACGGAGTCAAGCAGAGAGGCTCGGACAATGCTCTTGATGCCGTCGCAGGCGAGGAGCACGTCGGATTCGACGGAATAGGCTTCGCCGTCGCGCGGCTGCAGCGTGAAGCTGGGCTTGGGCGAGAAGGAATTGACGGATGCCAGCGCCGTCGAGAAGTGGAACGTGATGGCGGGCTCCTTCTTGCAGGCATCGTACATGGCGCCGGCGAGGGAGGACCGGTGGCCGTTGCAATGCGGGAAGCCGTAGAGCTCACGGATGTTGGGCATGTCTACGTGTGCAAGCTCGACGTTGGTTGATCCCTCTGTTCGCGGGTGTCAGTCGCAGGGCTTCCGGCATCAAGTCCATGGCTTCGGTCCAGGGGGGTGTCACTTACGCCTGATGCTCGAGCCTTTGACGTCGGTGGACTCCTTCTCGATCTCGGGCCAGCAGCCGAGCCGGTCGAGTACCCGGACGACGTTTGGCGGCATCTGGATGCCGGCGCCGACGAAACCGAGATTGGAGGCGGTCTCATAGACGTCGATGTGTTTGAATCCCTTCTTGGCCAGCGCAAGTGCACAGCCCAGGCCGCCCATGCCTGCAGAAGACGCATATTAGTCGACAGATACACGGACATGAGGAGCAGGGGGGGTGGTACCGGCGCCGATGACGGCTATTTTCAAGCTCTGTGGATCTGACATGGTTTCTGGGATGGTGTATGTGCCGTAGTGTTCTTCTGAAGCAAAACAAACTGCAGAACAGAGCTCGACAGAAGCATCCGTCATCGCCGTCCCGTGGGCTCTTTATGAAGTCGGAGGCTATGGAGCCTCATATGGGAGGCATGTGGGGGATCGGAGGGAAACGCGGGGTCCATTATCGGCCTCAGAAAGCGGGGAAACATGCAATAGTGAGGGGATGCTTCGATATTCCTAACTCCCCTTGGGCCTTTGATGAGTTGGTAACGAGTCGGGATTTCAAGACGGGAAGTAACACCTAAAAATTAGGTGGCACTGACAGACGAACCAACTGCCGACGCGCCGAGTGGTGTAGTGGGGTTAATGCGAACTCTACAATACTGCCGAACCCCAACTTGGGCGGTCAGAGCTGCTTGATTGTTTAGCCAGGGTTGGCAATGGGAGAGCTGTGTGTGGCAAGAAAAATCGGCTTAGTCAAGTGACATCGGATGCAAAAGTCGGCAACATATTATGAAAGCAAGCAATTATGCACGTCGTCTGTTGTGCATACTCGCTAGAGCTAACACTAGCTTCATCGTTGGCACCGCGGCTGTGGGTTGACATGCTGAAATGGTGGCTGAACGCCATCCAGCTTTGGGGGAACCCCCACGTTCGGCGAGAATGCGGAGCGAGGCCGAGGCGTTGTCGTCATGCTACGAGAAAACGGCTCGGTGGCCCGGCCCCGGGGGTTGACATGATGTGCCTTGATTGCCCAAGTCCTTCGTACGGGCTGGGTGGAACCCGATGATGGCTGCACTACAACAGTACGTACTGTGTAGCAGGTCGGCTCGGACAGCTGTTGAGCTGGACCCCAAATGGGAGGGGAGCAAGGGTCTGTATGGACGGACAGGTGTTTGGATGACGGATGGTGGCTTATGGTGGCATGCAGAACTGTCGACCAGGTGTGGTCAATATCAAGATTTTCATACATCTTTGACGGTCAATTCCAGCTCCCCAATTGGGATATCTCAGGTGATGGGTATTTGTTCTGTTGTCGGGACGGCGTGCCAAGGAATCAATTTTGTGTGGACCAATCCAGTACGCGGAAGACATGATATGCCCTCGTTGACTCGGAGGTGGTCACTGCCAGATTTGGGATTGAAGAAAACAGCCTTGGCATTCTTGGTGACGCAAGCCCTTCTTCTCTTTGCCGGTATGTGGCTTGGCCGCCGTCAAATTCTGCCCTCGGCAGGCACGCACTATGCAACGGCACGGTATCTCGGCGAAAGCTTCGCTTTACGAGCGAGATGCACTGCTGGAATTTTCCACAGAAACGCAGAGGCGGGAAAAAAGACGACACGGACTCGCCATGCTTCGACGAGTCATCCCTTGTCCCTTCCAGGTGTTGGCACAGCCACGCAAGCACGCCCCAGGAGCCACTGCTGCAGGGTACAAGTGTGCGGTACATGGCCCTGGCTGGCTGGATGCCAGCCATGTACGAATAGTGTAAGCATGTTTGGGTAGAGGTGGAGAGGGTTCGTTGGCGATTCGCCTTGTTGGCACAAGGACTTCCTAGCCGAGCCTTACAGCTTCACGAGCGGCAACGATCCGCTACTCGGTGCTACTTACTTACATAGTGGTGTAGGACTGGGGGGGGCAACACATTGTGCAGCACAAAAAACAACAACAATCTTCGTTATCTGTATCTATATCGGTGGGTGCCATAAAGAAATGCCAGTTTCGTTCGATGGAAGAGGAACAAACTGGTAGAGGCATCAACGTCCTGGACCAAGGGGACAAGCTGGCTCGTGCTGGTTTGATTCGATTTGATTGTGGTGGTTTGGGACGAGGCGCGCGCTGATCTATTTCTGAGGTGCGTCAATACCATGGCGTAGCGCGTGAGGGGGGTGGGTGGTGAGATGCCGCACACAACAGACGACGCGGAAGGGCCGTGAAAGAGCCCTGCAGCGACAGCTGGACAGTGACCCAGACGGATGGAGAAAGCCAATCCGTGGTCGTGGTCCCCTGCCAGGGTGCACCGTAGTATGGACAGCGACGAACGATTGGACTGGAGGCCGCCGCAATAGAGCCAGACGAGAGCCAGAGTCATGGCGAACCGTGGCGGGAGCCCACTTTGTCCCGCAAGCTGACAAGGGTCTGTTTCGACTGGTGTGAGCAGCCAATGAAGCCGCTGATGTCACCAGCTGCAGGGCTCTTGAAGTGAAGCAGAATGGGAGCAGGTCGCCTTTACAGCAACTGAACCAGCTGCAGCCACCCCTGTCCAGGCGGCCCAGTCAGGTTGTAACCTGCACCCTGCCAGCCAATCAATAAACCACATCTACTTCGGTCAAACACCTTGCCTGTGTTTGCTTGGCGCCCTGTGCCTCTCCTGCGCTCTGTCTCGTGCTACTTTTACTTCTGCTTCTACTCGAAGCAATAAAGCAGTCGGGGCACCTCGAAAGAAACCGACACCAAACACCTCACCCGCGTACCGATACCCTCAATCAACGGCCTGTGCCACCCTTTGCCCGTTTCTCCTGCTTTCGAAAGCAAGCACACATCTATACGGACACAATGCCTCTTCTGTTGGCTTCGTGAATAACAACCGTTCCCCCCACGCCTCTCTCCCCCGTTCCGATCCCGTTTCGATCTACGCCTTCGCCGGCAGAAGAACCGCCCTCCCCCCACCACTATCTAGCGACTCCTCGACTCGCGCCCGTTCAAAGAACGACGACTTCGAGACTGTCGATAACTGCTTGGTCCAAGATACCCACACCTGTCCGTTCAAGTAGTGGACAATGTCGGCAACTCCAACTGCTACGCCGTCAGGCTCGGCATCACTGACCGAGACCATCGCCTCGTCGCTGGTTTCGTCTCTCTCCACCGCTATCTCCGCAACGCTCAGTTCCAATGGAACCTTAACCTCCTCTACAACAACGACGTCGGCCCAGTCTAACCCCAGCGAGTCAATACTACCCGACGGCGGTGTAGCCAGCGGCCAGAAATACCAAGGAATAACACTCATCGCATTCCTTACTGCTCTGGCCACCGGTATTACGGTTTTTGCTGTTCAAATCTTCGCCTTTCTACTCCTGCGGAACAAGATAGCCCGTATCTTGTGCGTTATCATATCCTCTCTCCCGTCATGTAGATGTAATACTAATTCTGTTTCGCAGCAAACCAAAGACCTATCTCGTCCCCGAACGCGAAAGGACCGAGACACCTCCCAGCACACCCTGGAGTCTCATCAGCACGTTAATCAATTTCAGCGATCGCGAGATTATCAAAAAGTGCGGATTGGACGCCTACTTCTTCCTCCGTTACTTGCGGACACTACTCACAATCTTCATTCCGATTGCGTTGGTAGTCATTCCTATCCTGGTCCCGCTAAACTATAGTGACGGCAAGGGGCATGACCTCGTCAAGGAGGAGACAAACAACTCTACCAATAATACCACCAATGCTCGACTTCGACTCTTTATCAGGGCCGACAATTCAAACGCCGATGCCAGCGACGACATACCCATGGGCTTAGATACTTTGGCCTGGGGCAATGTTGGCTTAAAGCATACTAACCGGTACTGGGCTCACCTGATTCTGGCATTGCTTGTCATTGTTTGGGTCTGCACTGTCTTCTTCTTCGAGCTCCGCGTCTACATCAAAGTCCGTCAGGACTACTTGACAAGTGCTGAACATCGACTTCGCGCTTCCGCCACAACCATTCTTGTCAACAGCATTCCTTCGAAGTGGTTGACCGAGGAGGCCTTGCTCGGTCTGTTCGATGTCTTTCCTGGGCAAATCCGGAATATCTGGCTTAATCGTGATTTGACAACACTTCTTGAGAAGATCAAGCTGCGCGAAAGCATCCACTTGAGATTGGAGGGTGCCGAAACAGACCTTGTCAAGGCCGCCAAAAAGAAACAGCTCAAGAAGAAAAAGAAGGAGGAGAAAGAGGCCAGGAAGCAGTCGAAGTCCAAAGGTCCGACTAGGCAGGAGGAAGCTCTCAGAAGGCAACGGGAGGATGCCGAAGCCAAGAAGAGGGCCGAGGCTGGCCAAGGTATCAGCTCCGGCGAGCACGAAGAAGTTCCTCACGACATCAGCGCTGTCATGGACGAGAACCGCGAGGACGCAAGGTCCAGGCGGTCGAGCACTTCTTCGTCGGGCTCTTCGGAAGATGGTGATCGACCTCAGTCTAGAGGCTTCGGGCTTGGTGTCATCGGAGATGGCATCAGCAAGGTCGGCAAAGGACTTCTTGGCGGTGTAGGAAAGGCCCAGCAGAACATCAAGGAACTCAGCCACGACGTGGAAGATACGGTCGAGACGACAAACGGTTTTGCAGTTCTGCATCCTAGCAATCGGCCCCGCAAAGTTCAAATATTAGCCGACGGTGAACGTCCCAGGACGGCCAAGAGCGCAAGAAGCACCAAGGACCAGATCGAGCAAGAAGCGGCTGACGACACATACAAGAACCATTCCCGAAATGTGTCTGCCGCCTCGCATGAAACCACGGAACAGGACTACAAGCGAAGCTACGAGCCGTTTGGAAATGGCAACACCGTACGCAAGGTCAGCAATTTGGATCACATGTACGACCAGGAGACTCGCAAGTTTTGGCAATTTTGGAAGGCCCCCGCTGGCGGCTACGCGTCGCCTGTGCCTCAGGGGTATAACAGCGACGAATTCCCCTTCGGCCAGTCCAAGGACAAGACTATGTGGCAGAAGATCAAATCTTATATCCCCTTCATGGGTGGAGACGATCAAATCCCTATCGAGTATCCCGCATCAAACGCCATTGGCGAGAACTACAAGAATATTCTGGACGATGATGCGGAATGGCGAAAATGGGTTAAAGAGAAAAACCGACCGACTCACCGACTGCCGCGCTGGGGTTTCCCTGACTGGCTTGCCTGGCTTACGTTTGGTCCGAAGGTCGACACCATCTATTGGTGTCGTTCTGAGCTTGCCCGTTTAAACGTCGAAATCGAGGACGATCAGGCGCACCCAGAGCGGTATCCCCTCATGAACTCCGCCTTTATCCAGTTCAACCACCAGGTTTCGGCGCACATGGCTTGCCAAAGTCTGATGCACCATATTCCGAAGCACATGTCTCCTCGAATCAACGAAGTCTCGCCCAAGGACGTTATCTGGGACAACATGGCCATGAAGTGGTGGCATGAATCGCTTAGATCTGGTTTTGTCACCATCTTTATCGCGGCCATGGCCTTTTTCTGGGCTATTCCCATCGCCTTCACCGCCTCCCTTGCGAATATCGACAGTCTTATCAAACAGTTTCCCTGGCTGGACTGGATTGAGAGGAACGAATCAATCCACAGTCTCGCCGTTGCTATTGCCGGTGTCTTGCCAGCCATTTTGCTTGCCGTCCTCCTTTTGGTCGTTCCGTTCATTCTTGAACAACTCGCGCTCTTCCGAGGTGTCAAAACGGGGTCACAAAAAACCGAGTTCGTCCAGCGGTTCTACTTCGTCTTCCTATTTATCCAGGTCTTCCTTGTCGTTTCCGTTACTTCGTTCTTCGCTACATCATTCGACACGTTGCGCAGCAATTTTGAGGAGCTCCAAAGTGTCGGGAATATTCTGAATATCCTTGCAGAGAACCTGCCGAGGGCATCCAACTACTTCTTCTCATACATGTTGCTTCAAGCATTGTCTGTCAGTTCCGGAACCCTGCTTCAAATTGGCGCATTGATCACCTGGTACGTTCTGGCTCGGATTCTTGATTCTACAGCTCGTGCGAAGTGGAAGCGGAATACGACACTCTCGAAAATCGCATGGGGCCAATTTTTCCCTGTCTATACCAACTTTGCCTGCATCGCTTTGGTCTACAGCGTGGTTGCCCCTTTAATTTCGCTGTTCGCAGTCCTCACGTTCGGCCTGTTGTGGTTTGCGCAACGCTACAGCATGCTGTACATCACACGTTTCGAAACCGACACAGGCGGTGTCTTGTATCCTCGTGCAATCAACCAGACATTCACAGGCTTATACGTCATGGAAGCTTGTTTGGCGGGCTTGTTTTTCATTGTGGTAGACGAGAACGACGTAGCCACATGCACGGCGCAGGGGGTCATCATGCTGGTAGTTCTCGGTCTGACGATGATCTACCAAATATCGTTGAACACGTCCTTCTCGCCGTTGTTCCAATATTTGCCAATAACCATCGAGGACGAAGCAGTTATCAGAGACGAAGCATTCCAGCGGGCTCAAAATAAGCGTTTGGGGCTTGCTGACGACGAGGACGATGAAGACGAGAAGACGCCTATGAGGCCCGGCGACGGGGCTGGACTGGACCCGCGCGATATCGAACTGCAAAGGATGGAGGGTGATGGAGCGGTCAAGCGGAAGCCATCAACGATGCGCGCCGTCAAGAATGTCGGTCACTGGGCCAAGCGGGAAGGCAAGAACCTCCGCAGTAAGACCTGGAAGATGGGACCAGGGTCGGTCCAGACGGCGGCCGAATATCGACGCCAGCAGCGCGACAAGGACCTCGAGGCCCAACGCGCGCTCGGGGACGCTCTATTCGGCGGATTCCACGACGAAATTGAAGACTTGACGCCCGACGAGCGTGACGCACTCGTTAAGAACGCGTTTAAGCATTACGCTCTTCGAGCGCGGGCACCCGCGGTCTGGATCCCCCGTGACGACATCGGAGTGAGCGACGACGAGATTAGGCGAACCAAGGAGTACAGTGAGCACATCTGGATCAGCAACGAGGGAACGGCTCTGGACAGCAAGATCCGGGTGGTATATGGTGCGAACCCACCGGATTTCTCAGAGATCGACATCATCAACCTCTAAATTGTATCTTTTTTAAAAACATGTAATGAACAAACGCATATACCCAGCCGGCGTTAAAGGGGCGGACTCAGCATTAGACAAGAGAATAAACAGCACCAGTATCATCTAGTCATATACAAGAACAGTAACTAGCTACCCTTAGTGCCCATGTGAACAATGTGATGCTCGTGAAGCACGGGTGCAGCAGACAGAAGACGAGAGCACAAAGCCCGTCATGTCGCACACATTGGACGGCTTGGTCTAGACTCGGCTTATAAATCATTCGAGACCAATGACGTTGGAGGCATGGCGAAGATTCGGAGGTGCATAGAGTAGGGCGCATCCCCCGCACTACGGCAATGACTACATATCACCTCTTGTAAGCGGAGCCTCAAAAACGACATACTTAGCATCGCCGAGGACGCAACACACCCGGAAACTGTGTGCCATCACTGCCAACTTTCAAACAGCCTCATCCTGCCAGCCCCCCACCTGAAAGAAAGGAACCACCAAAGATAAGGAATATAAAAGAACGACAGAAGAAGAAGAAAAGGATGACCAAGACGGGCAAAGCCAAGGCTGTCGCGAACGGGGCCACCGTCGCGGAGGCGACGGAGTGGGAGGAGGTCGAGGGAAACGTCTACTTCCCGCCGGGCTCGGTGCGGGCGGATGCGTTGGAGAAGACGGAGCTGACGACTTTCTGCCCGTGGAAGGGGACCGCGAGCTACTACACGCTCAAAGTTGGGGGTGAGTGTCTCCCTCTATTTTCATTTTCTTGTTCCTTCTTTTCTTCGTTTATTCTCGCCTTGTTTGGTTCCCTGCAAGCCCCCCCCCCCCCCCCCTCCCCGCGGACACTTGGGAAGCTCTCTTGGATGTTGTCGTCGTCTCCTCGCCGCGGGATGTAAGCGAGAGAGAGAAGGGGAGAGAGAAACCGAGCTAACGCACTGAATCGCCAGACGATAAGCTGGAGAACGCGGCCTGGTATTATCCCACGCCCAAGGACGGTGCCAAGGAGATCAAGGACCATGTCGCTTTTTGTGAGTCTCTGCGCCCCCGACGATGTTGTTAATGGGGCGCTTTCTAATGCTGGGGATTATAGACAAGAGCAAGGTCACTGTTACGGTTGAGTAGGTGGCTCGGGCGTGGCGACTAAGCCTCATCGGAAGCAGTTGGACCTGCATCTCTCAAGTCTCAAAGCCGCGCCAAGGTGGAGGTTCACACCCAAACAGTCCTAACAGCCACAGTTCTACAATGACAATCAACATAGCCGCATTATCTTAGGGACGTGCTGCAATTGGATGAAATCTATTGTCTTGTAGACCAGGGTATTCCTCTACATAAGTCATGACCAAAGGAAAAACTCATAATAGCCCCCTTAGACCTCGACGACCTCATTGTCGTCATCCTCAATCTCCTCCACTCTCGAGCCGTTGGTGATTTCCTTGATCTTGGGCTCGCCCTCGCCCTCACCCTCGGCCGGCTCCTCATCTGCCATCAAGACCTGCACTAGTCGGTCGCAGGCGTCTCTGACCCCCTCGTCGTCGACACGCGAGTGTGTCTCGCGGATGATGGGGTACACTTTGACCTGTCTCATCAGATCGCGACCTTCCCTCGTCGTGGTGAACAGCAGCAGCGTCTCGATGTGCGTCTCGATGATTCTCGTGTCCGAGTCGCGCTTCTTGTCGGGGGGTAGCAACTGCAGATCGGGAAGCATGCCCAAGGTGTCGTCCTCGTCGTATTCCTCGTTACCCGTGATGGGGAGGAGGATATAGGGCAGGATGTCAACCTCATCCTCATCCATGAATGTCGGGTGGAACTGGATCTCGAAAGCGATGTTCTTGATGGTGCTCGCAACTCCTTTTCTCCGGATATCGGACTGGTGCTCGGTGAAGACCTTGAGCTTGTTGATGGGAATCACATCGTCATATTCTTGCCGTGTGACGAAGTGCTGGCGCACTACAGCATGCTTGGTGAGATCGGCAAAGAGATAGGCGAGGTAGTCGTAGTCTGCGTCCTTGTTATAGCCCTTCTCCTTGACGAAGAGGTCTACAAGCTGGTTAAGCACCAAGTCGTTGGACTTGAGCTCCTCTGGTGGCGTTTGCTTCTTTGTAACAATGGTATTGAGACCATCCCACTTTGCTAGGTTGGAAAGGAGCATGGCAATAAGGTTGGCATTTGGCTCATCTGGTTTCTAAGAGGAGTGTCAACGAGTGACCGGCACCGTTGAGAGCTCGTGCTCCGCTGCATGAATACCGGGCATACTTACTACCACATATTCCAAGAGGATGTTGATGAACTTGTCGTCTGTGGCAACATTCTCGAGGACATCCTTCTCGGATGTAAGGTTGATGAGGATTGTGAGAGCATGTTCGGCAATTTGCTGGGAACACATGAGTTTGAATGCCAGTGCTGAGACACCTGGTTTTGGCTTACAGGATGATCTCTGACTAGGAACTTAAGGTGCTTGACCGGCGTCAAGCTCTCCGATTTAAAGATTGATGGTTGCGCTTGAGAATAGCCGACCAGATTTTCTATGGCCACTTTTCTCAGTTGAGGGTTGGGATGAGCAATGAAGCCCACGAGCTATCATAATATGAGCTGAGTAGATCTTAACTCGCCGGTGATTAGGCAGCCTTACCTCTTCCAGTTCAGTTGGCATTTTGAAGTTTGTTGAAGTAAGTTACAGTGAAGAGGAAGACAAATGTCACGAGAATACCAACTTTTCAACGGTGTTCCAAGGAAGTTGTCTCGCTCTCACTGTAAGACGGACCGGGAGAGTCACTCGCAGAAGCTTTTTGGTGGGGTGGTCTGGCGGGGCAGTCGCTATGCCCGCTGATGAAGTCAGTAACAGGGGTTATCATTGGTTGAAAACCCGAGACGGCCCATTAAATCCCGGTCCAGGGTTCTGGGCACTAATCGGGCGCGGGGCAAATCGATAAGAAAATCAAAAATTTCCAGGCTCACAGGAAAAAAAAAAAAGAGGCACCGCCAATCCCGCCTGTCGCTCTTCGCCACGACCACTTGTGTTTGAGTATCTTGAAAATGGGCAAGGCGACCACCCCGACCGACCGCCAAGCGCGCAGACACAATCCCCTGCAGGATGATATCCTTGCTACGGGCCCCTTGAAGAACAAGGTGGGAAAGAAGAAGAAGGGCAAGAACACCGACGACGACGAGGACAATGGCGAAGGCTTTGTCGATGCGACTCGGAGTCGAACCATTCTCAGGCTAGGCCGAGAGCTGGCCGAGGAAGGCGCCCCTGCGAAGCCGGAAGCTGCTGCGAAACCGACCGTCGACCTTTTCGGTATCGAGTCGAGATACGGTGTCGATGTTGGCGGAGATGAGCAGGCGTACGAGGATGAGGAGGCCTGGGGCGAGGATGATGAAGTTGTTGAAGAGGTTGAGATCGATCCGGAAGACCTCGAGACCTATCGTAAATTCCTTCCCGAGGGCGAGGATGATCCTGCAGCGATGCTGAACCAGCACGGCTGGGGCAGCAAGGGTCCTGACGATGATATGGCTGGCGGTGGCACCAACTTGACTGAGCTCATCCTGGAGAAGATTGCCGCGCACGAGGCTGCCGAGGCCCGGAAAGCAGCCGGTGTTCCAGTCATTGACGAAGACTACCAACTTCCCCCCAAGGTCATTGATGTTTACACGAAGTAGGTGGCTCGGCTATGATGGTGTTGGATACCCGTTGCTAACACATGCAAGGATCGGTCAAATTCTGTCGCGATACAAGAGCGGTCCCCTGCCCAAGCCTTTCAAGATCCTGCCCACTCTGCCGCATTGGGAGGACATCATCGAAGTCACCGAGCCTCAAAAGTGGTCGCCCAATGCCGTGTACCAGGCAACGAGGATATTTTCGTCCTCGAAGCCGGGTGTCTGCCAGAAGTTCATGGAGATTGTCGTTCTCGACAAGGTCCGCGAAGACATCTACGAGAACAAGAAGCTGAACGTGCACCTGTTCAACTCTCTCAAGAAGAGTTTGTACAAGCCCAGAGCGTTCTTCCTTGGCTTCCTGTTCCCTTTGCTCTCGAGCGGCTGCACGCTTCGGGAGGCGCACATCGTTTCTGCTGTGCTTGCTAGAGTATCAGTGCCTGTGCTTCATTCTGCCGCCGCCCTGAAGGGTATCACCGAGATGTACGTGATTTTGCTTGTAGCGTGCTGCTGATATGATACTGACATGATTGCAGTGCCGCCCAGGAAGCTTCCCAGGGTACCGAGGGTGGAGGAGCTGCCAACATCTTCATCAAGACTCTGCTGGAGAAGAAGTACGCTCTTCCGTACCAAGTCATTGACTCGGTCGTGTTCCATTTTCTGAGGTTCAGAAGTGTGGACCCAGCGTCGATCAAAGAGGGCCAGTCATTCTCCGGAGACATGGTCAAGTCGCTACCCGTCGTCTTCCATCAGAGTCTGCTGGCATTTGCCCAGAGATACAGAAACGACCTGAGCGAGGATCAGCGCGAGGCACTTCTCGACTTGCTCCTGTCCCATGGCCACCATTCAATTGCACCTGAGATTCGGAGGGAACTGTTGGCGGGCAGAGGTAAGGGTGTGGCGGTCGAGCCGCAGGACGCCCCGTTTGATGGCGACGATACGATGATTGTGGACTCTTGAACGAAACAAAACTGGGTTATGGGAGTTGGAGCTTGGCCAGCCCCTGGGCATTAGAAGGCGTTAGCAGGTCTGATTTGATACCCGCAATCCTAATCGAATGGATTCTGAGAAACCAACTTGCCACACTGTATAATTCCTTCCCTCCGCCTGACACCCTGAGCGTGCCTCCTCGAGCTGTCAGTTTGTCACAAGCAGGCAAGCGGTTGGTACACGTACCCCGGCCTTTCTGTCTCTGACGAAGCCTAGGTGCACGAGCACTATCTTGGTGGATCAAGCTATTCTCGCAAGTAGGTATGAGCCAGAAGACCTGTGCACCTGCAACATTGAGGTCTCTGGCTGTAGAAGAAGAGCTACCCGACCTAACCTCAACCTCACTATTCATCATTATTGTCTCGGGTTTCTAGCACTTATTATCTCGTACCTAAAACCCACCCGTGTTGGTCGCATCGTACCGGGCTTGTTTCCGTCCTGACACTATCCTTCCTTCGCTTGCCGGTTACCTAGAGCATGGCCAATGTTTCGACACTTGCCAGCAATAATGGAGTGACGACACGTCGAGGTTCAGGAAGTGATCCGCCATTGTACGCTGTGCCATTCAACAACCCATTCCACGACTGTAAACGATCGTAAGGCTGCCAAATGCTGGGCGAGATGAGTCATGTCGCTAAGCTTCTGCTTTTCAGACCATCCTCACAATCCTTCCCCGCGGCCCAACGCGATATACAGAGGCTGTCTTTCAAGACGGCTCTACGAATCACTTTCCCCTGGGGATCTTCGGACACGCCTGGAGACAGCTGGGATGGTTCCAGCACACCCAAACCAGTCCCAGGAGACGGTTACTTTGGAAGTCTAACGGCGACACCTCCTACACCGCAGTCACTTTCTCGATTATCACCTAGATCGACACCAACTCTACGGTCGGCAGGGGGTTTATCGTTCACTCCACGGCCGGGCGCTTGTCTCGACCCCCCACGCCCGCCAAAAGAAGGATTTGAATGGGTGTGGTTCCCGGAAGGTTACTGGGCGGAAAGAGAAATCGTCCTCAAGACTTTTCGCAAAAGCAGCAGTGGCAAGCGTTGGAGATGGACTAATAAATCAGGGGGGATTCGACATTCTGTTGCGAGCGAACCGGAACCCCAACTGACAGATATTAATATGTCTCCCAAAACGGCTCTGGGCTCTACGGGTCCCTTAAGCCCCTCTTCTGAGGAGGCACTCGTGCTGTCGTTGCAACGACTGCCAGCTCGCGTTCTGAGGAGCAGCAAGAACCATATCCCCAGCATTTCGCAAACCTTGGGGGTTTCTAAAACATACGTCGAAGAACTCCAGATAACTCTTGAGCCGCCTGCGCCGCCTGCGCCAGAACCCCTCCTAGAGCCGCCGTGCCGCGGAGAGTCTGCCGTTGAATCAAGCAACGGGACCGCAAGAAATCGTAAAGGGATCAAGTTGTTGCCTTTGTTCAAGAGCAAAACGGTAAGTGTGATGGCTGTCTGATTCATCAAGCTTAGACTTTGACACAGCAAAGAAAAAGCCCTCTGAATCCAGTGTCGGAACGACAAACCCACGGCAAAATACTGAGGCATTGAAGAACATCTCGAGTACGCTAATTCCTAAGATCTCAACTCGGTTTAACAACAAAGAAGATCAGACCAGTTCAAAATCAGGTCCAGGGTGGTTCGGAAAAGCACCTTGGCATCGCAAAACCTCCGAAGACACTACCAGCAGCGCTACAAGTTCCGTTCGAGAGGTGTTGGCGGGGAAAACTCCACCTGTGACGCCTGATCCAGAGAGCTTTTATAACCGTATGTCATTCATTGAGTTTCTGTGCCTGTAGTTGCTGAGTTAATGTCGAGGGTTAGGTCAGCACGACTATACGGTGACCCCGTACCCAGCTGGAGTGAGTCCTGTTGATGTCTTCCCCAGCGCAACTTTTGTTGACTGCCGAGGTAGGAAGCTACGCGTGTGAGAACTCCACCTACGCACGAGGATACTGCCGACGGAAAGCCACGAGGATTTTTTACTGACATGACACCACCCGGGAGAGACTATGACACCTGGGACCCGACGCAGCTTTCCAGGTCTGTAGGTACCAAGCGGGTCCACACAAGATGCGACGACGCTCTCTCGAAGAAGCCCAAAGAGTGGTGGGAGGCGAAGCAGCGGACTCAGAGGAAAAGGGAATTGACAGGCCTGCTGAAATTCGAATTTGACATCCCAGAGCACCTTCCGAGCAGTCCTATGTGCCCAGCGAACCCAAAACATGCGTCAGGCGGTAAAGGGCTATGCGTGTACCACGGTAGAAGAAAGACGGGATCTTTACTCAATTTTGAACAGACCATAAGCGACAGGCGTCAAGGATCGGAAGTGTCCATCACTTCCCAAACTGACGAGAGATAACAGCGGGAGGCAGCTGTGAACAGACCATCAGGGTAACACTATCCGTAGCAGCATATCCATTGACCTATAAAAAAAAAACGTCTCGACCAACTTTGGTGCTCCAGATGTTGTTTGAGATGCATCAAAGGGGTAATTGTAGTAGTCGTTGGTCCAACTGAGTGAACGGGCAAGATTAACTGGCAAGATGTGGCGCAGGTAACGGTGTGCCGGGAAAGTGGCTAGTGTAGGCATCCAGTAGCTGGCCCGGTGAGGCTGAACCTGCCAGCTCCAAATTTCGAGGCTGTCAAACTCCCAGTCGCATCCTCATCGCTATTTCTCGTCGCGCTCAATTCATTTCAGACACGTCCTCTAGCGAGACTTTCGAGTAGCCAGAAGCTACAGATACCCAAGCCACGACATCTTAAACTATTGCACTGATATTTCACAATGGCTGCAGTCGAGCAGGACCCTCTACTCCTGCTTCGGCAATCTATCGCATCCAAACGACCTGCAGTTCCGACAGCGTCCGCCGATGCCTCTGCGCCCGAGGTACCCCTCTCAAAAGCCACTCATCTGCTCTTTTCCCACCCGGCTCCCGCATCTGTGCCATTGTCGACACCGACGCGCTTCATCTCCAGCGACCGTCCCGTTGACCTGCGATCCATCTACTTTGCTTGGCTGAACAAGGATGTCGCAATTCCCGAGTACAACGCCAGCGCGACCCGCCTCAACGAAGAATTGGGTAGCCTCGGTACTGTCCAGAATCTTGCCTTTGTCGAACGTCTAGACCTGTTCACTTGGCTGGAAGGTGCTAGCGAGGAAAGTGAACACATTAAACCGTTGGCCGGTGACAAGGAGGGCAAGGATGGCGCTGGAGCGGCCGCGTCGAAGACTGCTCCAGCGACCGCGTCGAGTCGTGCTGGACGTGGCACGTTGGATCCTAGACTGGCGGTGATCTACAATGGCGAGCGCAAGATGGGCGACCGCAATTCCGTGTTGCGCGGTGTCAAGCCTACAGTGAGTTGCGTTCCCTAACCAACCTATACTTGACTAACACGAGACTTCCCAGGACTTCTCTCACGTCCGCAAGCTTGCTGTTCCTTTCATCCAGAAGAAATCCCAGGGCTCTTCGAGCATCGGCACCAATCCTTCCCTCGCCCTCAACCAGAAGCCCCCGACGCGTCGGCCGGATCCCATCATCCTCCTCTCGCCCTCCGCCTCGTCCCTGCTACGCCTGTCCAATATTCGCTCCTTCCTCGAGCAAGGTCGCTTCGTGCAACCTGACGGTAGCGCCGCCGCTAGTATGCTGCACGTCTCTCGTGTTATGAAGGAGATCGACCCCTCGCGACCCATGCGATTCATCCTTGTCGAGGGCCCCGAGCAGTTCAAGCCCGAGTACTGGAACCGCGTCGTGGCCGTCTTCACCACAGGCCAGTCGTGGCAATTCAAGAACTACAAATGGAGCTCTCCCCCAGAGTTGTTCCGCCGTATTCTGGGCATCTTCCTCGGCTGGCGCGGCGAGCAGCCGCCCGATAGTGTCCGCGAGTGGGGACACCGTGTGATGCAGCTCGGCGTTGACCGATGGCGCGACGGCACCGGAGCGAGCGAGGCGGCGAGGTTCAGGGACAAGGAGGCTGCGGAGTCGATCTGGAAGGCCATCGAGGCGAATATGAGGAACAGGGGATGGACAAAGACCACTGCGCCTACCCAGCTTTAGGGTTGAGGGAAAAGGAAACAAGGCGGGCATGCTTGGCGCATAGAGGATAGAAGTCCCCGGGCTCTCGCATGAAGACAAACACGAGCTTACACTATATGTATCACCAAACAGGGCTGGAAAATATTTCACAGCGACGGCGTTTAAGGGCTGATTTGCGCAATGCGGAAGGCGGAAGTGGCCCGCGGTTTCGTGTAGCTGGTATGGATTTCAGGGGCTAGATTGGTTAACGTGATATCAACACTTCATGGACGTGAGATTTGATTCGAGAAAGAAACAAAGGAGCTTGTGCCACCTCTTTCAGGATAGCAGTGGTGTAGGCCAACATCAGAGCAAGACATCATTGCGCTCTTCCAACTGCTACTGGTTGATCTTGCGTCGTTAGGCCAGAGCGGACGAAGGACTGTCGCCCAGGAGAACACTGAAAAAAAAACTTATGCTGAGTTGCAACAGTCAAGGCGATCATCAGTTCCGAGCCCGGTGGTGCTGATCAAGTTTAAATCGCCCGAACCTAGGATATAGTAAGGAACCCCTACTTAGTCAGGAAGGCAGCGGGGGCGGGGCGCTGCAGGGTCTGACGTCGTCTGAAACTGAGGTAGCCAAGTCACATAGCCTCACGTCTGTCTGTTCTACATGTTGTGCCCAGGGGGCAACCAACTTTGGAACGAGACGCGTGGTTGGCGTGGGCGTGGGGAGGTTTACGTAGGTTTGGCCGGCGCAGCAGTTGGTTGCAGGTCGCTGACTGGGTGTATGCGGGGAAAGGATGCAATACCTCGTGCCGGGGTGGCCAGGCTCACGCTAAGCACCGGGTGGGAGTTGAGAGGGCAACATCAGTTGAGCCACAAGACTGAACAGCCTGAATTGGCCGAGATTGTTGCTCTGGTCCGAGATCACTCAGACAACCGCCAGTAGGCCAATAACATTGGGTAATCCTTCGAGTGCTGCTGGATACGAGATCTGCTCTTCGCCCACAATCTTTTACTTCGGTCCTTGGTCACTTCGTTGCGTTTATGCCGAAGTTTGTTTCTCCTTTGTAGTTCCTAGGAGTTAGCTCGGGCCGCCATGAGGTTCCCGAAGATTAGACCATCTTCTACCATCTTTTCCTCGAGACCAAGGCGACTAGAACGCAACGACGTCAGACATTTGCAAGTCGAGACACTGCTCTGAGCATATGTAGAATGTAGGCAGGCCTGCTAGAAGGGGCCGGTGGCTTGACTGGCCTTGGCGCAGACAATCGAGTCGTTGGCTTGAGGCGCTGTGCATCACGCCTCCCGAGAACCCCCCACTAGAACGGTGGCGTAGCTCAGCTGGGCAGGTTGACTAAAGGGGCATTAGGCACATTGGGTGAGGCGTGAGGCAAGGTCCCCACCGTCGGAGGGAGCTTGAGGGGAGCACGCGCCAGGCGAGAAAAGGTGGTGTTGTGAGGTGCGAAAAGGGAACGACGTCTTTTCTGGGAAGGTCCTCGGGAGCTGAGGCGTCCTGTTTTGGAGGGGCAACGCCAACAACAGTGGTCCAGATTGCCGGGGGAGTCCCTGAACTATTCTAAAAATTTAGACCCCTACCCCATAGGTAGCCCTCTTGCTGCCCGTGCAACCGAAACAGACTGGACGGGCCGTCAACAAGAACGGTTCAGTTAATAATAATTGTTTGCTTCTGTATTTCGCTTTCGCAAATCCTCGCCCAGCTGATGCGGCTCTCTTCTTTCCTGTCTTGGCTTGACAACCTCCGACCTTTTTTCTTCTTGGGAACAGCGTCGTGTTGCATCTGAGCCTTTGCAATCTTGCGTCTCGGATACCCACTGCTCGTCCACATTTCGCAAACGCCTCATCTTTGGATTTGCTGCTGCTTTTTGACGTCATCTCGGTGAGTTGCTTCCCACGTCGTAGCGCATCTACCCAATCATCACCGTATGCCCCCTTTGCGACGACCGAGGAAAGACGGTAAGGGACCAGCCACTGCAGACGAACCAATCTACTCCTGCCGTCCGTCTCCGACTGTCTGCTGCGAACTCTCAGCCCCGGACTGCATCTTCGGATCGCTGCTGTGGCTCCCACCCCGCGGTGCCTGGTTCCGTCACCTAGCCTCAACACATATCCGTGCTGTGCAGTAGTGGCCTACTCGACATAGCGCTGCTCGCTGCAAGTGACATACAGCCGACTTTCCAGTGTCGCGGGAGCAACTGCCAACTGCCCAGCCTTCCTCTGCTCGTCTCCCAACCAGCCACTGCTGTCCGCGTGTCGCCCAGCTGCTTACCCCGTCTGACACCACTTCTGTGCTTTCCACCGCGATATCTTCTACTGGCGGACGTCTTTGCTGCTTTGCTCCAACTTCCTCGTGACACGACACAGCTGCTGACACATTCGTTAACATAGTCACTCACTCTTCCACTCTTTCCCCCTTCTTCATCCACGAATACCCGCGACAAACCTTCTATCGACCGACGAGTTTGCCTCTGCCCCGCTGTCAGAGTTACGAGACTGTCTGCTTGGAATCCGGCCGTGCGGTCTGCTGCCTTCCCAGTGGCAACCACGTTGCTTGAGCAAGATCAAATTAGACTGCAAGCTGCGACATCGCATCACTTGCCTACCAAACCGGTTTTCTTCCCAACTTCGCGATTCGTTCAAGACCTAGAAAAGTCGGCATCATTGAAGGGCGTCCCGAGCTTGGTATGCGTTTTAGACAAAGCAGTTAGCACTCGATTACCCGCTAGCCTGTCGACGGTCTCCATCAGGCTTCATTCAGGATGGGAGGAGTTGACGTGACCCGCGACTACTACGCGGACCTCGGGGTTCCAGCAGATGCTGATGTCAATGAGATTAAGAAACAGTTTCGAAAGCTTGGTACGGCGAGGTCTTTCTCCATGCCCCCTTCTGGTTAGCTAATGCCTGGCAGCACTCAAATACCATCCTGACCGGAACCCGGGCAGAGAAGTAGAGGTCAACTCTCAATTCCAGATCATCCAGTCGGCCCATGAGATCCTCATCGACCCTCAGCAAAGAGCAAAGTACGATGCCTCGAGAACACGATCAAGATACCCCGCGGCGTCTGGAGTGAGAGGCAACCCTTGGCAAAATGCTGGCGCCAACTTCCCACCCCCGCCTCGCCGCAATGCGACTACTCGCAACCCGCCGCCGCCACCGCCGCCTTCAGGGGCCAACAAATATCGGAACTTTGCGTCAGGCGCGGCCCCTACAGCCAAAGCACAGCAGGCGAGGGATGATCCAGAGGCGAAGCGAAATGCCTGGCATGCGTTCGAGAATATGAAGGGTCGGCCAAGTCAATCCCAGCCGAAGCCCAAACCCGCAACCACCGAAACCCCGAAGCGGCCCGTTCCGCGAACTCCTTCCCAGAAACAGAGGGCCGAGGCCTCATTCGGACGCAAGGGTGGTTACACGCCTCACTCACCGGTACCTGGTGACGAGCCTCCAGTCAACGCCTCCAACTACTCCACATCTTCGCGACACACCAACATCTTCGCGGACAATGCTCGCAGACAACGTGAGGCAGGCGTGCCAGACCCCCTTGCTCAATTTCGCGAGGCTTCCACAGACCCTCGTCAGAGGACACCTTACTCTTCCCACGGTGGCGAGAAGACCAATCCTTTCGATGGAATCCCCATTGGAAGGGCCAAGAGCACTCGCGAAAGTCCTCGAGAGCCTCAAGAAGGCTATGGCCCCAATCTGTCACCTAGTAGTGCTCGACAGCGCGCGCAAAGCGTTCCACGCCAAGCCAGGACCGAGCCCTCAAGCCCGCGAACAGCAACATCGACACCACAAGATGACCGCCCGAACACAGCAAGCGCCACTGCGTCCAACTCACCCAAGGATCCGTTCAGATCCCGCGCTAGCGCGAGATACACGCCGCCGAATACGGCCGGCGGTGTCCCTTCAGGCAGTAGCCAGGCGAGGCCTGCGAGCTCGCAGATTCCCACTGGTGAGTTTTCCAAGCTTGTAATGAATTCGGGACTGAAGTTAACGTCAACGCCAGGAAATGGAAATGCCCAAGCGACAGGAACGCCCAAGGGGGCTTCAATGTACGAAATTCCTTGCTCTTATTCTTCAGCTCCCCATTCTGCTTTCGCATTTCCACATTCAAATTTTGCATCTACGTACGGCAACAGAACACCATCTGCGACTTGGCAAGACCAAGCAACGCAGCATCAGGTAGCGGGGCAAACAAGCGACGTCGCATCATCCGAGTCATCGTCTCCCAGTGGAGATAACTCGAGAAGCCATTCACTCACTCCATTCGAGCGCAAGCAGGGTGAACTTCTGAGCCGGCTTGTTAAGAGACAAGCACCGGACCTGGCGTCTTTTGGCCGTGAAAAGCGCCAGAATGTTGCCTTTGAGTATGTCATTCCTATGTACCAAGCTAACGAGGGGAACAATAATAGCTTCAACTTCCCGATCGATGACGACACCTTCACTCGCACCGCTCCGCAGCAACCCACGTTTAGTCGAAGGAGCACAGATGACATAAACACCAGTTTCGTTAACAACGACGGCTCCGAAGCCTATCAATTCAGTGCTGGCAGTCCTGTCCAGGACTCAGCCGCCAATGCCCGCTCTCAGTCTGGAAGCCGCGTAGGCCGCCGATCACCGGTCAAGCGCCCAAGTTTGAGACACCAGAAGGACCCTGCTGGTCAAGCTACGAGCTCACCTTCCGCTGAAGGTAAATTTGACGCTCAGGACTGGACACAACAGATAGGAGTGCAAAACTTCGTACCGAAATCAACCCATTCTGCGTCGACCTCGCCAACCCGACTCACCCGAGCGAACTCCAGGAAGACAAAGGTCAAGCCGACGGCAGGCGGCAATGCGGGTTTGGTGAATGAAGATTATGACAGCGACGAGGAGGGTGAGTGGCGAGGCCGCAAGGCAACTGCAGAGCCACTCGGCGCGAAGAGCCCGAATGCCATGGACATCGACCCCCCACACACCGGGGTCACATCTACAGCAGCCCAGTCGAACAGCGCAAGGAATATTCCTGTGGAACCTTCTCGTCCAGAGTGGAGGCCCGGTAATGTGAACGGAGTGCAAGAGGCTGTTCCCAAACTTCCCGCTCGGCAGCCAGAGTTCAACCCCAATGCCGCAGGTTCTGAGGACAGCGAAGAATTTAGGGCTAGCCTCGCTGACCTCAAGAATGTGGCGCCATTCACACAGAACCCTTCCGGTCTAGGTTCACTGAATGACCTCAAGATGAACTTGCCGTTCGAAAGTCAACCTTCAAGCCGGGTCTACATTGAAAAGGAGAAGAGCAAACCGTCGCTCGATTTCCCAGTCATTCCGCAGGCGCCTCGGCCTCCACCTACGTTCGCAGTCAACCTGAAGCCCACTGGTGGTGCCTGGCAGAAGTATACGCAAGACTTCCAAAGTTATGTTCGGAGATGGGAAATATTCAATGCCCAAGTCATTGAGCATTTTAACGCTCGCAAGGCGAACATTGCCGATCTTCGAGCTCATAAAGGTTACTCGTTTCTCATTTCTCGCGGCGACGATGAAATTCAGGAGTATCTCGAATGGATGGCACAGGACAAGGAGGTACGAAGAAAGTGGGCCGTCGCATGCGAAGATCACGAGGCACGCATTCGAGAGTTCATGGTCTACAAGGGCAAGATGTAATGATGGACGACTTGCTACTTGCTCTGAGATATGTTTCTCTTTGAAATGGCTTACTGCCTTCTGATTGCCCTGTTTATTACCTACAGGGTGTATCTTTAACCTTTGACGACAGCTTGGACTGGATGGGAATGACACGGAACGATACCCGGCATTTGGGAGGATATTAATCACGCTTCGACTTTGTCTCTCACTACCTGCGGTTGATTGGCCCGCATTGCACATACGAATGGGTCGTCGACATCATATTACACGACGGCAATTCATTACGACATAGACAGAGGGGCAGGTGTGTACACACACCTTATATTTGCACTACATTTTGCGGTCTGCTCTTTCGCAATGAGTTTCGGGGTTATTCAATTCGATAAGCAACAACGGTCGCGCTGCCCTGGAAATGAAACGCATGGCCTGGGAGGCATAGGCCTTGGTTGTGTACCTGGGCTAATTCGGATGAGATGGGTTGTGTTATATGTACTAGACTATGGGCCGTCTTTTGGGGATGTTCGTAGCAGGATCGGCACTCTTTAGCACTCACGTTGGACGGAAGAGGTGAGATAGACAATCAAGACTATTACAACTAAACTGTGTTCTTCTTTTCGTCTGTGATTCGTTCCGACTCTGCTCAATTTTCATCGTGGCGTCCGAAGTCCAGACTCCTTCGTTGCCGAGCGAGGATTGATGCTGGGAAACAGTTTTCGTTGTGTCTGTATTAGTATAATGGTAGAGTTGGAGTTTCTTACTACAATATAAAGTGTGATCTCTTATCGAGAAACACAAGATACCATGGTCCCTGTTGACCTCGCCGGTGCTTACCACGTTCTTTTCTCGAAACCGCCATCTTGTGCCAGCTCTCTTCTCCCTTCTCCCTACTTTCTTGCTTGCTCACTGCTCACCTGACTCACTTGGTATTTCTTATATTGTATCAGGCTAGTTGGATGGCCGACTCGTAGCATGATCTCCAACAACTCTGGCGCCTGTATTCCTAAGAAAGCTCAATCTTTCGCTTTAAGCCGTTGGCCTCTTCTTGCCCCTAGTCTCTGAGATTTTACGGCGTCATGGTCGCATCGTTTCTTTTCTCTTTTATTCTTCTCGGATTCAGTCACTCAGTTGTTCAGTTAAATAACAAGCGGGGAATTACTCTGGTTCCTGCCTTTAAGAATTGTGGTATGGTGACCTTTGCGCCTCCCAGTTCAAAAACAACGTCATCATCGGTTCCACAATGCTACACTTCACCCTTTCCAAATGCCGAGTGGCTTGGTGTCATGTACATACCGCACTCAAAAATTCTCTAATATCCTCGCTCAAGACGCCATAAGTGAAGCCATTCTGCTGCCGAGAGTTTTCCAGCAAACCTTACAGGAGCTTTGAGGGCAAGCGGCGGGAATGTTCCCGCTGTTAGTAAGCCGGTAGATAAGACCGGAGCTGTCTATACGAGACAATCCTCCCAACTATTGATATGTAAAGCGGCCGCAGAAGTTACTTCCGACCTAGAAGTATCGCCATCTTTGAGGAGAATATAAGAGAGCGGACTTACCTCACACTGCGCGTGGGCTTCGCGTTCCATGTTAGTCCAGGGTTCTTCTTCTCCGTGAAACTTTTACTCTTCTTCGCCTTGCCCGGTTTCGTAGCGCACTTTCTTTCCGAAGAGAGGCTCCTACCTGCCAAAGCCATTACCATCTTATGAAAGTAGCAAGCGGTATCTTCTTCAACCTGGCCCTTTAAGACTTTCTTTCCTACTTCAATACATCATCCGAGTCTATGCCCAAAGAATCAAACCGAAACGCCGAAGATACCTAAACCAACAAAGAGCTAAGCCTCTCTTTCATAACGACATGTCCTCAGAACTCGGGGCGCGTGAGACATTGGCTCTTCCCTCGCTTCGGCCTCAAAAAGCCAAGCCAACACGATCTGTCTTTCAGAAAAGGTCCGACAAGTACTGGCAGCCACACATGTGCTGGCACCAGAACGGGCATCGCCGTGGTGGTCTGCTAAAGCATGTCTGTTGCAGTGTGTAAGTCAACTCTCTTATTCCATCTCATGCCTAGGCAAACATAGAAAGCCAGAAGTCAAAAGTCCCATCTGCCCACCTTCCCGTTTCTGGATGCTTCTTCACACACACCCTATTGTTACCTTCAGTCTGTGAAGCCTCAGACTGGAAGGCACCAAGACAAGATTTACAGCAGTCATCCCTTGTCGTGAGAATCTATAGCCCAGTTACCTTGCCTCAAATCTTTATCAAGTCAAGCGTCTTGCACGTCAAGTCTATAAAACCATCGGCAGCCTCACGCCCACCTAGCGTGTCTTAACTCCCGAGGCTTTCACTCGTAATATGACATGAAGAAGGAGCTACTCCGGAATCTGTCACTTTCTGGCGCTTCCTTCCATGTTTTCCAAATTGCCTGCCTCGCTCCTACCCTCCTCTGGAATAAAACCTCCATTTTCCACATCCAGTTCCCTTCCCCCCACTTCCTCCTACCATCTTCAACAACCAAACTACCACTTCATCTTCACCGAAACCATATCTCAGCCAAGCTGTGCAGTGCTATACTTCGCGTCAGCCTCCGACAACATCTCTACTATTGTATGTGGACAGCCCTCTTCTTCCCTCGCTCTTCTTACTTCCCCTGTCTCCTGCACCCGGTCATCACCAACCCGCCGCACTTCTCCAGCCTACACATCTGACCGTTTTTTCGTATTTTTCACCGTTACTTTCACGGCTGGATTTTTGCTGACCATATTTTACACTTTAGACCTCAAGAATACCACTTCTTCACCATGGCTGAAGCTAAGGGTACTGCTTCTCCCGCTGTCAATGCCGGCGAGGGTGCTTCCTCGGGTGGTCGAGTCGGCGCCTGGACTGAGGCTGAGCGAGTAAGCTATTCTGAGCCGTACTTTCCTTTTGGACCTTAGCTTACACAAAATCAATTAGCTTCAGCTCGTGCTGCGCGTTCTTTCCACTCTCCTTCCCGATGGCAAGGGAGTCGAGTGGAAGAACATCAGCATGCCGGGCCGCACCCTGAAGGCCATCCAGGGTCAGTGGACTGCGATCGTGAAGGAGATGCGCGACCTCAACACGGACGGCGAGGGCAACCCGCCCCCCAAGGCTCGTACTCGTACGTTTACACTTTGCTTCATGCTAACACATCTATGCTGACCTTCTGTAAAGCTCGCAAGAAGTCCACGCCCAAGAAGGCTGCTGCTGCTGAGGATGTCGAAAACGCCGACGAGGATGACAATGCCGACGATGAGGAGCCCAAGAAGCCCATCACCCCGAAAAAGCGAGTTGCGGCAGCTGCCAACACTGGTAGGTACTGAGTAGAGACTTGGCCGAAGAGCACAGTAACTGACTTGCCACTGAGCAGACGGAAGCGCCAAGAAGCGCCGCACTCCTGCCAAAAAGTCGGCCGTCAAGGTCGAGCCTGAACCTGAAACTGAGGCTGAGGCTGAATCCAAGGCCGATGAGAACGATGAAGAGCATTAACTGAGTAGCACTTGATGTCGTCACTCACTTTCATGCTCGTTTCGCCTCTCGCTGGCTGTCAATTTCGGCTTGAAGGTCTCGGCAACATCGTTAAGATGATTGTCTTTCTAGCCGCTTGCTTTCTTTGGTTCTGCAACGCTCATCGATTGATTTGGGAATGAATGCTACGTTGGCATGGCTTGGTTTGCGGAGATGACCGGTCTTACCTTTTGCTTCCTTCTCACTTGGATGGGCATACTCTTCATTGAGAAAGCAGATGCTCAGGGATCTTGGACGTATGCCATTGCAGACAGACACATATTCCAAGCTGCTGAGCCAGCAAAATTTAAAACGTACCCTCTACACTCTCCATTCCTTACCTCGTATTGTGTGCATGTTGATCCCTATGGTGGGTGGTGGTGATGCCTTGAAACCTCGCCCAGCCATGGATAGACATGTTGTCACATGAATCAGAGTGCAGAATAACAGATTCTGGATCAAAAGTGCATCCCAGACGGTCATTCGAGCAGGACGATGTGAGACCTGCATATTCAAGCAGTCTGGAATCCCGCTGGTGGTGTGCTCCATGGGAGCATGATCCATCTCGTCCCATATTGAGCTGCGGGCCAGGCACACACCCGTTGACGTCTGCCTGTCAAGACTGTTAAGCGAACTCCGACGTGCTGCTAGGCTACCTTAGCGAAGGTTACAGGCTTTAGGACGACGCTAGTGTCACATTACATCAGCAGCAGGGGACTAGTGGGGATAAAGGCAGGGATAGCCACCCACTCGGAACATGCACCCATATAAGCGGGCTCTTATGCATCTAGCCTGGTGATCTGGTCTGGGTGGCCCCCATACTGGACACATCCTGTTTGTTTGCCTTCGTTCCGCACCTGAAATTTTTCGACGACGACCAACAAAAAGTTGTTGGTTCTAGATCGTCTTTTCAATACTATTACGCCCTAAGGGATTACATGCGCCGCAGCTTCAGGCCCAGCTACAGCTACAGCTTCCCTGACAGCTAAAAGCTAATTTCCCGCCGCTCTTTTACAAAGACATTGTTCTTTTTGGAGGGTCGCAGTCATCCTTCCCACGCTGGATGCGCTCCGTCCTCGCTCGCAGAGGGACTTACTTGAGCCTTGCATCCACCCTGGTAGCAGCACCACGACCTTGGACAACCTCCACCACCACACTCGCCCTCCCCCAGCTTCTCAGACGCCAACACGAGCTCCCGTTGGCACAACGCGGCTGCTCCCGCACTTCCTTGACCGTTCCTCCCAGCAGCACTAGCTATAAGACCACGCGACAGACCTTCTTTGGCCAGACCCGCAGCCCATTCTCTTCCTCTGCCGTCGCACCTGAGTCCCCGCCACCAGAACACCAGAGTCAGCCTTCCACCAGCATCACCTCAACCACCGCGAGTATGAACGGCAACAACACATCGCCGCGCTCCAAGCGCAAGGCCCCGACGAGCCCCCACAACCTGCGACCTCACAAGCAGCACCGCGCCTTGAATGGCAAGCTCTCTGCTGGCGACAACACCCCCGAGATCGAGCTCGAGCACGGTTCCTTCGTCGAAGAAGAAGACGAATCTGAAATCGAGGACGCTGCGAGGCTGAACAGCATGTTTCCTCTGGCCCAGGAGCCTGAGGCGTGGCAGAAGACCATTGAGAACGTCGTCAGCAACGTCGTCTCCATCCGCTTCTGCCAGACGTGCTCCTTCGATACGGATGCGGCGTTAACGAGCGAGGCTACTGGTTTTGTGGTGGACGCACAGAAGGGGTACGTCCAAGCTTAGCACCAATACCAATGAGAGCAAGACGAAGGGCTGACTTGTTGTGCTACAGATACATCTTGACAAACCGACACGTCGTTGGATCTGGCCCATTCTGGGGATATGTCGTCTTTGACAACCACGAGGAGGTCGATGCCTACCCCGTCTACCGCGACCCTGTCCACGACTTCGGTATCCTGCGCTTCGATCCCAAGGCGGTCAAATACATGAAGCTGAACGCGCTGGTGCTTCGGCCCGATCTTGCGAAGGGTAGGGCAACACCTTGATGGGTAAAATAAAGGAATGGACCCGCTGACATATTGACAGTTGGTGTTGAGATTAGAGTTGTTGGCAACGATGCCGGAGAGAAACTTAGTATCTTGTCTGGCTTCATCAGTCGTCTCGACAGGAACGCACCGGAGTACGGAGACGGATACAGCGATTTCAACACCTGCTACTACCAAGCCAATGCTGCTGCAAGTGGCGGTAGTTCTGGCAGTCCCGTCGTAAACATTGATGGCTTCGCTGTAGCTCTACAAGCTGGTGGACGGTCTGACGGCGCTTCGACAGACTACTTCCTTCCCCTAGACCGACCGTTACGAGCTTTGGAGTGCATCAGGCAGGGTAAGCCCGTCACAAGAGGCGATATCCAATGCCAGTTCCTGCTCAAGCCTTTCGACGAGTGCAGACGTCTCGGTCTGACTCCGGAAGAAGAGGCCGCAGTTCGAAAGGCTTTCCCCAAGGACAACAACATGCTTGTTGCCGAGATTATTCTTCCCAAGGGCCAGTCGGACCAGAAGATAGAGGAGGGTGATATTCTCATCAAGGTAAATGGTGAGCGCGTGTCGCAATTCATTCGTTTGGACGACTTGCTGGACTCGAATGTTGGCAAGACCATTCGTCTTCAGCTCCAGAGAGGCGGCGAGGATATCGAAGTTGAGGTTGACGTTGGTGACCTGCATCACATCACCCCTGACCGCTTCGTGTCCGTGGCCGGTGCCAGCTTCCACAGCTTGTCATACCAGCAAGCCCGCTTGTACGGCGTTGCGTGCCAAGGCGTCTTCGTTTGTGAGGCCACTGGTTCTTTCAGGTTCGACAATGCGGACAATGGCTGGCTGATTCAAACTGTGGACCACAAGAAGACCCCTGATCTGGAAACCTTCATCGAGGTCATGAAGACAATCCCAGATAAGGCCCGTGTGGTTGTAACGTACAAGCACCTTCGCGACCTTCACACCCTAAACACCACAATCATTTATGTCGACAGACATTGGTCAGCCAAGATGAAGATGGCGGTGAGAAACGACGAGACGGGTTTGTGGGACTTCAGTGATCTGGCTGATCCTCTGCCTCCCACGCCACCTGTCCCGCGCTCCGCCTCCTTTATTGAGCTCGAGAATGTGAAGCACCCAGCCATTGCCGACTTGGTGCGGAGCTTCGTCCATGTCAACTGCACCATGCCTGTCAAGCTCGATGGCTTCCCGAAGAACAGGAAGTGGGGCATGGGCTTGGTTATTGATGCGGATAAGGGTCTCGTTGTCATTTCAAGAGCCATTGTGCCCTATGATTTGTGTGATGTGACAATTACTATTGCGGACTCGATTATTGTCGAGGGCAAGGTCGTTTTCCTTCATCCCCTGCAAAACTACGCCATCGTGCAGTATGACCCTAAGCTGGTTGATGCTCCCGTCCAAAGTGCGAAGCTGAGCACGGAGAACATCACACAGGGAGCCTCCACCAACTTCATGGGATACAACAGGATTGGAAAGATTGTTCACGCCACAACTACAGTTACCGAAGTTACTGCGGTGGCAATCCCTGCCAACTCTGGTGCACCCAGATACCGTGCCATCAATGTCGATGCCATCACCGTCGACACAAGTCTTAGCAACCAATGCGGAAGCGGTGTCCTGGTCGCAGACGATGGCACGGTTCAGGCTCTTTGGCTCACATACCTTGGTGAACGATCGCCTTGCACCAACCGGGACGAGGAATACCACCTTGGCCTGGCGACTCCCACTCTGCTGCCTGTTGTCTCCCAGATTCAGCAGGGCATCATCCCCAAGTTGAGGATGTTGTCTGTTGAGTTCAGGGCTATTGCCATGGCCCAGGCCAGAGTCATGGGTGTCTCGGATGAGTGGATCCGCAAGGTTACCGAGGCGAACAAGACACACCACCAGCTGTTCATGGTCAGCAAGCGCACCTTCGAGCGTGACCAGCAGTCGGGAGCTCTGCTGGAGGGTGATATCCTGCTCACTCTCAATGGCAAGGTCATCACCAAGGTTTCCGAGCTGGACATCATGTACTCCCACGATGCCCTCGACGCGGTGATCGTCCGTGATTGCGAAGAAATCCACATCAAGGCTCACACCGCTGCCGCCGACGATGTTGAGACTGATCATGCCATCTCTTTCTGCGGAGCCATTCTACACCGACCTCACCACGCCGTCAGGCAGCAGATTAGCAAGCTGCACAGCGAGGTGTACGTTTCAGCTCGCACGCGTGGCTCTCCATCTTACCAATATGGACTTGCACCCACCAACTTCATCACTCACGTCAACGGCAAGCCGACGCCTGATCTCGAAACCTTCCTCGCCACTGTCCAGGGAATCCCAGACAACACCTGTAAGTCTCGTTGTGCCCCGGGTTTAGAACAATTGCTAATCGTACTGCCTAGATTTCCGCTTGAAGGCCGTTACTTTTGACAGCGTCCCATGGGTCATCACTATGAAGAAGAACGAGCACTACTTCCCAACAATGGAGTGGATCAAGGACCCTTCAGAACCTTGCGGCTGGAGGAGGAAGACGTACGAGGGCGGTAAGGTGTTTGAGGGCGAGGGCCCCGACGGTGTGCTCCCCATTACCGAGGACGCCGAGATGGTTGATGAGCCCACCGGCCCCATCTAAGTAACAGAGCAAACACAACAAACAAAGAGACGTTTATGGTTTCTAGAAACGTCGTCGTATTCCCCGACGGCACTACATACTTCTGGCTCGGCGTTACATGCTGAGTATTTATTTGCCCTCCTTTTTTTTTTTCTGCACAAAGGGGGGAAATGACAATCATGGGAAATTTCAGGACAGGACATGGCAAGGCTGAGGGATTCAAGGGCATGGGCAGGCCAGCGCACGGCCATGAGGACAGCATCTAGCTGGTTGTCTTGTATGTACATGTAAAAAACGGGAGATGTAGAGGCGCGTTTGGAAAACGTGGTCCTCATCTACAGGCTTTCCTTCTTTTAGTCTTTGTTCAATACCCGTTAGACTTCGAAAGGAAGTATGTTTGCATGGTATCTCATCACGTTTTATGTTACCCGACGTCATGTGTATGACTTGAAAGATTTCCCAAGCCGGTGGTTTCCAACCCTGACGCGCTAGATGCTCAAATGCGGCGACACGTTTCCCGACGCTGCTTCCGAGGCTGACAGGCATGCCCGACACCCAGGATCCAAAGAGCGCCGCCTTCCAACAGTCCCTGGCCCCCTTCGGTGTGTACGCCGGCTTGCTGTATTCAACATTTTTTTACAAATTCGGCTCTGCGCATCCTCGGATTTCGACATAAAACAGCCAGTAAAATAACTTCTGATGCTGGTTTGGCGATGCCAAACTTTGCTTTCATGCCTCACGTAAGATACTCGGCCACCCTATCGTCCAGGTGCAGAAAAATAAAGACAACAAAGTGGCCACCATGCAGCCAAGGTGGCGCAATGCGTTATGCTGGACCCAATCACCCCTACAACATCTTTCTATTCCTCCTAAGTTTTGTTAGCCAGAATGCAAGAGAAAATATGTTCCTGCATGCAGTCTTATTAGCCTAGCTATTCGTATCAGAGTCGACGCAACTACGTCCTGGTCCCTATTTGGGTAACAGAGCTGACCCCTTGTAACTTGAGAGAAACAAGCCTTAACTCTTATTCGGACTAGCCGGGAATTGGATGGAGAGGTGATGCGATGTTTCGAATAGAGATATCTGAACTCATAGCTCGAGGGAGTTGTCAAAAGTTAGGGATGAGGGGCCAAAGTTTGAAACGCTGGCATATGCCATCGTTTGAGAGCTTGAGACGGATTCAATATGCTGTTTCATTAAGTTATAAGTCACAGATCTGACTGTGCAAGCCTCTTCAGTATGGTCATTCTTTCCGTCTCGCATAGTAGTTTCTGACTCAGTTGGCCCCGGGGTGGTGTCAAACGTGTGCTGGATGTCTGGCTATGGCGAAACAACAGTTTGCCCAACCAACACAGGGCTCCTAGATTGTAAGCATGTGACGGTTTTTCAACAGGGAGACCCAAAGTTCTACTGCCTGATATTGTATTGACGAGACATAGAACATTGTGGAGACAGATGAATGCAGTGATGATGGGGATCAAGTAGTTTTGATATAAAGTCAGGTTTCTGATTGCTGTAAAAAAAAATCTTAGACTCGTCAGGTCCTCCCGCATTAACTCAGTTGCCATTCACTCTTACCATCGCATGAATTGAGCCAGCCTCATTCATTTTCTACGCTACTCGGGTAGTAGTGTTGGTTCTTAATTCGAATTGTCTACTCGACCTTAATCCGTACACACGAATCTCTACTTTTCAGCGACAACTTGGCATACAGACTCATTGCCCCTATTCATTGGCCAACGCAATTCCCTCTTCTATAATCACGATGAAGTTCTCCCAAGTAGCGGTCATTTTTCTCGGCAGCGTCGCGACTGCGTTACCCCAAACCCAGAGCGGCGGCGGAACGGGGGGTATATCGGCGCTGCAGGCGAGGGTCGCTTCAAACAACCCCAGCGGCGACGTCGGCAGTGCCATACTCTTCAGAAGACGGGTCGCCGACGACAATGGCGGGCAAAACGTCCGCCGAGCGAAGAAGAACGCCGGCAATACAGGCGCGGGCCTGATCCAGCAGCTGCAGGAGACTTTCGATAGAAACAACCCCAATGGAACCCCCGCAGCGCCTGGAGACCCGGATGATTTGAACGGCGATGGCGTTATCAATGTTTTTGAGGCCGGTGCTCAGGCGTCCTAGGGATGCCGTTGTCCGTGCGTACCCGTCCTGTTCGATGGCAGCAAGTGCATGGGCTTGGCAACCGGCAGTGCTCTAGTTTGAATAAACACTCCTGCGCTGTAACTGACATATTCTATGAAGTTAAAGTAGTGTTGATTCCTTGTGATATCGTGGATGCAGTGTTTCATGTTTCTAGATGCCCCCAACAAGCGAAAGCACGTCGTTGAGCAAGGTTTCGATGCAAGGTCACATATTCGCTGGTGCATCCCAACTTTCAGACTCAAGGCTTTAAAATGACCAACTTTCTATACTTGCATATGTCAAGCATACGGCACACAAATTAGCAAAAGTCGGTGTTGCCAGAGCATTCCAAGGAGCACATGGAGCTTTTTGCAAAATGTTACCTGCCTCCTTTTCAGTCTTGGCAGCTTCCTGGTTGTTGACTTAGTTATGGGAACAATCGATTACTTCACCGACTTTAGGCACAAAGAGATGCACTGCCTATGTGTTGGGCATAATGTTGATATTAAGACTTTGTGGCTAAATTTGTGGTACGTATGACCTCCACACATGAGGTTTTGGTCCCAACGAGTCGGTATATTGCTGGAGGAGTCGTAAAGCCTCTTCATACAGCTAGCAACGGTACCTATGTCCGGGTAAACTGGGAGACGCTTGCCCGAAAAGGTAAACAATGTGGTCAGATGGGATGTGGTCTTAACTCCGGGGTACCTCCGTAGTCGACGAGTGCTATTTGCTCCCGTCATCAATATCCTTTGTTTCTTTGGGAATTTCCCAAAAGTCCCCAGTGTGATTCGGACAGTGATACCAGTACAGAAGCACAAGTATTCTGGCGACCGGATTCCATTTGTTCTATATAATTATTGTCGCCGCCATGCCAGACCAGCTTGCTTTCGTAACAGTCAGCGAGTCTGGCCGGACCAAGTCCGCAGACCGGTCGCTTATTCGCAGTCGTTGTATGTTGGGTAAGAACCGACAAGAAGGCTCACGACGGTCCAAACAGGCCGCTCGAAAAGCCCTGAAAGAGGCTAGGTTGTCAACGAAAGATATTAGAAACGGACTGTCACATCGTCCAAGGGTTGGCTCATCCGAGACCCAACCTTTTAGTGTTGGTCAAAGAAAGCGATCCGCGCGATACCAGGAAGCACCTGAGGAAGAAAAGAGTATTCGAGATGGTATCAGAATAATGGCTGACCGGCTGCCCCTTCCACCCCCAAACGACATGTCTCTCATCTGTTTTGCGGACGATTTGGGGAGGCCCTCCCAGGAAATCTTGTTCAGGTGTAAGTCAATTCCTCTTCCTTTCTCTAGTGTCCTCATATATATTCTCTAACTTGCATCAGTATTCAACTTCAACACTCTTAAAGGAACTTTCTATCCAATCGAACATTGTGTTGATCTCCCTCGCACTCCTAATTCCGAGGCACTATCATTCTCTTGGATTCTCCAGGATAAGATATTTCTCCATAGTATCTTGTTCTACTCCTCCGCTGTTTACGACCATGTCCAGCAATGCCAACCAGGGAAAACGACGCAGTTTCACCTCCAGCGCACAATCTCCCTCCTAAACGAGGCGCTTTCCCACAAAGACTCGCATCGCAACGAAGCCATCTTCCATGTTGTCCTCAACCTTGCCCTAATGGCAAGTTTGTGGGGTGACTTTGCCTCCACTGCCATACACTTGTCTGGGCTGCAGCAGATCGTTCGGCTTCGTGGTGGGCTTGGATATCTTCAACGTTACCCAAAGCTGCATTTCAAGCTTGATCGGTAAGTCAACAATGTGCTCTGTTCGTCTAGGCGAAGTTCTGACTGCCGTCTTCCTGCTTTAGCCTTGCGCTCTCGTGGTCTCTCGGCACTGGAGGTGCTCCCTCGTTCTTTACCAACCCTATTTTATGGACGTCGTACTTCGAGATGCCGCTGGACGCATCCAGTCAATTTACCAACTCTACTTTATTCAGCATCATCGTTGACTTGAGGCTTGCTATTGTCGTCCAGGATCTCAAACACTTGGTGGATTTGATCAACGGGCACTTGGACCGTGGCTCGCTGCTTAGCGGTTTGCTCTTCCAAGACTCCTTGGGTTCCATCCAGACGCGCCTTGTGCAGCTTCAACACCATCTTAAAGACACCTCGGATGAGTGCCTCCGCCTAGGTATGTTGGCATTCATTTCAACTACACTACGAATCCCCGGCGCAAAGTTCCCGTACAAGTATCTCGCAGAGAAGCTCCGTAGTGCTTGCCAGACTTTCGCCCTAGAAACCCCGACAGATGAGCACCTCTTATTCTGGCTCCTTATGGTGGGTTCAATTTCGGTCTTTGAAGCCGATGAACCTTGGTCATTGCCCCTGTGGTTGAGATTGGGAGCGTCACAACTCTCGTGGGAGGACGCACAATCTCGTTTGCAGACCACCATGTGGATAGATAAGCTGCAAGGAACACTTGCTCAAGCGGCCTTGACAAAACTTAGTCATAATATAGATAGAAACCGTTAAAGATAGGCAATAGCTTGAATCCTTTGCAGTGTTTTAGTTAGTGGGGATGTGACCTCAGGCTTCCAAATCCGAACCTTCTTGGCAGAGGCCAGAGGATATGGAGATTATATGACCCAGATCCAATCAGCAGATATCTTCTCCCGCAAGCCTATAATCTCAGCGGCTCCTAGTTGGAAACCAGCCAGGCCTGTGTGCATCTCTCAACTTTGACTGACTGGCATCGAGGGTTCAAACGGCCTGGAAAACCGAAAGCCGTCATATCTGTTTGATATGATTTTCAATCCCGAAATGCTAACCCTTTGCGACCCATCAGCTCTATAAGAGAAGGGGGATGGTGTAAGTACAGATACAGTCAACCATGACTTAGGTAATTACCTTAGGGGTACGGACATGGGTGATTGAGACCTGAAGTTGGTACACGGAGGATCTATTTTTCCGGTGTCACAGACCCCCGGAGCTTACTTGGATCCCAGGAACCTTAGCTTGGTTCGGGGCACCACCCGCGCTGAACTGTACCCACCCAAGAGGCTCCGATCTGTTCCATCTCCGTTACTCGTCCATCCTCATCTGTTCGGTGTCTGTCTTATCTTTCTTGTATCCTCAGAAGAACGCATTGCTTTACAGGAATAGAGAAGCCGACGAGAGCTTGTAGCCGTGTTTTTTCAATCGCCCTTGTACCAATAGCCTCATTGCCACCAGGCACAAGCAGCACCAACCCATCCAGAGTGTACCTCAAAACATCAACAAGATGGCATCAAAGGACGACAAGGCGTACAAGTATCGCCAGGAGATCAGTCAGGTGAGTAGAACTGGATCGCTGAATTTCTTTGTCTGGTTTCCTTCTACTGTTTTTTCTTCTGTCTTTGCTATGCGTATCCTACCCATACCCGTTGCAACAAGTACAAGTTGGTTTGGAAACCCAACCAAGCAACGTGCGAGGGATATCATACTGCTCAACATACATATCTGCTGGGCCTGGCGACGAACGGATCATGTGTGCGTGTGTGCGCGCGTGCATTGCCTTTAATGATGGCTTCCGGGCGTCCTCTCCCGATAGGAGTCGCTGGCTGCGCAGCAGCAGCAGCATCACATGTGTGATCCGCTTAGTAGTCAGGTCCAGAAACTCGACCTGACCTTCCTCGAGGAAAGTCACCAAGGTTGCACTTGCCTCAGCTGCTGGAAATCCTACTTGTATCTTCCCCAAAGCCAACAGCATATACCGGACCATCATTGAGGACCATTTCGTTCGAAACCCCTTCCAACGCCAAGTTCCAGCCACCGCCAAAGTCGGTTGAGGGAAGACGCAGTCGCAGGCATGCAAAGCCACCAGGTGCAAGAGTTCTTGAGATGGAGATCTCACTTCGACCAAGAGGGTGGCAATTGTCTCGTTAGAAATCTCGTTGGAAGCCTTGAGATGACCCTCGGCATATTGGAGCAGCTCATTGAGCCGTTGACCGATGGAGTTGTCGACATTGAAGCTGAGCCTGTCGCCGAGAAACCACCACACACCCGAGTCTCCAGAGCAAAGGCGGCGATCGCGACGCGCATTGATCGCGAGAATATCGAGCTCTTCCAGTCTGCCCTGGACGAAGTTCGGGGCGTTGTGATCGTTTCTGGCTACAAATCCATCTTTGATATACCTTGTGGGGCGGAAGAGCATCGGCGAGCGAATTTGCAGTCGAAGGGCAAGCGCCCCAGACTTTCAAAGTCGAAAGATCAATCTGATATCGTATTTCCTAAGACGAAGGAGGGCGAGAAACTGCCATATGGCTGGATGGATCGACTTACTAACGTCCTGAAAAAGATGATGTATGTCTCTGGCGAGACTGCCGAGCCATCCGTTGAGACCACGAGCATAATTGAAGACATAGTTCGACAGCAGGTTATTGAGCTGGTAAGTTTTCTTTTAGAGAATTCCACTTTACTTTACTTACACCTCGTCAGCTGAGAAACTGCACTGAACTCGCAGCTCGTCGCGGTGCTCGAGCTATCACGATCAACGACTTGATCTTCCAGATTCGCCACGATCAAGCCAAAGTGTCCCGTCTCCGAACATTCCTTTCGTGGAAAGATGTCAGGAAGAATGTCAAGGACTCAGATGACAAGGGAGGTGAAGCCGATCTTGGCGCCGGTGAAGATCCCAGCGGCGGCGTGGTCCCCGGCGGCCCAGTCGATGATGCAACCAAAAAGAACAAGAAGGCCAAGGTTGGCCTACCCTGGGAACCGTTGTCATTTTACAGCCAAGAAGTTCCTGAGCGCGACGATGAGGAAGACGAGGAGGAGGAGGAAATGAATTTCATCACCCTCCAACGCCTCCGCAAGGCCGATGAGCGCACCAAGGCAATGACAAAGGAGGAGTACGTGACTTGGTCCGAATATCGTCAAGCGTCGTTCACCTACCGCAAGGGAAAGCGATTCCGCGAGTGGGCTGGCTTCGGCATCGTCACCGACAGCAAACCTTCTGATGATATCGTCGACATTCTGGGTTTCTTGACCTTCGAAATGGTACAGACCCTCACCGAGCACGCTCTTAAGGTCAAGGAGCAGGAGGATCTGTTTAAGGCGCAGAGCGGCGGCGAGAACGCGGGCTCCAAGAAGCGTAAGGTGGCAACTGGTCTGTTTGACCCGCCTAGCGAGGGCAGAAGTCCCATTGAACCACGTCATGTTCAAGAGGCATTCAGACGTCTTCAGCAGCGACCCAAGAAGACCCGAGCTATGCTCAACTGCTCAAGATTGCCTCAGCATACCGCTCTCAACATTGTAAGTTTCATTGATTGGGACCTGTCGCATCCGCTAACCCATCGTTTAGTTCTGATTCGTTCGCTCCGGGCGGACCACTGCGAGCAAGGCGGCGTGGAACTCGATTCAAGTTCACACGTCTCCGTCTAAAAAGCCGCATGCATTACTTCGATTTTTTGTTTGTTCATTGGCACGGTGTAAAGATACCCACGGATGGGAAATGGCTTTGGCGTTCGGGGACTCGGATTTTCATACTTCTCAGACAACGTCTTCGGACAGAGTGACTAAACTAGGCAGTCTCCAATTTATAGCTTAGAGAACAGAACAGATTGATTCATGCTCATGCATCATCAACATCATCAACTTGTGACGGACTTAGCGGTGAATTGCTGTTGCCCGCATTGAGATAAACGCATGATACTCACGGGGGGAGCGAGGAGGATATGCGATGAGCAGAAATTCTTTCATCGGCGGTCTTCATTAAGTGATCCTCTGAAGACCCGCCAGTCCCTGAATCCTAACTATACGTACCACCGCATTTGCTGTAGATCATATCCTGGTTCATCCCGCTTGGGCACAAACAGTACCCCGCAGTGAGGCGCAAGCTCCAGCCATCCCACCAACCTGGGGCGATTAGATAAGGCAGACAGACCCCTTCCACGTCCGGAGTTGTCCACTGCCCTGCTTCAATCTCTCTGCCTTGCGTTACGTCTTTGTCATTCGATCCAAGCTTCATGCAATCTCCCTGCCTCAGAATACACCGAAAAGCGCAACATAATGGCACCTCCAGCATCACTCGTAGTGAGTCGCGCGTCTCCCGAATACCCCGCTACCTGTGATGACGACATGGCTTTGCTAACCGTGCTCCTCTCCCCCACCAACAGACGAGGCTCAAGGTCCAGCTCAAGTTGGCCATCGCGCGGCTGCGCATGGTTCAGCAGCGCGATGAAGCCATGTCAAAAACGCAACGGCGTGCAATGGCGCAGCTCCTCGAAGTGGGCAAAATTGACTCCGCGCGCATCCGCGTCGAGAACATCATTCGATCCGACATCACGACCGAGCTGAACGAGATACTGGAGCTGTACTGCGAGCTATTGATCGCACGCGCGGGGCTCCTGGAGGGATCGACGTGCGACCCTGGCTTGGAGGAGGCGGTCAAGACCGTTATTTATGCGGCGCCCAAGACGGAGATCAAGGAACTGCAGGTCGTACGGACGCTACTGGGCGAGAAGTACGGCAAGGAGTTTGTCATGGCGGCGATGGACAACTCGGACGGCAAAGTTTCGGATAAGGTGGTCAAGAAGCTGAGCGTCACGCCGCCAAGGGAGGAGCTTGTGCAGGGATATCTGGAGGAGATTGCCAAGGCGTACAACGTCGACTGGCCGAAGCGGCCCAAGGCAGACGAGCCACCCGACCTTCTGGACGAAGACGAGGACGACAACGACAGCCCTAGCGGTGGGATTGGTGTAAGAATACCCGAGGGCCCATTGGGGAACAGCTCTAAGGTGGCAAAAGAGCAGGAGGAGCTGAGCAAGGCGACGCCGCCGAGGACGATTGGGGGTCCCAGCAGTCCGTTGACTGTCACACCGCCGCGGATGACGACGGATAACGTTCATCCCAAAGTGACGCTCAACTCGCTGGAGCTTAAATCCAATAAGAAGATGGACGCGGCGGCACAGAAGAAGTCGAATACCAAGGGACCTGGGGGCAGTGTACCTGATATCACCGAGTTGGAGAGGAGATTTGCGGCTCTCAAACGGTGAAGTCGATATCATTTTGGTCAGGGATTGGCAGTTTGATTCCAAGGGGGCGGGTCTGGTGGGATTATAGGACAAGCATATTCTGTGTTCAATATGGTCTAGGCATGGCGTGGAATTAATTATTGTTGCGAGCGTTCTGCATTCGTAAGATCCGTTTCTACTCTAACATTATGAACCTCGTCAACATGATTGAAGAATTATAACAGACCGTATTAGCCGACAAACCTTGGAGTCAAGCTTAGAGACAGCAGTGCCTCGATTGAAATATAGTGAAAAATGTATGCTTGTGCAGAGCCAGGAAGGTATTGGTGAATGGGTTGGTGTGTATCTCAAAGAAGGAGGAACGGGTTGTGCCTACCTTCTGCAAGTCAAACGGGAGGGGCATTCATAACCTCGAGCTGCTTCTTTCTCCTGGTTTCCTACCCGCCTCAGTCCAACTTGGTCCCTCCCCGCGACCCCAACCCCTTGGCCCACTCGTATTCTGAGTTCTTCACGGTTTTCCCTAGCCATCACATACCGCCACACCGATAAGTCATATTAACTTCACCAAAGCTTTATTACTGGTTCGCACGTCGATCCGATACACGGTTTGTCGAGGCTTTGGTCCAATGTTACCCTCACTATGCGATGATCTCGAATCTGACTTCTTCACGTTATCTCTTTCTAAGCCACAGCTCTGTTATATGCTCACCCGGGTGGCTTTAATATTCGGAAGCCCCTAAGTATCTCCCGTGGCTGCGGTTGTGAAGTGCTCCCATTCACGCTGCCCTGCTTGAGATCAAGCAGTATTTTGCCCCTCTCTTCATCCAATAGCCAGGTTCGTCAGACCCGTCAGTATGTCAGATGAAGAAGCAGCTATCTTGGGAATTTCCCCGCGCGAGTTCCCTCTTCTGAGCCAGAAGGAACTAGAACGAGAGTTGAACGCCCGCTTTCCCGAGTATATCGACAATGTAACGCTGCTCGGCATCTACACGAAGTGGCTTGTGAAGCAAGTCCCTTATCTTGGACTTTTTTCTCACAGGGACTCCTCCAAAACCATTCGGAACTGTTGCAATTACCTGAGCTCAAAGAAGTATGACAAGGGTATGGTGATCAGTGCCTTCTCCAGGCACAAGAGTCTCTACCTCAAGGACCGACCCAAAGGGATCAGGACGTTCAACCTGGCCAGACGAGACATTGAGATCAACTATAAGATATCGCCCGACCAACCCCCGAAGCCGGCTTCTTCGCACGCCACCGAAAGTTCCGATACACAACCAGCTCTGGCCCATCAATCCAAGCCTCCCTTAATTTCGGCCCAACAGACCTTGGCGACACCATTCACCCAACCCTCTGGAGGTTTTTGTCCAGAGTCCGACGAACCAAAGCTGAGCCATCGACAAGAGCTGCTTGCCCGTCTGGAAAAGCTCAAGACCAAGAATCCGCTAGTCAACACGATAATTATGCCGTCCTCGTCCGAAAAGCAAGTACCTCCTGCCAACTACATCTGTAACCGCTGTGGAATACCAGGTACATATGATGATGCCTCTTAAGGGGACCGTCATTAGACTAACAAGGTGAATAACAACACAGGTCATTTCATCAAGCAATGCCAAACCAACGGCGACCCCTCCTATGATCGGCCTCCGAATAACTATTTTTGTCGTCTTTGTGGTGCAGTCGGAAGCCACTACTCTCAAAACTGCCCAAAGAATTCTGAGAACACAACATCCAAGGTTGCCGAACCAATTCGGAGCAGACCTCACTGCAAGTCAAAATCCAGTGCTGGCTCGAAGAAGAATTCTCCGGGTGCATCTTCGCTCTTTCATATCGGAGCTGAAAACATGAAATCGCAGAATGCCGCCGTGCGCACTACAGAGACTTCTATCGAACAAGCTTCCATCGCCAAGAAAGACTGCAGGAACGAGGGACCAGCCCAACACATACAATCTCACACCGATAGTCATCGACCTGGACCTCAAGAACTCACCCTGGCAGGTGGGGGACCCCTGCGATCTGGTAGTAACACCGATCCTATCGGACGTCGTCGTCGTGTTGATTCGTACCGTCCCAATGATTCATACCGCCCCAGCCTCACCTGCACCAACGATCAAAGCGGCAAGATTGAACAGCCTTGCAAGAAGGAAGCGAAGTTCTACTCTCAGACTACCAAAGAACGCTTAGATGGCAGGCTCTCTCCTTGGGAAGATATGCAACTGCCGGCGAAGAAGCGTCATCGAGAAGACTATCTCGCTGATGAAGGTCTACCTTGGGACGACATCCACAAGCCACTGAAGCGACAACGAGATTACCCTAGTGATTCGCCTTCCGAGCGTATTTGCCTCTCTCGCAAGAGCAACTCGATTGAAAGCCCGGATCTAGAGCATTTACGGACCTCTCAGAAAGACAACATGGAAATGAACAAGGTGCTCGATGAGGAGCTTGAAGTGGCTGGTATCATGGCAGATGCCTTCCTGGCGAAGTTGGAGAGAGAGCTTGCCCAGGAGTCCGATTTTCAAGGAGTAGGCGCCTCAATTCATACTGGGATTATAGAGGATAGTGAGAACCCTGTTACTTCTCTCAAATCCTCTACTACTCAACGTCGCTCTCTAGTAGCACCAGCCCCAAGTAACGATGGCGGTGTGTGTATGGCGGAGACCCCCAAAGATGTTTATGCGTCGGTTAGCAACCTCGGCAGCATAGATTCCGCCTCCCGTGGCCCAGTCATTGTCTCGTTCCAGACTCTGAAGCCGCTCCAAAGAGATCCTCCATATGACCGGTGTGTTCTGGATCTCTTCCGTGGCCGGGAGCATGAAAACGTCTATGTCAATGTGCTTCGTCGCCGCACAGCCATTGACATGTACGAAGAGACTGACGAGGAACGCACGGCCACAGAACTATCGAACCTCACGGTTTGATGATTGCTGATTCCAGGTCCTATCAGGTTCTGTTTGGGGGGTTCGTCCAAAACTATTTAAGCTCGACAGTCAAACGGTCCGTATCTTTTTCATCTGGATTTGATTTTTATTTCGGGTCCTTGAGTTGCGAAGGCCGGGGTTTGGGGGTAGCAGGTTGGGAGAGTCTTTGGGTTCGCAGTCAGTTAGGTTTGATGGAAGGGCATTTTCGAACCCTTATAGGTTCCATACTTGGTCCCAGCCATGTATCTAAGCGGCCGAAGAGCACTTGCCGAGGTTTTCGTCTTGAACTTGGACCCAGCAGGGTTGCGTGGATAGCAGCTGGGCGAAGGGTTTCGAAAGACGAGGCAACGCATCTCTGCTGCTTTTCCGTTAACAGGGGAACAACCCTTGAGATTTGCATCATAGCCCAATGTTTCTCCAATATCAATAATTGCCAAATTACGTCAAAGTCGGTGCGCGCGTGTCGCCTTTGACTCAACTCCAGACTCCGGCCCATCCTTACGCCAATACAGTATACCCGAGACACAGCATTGTTCCGCCAACATCTCTGGGGCGAGTATAGCTCGCACCCGAGGGCGTACTCCCAGGACTCGTCCCATCCTCCACATACCCGGCCTCTTCCGGATATCTTCAGTCGAACCATTTTACTACTCCAGCTTATCCAGATGCTCAAGCCTCGTCAGAACGACCTGCTTGCTCGTCTCTTCAATCTCCCCGGCCAAAAACACTTCGTCGAGGATGGCGTAGACCTTGTAAAAGTTGAAGACAAGGTCGAGCTCGCAGACGTTGCCGAAGAAGGCGTCGAGGACCTCGACGAAGAAATGGATGGCCTCGAGGAAGGCCAGCTCGTTGTCGTTCGTGTCTACGCAGGCGCAGAAGAAGAGGCCGGCGTAGCGGCGGTAAACGATCTTGTTGTTGCGGAACTCGACGAAGTTGGACTGGTATTTCTGGTCTCGGGGAGCGACGAGGCGGTGGACCTAGCGACGGCGGGCGAAGTTGTTAGTGGCTGACTCGGATACAAGTGGTTTGGAGAGGAGGGGGAAGGGAGGGGCCAAGCTCACCTCGCCCTTGAGCTTGATCTTCTCGTCATCGCTGTATGGCGCGTACCATTTCGCAAGACGGGTCTTGCCCCTGGATCGCGAATGTCAGTCGGGTGCTCCGCTTCCTTCCCGTAAAGGGCAGAGAGGGACGTACTGGCGGTTCTGGATTAGGATGAAGGACAGCATTGTTGCGGAAGTCGTAGTCGCATGTCCCTTTGGCCTTTTGCGATGTCGACGAAGCAGCTCCCCGACGTTTGGTTCGCCCCGCGCTCAGGTTTGAGAGGTGAAGTCGGCGGCCACGGAGCTCGGTGCGGGCGGGTACGTACCGGAGGGCGTGCTTGCTGACCGGTGCTTGCTGCAGCAGTAGCAGCAGCACTGAGCTCAGGTTTCCTTCACATAACTAGTGAACTCTGTTCCTTCCCCTGAGCGGCGCCCAGTGGGGGGTGGTACCTACTGAAAAAGATACGTACCGAGACTAGCGCTGGTCGTACCACGGGCTGGCTGATTGCGACCCACCTCCGATGGGCCAAGGACCCAAGGGGACGAAGGGGAAGGTATAAAAACTACTCGACCCCCAGCTCTTTTCCAGCCTCTTTTCCTTCTTTTCTTCTCCATCCGAGTGCAAGGGCTTTACGCGTATCAGTGAGGATTCGTCCGAGATCGTGTTTTTGCTAGTTGAAAACTATAACTATGACCACTCCTAGTTGGCTTCGGCCGGCTAGGGAATTTTTGGAACCCTACCAACTTTCTTCTGGATGGAGAGATTTTTTAAATGCTTACGCTTTCATTGCTTGCGGCCCCGTGTTGGGCCGTGGTGAAGAAGGGTTTCCCTTAGCAACCAACGTCAAATGTGTGTATCCTCAAAGAAGGCCGCCACCTCATTGTCATCGTTCGCCGTCCCAAGAGAAAATTGGAAGGGCCCTCGCGATGCAAGAAGACGTAGTCGGCCTTTTTCGTACACCCCCATGCCCAGCTCCTATGACGACACCCAGTGACAATCTTAATCCCCTCACTCGCGCTCGCCTTGAATGCATGGTGATTTGCCTGGCCTCGAATGCCTTCCGCTCTGGACCAGGCAGGCTCCTGCCTGGTCTTTTCTGTGATAGGCATCCCGTTGAGGACAGCCTGGTCCTAGATACTTGATCCTCTTTCTCGTCCCCGGATCCAGCTCATATCAACGCGTAGGGATCCATTGCGTCAAACGAGCTGCCTCCGAGACCAACCTGTCGCAAGCCTAGCATTATCCTACTTCCTCAGGAGGCACAATCGCCGAATCGTTCTTTCTCTTGGCCGGCTGTGTTCCAGTTTCTGTCCAAAACAACATGGAGCCGGGCATGCAGAGTGCATCCATAACCCCCTCCCCCTGGTGAAAACACCACGACCTCAAAAGAAAGCCATAATGTCCCCAAATGCAGTACATGCATTTTTATCGTCATTAATGTGAAATGACCCCCTCCTACCTGGGGAAGGAGATGTAACCGAAACACTGTAGCTCGTAATTTGGACGGACAAGACGGCTCTCGTCAAGAATCCCACGGCTCACCTGCAGCAACGTTGGAATGGCTGGGCGCCGGCTCTACTTCGACGTCGCCACTCCCCACAAACCACGGAACATTTTTCTGGTGCCAGGGACGAGGAACAAGGGGCTTTATTCGGCAGATTTGCGTCGATGGCTGGTGGCCAGGGGGGGCCTCTCGTGAATCAATGCTGGACGACTTGACGCGGAAATAGAGAGCTTTGTATGTCTTGATGTATATAAACTAAATGGATCTTAATGCGAACTTGTATGTCCTCTCACAAAACGGAACGTCTGTCTGGAAATGCTACGTTACACCTACCTACACCCACCTGGTGATTGATAATAGTGAATGGAACAGACACCTGCAATATTATTCTCGAATCTTTAATAATCTCCCATTACATCGACAGAGCGTCTCTGCCACCATTCCCTCGCCGATGGCTCCGACTCTACGTATCTGATATACCCTCTCGGACTTACGCACTCCAGCCCTCTGGTGCAGAGCGTCTAAATGCATCAGCTCCAATCGACAGCCTTGCTCACAAATTGTATCCCAAGCTGAAGTCGCAACGTATTCATCCATCATATCTGGCAGTGGCTGGGAGATTCTGTCGCGCTCTCGCGCCCTCCTGAATCGACCTAACAGCGTTGATGTGAAGATGGTTTCATCAATTGTCAGATAGAGGGCTCGAAGACGCCGGTTCTGTCCTATTGATTCGCAAATTTCTGTCAAGTTCCAACCAGGCTCGGAGACGGCAATCTTGATTGTCAAGTCCTCAAGCAAAGGGCACGTCGAAGGGAGAGAGTCCACGTGTTGTGGGGTGAGTCCCATCCCGTCCCCTGGCCACCGGGAGTGCAGCATCGGCCTAAGCTTGAGCCTAAGCAGCGATGCGCCATGTTTCAAGAAGGCAAGGTCGATGACCGATGAACTCAGATAGCCAGCGAGTGAAAGCGATGCCAACGCAGGTAGAGCGACAAGAAACTCGACAGCGGCACTATCTAGAGTCTCCTCCCTGCGGGTGTCCTGCTGAATACTGCCGTATCCGCCTAGATTTAGATCAAGATTGTCGAGACAGGGAAACCTGGCGCATTGGGACAAATATTGCAACTCTCTTGTTCCTACGCTCAACTTTAAATGGCGCAACGCCGCAAAATCGGTCGCTTCGGACCAGGCCCTCAATCTCTCTGGGCTCGTTTTCTGTAGCGACAAAGAAGGCAATGAACCGAGGTTTGACGTGGTAACGGCTTCTAGGGCTTTCCTCCAATGTATTCGCGTCTGCTGGAATACCTGAGCCATGAGAGCCTGTAGCTGATTCTCAAGTTCCGCGTTGTAGTTTGGCTGGTGTCTGGCGCCGAAGGCCGGTTCCAGGTTTACCATCTTGAGGCCTGGGGCTAGACCGTTGACCAGCTTAAGAACAGCAATTTCGTTGATGTGGCCGGGAATCATCTGGTAGTACTCTTTGATCGAAATGCTCTGTAGTTGCGGTGACAATATAAGGGAAATATCATGCGGATCGAGCGCAGCGCCGTCAATACAGTGAAGGTCAAAGTGCCTGAGATCTAGTAGACACTCAGTGTGACGATCACGAAGCGCCTCGACAAGATGGCGAGAAAAGCTTGTCTCGTGCTCTACGACCAAGTTGGTTAAACCGGTCAGAGACACCAGCAGTTCGACCATGGGAGCCCACGCGTCAGGGTTTACGAAGGCGTCGCGAAGCCGTCGGTTCTGGGGGTTTTTACGTTCGTTCAAGGCCTCAGTGCCAAATGAACTCGACATAAAATACACCCGATTAGGTGAGTATAAATCACTGTGATGGAGTGTTTTGTCCTCGAACGTCATCTCTAGGCGTCGAACATGCCTCGCAGAATTTGTACGTCCAAGTACCTCCAGCCACCTGTCGACATCTCGCCGTAGCTTTTGGGGATGTTTAATTCGAACGCGTATGTCGAGAAACAAATAAAAGGTGGCGGCGGCATGGCAAGCCCTGCTAGTCAGGGCGAGTGACGATAGATCTGATCGATGGATGCGGTTGAGATGTGCCGCAATGCTGATCAGGATTTCGGCCGGGAGCTGGTCCAGAGATCCGATGGCCATTTGGTTCGGTCGCCTTGTCGTCATCGCAGTCGTAAAGAAGACATCCAGCGATTGTGAAAGGTTCTCAAAGACATTGCGGTGGTTTGCGTCAGCAGAAAAAAGTGGTGAACCAAAAGTACCTCGGATGAGGTTGGTTCACTTGCATTGTTTACCAGAAGCGGGTTGGCGCCCTGGTAGGGAAGGAAAAGATTGGTTGGATTAGGTAGAAGGCAAACCAACCAACATCAATCAGGAAAGTATGGGCCGGGTTCCAACCGACGGGGATACGGGGACGGGGCCGGGCTGGGAAGGTGTTGGCCGAGATGGTTGTGCCAAGGAGATGAGCTTTTTTTGCTTTTCCTACGAGCGGTTGCGCCTTGGATAGGAAAGAGCAATCCGGAAGACATGTCTTTATGGCCAAACACACCTCTTCGTCCGCAATCATTCGTTCTAGGTGTGCGATACCGAGCTGAGTCGCATTTGAGATGCTGGCAAATGAGCCCATTCGCTGAGCAGAAGCCGCCACCAGCAAGACACTTATTTAATTGTCTGATGGTTCGATCAACAAAGCTTCTTTTAAGCAATCTGGAGGGGAAAAGTATCCTGGGTCACTCACTACACCTCGTTGGCATCTTCCATAGTGAACCCGATTCCTTTCCATCCCCATGCCACAATGTAGTGGTCAGCGAGCAACTTCCACTCCTCCACCTCATCGAGGCCTTCCAATCGATCCACCCGCTCCTTCTCCTCAGATGATACCCAACCCTCCCAAATCCGCTCGACGGTTAACGCGTTGACGTGTTCAAAACCGGCATCACTAAGTCGCTTTGTTTGATCCTGTGGGAGCTTGTAACTTTCTAGAGTCGGCATACGTATTCTCCTTGCCGCTAGGTTGGATGTCATCATTTTGCCAAAAGGATCATCAGGTCTGATGGGCTCGTAGATGATGATGGCGAGGTTGGAGATCTGCTGCTCAAACCAGGCCACGACGTCTCTAGTTGTGGTTGTCTCGAGGTAACAGAGGCAGCATTCTGATATCAACAGAGTCGGGATATCTGTCCTGAGGCCCGCCAGAGGCGATGCGTTGCTCTGCATCAGGTCCCGGAGGTCACGGGCATGGCAATAATACTTGTCAGACGCGGATGGTTGGCAGCTCCACGACCCATCCTCCTCAATCGAGGGAACTCCAAGGATCTGTCGCAGGGGGGGTACAGAGTGAACTATGCGTGCCTTTTTCCGAACCGTGACCGGGAAGTCTATTTCGTGGTAGACTAGTTCAGGCCGGCCGGCTCTGGGAAAGAGACGGAACGGACGCGTGTCGGTACCAGCACCGAGTGAAATGATCTGCCTCTGATTCGAACCAGACTGCACATTGCTGTGTTGGGCCAGGAAGTTGTCAATGAGGTTGTCGAGAGCAACGGTTCTCGTGTAAGTGCCTGGAAGGGAGGTCAGCCTCCAAGTTGGACGGAAGCAGACTTTGACACGGACCTCGGTTGATGATGGGTAGTCTTCGGGGAGGAGGGCCCGCCAAGTTGTCAAGGAAGAACTGGGCGTACGGGTCGGCGAGGTATCCCGCATTGACGGCACTCAAACGGGAGCCGGCGGCATCGTCGTCGGTGCCCTGAATTGTCTGATCATGGGTCGGACCCGAAGAGGGGGGGCCGCCGCCGGCGCCTCTTCCGCGGCCACGACCGATCCGGCCACCCCTTGCACCCCGAAGGGATAGCAGATTCGGGATCGAATTTCCGGACATGAGGGACGGTGTGTCGGAGGGGGGTAGAACGAGACGAAAGGTATCCCAAGCGCAGCGTTAGTGAAGATGCGGGTGACGTAGGATGGAAGCTAATTACGAGGTGGGGCGCCTGGGGCCAAACGACCTGTGTACCTGGCATGTAGCTGCATGCCGTAACGTCTCGACGCACAGTCCACTTCTCTGTAAAGGGACTGTTTGAATGAGACTCTGTTCCCTCCCCCAGATGCACCTACAAAATAAAATAAAAATAAAACCCGACGGAGGCCTTGGGTGGACAAGCCGGAGGCTTTCAACTGTGCAACGGTCCCTCCACCGCCGAAATGCGGACGCTGCAGTTGGCCTTCAACACGGAGCGACGGATCATTCGTCAGCCAGTCGTACCGCAGTGCCTGTCAAAACAAGATGCATGGCAACCATTGGCGGGTATCCAAGACAAGTGTCCAAACCATCTCGGCTGCTTCGGGCGTTGGCTGCGGCTGTGGCTGGCACTTTGGCACATGGTCTCACCACCTCACCACTCATCAGGCTGCGGACACATGTACAAACGCAAAGCAGGGCGTTCGCCAACCTGTGGGCCCTAAAACAGACTGGGCGGTCGTCTAATATCTCGGATGAATAGAGGTTGTTGAAGCTGGCGAGCAGAATCCGACTCCATCCTGCAAACAAGGATGAGAAGGACGCCAGTTTGTTCAAGGAGCCTTCGGAGTCTCTCTCGAATCCGTTGAAAAGTCCCAGATACCCCCACGAGATTTATCCATTTCCCAGAAGGCAAGCGCATTTTTTTCTTTTTCGTTTCTAACGCAAGCGCCCCGTATTCGCACCGCAGCCTTGTCAATGGTTCAACTTTGCCTGGCGCCAGTATTAGATGCTGCTTGACTACTATCATTGGCTCCCGACTGGAGGAGAGTCGGACCAATATTGCTGGTACTGCAGGTAAGCATGCACGCACGCGGCGGGCAATACGCACCCCAACAGCCCTGCCTGGCGTGGCGTGCCTGGTAGTCGGCCTCGACTTTGCCGGGCTCTTTTATGTGTCGCGTTTTCGGTCCTTCGTTTACAGGTTCGCAGGGCGAGTCGTCCCAGGAGCAAGAGAGGGTGGAGGGGCACGGCGTGGCTGTGTCAGCTTGCTGCCTGCTGCCTGCTACCCGCTGCTACTACCCATGGACCCCCCTTCCCAGAGTCAGGCAGCTGGACTCTCCTGCAGCAGCAGCGCGCAGTGACCAGCGGCTTGCATTGTAATAAGTGAATCCCAGCGCCCCAAAGTTCGTTTCTGTTTTGACGTCTGACACCCCATCCGTTCCCGTCCTCTTTCTTTTTAATTACCACCTCTTCTTCCAAACATATCATCGCCAACTCGCTACTATTTCACTATTTTTCACCCGAGTTTCCAGTAGAGCTGCCCAATATGCTGCACCACGTCGCGAAAGCGGTTCTCAAGAGGGCCGTAGAGAGTCACGATGTTGAGGTCCAGTACCCCCCGTGGGCCGGTGCCGTCTTCTTGGTAGAGTTCATCGTCTTCCTCCCCATCCTCTTCTGGGTAAGCTTTTCCAACCCCCCCATCGCGCGATGCCGTGTTACAACAATCCCCCCTCTAACACAAAGACCAGACGGCCTACACCCTTCGCCAAGTCTACCCCATCTTTGCCATTGTCGAGGACGAGAACCCCCCTGCCTACGACCCCGTCAACTTCGTCGATGACGAAGCCGCTGCTGCCGGCCCAGAGCCACGCAGCGACGGCCCCGTCCCCACAAAGGTCACCGAAGGCCGGCCCACCACCGTGACCTCGTCCCTCCGCTCCATCAACCGCCTCCTGAGATCTAACGGTGGTTGGCGCGCAAACTTCCGTGGTTTCTTCTGTCTGCTCGCCCAGGTCTTCGCCACCTCCATTCTCTACGGCATCTTCAGCGCCTTCCTCCACCCCGCTATCGCCTCCGTCGGGACCCTTCTCGCCGCCCTGTCTCTTGTCCAACTCAGCACTGCCTGGGTCCACATTGTCATCACGCCCCGGAGCTCCTTGCACTTCTGGTCCCGCCTCCCGCCCTTCAAGCGCACCTTCGACGCCACTGTCCGCCCTGTCGTCGTCTACTGGGTCGCCCAGCAGTTCGCGACCTGGGTCCCCGTCGCTGTCGGCTACCTCCTCGGCCTCGACCTCCCTAACCTGGAGTTCGGCAGCAAGCCCCAGGCCGCCGACGCCTGGAAGAGCGTCGTCATCACCATCATCAGCATCGCCTTCCAGGTCATCGTTGTCATCCCCGCCCGCGTCGTCCTCGTTCGCGTCCAGGCCTCGCTGATCCCCGAGGAGGCCGACACCATCATCCCCTTCGACCGCTCCTTCGAGGGCAAGGTTGAGCCCCGCGTCGTCGGTGGCAAGGGCTACGCCACCATGGAGGACGCCTGGCGTGGCTTTTCTCGCGCTGCTTGGCGCCGCCTGGTCATTCTCTACGTCAAGGTCTTTGCCGTCTCCATCGCCGCCTTCGCTCTCATGGCTGCCGTCGTCGTCCCTGAGCTCATTCTCCTTGCCGAGACTGTCCCCTCCAAGAACTAAGTCGTCGGTTTGTATATGCTGGTCGTGTGACTGCAGATGCCAATTACGGCCATGTTGACGTCTAGCTGCGTCTCATTTCTCATGATTTGACCTGCGGTTGGACACGAATAGACTTCGGCGACATGCCACTTTCCTGCATTCCACGAATGTGTACCGCGTACAAGAGTTTATAGGATCAGGCGATAGGTTGCAAGTCGGTTCTGCCAGGACATGCTTTTTGTGACAGTTGGAGGATTTGTAGTAGTCAGACAGCTCTCCTAAGTAATACCAACACATACGTACCCCCATTTAATTGAAACAAATAAAACATTGAATGTTTCCCCAGTCACTATGAGCAATTTGGCAGCAGCAGCAGCAGCATGTCTCTCTTTCTAGTGTCATTAACCGTCAAATGTCTTGGGATTCATAAGTAGTGAGGTCTGTCGTGTCATTACACCAAACTCCCCAGACTATGCAGCAGCGGCACACTCGCAGACCGGCTGTTCTTTTCCTCCATCAGCATCCTCCACTCTCAGCCATTGTCTCCTACCCCACCCTCTCCGTCTTCTTCCTTGTCCACCATTCACACCTGATGAGCATATCGGCGAACGCCTTTAGTGGCCTGCGGACGCTCCCGTAGATCGATCTATCCACCCTTTACCATCTTACCGGCTAACCCCCCATAGACCAAAAGACAAAAGACCGCCCAGAACTGCTTGGGAACAGCAAAATCCAAGAGCAGCGCAAACCGACCGAATGAGGGTAGAAAAATTGACACAAAGGATACCTTTCCCCCTCCCAGTCCGTCTGTGTCTGCAATGTGAAGCTCGGTCGTCTAATCAACCTTTCTCTTCCAGTATACTGACCAGGGAAAAAAAGAAATTGAAAAGAATATCCGAGGCAAAAGAGAGGGTGAAAGGACAGTCGCCGCCAGGGTCAACACAGCGGGGGGTATAGCGGTCTAGTCCGCACCGAGCTGTCGTCTATCGCATACTTTGTCATTTCTATTGTAAGGGGGGGCCGTGAGTGTGCACTTCCCAAAGATGGCAAGCCAATCTTGTGAGACAAGGGACAAGGGCAAAAGGGGCGTGAAGCAGTCTAAGACTTCTGGGAGAAGAACCAGCTGGTGCGCTTGCCGGCACCGCCCTCGTTTTGCTGGATGTTGTTAATAACGGGGATAGACGGTCCCTGGGTGTCACCACCACCGCCACGAAGGGGCTTGGCAATGCGGCTGCCCGCGCCGGTGAAGCTGAAGCCTCCGAGCGACGGAGAGTTCAGGCCACGAGTGCTGCCAGCCTTGGCAGCCTCCAGCCTCTCTTTGACGGCGGCGAGCTGGACTTCAAATCTACAAGGCACCAATCGTTAGAAATGGGGCAAGAAATAGGGACCGAAAAGGAAATGTGCGGGACTGGGGCGTTGACAGAATCAAGGGACGCGTGGGTCTCATACTTGTGGTTCGCAGACGCCATCTTCTCCTGGCTATCCTGTAGCAGGCTCTCGAGGCTCTGGATGCGCTCGTTGCGGGCAATGAGCTTGCGCTCGGCAATGGCAACCTCCTTCTTGAGTGCCGAGTTTTGTTCGACGAGCTGGCGCTGAACCTGGGTCAGCTGCTCGAGGTTCCTCTCCAGGAAGGCCATCTTCTTCTGCTGGGCCCGGTTGTTGGATGACCGAAGCACGTTGTTATACTGCTCTCTGGTCTCATCGAGAGAGATCTCGAGCTCGACCACACGCTCGCAACGGTTCTGGAGATCGCGCATGAGGCTCTTCTTCATGATGTCGAACTCGGCAATCTGTTGCTGAATGGACTTGCCGTTGGCCATGGGGGCAGTAGTGCCTGCCTTGACTCTCTGCTGGAGGTCTTCAATGAGAGTCTTCATTCTCGAGTTCTCCGCGGCCTTTTGCGCAATGTCGGCCTTCAGCTCGTCCACGAGCTGCATAGAAGTGGTCTGCTTGTTGGAATAAGCACCCTCCAGGCGGGCCTTAATCTCCTCGACGTCACTCTCGCCGAGGTTGCGGGTGAGCAGCTCCTCGTATTCCTGCTGGAGGCTTTGAAGGCGGTCCTCAAGCTCGGCCCGGCGGCGGGCGTCCGTCTCGTTTGATGAGGCGCTGAATACGGAAAGCTCAGCTTGCCGCACGATCCCTTGGATCTCGACAAACCGCGACTTGAGCGACTTGAGCTCATCAGGGTTGACGACTTCGCCAGTGGAGCTGACTTCGTGCAAAGCCTCCAGCTGATTGATAGCTTCTGAAATAGCTTTCTCGTTGTCGCTAAAGACATCAGCGCCAAGGTCAAAGCCGGCCATCATCTTGGCCATCTTCTCGGCCTTCTTCTTCTCCTTCTCGTCGAGGACTGCGCTCGTTTCCTTGGCACTCATCTTGACGTCGAGGAGCTGCTGCTTGACCTCATCGAGCTCCGTGGTCAACTCGGCGTTCTGTTCCTTGAGCGCGTCCATGGTGATAAGCGCCTCCTTGCCCTCGAAGTTCAACCGCTCGAGCTGCATCTTGACCTCATTCACCTCGACATGGAGTTTCTCGTTCTCCTTGCCGGTCTTGGCATCGTGCTCCTTCAGGTAGGTAAGCTCTTCCTTGGTCTCTCGAAGCGCCTTGTCTGTCGTGTTGTACTGGCTCTCCTTCTCGGCGAGCTGGTCTTGAAGCTCATTCTCGCGGCGCAGGAACTCGTCGCGCTCATCCTTGTCGAGGGGTAAGCTTGGTGTTCCCGACCGCTCTGAGATTGCTGGTGTCTCAGCCCTGCTATCGGGTAACAGGCGGGATGGCGTTGAAGGACGAGGCGCTTTGGCTTCTGCTTTGGCGCCCATGACGCCATCTGCAGACAGGGGAGACACCCATTTATCCTTGGGTACTGACTCTCCAGTGCGCCACAGCTGGACCTCGACCTCCAGGTTTGAGATGTAGGTCTCAAAGGTTGAAATTTGGCCTCTGGCCTTGCCAAGAAGAGCCTTGAGCTCGGATGGACTGAGCTCTGCGTTGACCTTGGCCTTGTTCTTGATTGCCTTTGCACGGGTACCGAATCGCAGAGTACTGAGGGTTTCGGAATCGTTGTAACTACTCGGGGAACAGTTGATAATGAGGGTTGTCCGACTGTTACCTCCCAAAGATTCTTGCAGGATACGAGTCAACTTGGAGTCTCGGTAGGGCACGTGAGAGGATCTGCCGTCGGTCAAGGCGTTGATGACCATGCCGAGAGCGCTCAAACTCTTGTTGATCTTCTTTGCCTCCTCCAGGGTTTGACCACTGGCACCTGTCTTTCCGACCTTTTCGCTACCGGCCAAATCGACCAGGAATAGCTGGCCACTCTTTGCCGATCCGGTCTCGACGTTCTTCTGGGTAATTGTGACGACGAAGATGGAATGTGAACGGGAAGATTCTTGGTTCATGTTGGTGGCGGCGACAGCTCGGGCGTTTCCACCTCTTCTCATGACCTCATAGACCTCCTGGACGCTGGAGACGTAGACCTCCAGAAGTCCCTTGACGTAAACACCGCGGTTCTTCTCTTCGTGGACGGGAAGGTTATCGTTCTGGGGCGCGAGCAAGTCGCGAATTCTCTCCATGTAGATTTCCATATAACTAACTCGTACCGTGTACTCGATGGTGCTGGGGCTGGACATGATGCTAGCGAAGATCTGTTCGATGATGCGGGGAATAACACCTCGGCCTTCCTCATCGTCGATACTGGAGCCCATCATGGTGTAGGACTTTCCGGCACCCGTCTGACCGTAGGCAAAAACCGTTCCATTGTAACCGTTGAGGATATCGTCGACAGTAGAGCGGATGGAAAAGTCGAAGATGTCGGATTGCTTGCATTTCATATCGAATACTCGGTCGAATGTGAAGGAACCCTGCGCCTCTTTCGACTAGCAGACATGGTGTCAGTAGGCTGCCCGCAGGCGCGCCGTCCAGTACCGAATCGGGGATCACTTACGTCGAGGGTACAGGTTTCCTCGCCATTGAAGCTGACGATGGGCTGGCCGCCCGACTCCAGTTCCACCTTGTTCTGGGGACGGAATCGGGCCACGACCTTAATGCTGTTGTTTGCGCTAGACATGGCGACGGTATTTCAGACCCAAAGGCGTCGAGGCCAAGGTCATGGATTCCGATCGGACGGAGTGTTGCGAGATAGGGGGGTTGCGTGCGAGGCACTCGGCGGCCGCAGCTCGGCAACAAGGGGGGGTTTGCGTTGAAATGACACACAAACCAGGCGGGATGAAATGACGGTGTGCAGAATGTGGGAATGCTGCTAGAATGACATATCGCAGGTGTTGCAGAGCGATAAGCAAGGGGGAGGATAGCGACAGCACAAACCAGCAGCAGTAGCAGCCAGCAAGGCAGTCGATCGGAGGGCGAGAGGAAGTGGGAGAAGGTGATTGTTTGGGCTTGGGGGGATTTTGGGGGGTTGAGATGTAAATTACGGGGACGCGCTAGAAATCGCGTAGAATTATTTGATTGCAGCGAGACTGGACGGATACAGATTACAGTCAAAGAAAAAGAGTCCAATCCGGTAGCGGTCCATCACTGGTGGTTTCATCCCCACCTCACCACCAGCACAGCCGAGGGGCCCGTCCCTGAAAGGCGAGGTTCCCTGTCCGTCTGCTGAAAGTACAGCACGCACGGCGCTATGCAACTGGCTACCCACCGGTCATCACAGGCATTTCTGCACAACAGCGCATTGCGCACTAGAGAGCAAAGGTCATCGGCCGGGCACGCGACGAGATTGAGATGGAGGTTTGGCACGGTCGGTTCCCAGTAATTGGGTGGGTTCCTCCGCTTTCGCAGATAGGTTCATAATAAACAAGGTCGGGCCGCATGTTGTACAATAGATTTGGTATTTCGCTACTATGAGTACCCAAATGCACTTCCCACGAACTCCCCTGTAAAGCCAGATGAAGACGAACCTAACGTCACCGACGGTGACTCGACGAGAAGCACGACCGCGAAACGCCTACCGCAACATGGGGTCGCCCCAAAAGCCATTCAGAGAGGACAGCACGAGCCGAAACGCCAAAATTCCCCCCACTCCCACCTCATCGTTTGCCCCAGCTGCTTAATGCGAAGCAAACCAAGAAACATGTCTGGCCAGCCCTGGATGCCGCCCAGGTCAATCTGCCCCCGTATGGCCTTTTTTTTCCGTCCCGACACAGGCCTGCAGTCTGTTCCGTCGCCGGCTATCCCCTGCTGAGATGAGGTAATGAATATTGTTCATAACAGTCGTTCGCGTATGTGGTATCATTGCATTCTAGTCCTCCCAACTCTTCTCAACTGTCTCCCGAACACGCTTGGTATACTCCTTTCGGTTGTCCTTGTACAGGTTCGAGGCTTCCACGTTCGCCGGAGAGCCGGTGTTTGGGTCATTAAGCAAACTTGAGCAGCATGTTAGCCTCACATATGCACTAGATTTGCAGATGGCTCCGCGGTTTCGCCAGAAGTCGACTCACCTCTGAATGCTCGTCAACACCGCCGCGACATCGTACGTAGGGCTCCACCTGTTTTGCAGGATATCGAGACAGAGTTCTCCTGTGGCGTAGACGTTGGGGTGGAACATCTGGCTGATGAACTTCACCGCGGGTGGCTTGTTGGGGTACTGCTCCTCGAACTGCATAACCAGTCTGAAGGTACCATCTTCGAAGGGCGTATCAGCAGGTCCGATAATCACCGCGTTCCTGGAGGAGTGAGTCGTTGTCAGTCTATATTGAGTAGAAACGGGTGGCCGGCAGGCTCGGCAGGTTACCGGACATACCAGGTCATGACGTTGTCTGGGACGGGCGAGGCAGAAACACCGGCGGGAGGATCGGTCTGCATGCGCTGTTTCGGTGGTAAGAATGCAATCGTTGATGGCGGAAGACACGAGGGTCCTAACTCACCTTGAAGTCACGCATCAAGCGACGGCGGGCGGCTGTAGACATGGTGGCGGACGTTGACTGATTACCAAGACTGAGGGGTCGAAGGCCAAGACAGCCGTCGCAAAGGAGAAGGGCAAGAACAGCGGAAACGGTTCCTAGAGTGCGAGTGAATGGATCGGAATTCCTGGCAGAAGTTCAGGAATGCTGGAGTCTTGCTGCTCTACTGGTTGAGGATGTGTGATGAAAGAAAGGCGTGGAAACATTGAATGGTTCACGGTCCGCCAGAATGGCACGGCAAGCACTCCTACTACACCCACCGCCTTCCGCTTGGGCCAATCGGTGGGGGTTCTATTTTTGGCCAATCACGACGGGATTAAGCGCGAATCAGACCAACCCAACCCGGCCGAGCAGCACACGAGTCGAGCCCACTCTTTTCAGTGACGTTCCGAGTCTCGAGCTGGTGCATTTAGCATCTGATGCAAACACTTTGTCCGTCGGCGTTTGCTTTGTCATGTCGCTGACAATTAAGCCAGTTGCATAAAAAAGGTATTTGCATCATCATACATGCAACTAGCGAGGTTGCCTTTTTCGTCTGCATGCATGAGCCGTCTCGCCGGGCTCTGTAGACTCATTTGCACATACATACGCCACGCGACAACCAGCCCGCAGACGATGAGCATATGCCGCGATATTCCGGGGAAGGGGTCTTTTCGAGGTGCAGGCAGTTACACTGCTGCTGTGGAAGAGGAACTTTGTACCGGCCAGACCTGACCTGATTCCGCCTTTCCGAACTGAACCGCCCCCTACTCCCACGGCCCGGGGTGGGGGATCGGTTCCCCAGGGACCTGGGGATTGGGGGTGACCTCACGAAGAAGCTCGGCCCCGCCTGTACACCCCCCCCCCTCTTAAGCCGAGGAAGACCGCTGACCTGGGGTATTGCTGTCCCGCGCCATCCACATGCTCGCCTCCATCCCTCTCGAATTATAGCCGCCATCTCATCTTTTCTGTTTCTTGTAATATTTTCTCAAATCGCAACTGTTTGCTTCCTTTATTGCCGCGCGATCTACCCACTGCCACCATATCAACATGCTTTTAAGACAGTCCTCCAGGCTTCCTGGCCAATTCGCCAGACAAGCGGCGGCCCGCCAGTTCTCCACAAGAGCTGCACTTCGGCAAGAGATCCGGGACGCATACATCCTCAGTGCGTCGAGAACCCCGACAGCAAAGGTAACCACAAGTCAGTAAGGGTGCACTTGAAGCCAATGACTAACACATTAGCCAGTTCAATGGCTCGTTCACGAATGTGTCTGCACCAAAGCTCGGCGCCGTCGCCATCAAGTCTGCCCTCGAGAAGTCAAAGGTCCCCGTCGATAAGATCTCCGATGTGTACATGGGCAACGTGTTGCAAGGATCAGTCGGACAAGCGCCGGCTCGCCAGGCCGCCATCTTTGCTGGCCTTCCATCAAGCGTGGAGGCCGTCACCATCAACAAAGTATGTGCATCAGGTATGAAGGCGGTCGTGTTCGCCGCGCAAAACATCCAGTTGGGCCTGGCGGAGGCGCAAATCGCCGGTGGCATGGAGAACATGACAAAGGTGCCATACTACGTGCCCCGCGCGTCCAGCTTACCGCCGTTCGGGCATGTCAAGATGGAGGACGGCTTGATCAAGGACGGTTTGACCGACGTCTACGACCAATTCCACATGGGCAACTGCGCCGAGAATACGGCCAAGAAGTATGAGGTCACCCGTGAGATGCAGGACCAGTACGCCATCCAGTCCTACGAACGTGCCCAGGCCGCATGGAAATCGAAGGCCTTCGCCGAGGAAATAGCCCCAGTCACAGTCCCCGGTAAGAAGGGTGACACTATCGTCGAGACCGACGAGGGATACCTCGACGTCAAGTTCGACAGGGTACCCACTCTCAAGCCCGCATTCGTTCGCGACGGTACCGGCACCGTCACCGCCGCCAACTCGTCCACACTGAATGATGGTGCCAGTGCGCTGGTTCTGGGCAGCAAGGAGATTGCGCAAAAGTATGGTTCCGGATCCCGTGTTCTGGCCAAGATTTGCGGTTCGGCCGATGCCGCCGTTGACCCCATTGACTTCCCCATTGCGCCGGCCAAGGCGGTCCCCATCGCGCTCAAGAGAGCAGGCATCACCAAGGACCAGGTTGCCATCTGGGAGTTCAACGAAGCTTTTGCCGCCGTGGTCAAGGCCAACGAGAAGGTGAGGGTCACTGCATTGCCGAACTGTTCAGCCGTTATTAACTCATGCTGCGTAGATTCTCGGACTGGAAGGTGCCAAAGTCAACCCTCTCGGCGGAGCCATCTCCCTTGGTCACGCCCTGGGCAGCTCCGGATCGAGAATTATCGTCACCTTGTTGCACCAGCTGAAGCCTGGCGAATACGGCGTCGCGGCCATCTGCAACGGAGGTGGTGCCGCCACTGCCATTGTCGTGCAGCGCATCGAGTCCGTGTAATTGACGATATGCCGGACCTCATGGTACTAGTCCCGGCTGTATTTAGGTTGTGTTCAAAAAGGGGGCTTCATGATTAGCCTCGAGTGTGACTTTGCACTGCTTCCCGCTCAAATTGCGGTAACCATAGCGGATCCAATGCGTGGGTGTTAGGAGGTGTAACTGTGTATAAAAAATTGTCGAACGAGCCAAGTAGCAAAAGTAAACTGTTTGGTCTTTAAGAATATCTCCTCGATTCACGACTGGATGCAGGGTTGACCGCCATCGTCGTTCAATGCGAATTAAATACCTTGGTACATAAATTTACAGGAAGTTGGAAAGGAGGAGCTAGAGAGTCCATCGGCTCCATCCTCATCGGGACCGTGGCGGGGCAGCACCGACCTCTCTACCGAGCACACACCCCTGCCCCCGCTCACCGAAGAATCCACCTCATACCTGAACTCACTCACCTTAAACCTTCATTCATCGTCGACTCTCATCACGAACCGCGGGCATCTCTCATCCTCACACCCACTCCGCGCCCGCGCACCCCTCCGTTTCTCTCGACCCTCTCGCGCGAGCCGCTACACAATGTCCCTCCTAATACAATTCCTCACTCAGATTCGCACATTCGTCCGCGCTCAAAACACTGACGAGCTCCGCAACTGGCTCCTCGTCGAGCCCAACGCAAACCAACAATACCACGCCCTTGCGAACGAGCTACGAAATCAGTTCCGCTCATCGCCACGCGATGCAAATGGCGGTAGCGGTGGCGGTAGCAGCACAGCTCTCGAGAACACAATTGAGAAATGCCTTCCCGAAGAGGACGACGTGCCCGAGGGCCAGGGATCACCGTGGCCGGGCTTCGTGACTTTTATGAAGGACTACATGCTATTCTGGCGCGACGTCGACTATGATGATTTACTGGGCGCGCACACCCTTCTAAGCGGGCTCGTAAAGTGAGTCTTCGCCAATCTCCGGCTTCTTTGATCCAGACGAAGCACCGATTCCCGGAAAACACAACGCTTCATCGACGAGACCACGAAGAACACCATGACTGACGGCCCCCGCAGCTCCTGCAGCACCGCCTTTGCCCACCCAACATACGGCGGAATGCTCCTCAAGACGGCAATGTCGCTCTGCGAGTCCCTCTCGCGCCTCACCATGATGCTCTCCCGCCGCCCGGACCTCACGAGCAAGATCCGCAACGTCGATGCCGACGACCGCAAGTCCATCGCTGAGTCCTCGGCCGAGATCATCCAGAAGATCTTCACCACCTGCCTAACGGACCGCTCCAGTACACGCTACAGCAAACCCGAGGGCAAAAAAGTTGGAGTGTACATGTTTGCCAACCTTGTCCTCAAGCTCCTCTTTGCCGTGAGTCTTCCTCCCAGCCTCTGCCTCATTCCTTTTCTCTCACACGTCTCCCTCGCCTGGTCCCCAATTTCCCTCATGTTATTTATCTTCACTTTCTGTTCAACTCATAACGGACACCGCTGACGACCCCGGAACACAGTGTCGAAGAACACATCTCGCAAAACAAATATTCACAAACATCTCCACAAACTCACCGCCCCTGTCCCTCTACCCGGCCTCCCAGCGCGTCACCTTCCTCTACTACCTAGGGCGCTTCAACCTCGCAAACTGCCACTTCCTCCGCGCGGCCCTCTGCCTCGAGGAGGCCTACCTCCAGATCCCTCCGCCGCTAACGTCCCACCGCGCCCTGGTCCTCGGGTACCTGATCCCCTGCAATATCTTGCTGGGCCGCCTCCCTTCGCAGCTCCTGCTCTCGCGCCCCGAGGCAAGCTCCCTGGCGCCGGTCTTCCACCCTCTGAGCGAGGCGATCCGGAAGGGCGACTTCGTGCTGCTCCAACACACCCTCGCCCACCACGAAAAGTACCTCTTCGACAAGGGCCTCCTCCTCGTCCTGACCCACCGCCTCCGCCCCCTCCTCTGGCGCTCCCTCGCCCGCAAGACGTTCCTCCTGACCTACGCCCCGGGGCCGGACGACTCGAACCCCTCGAACACGAACCGCCGCGCCGCGACCCTGGACCTCGCGGACCTGCACACGACCTCGACCTACCTCCAGCACCGCCTCGAGGGTTACGTCCCCTCGAAGCGCCCCTCCTCCTTTTCGTCCTCGGCGGCGTCCCCCGCCTTCCTGACGGCCGTCTCTCACGACGCCTCCTCGACCCTCGTTCCTCCCCCCGGGGGCCCCAAAAAGCTCCGGCCCAACGAGGGCTTGATCTGGGGGAACGCGCCCGTGGAGATGGACGACGTCGAGATGAACGTTGCCGTGCTGATACAGCTGGGCTTCATGCACGGCTTCGTCGCGCACTCGCAGGGCAGGTTCGCCGTCATGGGCGCCACGAAGAAAAGCCCCCTCGTGGCCGGCTGGCCGACGCCGTGGACCGCCATCCGCGAGAGGCAGTACGAGGAGGACATTGACCTGGACCATGTGCCCGGGTGGGTGAAGGGTTGAATGAGAGGAGAGATAGGCAGGGTGGGAGGGGGGGGGGTGGGGTTTGCGAGATATTTTGGACAATGGAAACACATGTTTTTGGTATAGAATTGCGACGTCGCCCCCGAAGGAAAAAAGGAGAAGAAAAAAAAATTGATACCCCGTTCTCAGATCATTCGACGCCTTGCTTTTAGAGCCTTGTCATCCATCGCCCATTCGTAGACAGGGGAGGATGAGTTGGGCACGCTATAAGCATAAGCAGGGGACCTTGGTGCATCTCCTGTGAAATGAGCACCTAAGAATATCGACATGTGTCACGTGTGCCGGTATAAGCTGTCAGTGTGAACGCTTCATTCGTTGTTGGGGGCCGTCTTTGAATATGGCAGGCCCTGGCTACTCTATCCTCATCTGACCTCTATCAAATGGTTACGGAAACAGATGAAGGTGGCACTCAACAGTTCATCTCGTGTATCATCCTCGAATCACGTCTTCTCCTATTCTGGGACGGGCTCATCCACAAGCTCCCCTGCTCTTGGGCACCAAGCCAGCTATCCTACAAAAAAGTCTCCCCAAAGAATCATATTTCCAGCTCCAAGGTCCCTCATCACCTCCATGTCATGACTGATGTTTCCATTTCACATAGTACTTCCTCCAAACGTCCTCGAATAATAAACAAAACAAAAAAATAATTCGTACGTAAATGGGTATAGGTGAGAAGCAAGCCGATTCTAAAATGTGTAAATGCCCTCTGGAAGAGAAGCCGAGTAATATACCCGAAAGAAAGCTTTGCCAGCTTGTGCCGTTGGCACAAGATTGCTAAGACAATAAACACTAGACTGCCGCGGTGAGATTGCGGTGTCGATATAAACGTCCCGATACGTTGCAAATGATGAAGTTGCCATCTGTTGTCGGCATATATGCAAATTTTGCCGCGTGGCTGTAAGCGGCGGCGGTTTGAAACGAAAAAGAACCAGCAACACAAAAAGGTACGTGGCAAGCGTGCTTGCTTGCCTTTGGTTGGAAGGGTACATCCGACCGAGCGGCGGGCTGTGTCCGAGACATCGAGGTCGGAAGGCGACAGCAAAAGGACGGCGCTGCGTCATATTGACAAGGCATGGACGTTGAAGTGAAGAACAAGCTGTTGTTGCTGGCTGGAACGAAACGAAGAGAGGCTACTGATGTGTAGTCGCAATCAGTAGAGGAAAGTGGCAGCTACAAAGGCGATGATTAGGCCGGCAATGGCGCCGCCGCCTTGCTTGTTGCCTTCATTCTCCTTTGAGGTTGTCGCAGGGGCGGACTCTTCCGTCTCGGTGGGGGTGGTAGGTTCAAGCGTCGTCACCAGGGATACGCGGGAAGTTGTCGCTGAAGTGTCGTTCTCGTGGAACATACCAGGGATGACGGTGGCAGTCTCGACGGCGGAAGTGGATACGGCGCTGGAGGACTGGGCGCTCGAGCTCTTGGGGGTTGGCGCAGCGGACGAGGAGGGCGACGGCGTGGGTGTCGGCGTCGGCGTGGGTGTAGGAGTGGGAGTGGGAGTAGGCGTCGGCGTGGGGGCCGCAGACGATGATTTAGCTACCTTGATTTCAACCTTGGCATCCGAGTCATCCGAGTCGCTGCTACCAGATCCGTCGAGGGGGAAGACGACAATGCGACCCTTCTTTCCCTTGGGAACAGTAACGACGCAGTACTTGGCGTTGCCGGCGCCGGTGCCTGCAAGATTGCTAGTCACTTCTCCAATCGCATTGGCCGAGGGATCGATAGAGCAAGGAGTGCCGTTGCAGCCACCGTCGGGACATTCGATCTTGACTCCATAAGTAGGCTTGGTGTTCTTCAACGCGGAACCTTCCCAGATAGGGTTGTAGCCGAGGGTGACAAAAGTGCGACCTTGGCTGTCCTGGTTGGCTCCTGCCACGTAGGCAGCCCAGTTACCAACTGCCTTGGACGAATCGCCCCAGATACAGCCCTCATCCGTGACGCCTGGCGGGTTGATATAGTAGCTAGAAAATGTTAGTTCTGCTATACATGCCGGGCAATAATCCGGGACTTACTGAGCACTTGTGCCGCACCAGTAGCTGGGATCGGGCACAGCAAGGGTGATGGACTTGTCAATGACGCTGGGGATAAGCATGGCCTCATTGCCTGGCAGAACAGTCTGGCAGAACGACAAGGTCTTGCCGCAGTTGTTGTAGACCTCGACAGTCCCAGCGCCATCAACGCAGTAAGGCGAGTTCTTGATTGGCTTCACAGCCTTGCCGTCAGAGCCGCAGTAGAGACCACCATTCTGAGCCGGTCAGCCATCGTACACAATTGTGCAAAACACAAGGGATTCTCACCATTGACGAGGGGTACGTGTAGGAGGAACCCGGCTCCCATTGTGCCATAACTTTACCCGGCTTGCAAGCAATGGGGCAGTAGCTTCCCTCGACACAGGCCTGATCAGGGCTCATAGCGAAGCCCTTGTTTGAGGCACCCGGGACATTGACCAAGTCGCCGTCGCTGGGCAGACTGCAGATGGCCTTGCCGTCGGAAGTCCTCTCCACAAGAGCCCTCTCAGCAAGCTTCTCAATCTCCTCGTTAGAGCCAAGGACCGGCTTCAGGTTGTGAAGGTGGCGGTGAGAAGCATCGCGCGCATCGACGGGCTGGGCAGAAAGAAGAACAAAGGCCGAGCCCAGGGCGGCCTGGATAGTAGAGAGCTTCATCTCGGAAGCAGAGTCTCGTTGCGAGTCGTGGTAGCGTCCTCCAAAGATGATTCACAGTAAGAGACAGGTGTTGAAGGTCGGCGCGTCGCGCAACGTAGTGAGCAGCAGCGGTGGAAGTTGGCGTCCGGATCCAATACTATAACATCGAGGCAGCGAATTGAGCAGCAACAGCGCGCGCGCGTGTTGAATTCGTGACGAACGTAGTTTCTTGGAAAGCGAACGACGGATAGCGAATGTCGGTGTAATGAGCGGAACGTCTCCAAACAGAGACTGGGCAAGGCGTAAGGATGCGGTGCAAGGACGAGAAAGAAAGAGGAGAACGAGCGTGGGTGGAGATGGTAGGATGGGCCGACGATGAAATGAGAGAGAGCAATCAACCGGGGGCCATTGAGCCTTGGGGCTTTTGGCCGCAAAACAGACGACAGAACCTTGCGCACGATCTTCCCCCTGTTGGGCAGACGGGGGGGAGGACCACTGGTTTGACCAGGGCCCTTTGAGGGGCGGCGCAAGGGTTCTGGCTGCTCATGGCGACATTGGGCAGTGGTGGTCGCCGGCGATGCAATAGTTGGACCGGGGCCGGGGAGACGGACAAGGCTCGATGTGAGAACTGGGACAAGTGGGAGTTCAAGGATTCGAGGCCGGGGGAGATGAACATGGCATGGTCCCTCGACCCTGGACGGTCTCGCCAATCAGAGTCAGCCGTCATCTCGGCAAAGCTTGACTTATTCATCCTAGAAGCCAATGAGACGCGCCGCGCGAGCAAGCCGTTGCTGCCGTTTGGACCAAACGAAATTAGAGCACGGTCCTCAGCGCACGGAAGACCGCTCGAGACTCCAGTACCTGCATAAGTGTGCATATTCCCGCACATTACCTATGAAGTCATGCACAAGTCTGTGATGGTTGCCCTGCAGGTCCCCGCTCCAATTGGTGGCATCGACCTAGCCTCCCCCCTTCTTCCCTCTGCTGGCGTTGGGAACTGGGAATTACCACACAAAAAAAACAGGGGGAAGCCGCACCGCTCGTTGCCCGGCAAGGGGTGTTACTGCTTTGGGTCATCTACAGGTGAGGCACCTTGCACCATTCACATTTTGAGAGCCAGAAGGTGCACGCAACTGGCAAATTGGCAGCCGGTAACGGCAAAGAGGTGACGAGAGGGAGGGAGAGAAACGGCCGGGCGCAATGTCGCACGCGCTTCTGTCATCCAATCTTAAGCTTCAAGCTTAATCGATCCCACCTGCCAAACACTGGCCGTCAGGTCGCACTCAAATCTATCTGGATCGAGACCTCGAAAGCGCTCTCTCACTCACTCACTCTCTCTCTCCGCTGCAGCCGCTGTGCCTCCGCCACCTCCTTGAACTGGATCTCGCAGCGTAGTGTTACGCGGCAAATGGGGTGGGAAGGTCGCATGAATCACGCATTTCCTCTGTGGGAAGTCCAACGGTTTGCCCGCCACCGCTTTGGAATGCGGGAGAACGCCTTCTTCAGTACCGCGCCGGCGCCATGATTCAGCGGTCTTGCCTTCTGCTTCTGGAAGAACAACTCACGATATCTGGAACAGGCTCCACCGCGCTGAGGCCTAGCCAGCACCCAGAGGTGGATCGGTCTCCCCCTATCAGGCCAAGAGCCAGCCCGAGGGAAACGCCGTCGGCGTTGAATCGCTCGCTCGCGTCGCACCACATACCGAAACGTGCTTACTCGGGTCCCTTTTTCAACCTCGTCCGACTCCTTGTTCAACCAGGCCACCCCCGAACAGACGGGTTTCTCTTCCCTTTGCGTATGCCTTGTCGAGCACAATACTATGGTACATGTACATACGTAGTCAATGTGCACAGCTTGCAAGGGAGCCGCCCCAGTCCTCGCCAAGGTGGGCTTGCTGCATGAGCCTCATGTCCTGGGACCTCCACTACCCTCAACACACGTGCTGTGCACTACACCTACAAAGAGACAGAGCAATTTCTCCAATGAATTGCTCAAGCGACTCCATATCCATTTCCCCTGGGTGGACGAGCCAACGGCAAAGAACCTGCCAGCAATCGTTCGGAGAAGATCTAGTGTATCCGCGCCCGTGCGATAGATCTGGGGTGGCACCTGTCGCTCGCTACGTCTTCCTGGGACAGTGTTGCCGAAGCAAAGAGATTGCAGACATGAGACTGTGCCAGAGTTGGCATACCTGACCCCCAGACTAGCCCAAACTAGCCCATACTAGCACGCCTCGATGCTTCTGCAATAGTCCGGGACCGGGAAACGCCACGACATAAGCTCACGAACAGGCATCATCTGCAGCCAGACGATTCCACATCAGTCAGACGTCGGCTCCGCATCTTTGGTCTGCCAGTTGGTTTCCACTCAACGTTCATCCATCCGGCGCCGGTTGTTTTTGAACCTGAGAGCCCCCCGGTGCTTCGTGTCTGGTTGACAATTCAGGCTACTTGCTGATCACTTGCAGTATTGGGCAAGAAAAGCCTGCGCTTTGGTTTCTAGCCCTCAAGCGAGGTTTACGGCCAGGCTAGGTCACGCCACGCCCGCTATTTCTCCCGCCTGGTTTGATGAGATGGAGCACGCTCTTACCCGCGCAGATTACTACACTACAGGCTACCCTATATCTTATTTGGATTTTGTGATGATAATGTGACATGGCCGAAGCTGTCATTGGTTGGATTGAGCTTGAGCGACGGGACGAAATGCGTACCAGCCGTATCGGTTGCCGTCCAAGTGGCAGTTGCGCGCTGTAGTCCAGTGCTGGACATGCCGAGGAAGCATCTACGAATGTCAAAAACGCCTGGTCTGGCCTGGGTTGATAGTCCATGACCAGCGGTACGGCCACTAGTTGAATCTACTGGAACCGGAAGCTCGATATGCTAGTTGTCTTTTTGTTCTTTTTGTCCTTTTTTTCCTTGAGCGAGCTGGAAATTTTATCGCAATATGCACTTGGTTAGTTGCTGATGAGGCTTGCTCAATTCCCTCATTTCCAAGGGATATTTGTTTCATTTGGTATACGCGGCGCCGTTACGTTTGAAATTGGCCCTCTGTTCTCTCGGATTAAGACTTCGCAAGTCGACCATTGCCAAGAGACAGTAGGCTTCGGGACAAGCCAAGGGAGATTCTCTTCGCGTGTCTACGATAAACCACTGGCCATCTCAGCATTGTAACATTGGCCGGTTTCTCATTTTCCTTGGGGCAACTAGCGAGATCGCGTTTCGTCGTCCCATCCAAGCAGTGCCGGGCTTCGAGCGGATATCGTCTGAAAACTAGACCGTACCACCGGGGCAACAACAATAACCTCGGCGTATAGCTTAGGAGACTACACGTATGACGTTGTATTACTATCGGCGAGACGCCGGGCGGGCATCATTTGGAAACTACAAGCCCCATGAATACCCGACTAAACGACGTTCATGTCATTCATTACTAATCCGAGCCCAATTACTTTGTCTAAAAGTCATTCAGCCAGGCACAATGTCCATCATACACCGCAAGACATCGAGTCGTCGAAGCAACCACTCGCTAAAACGGTCCCACGCCCGACCTGGCTTCTGATCTGGATGGCCCTGCCAGCAAGAACCCTCCTTATGAATAGATCCTCTCCCGTTGATATATTGATATAGGACAGTCCATGGCTTCCTTGACACACCTATAACTGCAAATTTGTTCGGTATTCAATGGCCTTCGGGCAGGAAACAACCAACAAGAGATTGGTTGACGCAACAACCAAATCATACCAAGCCACAAACCGGGGGTTGCAAACACATGCCAGAGCTAGGGCGTTGCCAAGTAGCGGCGCTGAAGCAAGGAACAAGCCATCAACATCTGGGACAACGAAGCATCGCTCTCTATGGAGGCAGCAGTGACATGAAAGGTGTAATGAGAAGAATTGTGTGGGATGGCGAGTGGTTGTTTTTCACAAGCATGGCGGCCCATGTTACTACCTCCTGTTCGCCCGTTCACGAGCCCTCCGCACGAATCGGTCAGAAAGAAACTGATTTTGAGACCGGGGACAGGACGGAAGGAAATGCAGTATTTTGAACTCCTCCTTGTCTGCCAGTCTGATCATTGCTCATGGATGCAGCCGAACCTGCCTATAAACACGAATGTTGCCCCCCTGTCTTTACCCCAACTTGACAACTTCCGAACCCTTTGTTAAACAATCGTAAAGCAAATTATAACACGGCGATGTTCGCCGGGTCATCAAGAAACAATGCTCTGAGTTACTGGATCAATTCATTCTGCCCAGAATTGCATTTGCCCCATCATAATCCAAGGCGGCTCGGCTTGCTTTCCAAAGATTCACCTTCTCTTTTCTGAGAGGATCCGAAGCCTGTTCGACGGTGGTCAGATTCTATGTCTCAAAAAGATCGGCCTGCTGGGGGGAAGCGACGCCCAGTTAGCGCTCGCATACAAGCAACAACCACATTAGAGCGACCGCTTCAGACAATCCCACGGCCTTCGTGCCGGCATCGACGTGGAGATAGCGCTGGTTTGACGAATTGGGGTCTCGAGACGCGGCCTGGGTCTGCAGCTCACCTGCATGCGATGCTCCGAAAACTGCGTCATTGCCCTGCCCCCACGTTCGCGATCGGCAAGAATGCCGCTCAACAGTAGCATCAGCGTCCACCTCCATGTCGGTAGACCATTTACCGAGCTTGAGAATAGGCGATTTCCCCTCATTTTCCGCGGGTTCCCCTCTTCCCCACGGGGTAATGGAATCCTTTACATACCGGAGGCGTTCCTAGGCCGTTTTCTCGGGGAAGCCGTCTCGTAGTCATTGCTCGCTCAGCACTCCAATCCAATTCCCGCCAGATATGAACAAGAGCATAGACACCATGGACGCGAACAAGCCAAGCATAGAACAGGATGAGAACATTGCAGCCGGTGATTACACGGGTGCCTTGAAGCCCACGGCTTCAAACCCAACTCCCCAAGAATGGGCACAGCACTTCACCGGTCAGGATGAAGCATGGCACAAGGACATGGACAAGAATCTTCTGCGCCGTGTAGACCGTCGGCTTATGCCCACGCTCGTTGTCATGGTGAGTGGTCTCAAGCCCGGCGGGATGTGAACCCACTAACACGAGAACCCCAGTATCTCCTCAACTTCCTCGACCGATCCAATCTCGCACAGGCGCGGCAGGGAACGCTCGAGGAGGACCTTGGCATGTCCGGCACCGACTTCAACCTGGCAACGTCCATCTTTTTTGTCGGCTACCTCCTCATGCAGCTTCCCTCCAACCTACTGCTGACCCGGGTGCGGCCCTCCTTCTACCTCGCGTCGTCCTGCTGCCTCTGGGGCGTCGTGTCAACGTGCAACTCCGCGGCGCATTCGTTCACGCACCTGATTGTGATCCGCTTCTTCCTCGGCTTCGTCGAGGCGCCTTTCTTCCCCGGCGCCGTGTTCCTCATGAGCTCGTGGTACACGCGCGCCGAGCTGACCCGACGAATCGCATACCTCTACGCCGGCAACGCGCTGGCCAATATGTTTGGCGGGCTGCTGGGCGCGGGGATCCTCGGCGGCCTCGAGGGAGACATGGGGATCGCCGGATGGAGGTGGCTCTTTATCATTGTGAGTCCTGTCCCATTCCCGGGACGAGAATGGTCGCGGATTGCTAAGACACCGAACAGGAAGGCGTCGCCGCCATTGCGTTCTCGCTCGTCGCCATGTGGATTCTGCCCGACTACCCTCACACCACAAAGTGGCTGACCGACGAGGAGCGCGCGTACGCCGCCTGGCGCCTGATCGAGGACATCCAGGAGGCCGACACGTACGGCGAGCAGAGCATCATGGACGGCGTCAAGATGGCCGTGCGCGACTACCGCCTGTACATCTTCGTCCTGATGCAGCACGTCAGTCTGGTGTCGCAGACGTTCCAGTACTTCTTCCCGACCATTGTCGGGACGCTGGGCTACGGCAAGATCAACACGCTGTGGCTCACTGCTCCCGTCTGGGTAGGTCGGCCCAGAGACGAACCCCCGGTGACTTATTCTCGGCCTTGGCAGCTGACAACTTCCCCCCTTTTAGTTCGCGACCTTTCTCATCTCGCTCTGCGTCACCTGGTCTTCGGCGAGGACGAAAGACCGGTCCCTCCACATCGCCTGCCTCACGCTTCTTTCGGCTGTCGGCAACGCCATCGCCACGGGCTCGAGTAGAGTCGGAGTCCGCTACTTTGCCATGTTTCTCATGCCCATGGGCGCGGTCTCGGCGTGTAAGTCTTGGTTTTGTTCCTTTCCTCCCTCCCATGTCTCGGGAGTTCCGCAGCTGACTCGAAGGGCTCGCAGACCAAATCATCGTCTCATGGGTCGCCAACTCCTTTCCTCGACCGCTCGTCAAGCGCTCTGCGTGTATCGCGATCGCCAACATGATAGGTAACACGGCCACGATCTACGGGTCCTATCTCGTGAGTGCTTACCGACCCATCCACCTTTGGACCACAGATTTGCTGATGTAACGGGCCAGTACCCCAGCAGCACGGGGCCTCAGTACGTCCCGGGGGGTAGTGCCAATGCCGTGATTTGTCTCTTGGTCGCGGTGCTCGCGATCGTCCTCCGGTACCTGCACAAGTGGGAGAACAAGAAGCTGGAGAGGGTGGAGCAGGAGGCGGCAGATGTGGCGGAGGGAGGCGGCGAGAAGATGCCTGTTGATTTGACGCAGGAGAAGAGGGCCGCCGGGTTTAGATATATCTACTAGAGTCGCGGAGACCGCAGTGCACACGGCGGTGGTGGGCGGCGCCGGGCCCCCCCTAACTGTCGGTCGGGCCCACCCAGGACAAGCACCAGTTGTTGCCAACCCAAACTCCTACCTGGATGTGTATAAACGTAGTTACGGACCTGTTGGTCGATATAGAATATGCTACCGGAGCCTCTGAGCCATTGTCTCACTTCACACCAAGCAGCGCAAAACCACCAAAGTGCAGTCGATGGGATGGCGGGCCGAAGCTAGATGATTTATCGGCACCGCCTGCAATTGACTTGAATACACATCCGCGAACGATCTGGTTCGCTTGCTCCGCTGTTGCTACCGACAATGTTTCCACTCCATTGTCAGCCTGCTGGCGTCAGCTCCGTCACGCACCGTTGCCATGGCCGACTCGTGTAAGCTGGGTGGATGGATCAACCCCGTGAGAACTTTGTCGGAACCGGGATTCCAGAAAATCCCCTGTCGCAACCTGTTGGAGTTGCAGCGTCGAGTTCCGCTCACCGCCTCGAAGCTCAATGCCGGGGTCAATCGATCCTTCGCCCACAGGGGAGACGTAGACGGGGGCTGTGGATAGCGAATCCACCGAGACAAAATGGCAAAACAGACTTCGGCGGGTAGCTGAGTGACTTGGTAGCTGAATCATTTTGCATCCAAGTGTGTCACGTTAAACATCATTGGTGTGTCCGAAGAGACAAGTAGGGTAGGCAGGCATATGGAAAAGTCACCGGCGGGGAAGCAAAAGTTGTGAAGCTAATATATCATAGCCCCAACTGCCAGGGTTGAAAAAAGATTAAGCAGAACCGAAAACGCCCATGAAAAAAGCAAATCCCAACATCTATGCCTGTGCCCATGCCTCGAACCAAACCAATCCAGCCACCCAGACGCCCCTCTTGATTAATACCCTTTTTTGCTATGATGTCCATCCCCCCGCCCAAGAATTAAGTGCCGTGTACGCCCCGTGGTGTGTACGGGCCCCTTTACAGAGCGCGCTTCTTGATGTGGCACTTCTTCAGGCACTCGTCGACGCCGCGGGCGATGCTGGCGGGGATGGCCTGGCGGACGCGGTCAATGTCGTGGCCGGCGATGCTCTGGCCGAAGGTGGCGGCGATGAGGTCGTCGCTGAAGGCGAAGGCGCTGTCGGCGACCTGGCCCGTGCCGAAGTCCTCGGACGCGAAGCTCGCGATGAAGACGGCGTCGTCGCAGTCCGGGTTGAACTGGGTGTGGATGGAGCCCTGGTAGAAGGGCGTCATCTGGAAGGGGCCCAGCTCGGTGCGGATGGCGCGGCGGGTCGTGCCGTCGGCCTCGACGACGCCGTTCTCGGGCGTCATCTCGGTGATGAGGCGGCCCTGGACGACGATCTGGAGCTCGGCGGAGCGCGGGTGAACGTGCAGAGTGTTCAAACCGCACTTGCCCACGCGTCCCACTGCCATCTGGAATATATAGTTAATATCGATTTGCTATTGTAGAGCATTTTAAAGACTTACACCTGCGCCAGTCCCGACGAGGGCGGGGAAGGTCTTGCGGTTGGCGGCGATGAGCTCGCCGCCCTCGCCGGGGTTGACCTGGGGCTTGTTGAAGTCGAAGACGAACTGCTTGTCATCGGGAAGGAGCTTGAAGCGGTCGGCGGCACTGCGAGAGTTGTGTTAGTAGGGCAGTCGGTTTCCAAGAATGGCGCGGCACGGTAGACTCACGTCTCGGCGAGGAACAGCTGCTGGGTCAGGGTCAGCGCGGGGGCGGGAGCGGGGGCGGGAGTCTGCTCGGCGCGGGGGCTGAAAGGGACGGCGGCGGCGGAGGAAGCCAGGGCCAGGATGGTGGCGGCGACGGCAGGAGTGAAATGCATTTTGGCTGGTTTTTTTGTTGGATGGTTTTGATTTAGAAGCAGACAGGCAGGCAGGCAAGCAGACGCAGATATAACCCAGAGATAGGAAATAAGGAAAAAAGAGACAAAGGAGAGAAGAGATGGATAGGAACTTGTGAGTTGCTTGTGAGTGTTTGCGATGTGATGAGATACAGGAGAGAGGCCATTATCAGAGCGGGACGTTATGTCTTGTTATATACTCGAATCCTATCCATACTGATGGGATGGATGTGGGTGGCCTCGATGGTAGTCTATTTTGGATCCCTCAGCCCAAGTCATCCATCGTCAACCAAAGTCCAACAACTCATGCCGGCCTCCCAAGAAGGCTATGGCTGGGGCGGCCAACAGCCAAACCGACCGCCCTCTCATCCATGACTGCAGGGTGCTACTGCGCACACAGCACGCTCACAAATCCGTCTCGGGTATGGTGTAGCCCGACGGGTTCGAGGTCTTGGTGCAGCCGGTTCTCGTCAGCGCTAGCTCTGTGGTATCGGTCCTCTGCCATGAGGTTGGAAGGGACAAGGTTGGTGATAGGTTCCATCGGTCATTGTTTGTTCACTATGGCCGTAGGAATGTTTCCTGCGGTCCCTGGCCCAATGAGACCCGGGGGCCGGCACCCCTGCTCACGCATGCCCGTCCCATTGGGCCTTCCGCTTCTCGGGAGCCCGCCATCCCGGCCCTGCGGAGGGCTGAGCATCGCAGGCGCTTCTTGCCGCCTAAAAATACCATAAGCGCAAAGCGTTTACTGCCTTTTTTACCCATCCCCGGCACAGGTTCGTTGGCAAAGGCTTGGCATCTCGCCTTTCTTAGCAGAGAACATTCCAGTATGTTTCCTCCACACCTCGCCCCCAAATGAAGGACCACCAGCGAGGCCACAACTCGGCCGAACTGTGATCTACGCCTCGCGGATCACTGTCAATCCGGACCCACCACCACGTGGGAGTCGCAACGCACGTACGTCTGGCCACCTTCGAGGCGTCTGGCGTACAGCGCCTTCGGACCGGACCCCGCGGGTGCTGTCACTAGACGATTTGCTATATCTGTTTGACAAATTAACGAAGGCGACACATCGCACCGGAATCTTAGCAGAGAAGTCAAGAGGATCTCTAGCCGTGAAACCTGGTCGCCTGGTAGCTGTGAACGCTGTCTTAGCTCGAACTGATATTGGCCAGGCACACGAGCGTTGCGTTGTGCCAGCCTGTGTGCAACGCCAGAAGCCCGTTCATTTTCACACTAGCCAAGCTTTATCAGCAAATGTCAGTGTCGATCCGGGTATTACCAATAGCTTCTTTCGGGCTGATGTGAGGCGGGGTTCCCCGGAAAATCACTTGCATCTCACGGTGAAGTCACGGGTTATGAGTTCCTTCACGTCGAGCAACTGACACATACGACCATACCCATTGGAAAACTCGGGATCCCGTCCGCTCTCCCATAGATAAGCCAATGAGGGCCGGATTAGTAGTTGGGTCGGTGACGACCAGCGAATACCTGGTGTTGTATGTTTTTTTGTTTTGGTGGTTGACGATGGTCAGCAAAGAGGTGTGGTTCTGTCTAGTGTGGACATGAGAGCTAAGCTCCTCCTGCAGGGAGGCTTGTTTAGAACAGCGGGGTCCCCTGCTGACTAACTTGTCTGCCGTGTAATTAGTTGGTTCAGCCGTCCAGCCGTATGGCACTGACCGTTTACTCCGGTCCCTCCTCGACATCATGCGCTCCCTCTATTTTCTTCCCTTACTCTTTATTATTAGAGATGGACAATCTCGGACAATCCTGCTATATACACATTTAATATAGGTGTATTAACCTCGGACATATCCTTTTCCAAACCTGCCCACTGCTTCTTAACACGGAGATGGGCGATATCAATACAGAAAGGATATCTACTAGAAGTACGACAGAATTACTACCGTCAACCAGTGCAATTACAACGCCGTGCTTTTACGGCTATGAAATTAGCATTGGCAGAGTGCGGATTACCAAAAACTCTGTAAACCTACAATAGCTGCCACCGAGCGACCGGTCTGCGACTTCAGCTGTAGTAGGGTGCACTGTCGAATATCTGGCCGTAACGTGGAAGAATAATATCGCGTACTTTGAAGCCCTAAACGCCATATTTGTGAGACGTTGGCAAGGGCAACGTCGCCTGCCATGGCCGGCCGGCCAGTTACTACCGGAAAACAGGTGAATAGATTAGGCTTTCAAGTTCATCGAGAGCAGCCAACTCTTATTTGTTGATTGGAGCAAAATGAGAGAACTTTGTAGGCAATTGATTCGACCCATGTTGATTGCATTGTTCGTGTGCCAAGCCCCCCTGCTCACCTCGATTCCCAAGGCGACGGTTTACGGATAGGCGAAAGGATTCGCTCCTTGCTCGACAAGACTAGAATCTGACACCCAGCGCATCCCGCATTTGCGGCGTATGCCGACTAGCCCGCGCTCCGCCTTCTAGGCGGTGACGGGGACAGCTTCAATGCCAGCAGAATACTGTGCAACAGGGCTGGGGTTCGGAGCAAGTGTTTCCCGGGGCTCAGCGCAAGAGAGAAGCTGGCCGAAGAACCGAACCCTCCGGGGATCTCGGCTGACATAGGGAACGACATGAGTTATTTCATTTGACCGCATGAGGGCACCGGATTGGCCGCTTTCCGGGACCGATGATACGGAGCTTGATGGTGCTCTGCTCACCAGCTGTCTATCTCTCACTGGCGTGGCAGGTACTTCCCTCGTTGTGCTCGCTCAAATGGCGGGCACTCGGTTGGCTATTTTATCCCAACTGCAGAGGCGGCGATGAACTCGACGAACCCAAGCATGAGGTGTAACACATGGACATGTCACTGGTGACCGGCTTTCTTAGCTACATGGCGATGAGTCTCTTCACCCTGAGAAGGGCATTGGTATTAAGAACCCTTTAGCTTAGCTGACGGTTCTTATGTCGACAATGTCAGGGGTTGGTGAGATTCGAATGCTCGAGAACCAGTGGCCCTCTCCCCTTTCCATCTTTATGTTAGCCTGTTAGTCCGCCGTTCCGCCAAACAACTGCGTAAGCATCACTTCACACCACCTAAAAAGACTCACGCTCGAGTATCATCGCTACTATGACTATAGTAGGCTGCGTCGCCGGCGAATTTCTGCAAGACGAGCAAGTGCGTTCGCCGGCACCACTGCCGTCCCATCTACCCGCATGAAACATGAACACCTCTAGGCCGTAGCTTTAGCACATGCGACCATACCCACTGGAAAATTCGGGATCCCGTCCGCTCTCCCATAGACAAGCCCGTGAGGGCCAGAGTAGTAGTCAGGTCGGTGACGACTGGCGAATGCCTGGTGTTGCATGTATTCTTCGTTTTGTTTTTGGCCCTTCATGATCACTGAAAGCTCTTCTCCCTCGCAGGTCCCCCCGGCTCTTTAGTGTATTCAAGGTTGGAAGATAAGTAAGGGTCGATGTGGGAAAGGCGTGAACGTCAGAAGTGCGGACTGAAAAGCCGCAGAAAGCAAGGCTTGTGGGTGACAACAGTGACACACACCTGGCATACGTTTCAGTCTTATTAACATTGTGAGTTTGGAAAACGAGGGGGCGTTGAAAAGATATTGTAATCGTCCAGCCGGAAAGGAAAAAAATGTTAACTACTCCTGAACAGGATCTGGCATACGGAGACATTGACGCAATTTTGGACACGGACAGAGGCAGACACATTCAACAAGTCAGTCCGAGTCAAATGCTTCTTCAATTAGCTACTCCCAAGGGAATGAGAAAAAACTTCATTTAAGACCTGCGGGTTTGGCAGGTGGGTGGTATCGCAACGTATCAGCACGGTCCTCTACGGCCAAGGACGGGGGGAAATGGACTCTAAACTTCGTCTTCGTCTCCGTCTTCGTCTTGTTTGCCGCCGCAGTCAACAGATGTGAAGGAAACAAAAAGTAGAAAATAACCATCCTCCCCCTGTTGGCCATCCATGCTCAAGAGTGATTCTCGAGATATGGTGTTCTCTGCTCCCTCTGCCTGTCTCCCAAAATCTCGAGGTCAAAACGCCGTTACCCCGGTCGAGAGACCTCCCCGGTTTTGGTGTTCCTGGTTTCCTCCCTTCTATATGTGATGTGCGCAACGTGCCTCGTCGTCCGTCTGCATCGCTTCCTCAATATTCAGTGGGATTTGACCCGATATGGCCGCATAGTTCATAGCCACCAGCCCGTTGATAGTATGAGCTTATGGTTGTGACGGTAACGGAGATAACCATTCCCAGACTGGTGTATCTGGCATTCTATCCACCAACGGGGCCGAAGAGCTGCCTTGGTGTATCTGGACTAGTTCCGGTGCTATATCGATGTCGGGGCATGCGCAAATACCCCAATCGAGACAGCCAAGGCTATTTGGTTGGTCGTTCTAGTACCGTCTACCGCGGTCGTCAGGGCGAGACCGGCGATCGTCGTCTCCACGAGATGCAAAGTTTCCACGATCTCCCTGTCTGTAAGGGCCGCTCTCGTTGATTCCCGGCAGATACCTGTCACTGAGCAGGCGGGGTCCACGGCGGCCACCACCGCCACCACCACCACCGCGTCTGCCACCACGCGATGAAGGAGGCCCACCTCTATGCGGCGGTCTTCCACCCGTCATCTGTCGACGTCGCTCGGCCTCTCTATGAGGAGGGCGGATGCCGATGAAGACCTCTTGACCACGATCAACAAAGTTGTCTCCTTGTTCGAATGTGTAGCGGTTGATTTCGTTCTCAGCGCCCATATCCCGATCAAGGTCCTGAGTGTAGAACGATCGCATGTTACGGATACGTCTGCTGGCCAGGTCCTCTGAGACGGGCTGGAAAGAAATCGGGGGATTTGCTCGCGTGGTTTGGACATTACCTCCAGGGAATCCTGGGATCTGGCGTGGAGGCCTAGGGCCAGGCCCGCGCGGCGCATCTCCCCGGGGCCCCAAAGGCGCGCCTTCGGTTCCCCGACCGCCACGAGGACCGAGGGGAATGGCGTTGACGTCCTTAACAGCCGGGCCAGAAGGCGCAGGCCTCGCAGGTTCAGGAGCCGATAGCGCTGGTGGAGGTGCGGTGCCAGAATCCAGGCGGGCGACGACGTATCCGTCATCCTCCTCTTCGTAGAGCACTTCCCAGCGAATGCCTCTCTTGCGACTGCCTTGAGTTTCTTCCTTGTCAATCCATGCCCTGACCTTCTCTGGGGGCACAAAGTCCACCCACAGTGGCTTGCGCTCGCGTTCGTCTGGCCAGATGACGTCATGCAGGGCACTGCGAACGCGCGAAGCCTGTGTCGTAGATCTGAAGACGGCAAAGGCGTGAGATTTGATCTGGTCGAGGTAAAACTCTTCAATGTCATCATCGTTGGGCGCTGCGCCGGCAGGAGTTGCAAGGTTGACGAGATGTGCCTGCACCGTGTTCTCTCGGAGTGGTCTCATAAAGTTCTTGATGTAGAGCGCTCTGGTGGCAGGGTGAACCGCCGGTTTAACGTCTCTCTCGTACTCCATTGCATCGCCGTCGTCTTGACGGCTAACGGTTCGTTGTCCTAGCTCAGCCGCGTCGTCCCTCTCTTGGCCATGGCCTGAATGGTCTCTGGGTATGGTGTCGTCTTCGATGGGTTCTGTTGAGGCAGGAGCTTCGATTTGAGAAGCATCGTCTGCCTTTTCATCGATTTCTTCCTGATCTATGGCCATCGCAGTATCTTCAGCACCTGCTTCGGTGCTTTGAGGCTGGTCCTGTTCCATCGGCTCGTCCTCAGGCCCATCGAGATTCTTCGAAACGTCCTTCGCATCCTTTGCGACATCGTCAACGATGCTCGTGCCTTCCACCAATGCGTCCTTGATATCGCTTATAACTTCAGATAATCCAGATGGCTTCGAGGTTTGCGCATTGCTGTCCTGGTCCGCATCAATGCGATCTTGGTCTGCTTTGATGCGCTTACGAGAAACCGATTCAGATGATTCGATAGGGCTCTCTGATCGGCGTTTCCGTTTCTGGGCATCCTGCGCTATCTCTGTAGGGGCAGGAGGTGTAGGGTCTGATGCAGTGATGGATTCGAGAACTGTCGCCTGCGTATCTTGCTTGTCTGCCTCGGCAGCAATCGCTGTCGGCTCATGACTGGCTTCTGCAGCCGGCTCGACTGCTTCCTGAGCTACGGGCTCGGGCTCGGCGGCCGCAGCATCTTTGGGGGTGGTATCGATGGGGGCGGGTTCGGCGGGCGCTTCCGCAGGCTCTGCAGACTGCTCTGCAGACTGGGACGCGGGTTCTGGGGAGGCCTCTGCTTCTTGCGCGACAGCTTCGGTGTCGTGCTCTGTGAGGCGCGCAACGAGCTCCTGCTTCAGACCAGCTACAGCAAGTCCTCTGCGCTTCAACTCGGCCTTGAGTTGGACAACGGTTTGTTTGCTCCAATCCTTCATTGTGAATAGTTGTTGGCCAGGCGCAAAGATTGGCGCATAGCTGGGCTGCTGGATAATTTGATTTTGTTCTGCAGGCGCGTAAGTCGGAAAAAGAAATACGACTTGCTCGAATGATTTACGCGCGTTGGATAATGTGTTGTTGGCGAATTTGGGTGGTAGATGGAGGATCCAAGATGAAGTACTCGGTCGCTCCGAGCGCGTCGTCGCGACCTGAAAAATTGCCCCGTCATGCAAACGAGAGCCTCTCCACTGAACTAGGACACTAGGAAGGTCACTAGTGCAGGGGCTACTGCCCACCCTCAGTGATCGATTCCCGTCCGTGGGAAAGATGTCATCTCTGCGAGCGGCCCCACATCTTTTCGCTAAAAGTAAGGCCGGTTATCTGCCGGAAGATCAGTCACGTGGCTTCGAGCTGAGCAAGTGAGGCAGGAGGATTGGACAATTCGATGGGAAGAATATGTGCACGGGCCAGGTCACCTTGTGGTGGAAGCCTGCAACGCCTGCCTGCCATAGTACATACCTTTGATCGCTTGCAGGCGCGGTTTTTGTCTCATTTCCATTGTGTGTCTCACCGCGTCGGCTTCGACTTAAAAGAGAGGACTTCAACGGCTTTCTTGCGTCTGGTCGCCGCAACCGTCACAGACAATGCTATAGGTCCCTGTTGTCCAATACTTCCTACTTTGACATTTTCACACTGGACATCTGAGGACGTCTCGATCTCCTTGCTTCCTGCCCTTGCGCGAAGTCGCAACACATAGTCCAAATAGAAGTCCCCAGATGAAGAAGCGACGAGGGTCGACTCGACAAAGAAATGCATTTTCGCAGCTGCCATTCTCGCCAAACACCTTCATAAGATGACAAAAGGCGTGACATTCCCGCAGCGCCAGCAAATACCAAATCTCGACGCCCCGAATCTCACGCCCAACTTTGGGCTGTTTCGCTACTCATCGATTTCTCAATCCATTCGTCCCACAACACCGTAACTTGAGATGAATCAACTCTCCTCAGGGTCCACGAGGAGTCCCTCACCAGCGCACACTCCGCAGCTCACTAAACCTATTGGTCGTAGTCGACTCAGCGTAACACCTCTCACCGACACTCCGCCAACGAGCACAAGCATTGGCAGAGGCGGCACGCCGGGATCAGACAAAATTCTGGCCGGCCGTGTCAAGAAGACACCCCGCAAGTTCGTGAAGAGGGAAGAGGATGTCTTGAGTGAGAAGGAGAAGGATGAGGCGCTCCGGCAGCTTGAGGATATGGACGAAGAAAGAAAGCTGTTCCCTGGCAGCGACAACTGGAGTGAAGATGAGCTCAGACTTTTCGAGGTTCTGTACATGAGACAGTACAGTCCTCTGCTCCCATCGCATTGGGATATGGACTTCCGAGGGATACCTATCCCTGACGTTCTCTTCGCGAGCTCTGACGCGCATCCGCCTATCATCAACGCGCGATCTGGCAATGACTTCAAGGGTGAGTCACGAGACTTGAAATCCAAAAGAAGAAAAAAAACTGAGGTATGCTGACGTAATGAAGCTACGAGAGCACTTGCTCGTCTCATTGACTTGACGGCATTTGTTCGGGGGTTTTGTCAGACACGCCAAAGACATAGGGCGCGTGGGTTTATTGAGAAGGAGCTCCAGGAGTTTACGAAATGGGCCGAGCAAGATGGGGAGTACAACAATATCGAATACCTGCCGAACCTCATTATCGACATGGTGGATACATCAATGACACCCCAAGCCATCGAAGAGCACATGCAACTCCGTCTCAAAGCTGCTGCTGCCACTCACCGCGCGCACTGGAGAGTCGACGAAATGCCCGAAGCCAACGACGGCGATGTAAAAAGCCATGGGGATCAACCGGAAGAAGACAGCGAAGAAGCCGAGCCCGAGGACAATAGAGTCGTCCTCGTCCCTGACAAGTATCCGACGCCGTCGCCACAAAAACCGCAAACGGACCCCCCGTCAACTCCGCCACACAACGGGATCAACTACGACGGTGCTCACGACTGCGAAACTCCAAGTAAGAAGGTCAGTAGTCCGGCAAGACAGTTGCCCAACCAACAGGATGGTCGATATACACGTCAGCCACCAGTCCTCTATGGGCTGTTTATCGTCAATACCTCGGTCATGGTGCTCACCATTGATTCGGCCAAGGAGGGCGACGATGCCTATGTCAGCTATCAGGTTGAGGTTGGCTTTAGCAAGCGCTATCAAGCCGTGTGGAATGCCATCACTATTGCGATAGTGGTTTGCCTGGCGAGAGACGCAATGATTGACATGAAGGACGATTTTAACTACTCAATTATCGACGGGGACAGCGATCCCGACGCTTAACACGACAGAGGATGATTGGAGGAGGCTGGTGCAATCATCAGCAGGGCCCGGCTTTTTCTTCGCTACCTTTGTGGCGGCGGGCAATTCTTTGGAATGCGTATACCCCTATTCTAGCTTTCTTTATTTTCCTTTTCTTTTGGGCGGACGCTGCAGATACCCATTTAGTCAAGTATGACACAATGTTGCAAAGTAAACTTTCTCTCGAATGACGTTAAGACCATCCTTCTCCTTCCCTTGCAATACCCTGTTGGCTTAGCTGAGCAAATCGGACGATATGAATGGTCTAAGATGACATTCAAAAATAAGACGATTGGTCAACGTTATCAGGGAGGTGGCTGCAGACCTCGGCAGTCCCTCAACTCTGAGCATAAATAAGTGCCCCAACCTCTGGGCTCTAACACCGGATAAGAGGGCCGACTCAGTGCGCATTTCGTCGGATCCGGAGCCCATCTCGCTGTTATGGATACCTACCCCCGAGGCCTGATGCTAGGTTTTCAGAAGGCCCTAGACCTCGGTCTTACGCCTCGGCTTTCTTGGGCATTAGGGGTCGGCCACCGAGGCGGGGAGAAGAAGAGAGAAAAAAAAGTCGAGATCGATCACATCATGCCTCCTCTTAACACCGAGAGCGACCATGCCACTCCTCGGGATTACGTATTTTTCACAAAGGTTGTCTGGGGGGGCAGTAGGAACCCCGACCACCTTATTCGTCACCGCCTCGGAGGACCCTGTCAGCTTATTCAGGTCGCCTGTCACTGGACAGGACTTGACAGATCTCGGAGCCGGGCTCCGGTCTGCCCCACCTATCGAAGGCTTGCTCTGTGTGCCTTTGGGAAATCCTCCTCGTAGTGATGTGAAGGATTCAAGGATGTGTGGTGGTGATGGCAGTGGTGGTGGTGGTGCGTGTGGTGGATTGATAGGCCAAGAACCGAAGCCTGCGATTCCCTCGACGGGGGTCGGATTTTCGTATCCTCTTGCTCGGTTTGCTTCCGCTACCTAGTGGTGGCGGTATAAGCCTGCCCTTGGTGAACGAGACTACATAGCACGGCGTCCGACTAACACTACGTACATGCCCGCCCTTTGTCGGAGAGAGTCCCCCATCGGGCGCGTTGCATTGCATCTTGGCACATCTTATTCGAACGCTGGGTCGGCAACCCGTAGGCTTGGGGCCCTGTTTCGATTCCAGCACTCTGGGGGACACACACTGGGAATTTGGAACCGGAGACCGAGCTGGCGGGCACAGGGCCTTGGGGACAAGGGTGGATTTGACTTCTTGGGTCCCCTTTTTTCGGGTGCTGCATCTCGCTTCAGCCGGCGGGACTTTGCCGGTGATGTGAGAGGTGATGAGGGTGCTGAGTCGGCTCACGCTGACGGCCTCCTGGCAGGATTGGGCTTCCCTTTAAGAAACATGGTCGATGATACTCTGTACCGCCTGCCTCTGCCACGTTTGATTTCTTTCTTTGTGTACATATATTTACATATATACTTGTGTAACTTGATGCGTCGGATGTTAGCGGCGTTGGTTGGTGAAGGAGTGCTCAGGTGCCAGGTGTGCTTTGGGTGCTACACAGCGTGTTAGTCGGCGTCATACTCGGCTTTGAAGCTACCTTCCAAATTATTTCTTCCGGGGGCCAAGGGTCTGGCGCACAATTGACATGGAGACGGCGCTACTCGCCAGACGTGCCGATTGATCCATTGAAAGAGTCAAGCAAATCAGGGCGTGCCCGCTAAATGAAGTCGCAGCGCAGGACGACCCCCGCCAGGGAAGGCCGGGCCATGCCAACCGGGAAAGGCTAAATACGCCGTATTTTTCGGGACTAGACCTGGACGCTGGGTACCTGATAGTACTAATCGTCTCATAGGGCCCCTGTCTGTCGCTATCACTTTTGGTTGAAAGCTGTATCGGTTTCTTGATAGCCAATATCTGATTGTCTGCCTTGTCTGGAACTGTGTTCGTCAAAGGACGACATATCCCAGGTGTAGATGGTAACAGCGACATGGGAGCGAGGGACGACCACCCGGGGGAGGTACTGGACGGAATCAGAGGCTTTCCCGTCAGATGCAAAACTAAAAAGTCACTGCCAAAACAGCCTTAGTCTCTCGACCCGGTGCCATCAATGCCGCGATGCTGGACGCAACAAGGTGGACTCTTGTAGGAGGTGGGTTCGCAACCCCCTGTTACGCTGGTCTTAGTGTCTTAGCGACATGCCTGCTGAAAGCCAATCAGCGGCCACATGTTGTAATCCGTGACCTCTCAGCCCAGATCACCCAACGACCGGGCTCCGATTTTCCCCCATTTCTCGTCCGTCACTCGTCATTGGGAAGCGAGCCGAGTCGCAGCAGTAGTCGCAGCAGCGTGTGTGTGTGGGCGTGGGCGTGGGCTGTCTGCTCTCGTGATTTCTGCCAGCGCCGCGTCTCTCGTCCCTCATCATCGCCCTGCTCGTCGTGCACAGCACACTTACTTACCACTCCGCCACTAGACCAACACCCGCCCTGTCCAAGATCAACACAGGCACGCTGACTATTCAGCCACTATTCCAGCACCTCCCACCCCTTTGCCAGGCCCAAAACCCACCCACCGAGCACTCGCCGACCCTCTCACCGCCCGGTGAACCCTTCAGGAGCCACTGCCCTCCATTCGACGAGGGGCTCTTACATGTCTGTCAACGCCAGCAACATCCGTTATTTTCTCCTCAGCATGCACTCGAAATCACCGCTCTTACCCTCCTAGGCCGTCGTCATTCCCCCAACCCTCTTCATCTCCCCTCCTTTGGTTCGATCAAGTCCGGCCTTCAGGAAACCGACCTCTGGCATCGACCCCTCCGTTTCTCACACCACGCTGTGCCTGTAGAGACACAGAACGCCAAAGTCCTTCTTGCCCTGGATCAACGGTGGCGACCCTCTGTCCTCCCCCCGGTCCCCGATCCCGCTCTCCTGCCTCCGTCAACCGGTTCTCCATAGACCTTTCCTGACGTTGTCGACGATTCGTGGACGGGACGATTCCATCCCCTGGCCCTCCTCCGGACTACCGACCGTCGAACCACCTTTGCACCGTGGTGGGGTTTTGTCTAAGTTTGACTCGGTTCCAACTTCCTCGCTCACTCTCTACGCCTTCGACCACCTCGCCGTTGGTATCTCTTCTTTCCCCTAAAGCGGTGTTCCCTTCTCCAGGCTTAGCATTGCTGCCTTACGAAGCCATCAAATCACCGTGATTGATACCCCCCTTCTTGTTCGTGAAGGCCCCCTTACATCCCACTTCGATTCTCCCGCATCTTTTATTGCAGCCAATACCCCCCTTACGACCGGTTCATCAACTCCGACCGAACTACGCTTCTTTCGAATGGCTATGGCCGATGCCATCACGTCGGCGGCACACGGGTCGGCCAAGCAGCCCCCGTCCACCATCCGAACCGCCCTTCCGTCGCGACGAATGTCCCCCAAAGCCCGAGACGGAGGGCAGTATGGTTCCACAGAGCAAACGAGAGGCCCCAGTCCAGTAGGCAGAGGCGAGGATCCCGAGGCGCCAGCGAGCCTGCGACCAGACTTCCGACGTAGTCCGTCGAGCGAAGCCACGTCAAGGTCACACGCCAGGAGTCCGATCTCAATGTCCAGCGACGGCTCGCCCAAGGAGGTGAGATCGGAGCCAAGACCCAGTCCGGCACCGACAACAGCGAGTTCTTCATCGGGCCAGGTTGGTCAAGTCTGCAGGTAAGAGGACCACGACCTCCTAACCCCCCTTCTTAACAGCAATCTGATCAGTAATAGTAACTGTGGTACGACACGGACGCCATTATGGAGGAGATCTCCCCAGGGAACGACGATTTGCAACGCCTGTGGCCTGTACCAGAAGGCAAGGAACGCCTCGCGGCCAACTAACCTGAAGAAGCCCCCGCATCTCGTTGCTGCGGCTCCGAGGACTGCCCCGCCAAAGATTGCTCCAGCGCCAGGTCCGGGTCCGAAATACCTCAGTGCCCCTGCTCCGACGTATGTCACCGAGGAGCAGGCCCCGTCAGGCACTTGCCCAGGCGGTGGCAAGTGCAACGGTACGGGCGGTGCCGAGGGCTGCAGCGGTTGCCCTGCCTACAACAACCGCGTGTCGAAATCTGCCCATCTCAACGTTGCACAGGGCGGCGGTTGCGGCGGCGGCGGCTCCTCGAGTCAATCCCCAGGTGAACCCATGGCTGTGGACGACCCTGCTGCTCCTGTCGACATTGCTGCGCTGCAAATTCAGGGACAAAACCCAAATCAGACCGTTGTGATTGCCTGCCAAAATTGCGGCACCACCATCACCCCATTATGGAGGCGAGACGAAAGCGGCCACACGATTTGCAATGCCTGCGGTACGTGCCGTCTTTTTCTGGGGAAGTCCTCGATGTGCTGACATAATTAGGTCTCTATTATAAGCTACACGGCGTTCACCGACCTGTAACGATGAAAAAGTCGATAATCAAGAGACGGAAACGCGTGATACCATCCTCCTTTGGCGGCGAGTGGACGGAAGAAATGCTCGAGGGTTCAGAGACGCAAAGCCAGGCGCCAGAGGGAAGTCCTGAGAGGGGCACGATGAACGAAGATGGATCCATCAACCTGGGCTTCCGACGCCGCCCAGAAGACTCCCCAGCCATGCTTCCAGACCTTCATCTGCGTCAGAATCGCCAAGGCTCACCTCTCCCGTCGCACGACTTGACTGCCTATCAATCAACGAGTTCCCGAACTGCGCACCCCTACTCGGGATCACTCAACGACGACAACCGTCTCGCTCCGATCATGTCACTCAACGCCACGGGGGAACGGCAGTCCTCGCTGTCTCCTGCGTCTTTCCTATCTCCGTCTAGGAAGCGGTCGTTGTCTGCGGAAGGAAACCCGCCAGGCGATGGCGGCCCCGACTCCTCCAAGCGACTGTCGTCTATCAAGTCGATCCTGAACCCGACCACCGGAGACGACAGCCCCCCTTACCACTCAGGAGGCGAAGATGCCGCGGAACACTACGCCCGTTCTGCCATGTCCCCTGCCGCCTCTGCGCCAAGCCCAGGGTCCTATTCAAATACCCACATGACCCCTCTCCCATCGCCCGGGCCGAGCAGCCAGACAAGCAATGCAGGATACAGACCGGAAAGCGAGAGGGCAAAGGCGGAAAAAAGGGCGGCCCTGGTTCAGGAGGCCGAGCGGATGAGGGAGATGCTGGCGGCGAAAGAGAGGGAACTGGCAGAGCTGGGTCACGAATGAACGAAAGCGAAAAACGAAGATTCCAAGATGAGACGCACCCGAAGGGGGCCATCGAGTGTTGAAATTGGGTAACGGGAAAGCATGGGTACAGCACACGCATCATGGCTCGGAGTTCCCTGTGATTTTATGAACGGGCGTGCGGCTTCGCATGGGCGACTATTTGGCGAACGAGGAGAGATCAAAACGGACAGGTCTGGCCCCTACAGGAGGAGAGGACGGTGTTTTCTTTTTTTTTGCCCTTTCCGGCTCACGACACGGCGTTTCTTCAGTACGACGATCGCAAAAAGAAAAAGGAGGACCGTCTCTTAGAAACCATTGGGGGTGGGGTGACTTGGCTGGGCTGGCTGGGCTACAAGTGGAGTTTCAAAGTACGGATTCTTTTGCCCATTTTTATTATTTATTATTATTTGCTTTGGCTTTTTTTATATGGTTTTAGATGCCGGAACCCCCAAAAGCGGTAATGGGCAAGGCCCAAAAAAAGGGAAGAACAGGGTCCCGGAAACTGGGGGGGCATGGCAGCGTCGACTGGACGACGCGGGTGGCCATTCCAACCGGAGTCTGCGCGTCGAATTCGAAAACGGAAGCAAGCATTCATTTGCTCATGCACCGGGCATGTAAGGAGGGGGAAAATGTTTCGAGGGCAAAATCAGGTCTGTTAGACTAACCATTACGGATCACAAACAACACCTTACTTTTACCGGCCTCCCAATGTCTCCCTTGCACCAACCTTCTAAAGGAAAAAAGTGAAATTCATACACTGCGCCAGGTACATCCTCCCATTGAACAACCGGCGCGCAATATGCCCAGCCTCCCACCCCACACACTCGTAGAACGTTCGTGCTTTACAGTTGCGAATACACAATATACAGCGGGCCCGGCATGGCCAAACATCAAGAAGGGGGGTTCTGTCGGGTCTACCGTGTCCCTACTCCGTCGCCTCTTCTCTCTTCTCGTGTTTCTCTCTCAGCTTCGGTGCGGGGCTGAGGTTCGTTGTTGGTCGTATACGGGGTTCCCTCTCTTTTCAGTATCTTGATGGTCGAAAGAAGAAATCCTCAGCAAATCCGGTTCATTTCGCAAAGTTTTCTCTTGAAAATAGGGAAATCCGTGCCTCTCCCAGGGGAAGCATCCGAGATGACAGTTTGTGTGGTTGAAAAGGGGCAGCTAGCTTACACCTGCTCTGCTCCCCAGCCGCCGTCGGCCTCGCGCATGTTGGCTGGCGGCTCGATCTGGGGAACGAACTCGAGGACGACATAGGAGACGCCGATAATGCCGATGATGGAGCCGGCGATGACCTTGAAGATGTTGTCGGAGAGGAGGATGGAGCCGATGAAGATGTAGACTGGGAAAAGGTTGACTTGTTAGAGCTGTGCCAGATTGCCCCGGGGCTGGAGCATGATTGGGAGGTTCGAGACTTACAGACACCGCGGCCGAGGAAGGAGAAGAGGAATGATGCGTAGCGGGAGACTTGAGGGGGGATTTGGAACTCTACGATTGGGTTAGAAGAGCGATCCGGGGAGGGGGGATTAGTATCAATTACCGAGCAGCGCGGTGCCTGGTTCGCATGGTTAGCCATCTTCGCGGGGGACATTTACGACTTGGCAAGAAGGCAGGGACTTACAGAGACCGAAGATGATCACGTAGGCGCCGACGATGATGCTCTGGCTACGCGCAATTTGTTAGCTGGAGCTGTTCGAATGCCATACGTCTTATTCCGTTCCACGACGATGGTCGACTTTTTGTCGCACAGAAGCCGTGTGCGCGCGCGCAGGTCGCAGCCACGGACAGGGAAGTCCGGCGGGTGTGTAACGGCGGGAAACACGTACAAGGTGAAGTGGAAGAATTGGGTGATGCCGCCCAGGACCATGATGGTCGCGGTGGCCAAGTTGACGATGCGACTGATGAGAGAGACATGCGGTTAGCGATTTGCGAATGCGCTCGAAGGATCGGGGAGCTACAGGGTAGCTGCTGCCGGGCACAGGGTTGGACCTACAAGGCGTCGGAGAGCTCCATTTTGACGGGATTGAGTATCGGATGGTCAGGGAAAGGGACGAATATTCGATGGCGGAGGCGGGAATATGTAGGAGAGAAACGGGAAGCTGACGTGGATGGAGTGGCCAGGCAGCTGGATATCGCGGGTTTGGGGGAGGATGTGTTGTGTGTGTTGTGTGTGGGTGTGTAGAAGCAAGGTGGATGCAATGTGTGACGTCCGGAGAAGAGGCTGACGAGTCAAAGTCGTCGTGTCTGGCTCCTGAAGCTGGTAAACCTGGCAGATTAGATACAAGGAGTGCTGCGGTGGATACCTAGCGGGGGCAGGTACCAGTCACCGGAGGAGGTACACGTAGCGGGCGCAGGCTCAAGCAACAGCACCAAGCACCAGCCACGCCCAGCCTTTTTCCAGGCCACTGACTGGACACTGACGCCCGCTCTGACGGCAGCGAAGGGGAGCTCAGTGACCGCCTTCCATAGTCAGCGACCGGGGTGTTTGAAGATTTGCAGCGCGGATTGGTTGGTTGCCGACGGACCTTGGCTGAGGTAAAGGTGTGAGAGAGACAGTGAGAGAGCTTCACACCAACAGCTTTCGACAGCTTCGTGGGTAGGTAGTCTGAGATCAGTACTTTTGCGACAAGCAGTTGTTGCACCCACTCATCTCATCACACAATAAAATGTGAGCGGGGCCAATTGACATTCTCTTTCAACAGTAATTGTACAACAACAAAAGTCTGCTTCATGTTTTGGTCATGTTGGCCCTCAGAGCTTCAGTGCCCAGGCCGAGCCACATCGGCCGGCTGCCAGGGCGAGCTCTGTTCGCCGGCATCGTGAGCTTTCGGAGGTCAATACACACTCCCCCGGTGCAGGCAAAACACTATTCCCCCATCAAGGATATCAGGAACATTGGAATCATTGCCCATGTTGATGCCGTGCGTAATCATACGTCCTTGGAGTTGGATCGATGAGGCGGCTGACTCTCTTCGCAGGGCAAGACTACCACCACTGAGCGCATGCTCTATTATAGCGGTGTGACACATCGTGTTGGAGGTACGTGATGTTCACTGAAACTCGGTGTCAAGCCTTTTGAGTTGAGCTCCACTTCCGGGTGGATGAGAGCTTGGCTCGGGGTGCAGCAAAGGTTTTCATTGAAGCCTCTCAGCTGACGACGGAAGATAGATGTCGACGCAGGAAACACGGTGACTGATTTCCTCGATTTGGAGCGGGAAAGAGGCATCACAATTCAGTCTGCGGCCATTACATTCAACTGGCCACTGCCTCAAGATTGCCAGCCGGGAACACGCCCGAAAACGATTAATCTCATAGACACGCCCGGTCACCAGGACTTCAGATTCGAGGTTGACCGGTGTCTACCCGTTCTTGATGGAGCTGTGTGCATCATCGATTCCGTCAAGGGTGTCGAGGCTCACACCGAAAGAGTGTGGGCTTCGGCCCATGATCACAAGATCCCTCGCATCGTCTTCGTCAACAAGCTGGACCGAGATGGTGCCTCTTTCCGCAAGTCGGTCTTGGAGATTGGATCTCGTCTGAACGGATGGCCGCTCGTATGCCAGATCCCGTGGTGGGACGGCGACCAGTTCGTTGGAGTCATCGACATCATTGACCGCATTGGATACCGGTGGAAGGTTGAGAAGCAGAAAACAAAGTACGAGTTTGCGGAGTTGCAAGAGGTGCTTTCAGGCAACGGAGCTCTCCTTGAAGAGATCGAGACGGCGCGCGAGCGGCTCATCGAAGGCCTCGCTGAGTGGGATGAGGCCATCATGGACTTGTTCGCGGATGATCCTAGCAAGATCACTGGCAAAATGCTCAAGGACAGCGTCCGACGCGCCATCCGCAGCGGCGATGGGTCAGTCATCCCTGTGCTGGCTGGCGCCAGCTTCCGACATATCGGCGTGGAGCCGTTGATGGACGCCATTGTCGACTATCTCCCCAGTCCGGACGAACGTCCCGAACTTGAAATACGCGCGGGGCCCGCCAAGCACAGCCTGGTCAAGCTACTGGATGAGCACACAGAAAAGAAGTCGGGCCACCATCGCGTGGCAGCAGTGGCCTCCGTTTTCAAGGTCTTCAATCACCCCAAGGAGGGGGTTCTTAGCTTCGTAAGAGTTTACTTTGGCGAACTGCACAGAAACTCGTCTACGTGGAACACTCACAACCAACTCGCCGAACGGCCGTTTGGCCTGTTGCAGATCTCTGCGGCCAAGACGGAGGATGTGCAGCATCTTGCCACGGGGCAGATTGGCGCCATCAAGGGATTGAAAAAGGCCCGCACGGGTGATACACTGATTACGGCCGTCTCTCAAAGACAGGTCCCGGACGGACTCAAACATATACAGATAAGGCCGCCAGAAATCCCTCCCCCGGTAGCCTTCCTGGCGATCGATCCTCACGGCAACACTGCCGCCAAGGAACTGGAGATTGCCCTGGATAACGCGTCGCGAGAGGATCCCAGCTTGAGATGGAGTCGGGATGAGAAGACGGAGCAGTTCATCCTCCAGGGCATGGGCAAGCTTCACCTCGACATTGCCGTCTACAACCTGAAGCAGAACCCCAAGGTCCAGGCCGACTTCGGCCCCATTGAAGTCGACTACAAGGAGTGCCTAACCTCCACAGTCGGGCCGCACCACGTCACATTCGACAGGGCTGTCGCAAGCAGGTCGGGCAAGGTATCATGCAGCGTGACCCTCGAGCCATTAGGAGAGCACCACCGCCAGGCGGCCCTAGAGCCCACCGTCGAGCGCGACGGTAACATGATCCACGTCATCATCAACCTCCCAGAGGAGGGCGTCATCAACTTCGACCCAGAAGAGGCGCGCCAACAGCTCGTCAACGGGGCCGTCGCCGCCGTGGCCCGCGGCCCGCGGCGCGGCTCCCCTGTACAGGGCTGCCACATCACCATCACAGTCGACGCCTCTGCGACGGAGAACCCGACCGGAGGCCATTTCACCGGCGCCGCATCCCGCGCCGTCCGCGAGGCCCTGCGAGAGGCGCACGCTTCCCGCCAGGCCATCGGCATCCTCGAGCCCGTGATGCTGGTGCACATCAGCTGTCCCGAGGCGGCGGCTGGCATGGTGCAGCACGACATCAGCTCGGGTGCGGGCGGGCACGTGCTCGAGGTCAACGACAAGTCTGCCGAGTCGAGCTCGCGGATCGACGTGAGCAAGATCTACACGCCACCGGATCCGTACGAGAGCGTGGCCTCGCTGAGGGGGAAGAAGTCGATGGCGCGGACGGTGGAGATTGTGGCCAAGGTGCCGTTCAAGGAGGTGCTCAACTTTGATGAGCACTTGAGGGGCAAGACTGGTGGGCGACACTCGATGACGATGGCGTTTGACAGCTTCGACCGAGTCGTCGGCTCAAGAGAGAAGACATTGTAAAAAAGAGTAAGACTTGTGCCAAAATAAAATAGGGGCGGGCTTAGAGGCGTGTACGATAGGGAAAGAAAGACCTATGAGGAGGTCCAGAGCATTGGATGAAAGCCATATTTCGGACTGGATACTGGTATAAAAGCCAGAGATGTCTAGAAGTCGTCGTATGTACATGAGAAACAGAAAAATCACAAATAGAGAGCATCTAAACGCTACGAATTTGGGTTTAAGCCGATACGCACGGAAGGAGTCGTCCGTCGAGACCCACACACACATCGGCCTGCAGCCGGGTTGAAGACGGGACGCACCTCCGATCCCGACCAACTAGCCCGAAAAATCTATAATGTCTCAGCGTGGAGAAGACTTACTAATCAGTGTCTCAGACTAAGGAAGTTTAAAAAATTTGTGCACACAGGGTATTTGGCAGATCTTGGTCGCAAAGAGAAAGACCCTGTGAGAAAGTGCATATAACAAACAAACTAGCAGCGACGGGCAAAAACAAACCGAAAAAAATAGGCAAAAATGAAATCTAGCACGACCTGGTTTCGATCCAGGGACCTCTGGGTTATGAGCCCAGCGCTCTACCCCTGAGCTACCGTGCTTGTACTGATTGTTGAAAATTTTGTGCAGTTTCTATATTATAGTCCTTGTCTAAGCGGGGCTGTGACTCACAGCTGCGAAGATTGGGGGGGGTTCACTGCACCAACGACTTACAGCTAAGCTAACTGTGTGGTGGTCAACGTCAACGCGTCCCAGAAGCTGAACGAACTGCCAACGTCGCAAAATCTCCCCATGACTAGTCATAGTCATCCAACTGAATAGCTCCAATCAAATTATTTACTTATTCCTTTTAGAAACACATGGCCAAAGGGCAGTCGTGACTTTGCCGTCAGCAGAATTCCAGCTCGTTGCTGATTCGGCCCCCCACCACCCTTTCATAGTTCACCTATGCCGCTATCGTTCAGCATTCAGACATTGCAAATTGTTTTATGTTCTGGATCCTCGTTGCCCAGCAATACAACACTACAAGCCCTCGGTGGTATTACAAGTGGCTCCCGCTTCAAGTCTCTTTTTGTGGTTCTCAGACGCCCCCATTGATACCCTCCCTCCCGGACCCACGATGGACTCTTACGAACCCTCAGATCAGGTTCTGGTCCCAAAACTTTGCTTGATAAACACCCACTATTCGAGCCGAGCCGAGACGGACGTGTGCCAATATTGAGATTGGGCGTGGAAGAAAATGACCCCTCCTCTCCCCCAATATAAACTACTCTGTGCCTCCAAACTAGCACATACGACCATACCCATTGGAAAACTCGGGATCCCGTCCGCTCTCCCATAGATAAGCCAATGAGGGCCGGATTAGTAGTTGGGTCGGTGACGACCAGCGAATACCTGGTGTTGTATGTTTTTTTGCTTCGTATCGTTGATCTTCTGTGTCGTGGGGTGTTGTGTGGTTGGTGACGAGGCTCTCCAACAGCCTGTGCTGTAGGTGGGTCTCGTCTGTACGGGAGGACGGTGGATCGTGACAGAGTGAAAGGTGTTTACACTTAACCTTCCCGACTTGTCGGCCGTAAACCCCCTCCCGGCCCAAAGAAACATTACTCTCTCGTCCTGCTTCTCTGATATGGAGACGCCTCCTTCACGTTCAGGCTCTCCAACTCTACAATGCCGGCCTCTCTGACTGCGAGGTCACTGCCCTATTTAAGACTTTTGGGCGTCCAGTTGCGGCGTTGGTAGACATGTTTTATTCTTGGTTGGGAAACAGAAAACGGATATGGCTTACTGCTTTTTTCTTTCTTAACCATGCCAGATGTTTCAGTCCTTGGAGAGGGAGGCCTTACTTGGAGCTTGTAAGTGCTGCAAAGAAACCAAGGAAGTATTCAACTTTCTCCGGTTTTCCGAGAGAATTATATGACCCTGGAGTTGCAGAAGCTTCCTATGGCATTCATGGTATTCTCTTTAGTCCACGTCAGAAACGTAATACTCAATGGTATGACATCTTGGGAGTTGCATGTATTCACTGCGAGGTCACAATTGAAACGAGTCAAACGATGTTGTTTCCGCATCATGTGTTGGTAGGTATCGATTTAGGAAAGTAGCTGTCTCTGAGCTAATATAAACTGTATAAAAAAACGAAGGAACCATCAAGCCCACCAAAACGTATACCCAAAGCAAAGACCTTTTACCGCAACTGCAAGAAATCCCAGAAACCCATTTTCACGAGGAAGCTACGACAAGACAATCACTCAAGCAGCAGCGGCCAGAGCGGTAGGCTCGACGCCGACACGCTCCCTGCTGAGGATGTCGAGCATGAGCTGGGTGGGGCGGTTGTCCTTGAAGATCTTCTCGCTGTCCTTGAAGAGGCGGACGTTCTCAATGTACTTGTCGAAGAGGTAAGAGCTGTCCATCGGGCCTCCCTTGGCCTCGGGGTGGAACTGGGTGGAGAAGATGGGGCGGGTCTTGTGCATCATGCCCTCGTTGGAGCCGTCGTTGAGGTTGACGAAGTACTCCTTGAAGTCGCTGGGAAGGGTGGAGGCGTCAATGGCGTAACCGTGGTTCTGGCTGGTGATGTGGCACTGGCCAGTGGTCAAGTCGAGGGCGGGGATGTTGTGAGCACGGTTGCCGTACTTGAGCTTGATGGTGCGGGCACCAACGGCCAGGGCGAGGAGCTGGTGGCCGAGGCAGATTCCCATGACGGGGACGGGCGAGGTCTCCATGAGGCGGCCAAGGTTGTAGATGGTCTCCTGGCAGTGGGTGGGGTCACCAGGGCCGTTGGAGATGAAGACACCGTCAAAGTTGCTGGCAACCTTGTGGATGGGGTAGTTGTAGGGGAAGACGGTCACGGAGGCGCCACGGCTGACCAGGCTGCGAAGGATGTTCTCCTTGACACCGCAGTCAATCAGGGCAACGTGGAAGCGGGCACCGGGGGACTCGACAACGAAGGGAGCCTTGGTGCTGACACGCTTGACCAGGTTGATGGCGCCGGGGTCGACGAAGCTCTCGTCCTCGTCGGCGTCGTACTCGTCACCAATGGTGATCCTAGCAAGGGACGAACCCTGCTCACGGAGGTAGGTGACGATCTCACGGGTGTCAACGCCCGAGATGGCCGGGACGCCCTCACGGGCACACCAGTTGCTCAAGCTCTCGACAGCGGTCCAGTGGCTGTACTGCAGGGCGACGTCGGCGACGACGACACCGGCGCACTGGATGTGGGGAGACTCAAAGTACTTGAGGAGGTTCCACTCGTCCCGCTGGTTGGAGGGCACACCGTAGTTGCCAATCAGGGGCTGGGTGAAGACCAGGATCTGGCCTCGGTAGGAGGGGTCGGTCATGGACTCGGGGTATCCCACGAGGGAGGTGGTGAAGACGGCCTCGCCCGAGATGTTGGAGTTTGCTCCGAAGGCTCGGCCCGAGAAGACGGGTCCATCCTGTGGTCCTGTTAGCAGGCTTGGTCACGAGACTGGGTGGCATGGGTGCTCTGGAGCAACATACTCGGATGGTCAAGGTGGCGTCGAGGTTGGCGACGGGGCTGGTGGCGCGGGTCTCGGTGAAGGGCATCTTACGGCCCTTGCTGCCAGCGGCCTGGCCGGAAAGGTATCGGGTCTGAACTCGGAGGCCGGAGCTCAACCCGGCGGCTCCGTTGGCCGCGGGTTTGGCGATTTGGGCAGCCAATCGAGAGAACATGTTGGCTGTTGGTTTAGAAGAAGTTGGGGAGTAGGTTGCTGATTATTTTGACAGACACTCTAGGGTCTGAGGGCCTTCCACAAGTGGTCTATTGCACATGGTTAGTCTTGTGCTGCGAGGAAGGCGGTGAGCAATCGGGGGCATCGTGCGGACCTGAAAGATAATCCTAATGATTGCGAGTCAGTAAGCGTGATTTCCCAGCATTATTGGTATTGGTCAAAGAAAACAATGGCGTATTGTGCAAGAGGAATTCCAATGGCTTCAATTGGGCCATGGGCACCTGCGTGAGACAAGGTTTGGCGGCGGGGTTGGAGGTATCACGAAAAAAACCGTGACCTCGGACCCCAAGCGAGGAAGGGCAGACATAGAGATAAGAGAGTTTGCAGCAGCAGCAGCAGCACTGACGTACCTGGGAGGTGAAAACTGAGGGATGCCCGTGCATAAGGGCAGCTGGGAAAGAGAATATCAGGAGAAGAAGGGTATAGTGTTGCTCGGGATGAGTCGTTGGGTTGGTGGAGAGACGGTACGACGGGGGTGTTTGCAAGATGCGGAAGGGATATTTTTGTTGGTGAGAGAGAAGGAAAGAGTGAGAAGGAGGTGGGAGATCGGGTAGAAAAATAAAAAGAAGCACGAGCGCCGGCACGCGGAGTCACACCCAGCAAACGGGGCTCCAAGATCCCAGGCGGCAGCCACCAGCAGCGCTTGGGACTGGGAGGGCAAATAAAAATTGGCAAGCTTGCCATTGGACCCTTGGAGCAAATTTGCTGCTGCGGTGGGGATCCCGGCGCTGTGATACGCCAGCCACGGGGTAGACGGGGGCCCCGTTCTGGCGGTGTTGGTGCTGGTGCTGGTGCTGGCGTCGGTGCTGCAGGGGAAACTCTCGCTGCCCGCTGTCCAGGGAGACCAGACTCCAGGCGGCCAGAGCTCTCCCCGCCCCGTCGAAAGGGCGCGCCGGCCGATGTCGTCGTTATCGCGGGGCTTTACATAATTCGTTCAGCCATGACTGTGCCGTGTTCAAATGACTCTCTGCAACCCGCCCTTTATCGCCTCTTATCAGCCCCTGCCCACTGACCGAACATTACATCACCGGCCAGACAACCAGCCCAGGCCATTGAGTCGGCAGTTGGCCGTGGGAGGTTACCCTGAACCCTAAGATCGACCCTGCGACTGCCAGAAGCATAGTGCACATGCCTGGTTTTCCTAAAATTGACGCATCATCCGAGTTGGTGGGCGTTGTGCGAGAACACCTCTCTTTCAACCCGCCGTGTTCGGAGTCCCACTCAGAAACTAACCGCTGACTATGCATACTGCTGGGTTCCATACCTACACGGCGTAACTACATTTGGGCCTGAATCACAAACGGGGCCAAACGGGGGCCGCCCTCCGCTTCCGGCTTAATTGTCGGGCTCCTGCGCTCTCCCTTGTCGACGGGACTGGTTGACTCCTTTCAACGCTTCACCGACTCGAGTCGTGTATCTTTTTCTCTTCTTCCAAAAACGGAGATCCTGATCCTTGCAGCACCGTCTCCTCGGAGACCCCGGGTCGGCTTCTGACGGTTTATATTTCTCTAAAATGCGTCTAATCTAACAAGATTCAAGCGCACACCGCAGCCACATTATCAGCTCTGCTGGGCTGGTTTTGGCAAGGACACGGTGCTCTTCTTTTCCATTCAGTTTGTCGTCTCGCGCGTTTGAGTTGCGGGAGCCCCAAGAATGCTACCTCGCCCGCATATCCCTCTGCCACTAATTGGCATCGCGGGGACCCTGGCTCTATCGGCAGCTATCCGGCCAAGGTGCCTGGTTGCATGCTAGCAAAGCAGTCGAGATGTCTTTTTATCCTCTAGTGAATTGAGTCATTCCTACGCAGTCTTTCTCAAAACCTGCCGGCTCAAACTGTCAGGTCAGCACTAAGAGCAAGCTGCTTCTTCGGTCCCGAGCTTGGTTCAACGTCTTCCGCCCCCACATGGGACGAGTTCTAGAAGTTATGGAGTCACCGTCATCTCAAACAGGGGTGAAAGTCTTAAGTCTCAATAGACTCCCGAATATGTCCATTTTTGATAGAAAGACGAAGCTTTTAATGATTCCTGCTAGGCCATATCTAGCCCAGGACTTGTCATTCAGCACGAGTTCACACTAAATATGGCATATGGCAGCCGGGGGGCTGTTCCGCTTCAAACGTCGTCAACTCTTGACCTCTTGCCTCATACCCCGTCCCTGTATTACACCGCAACATGCTGTGACGGCCGAACCTTGTTATCATAGGTGATCGCTGTCACCCTACCTTCAGAGCACATAAAGTCTCACCCTCCTCCCCGTCCCCTCCGCCTCCGCAATCATCCTCCGATTCGCCTTACCCAGTAATGCCCTCATCAAGAAAACCGTCCCGATACACAGAATCGAAAACATTATCATCAGCACAAACGCCAGCACATACCTCGGCCTATCTTCGGGCCTGAAAAAGTACGGGCTCCAGATGTTCCCAAACTGCGCCAGCAGGGAGATAAGCGCCGTCGCCGCCGCCCTCTTCTCGGGCGTCTCGCTCATGACGCTCGCAGACCAGCTAAAGATCAGCCCCGTGGACGCAAAGGCTCCCGGCAGGTACAGGAAGCTGGCAAAGTACCGCGCCGTCCGGTTCGTCGTCGCGACAGAGACGACGAAGCCCAGCATGGCGACGCACACGGGGCCGACGATGTGCAGGCCGCGGTCGGCGCGCCGGTCGGACGAGATTGCGACGCAGAGCGCGACGACGGCAGCTAGTAGGTAGGGCGGTGCGGTGAGGATGAGCGTCACTGTATTCGAGCCCAGTCTAAAGCCCTGGACGATCGTGGGGAAGAAGCTGTTGAGGCCGTGGGAGGAGAGGTAAAAAGCTTGCATGCAAACCTAGTCACCCCGGTGTCAGCCGAAACACTACAGGGACCACACACCGAGGAGGACACTCACAAACACCCACGTCCGCGTATCCCTCATTGCAAGACTCAGCCCATGCCAGACCGTCGCCTTCTCTTCAGGCACGGAAACCCTATCCGCTTCCATCCTCTGCGCGGCAACCTGCAACTCCCTTTCGGACATGAGCCACGAACAAACCCCCGTCTTGGATCCGATGTAGTCCGGCAGGAACGCGAAGGCCGTGAATGCCGAGGCAAAGCTGCCTGCGCCCTCAATGAGGAAGAGCCATTGCCAGCCCGCCAGTCCGTGGGCGCCGTCTAGGTGCGCAAAGACGGCGGCGGCGATGAGGCCGGAGAAGGCGGTGGCGATGAGCATGCCCGAGTAGAGGATCGCCGTCCGGAAGGCAAGTTCCTTCTGCGTGTACCAGCAGGAGAGGACGTAGAAGATCTCCGAGAGTCGACCTGTTAGTCCATCTGAGTGTTAAGCGCGGGAGAGAGGGACTTACACCGGGGAAGAATGGCGCTTCAACGACGCCTAACGCAATCCGGATGGCGATCAAGCTCGAGAAGTCCCTCGCTGCCGCCGTCGACGCGGACACGCACGACCACAGCAAGACGCAGCATGGGATGTAGATGCTCGGTCGCACGCGTGTGATGAGCATATTCGATGGTAGCTGAGCGATCATATATCTGCCCTCCGAAATCAGCGGCAACTCAGTGACGAACATTGATCGAGCGCGGAACGTTACCCGGCGTTGAATATCGAAACCGCCGTGTTGAACTGGTTTCCCACGAGACCAAGGTCCTGCTCAAATCTGTTCAACTTCGCCTGCCTGTTTTGCAAGCCTTGTCAGCTCTCATCAAATCCTCAACCCCGACAGCCACCCCGCCAAGGCCGTGGACCTACGCTAGGTTGTTCCTGTCGAGGTAGTTGAACATGTATAGCGTCCATATGGCCGGCATAAGCGTCATGTCCAGCTTTCGAACGAGCCGTTTCTCGGCCGCCTGCCACTCCGGGTGTGCCATTGCTACCACATCGGGGGTGCTGAGCGGTGGCAGCGACGAGGACGACAACGACTGCGAGTCGGCTGGGCCTTTTTCGATTGTGTCGGCTGAGACATCTTTACTTGCGAAGGTGGATATTCTCATGGCGAAGGAAACTGCTAGTGTTCTACGCGCTAAGAGAATCAATGTACTCAAAATCGGAATGAGAACGACGATGACTGCGTCGAGATATAAGGAGTTGTAGAGCAGGATACTTTCTATCCCAACACGACTCACTCATCCAGATGACGAGTCAAGCAACCTACTCTCCGGTATTTGAGAATGCTATTTACCTGTGAAAGCATAATTGTCTCTTCCTCACACATGTGAAAAGCCCCCCAAAAGGGAAAAGAGGAAAAAGGAAATCCGATATAAGCTGCCTAAACCAGCGCCAGAAACGATGCTGAAAAGCAAAGACCCGACAACGAGCTTGGCGGCGGACACGCGAGGGTGCCCGTCATAGTCGGGCCTCAACGCCTACGCCGTGCTACTAGGCGTGTTGGCGGGGGACAGTGTTCCAGGCTCAAAAGTCAATATCCCCCTCCTTTCTCTCGGGTGCTTGATTCAAACTCTGGATGTTGCGGCTGCGACGTGGGGGAGGGGGGGTATGAACGGAAAGCGGACAATACTTTCGCGGTCCGCCTCAGGAACTATCCGCAAAGCTCGGGCTGTCCTCCTATCGGCACAAGTAAGACGTTTGATCGGATGGTAAGCTTGACCAGACCAATTGCCTGTGCGGGGGCACGGGACATCACCCCAGCTTTTCCATGCCCTGTTCCCAGACCAGCTTCGGCCCAAACGGGTGCAGGCCAATAGCACAGGAAACCCGTTCGGGATTCGAGCGCTTCTTCTCGATTTTCGCGACGAGTCTCAGAGTCGATGTTCCTTTGACACAAACAACCATGTTGAATCAAAGAACACTCGTCAAGCTCTGCTTCAGCTACAGATTATGATGGTATTCGCCACAAAGGTCTGCAGTAAGCTCGCCTGGAGAACTAGTTCTACCGTGATTAGGAGGAAGAGCCGTTAGTGATGCGGCCTCCAGGACTGTATATGTTACATATCTGGGTCCTCGTCGACCCGCACAAACAAGCCAAGTAGACGGATGGACCTCCACATTTCGTCCATTTGCCCGTATATGCTGGAAGCCACACAGCAAGACTTGGTGCTGGCCAGCATGCCACTCAACGGAATCACCTGTCCATCCACGAAACTACAGCATTGCTGAGGCGGGACACTCGTCTAGCACGGCTTCCCTCGCTGTGGATTTTTTCTCAAAATCGAGCCAACTAATGAGGCGTGGAGGCCACGCCGGCTAGCGTTGCCAAAAGTCATGGCCGTCTGGCCACCACCACGCACTACACACCGTATACCGGACGAAATTGCGCGGGAATAACGGCGTCCCTTTGATTCTCTTGCTCCTTTGCTCCGTCCACGCCCCCATCTCCCCCTCCAAACTGACGTGAGGTTCTGAGTGGCCAGTCGTGGAAATAGACTACATCCCAGCGCGCCCGCTCCCGAAATGTCCGAATGGCATCCACATGTGGGTATGGTGTGCACGGCACTTGCGTCATGGAGGCAATAACAACGGATATAATAGATCGGGGCTTGGCGGCTTCCGCGGATCTTTGATCTAGAACCTTTCTTTCATCTCATTCTCTGGAAGATTTAATAAAAAAAATAAAAAACTCAGTAGATTAGCACCTGCTGATTGGGTTTTGGAACCAAGAAGCTTTTGGGGCAGAGTCTGACACCGAGAAGTCATCCCAAAAGATGGCTACGAGCACCAGTTCGGCACCCGTCTCGGCCGCGACGCGGTTCAGGCAAAGGCTGAAGGAGACGGACGACCTGATCCTCCTGCCGGGCGTCTACGATGGCTTCAGCGCCCGGATAGCGCTGGACGTTGGCTTCGACGGCCTCTACATGGTAAACGCCGCCCCCCGTCCCCCCATACAGCAATATCTATATCGAAGCATTGAACTGACCAGTCGGCCACCCCCCCCCCTCAGACCGGCGCAGGAACCTCGGCCTCGAAACTAGGCCTCCCGGACCTCGGCTACGCAACGCTCAACGACATGCGCGAGCACGCCGAGATGCTCGCGAACCTCGACCTCTCGGTGCCCCTCGTCGCGGACGCCGACACGGGCTACGGCGGGCCCAACATGGTCGCCCGCACCGTCACGCAGTACGCGCGCAGCGGCGTCGCGGGCCTGCACATTGAGGACCAGGTGCAGACGAAGCGCTGCGGACACCTGACGGGCAAGCAGGTCGTCGACGTCGGCACCTTTGCCGCGCGCATCAAGGCCGCGGCCCTGGCCCGCGAGAGGATCGGGTCCGACATCGTCGTGATCGCGAGGACGGACGCCATCCAGACGCACGGCTTCGACGAGGCCGTCGCCCGCCTCAAGGCTGCCGTCGCCGCCGGCGCCGACGTGGCCTTCCTCGAGGGCGTCACCACCGCCGAGGAGGCCAGGGAGGCGTGCAGGGCGCTCGCGCCGACGCCGGTGCTGCTGAACATGGTGGAGCACGGCGCCACGCCGTCGTGGACGGCCGCCGAGGCCAAGGAGCTCGGGTACCGCGTCATGATCGTCCCCTTTGCCGCCATCGCGCCGGCGTACGAGGCCATCCGCGAGTCGCTCGTCAAGCTGAAGGAGACGGGCAGGGTCGGGACCAAGTCGGACTTCTCGCCCAGGAAGCTGTTCAGTATTGTTGGTCTGAAGGAGGCAATGGATTTCGATGCTGCTGCGGGCGGGAGCTCGTATGATCAGGTGTAAGACCGAAGGGGGGTCGACGCCCCCGGCTACCTCCCATGTTGGCCTAGACTCATTAGGGAGGACTAAATAACGACCCGTGAAATGCCATGCCTGAAGTTCCATCCAGTGACAGTAGTCGTTTTAAAGATCATTCTCATTTTGCCCTGAAGGCACACGAGAGTTATATATGGTCAAAGTCTCGTTCAAGGGGGAGCTGGAACATAGTAACAAAATCAAGTCTTTTGTGTTCAAGCTGCTCGCACAACGCGGCCAACGGAATTCCCTATATCGGGCTCCGAGTTCCATTCTTTTCGGCTCACATGCTTGGATATGCTTCCGCTGATGCCTACCAGGCACCGTGTGGTATGCTCGGATCCCGGTCCATCGGTTCATCACTCCCTTTGAGCTTCTGTATGTACTCGCCCGTGCTTTCTAGAGGATCACTGATAAGTGGATGGATGGTGGCGTCACTGCCCAGCCAACGTCGACAATTCATGGAGCTGCTTTCCTCTGCGTCTTTCCAAAAGATGAGAAACCATAAACTGATGGTTGTTTAATAGTGAGATCAGTTAGGGTTGCCACGAAGGGAAGGCAGTCGGCGGGAACGGCAAGCAGGGAGCGGCGTTCCTAGATATCGCCTCACCAATGACGGACGGACGGCCATATAGCGGCTAAATGTATCGAGTCTATTGCCAAAATCTTTCTTACTGGTACAGACCATCACATGCCCCTCACAAGGCACCGAGCTCCTTGAGCTTCGCAACGAGCCCGTTAACGTCCTCGACCTTGCCGCCGCCCTGGCGCTGGGCGGGCTCTGCAAACAACTGTCAGTAACCGCGAGTTTCGAGTGTTCGGAAGCGCATGGCATGCCGATGCGCAGGTAGAAAGCAATCGGGGACAACTCACCGGTAACCTTCAAGACCTTCAACCTCTTCTCGACCCCAATGCCGTAGTCGGCCAGCTTCTTCTTCTCGAGAGGCTTCTTCTTGGCCTTCATGATGTTGGGCAAACTCGCGTATCGCGGCTCGTTCAGTCTCAGATCCGTTGTGATAACGAGCGGCAGCTTCGCCTTGAGCGTCTCGACACCTCCGTCAACCTCGCGCGTCACCTTGACGCTGTCTCCCTCTCCGAACTCGACCACGCTCGCCGATGTCGCCTGCGACCACCCCAAAAGACCGGCGAGCATCTGGCCCGTCTGGTTCGCGTCGTCGTCAATGCTCTGCTTGCCAAGGATGACCAGGTTGGACTTGTGCTCCTGGGCGGCCTTGTGCAGAAGCTTCGCGACGCTCAAGGGCTCGAGGTCGTCGCCGTCCTTGGTCTCGACGTGGATCGCGCGGTCGGCGCCCATCGCCATGGCGGTGCGGAGCACGTCGACGGCCTTGGGGGGGCCCGCGGAAATGACGGTGATGTCCTCGACGCCGCCCGGCGCGCGCTTCTTCTCGCGGATGCGGACCGACTCCTCGACCGAGAGCTCGTCGAAGGGGTTCATCGAGTGCTTGACGCCGGCCGTCTCGACGCCCGTCTGGGCCTTGTTGACTCGGGGCTTGACCTGTTGTTGTTTGCCATCATGTCAGCTTGCTGCGCCGATCACAAGCCAATTTCTCTGCCTCGGGGCCGCCAATTGGGGGCAATGCAAAGCTCTGACGGGAGTGAACGTACGGCATAGTCAATGACCCGCTTGACGGGGACGAGGATTCTCAGGGCGGACATGTTGGCTCTCTGCTTTTCAATGGCCCGAAAGAGAGTTGATGCGTTGGGGCGTGGAGGGGTTCCTGTTTGGGAATTGGGAATTGGAGGGTGGGAGCTCGAGTTCTCAAAGTCAGGTCCCGTGTCGTCACTGGGGAAAATGGAACCTCTGTGCACAGTAGCGATACCGGCTAACCTCGGGTCACCGCCCCACCTAGCCCTTTTCGGTCACTCAAAAAGAGAGATGCCGACTTGCGCAACATATTCCCGGTGTTGGACGTGCCGGTTGGCGGTTGAAGGCGTCTCAATCCCAATGAACCCTCTGTTTCTGATGCTCGCTCTCGGGTCTCAGGGTAAGTGCAAGGCATGCAAGCATCGCCGCTTTCTCGCCCGTCTTCCGTGGCGGTATGCGCCGGCGATTTATGTTTCCAAACATGGTGATGTTGCAGCTCAAATTGATATTCTACGATGATGTGCCGGCCAGCCAAAGCATGACAACCGCTCAATAAACACACCCTTTCCCTGGTCACCAGAAACGCCCGCACTCACCAGTCATCCCACCCATCGTTTTCCTTCTTCGTCGCAGGCGCCGCAGCTCCACCCGTCTTGCTGCTGCCCTTGCCCATGGCGGACGTACCGATGGAGCTGCTGCTGTTACCCTGCCTCTGGTCCGCAAGGTTGCTAAAGCTGTCCCAAAAGTCCTTCTTGCTCTCGTCCAGCGGCACTTGCTTGTACCCAGCGTGGCCGGCCCCGCCATTGCCGGGCCCGCCCTCGACGAATCGGTTGAAGCCGTCCTGGGCGTTGCGGGCGCCCTGCTGCGCGACGCGGCCGACCTGGCCCGCTGCTACCTGCGCTTGCTTCGCAAAATCGGATTCCGCCAGCTACGGGGGGCGACGGATTAGTCCTGGATTCTTCGTCCTGGCCGGTGCAGGAGGGGAGAGTGTGGCAGCAGTAGAAGGATCACCCACCTGTTTCGCTGTGGGCTGAATGTAGCCATCGTTGACCGTCTTGGCCGTCTTGGAAACGGTGCTTGTGAACCAGCCGAAGCCCTTGGTCAGAGCGGCCACCGGGTCCTTTTGCAGCTCGTCGACGGTCGGGATGCCGCCGTCCTTCTTCTCGGGCATAGGGCTGCTGCCGAAGCCTGCGTATTTGCCTCCCTGGCTGGGCGGCAGACCGTCGGGCCGTGAGGCGTTCTCGGCGCCGAGTTTGGAGAAGTACTTGTCGTCAACCTTGACCTTCCCGCCGGGGCTGGCCGAGCGGCTGTTGGTGCCGCTCAGCGGCGTGTTCGTCCGGCTAGCAGGCTTCGCCGCGGGCGCCGGCGCGGGCTTCTTCTCCCCCGGGACGTACTCCTTGCCCTCAACCTTGGCCGAGAGCCTCTCCTTCCACTCCTCGCCCACCTCGCCGCTGTATCGCTCCGCGATGGTTGCGTCATCCCAAGTGATGCCTCTCATCTTTGTGTCCTCGTGCTGCTCGAAGAAGTTGTGCCAGTTCTCGTTGCCGCCCAGGCGCATCCGCTCAATCTCGACCTGCTTGAATGCGTCCATCGAAATACTGCGCACGAAGGAGATGTGCACGCCGAGGCCTCGGTGAACCCCGGCGCATGACAGGCAGATGAAGATGCCAAACTTGGGGGACGCCCACTGCGGAGATGGTGCGTTGCAATCGCAGCAGACGTTGTTCTTGGCCTCCTTTTGGATCGCGGCCAGCTGTGCAAACGGAGGTCAGCGGAAAGCCGCGCGGTCGCAACGAGGCTTATGACGTCCGGGAAGACTCACCTTGGCGCGTGTCTCGGGATCAACCTCCCACATGGCCTTGGAAGCCATTGTGGGAAGCGTTCAGAAAGGGTAATGAACGGAAAACGTGTGGTGACGGAAGGCGGGTTGAGGCACGTTGGATGTTTGTCGCAGCGAGGAATTGTGGAGGGGCTTTCGGGATGCCGATAAGGGGTTGCTGCTACAGACCAGGGTATGAGGGAGTCTGGGCGATTGGCCCTGTTCTTAATTTACTGCGTAGCGTCTTCGACCTGCTCGGGCCAGGGTGACACGCGAGTTGTCAGGTCACTTTGCTCGCACATACACTGGTCTATGCAACGCAATGCGGGCTATCATTAAGAAAGACCTCGGGCGTGGCGTCTTTGTTGAAAGAATTGACGGAAAAAACAAAACCACAGTGCAAGGTCGCCGGGCAGGGCCGCAAGACAGGGGACAACAATACCATGGGGTACTGCTGGAGACTCGACAGGTCAAAAAAGGTCCAGACTGCGTTCTGGGACACTTGGCTTTTGGGGCTGGCTGACGCCACCAATGGCAATTCTCGAAACGCAGACAAGCGCCACTGAAACAGACGCCCATTTCGACGCCTAAACAATAGAAGTGCAAGGCTCAAGGCACCTTGTCGGCATAGAGACATCCTGCAGAGCGCTATCCAAAACTCCAGACAAACTGGAACTACATCACATAACTTTATTCACCATTTGCAATGACACACTCAAGTCTCTCTTTTTTTTTTCTTTTTTTCTTTTTTTTGGTATTGCACCGCCGTTCATTTTAACTGCAAAGAGCTACCCGATTTTCTTCGTTTTGCGCCAAACTTTTCCTCTTCCTCCCAACCCGCCTCGAGCCAAAGCTAATGTACAACCCAGGACAGGGTGACGGAGAAAATGGAGGTAGGTAACAAGTACAGGGAGAGGTGGCCGGTAAGATCATGTGTATTAGTTTAGTGATGATGGCAGCGCTGCACATCCTTGTCTGGCCTATCTAACGAGAACGAGTCTGGTCAGAAAGCAGACGTAGATGTAGTGGCCACCTGTGTAAGGGGCACTTCCAAAAAGTTGAAATCGTCGTAACAGGTACCGCATCATAAAGCTCGTAAAGGCAGCGCCTCTGAGGGTTGTCTCAGAGACACATTGCCGGGGCTGTAGGTTATTTGCCTACATTTAAGAGGCGGTGGTGGTGGCGGGAGCGGCGGGGGTGGCGGCCGCAGGAGCAGGGGCAGGGGCGGCAGCGGCATCCTCCTGGGTGCCGTTGGCCTTGGTCTCCTCCTCCTTGGGGGCGTTGGCCTCCTCGTCGGTCTTGTCAGGGCTGTCGATAGCGACCTTGACAGCGATCTCACGACCCTCAATCTCCTTTCCGTTCATCTCGGAGACAGCCTTCTGCTGGAGCTCCTCGGAGGCGAGGGTGACGAAGCCGAAGCCACGGCCCTTGCGGGGCTCGCCGCGGGCCTGGAGCTTCTTGATCATGAAGCGGGGGATGGGGCGCAGGGCGATCTTGGCAGAAGAAGGCTCGTAGGCGGCAAAGAGCTCCTTAAGCTGTTGGGGTGTGTCAGCAAGCCATCAAGGAACACGATTTTTAACATGGAGCTAACCTTCTCCTCGGTCAGGTCGTAAGGCAGGTTGGCGACCATGACCTTGGTCTTGGAGGCAATGCCATCGGCGGGGGGGCCACGCTCGCGGCGCTCACGGGGAGCACGGGCCTGGCCGGGCTTCTCGGTCTTGTCGGCGCCAGTGGTGTCCTGGTTGGTGGCGTCGGTCAGAGGCAGAACCTCAGAGGTAGCCGGGGCGCCAGCAGGAACCTCGGCGGCAGCACCCTCGACGGTACCGTCCTCCTATACAAATGTCAGTAATGATACTATGACCGTGTATCTCGGCATGACTCACGGCGCGGCCACCACGGGCACCACGACCACCACGGCCACGGCCACGACCGCGTCCACGGCCGGACGCGCGGCGGCGGTTACCCTCGCCGGCACCCTCTCCGTTGGCACCCTCGGTCTTCTCTCCAGCGGGCTCAGGCTTGCGGGCAAGCTGAACGGAAACCTTACGCTCCAGAATCTCCTTGCCGGAAAGCTCAGAGATGGCGCGCTCGGCCTCGGTGGGGGTGGAGAGGTCGACGAAGGCGTAGCCAACAGGTCGGTCGGTGCGAGGGTTCTTGGGAATGGAGACGGACTCGCTGTGGGAAAAGGCGGGTCAGTATGAGCTGGCATGCGTGACGCAAGTGGGTGGAAATTTGCGGGGCTGGTGAGGGAGGAGAGGCCACGCTGCAACATCGTGACAACCGGTCGAGGCGGTCTAGGCAGCAGCAAGGGCCGCGACGGCACCATGCAAGACCTAAAGTCGATGCAGTGTAGCTCTCAGGTGAAAGGGGGAGAGCGGGCAGGCAACGACATGATGCCACAAGCTATCCCGCGAGAGAACACATGTGGAGACATGTGCTCTAGGGAAGGTGCAGCCCCCAGATGGAGCTTCCAGCAGGATGCCGGGCCACAATGGGGGCGATGATTGACGAAGAAAGCCGTGCGACTTACACAAGGTAACCCTTGAAGAACTCCTTCAACTCCCCCTCAGTTGTCGCGTAGGCCAGGTTGCCGATGTAGAGACGGCGTCCCTCAGCAGCGCTGGCGAGGACGGCATCGTTGTTGGCGGCAGGCTTGTCGGCGGCCTTGTCGGAGATAGTGGCATTGCTCAGAGCATTGGTAACGTCATTGACGGCTTCGGAAACCTTCTCGATGGCAGCAGACATTTTGGCGGTATTGGTCTGGATGGAGATGGAGGTGGTGGTTGGCTGCGTTTCGGTGAAGTGCGTGATAACAGATGACGTGCGAACTTGGACCCGGTGACAGGAACGAAGATTCGGTTGAGGAAGAATGGAAGTTCGTGGGAAGTTGAACTCTGAAACAATGAGGGGGGAATTTTCTCAGGGTAGCTTGGTGCCCTAGAAAGCTTGAAAAAGGTAGACAGACGACGTTGCGTTGCGCGGTGACACAGGATCTTGAAGTTGTGATGTGGAGGGAAAGGGGAGAGGAAAGGGATGGTCAAGCCGCGACCTGAAATACAAATATTTTTTTTCTGGTGAGCAGGGGGGAACGACGGACGAGGGTAAGCGAGCGCAAACCCACTGAACAGCAGGAGCGGCCCACGTCCTGGGTACCTTGGGATGGCAGAGCGGACTGCTGGGCCTGCTGTGGCGGTGCGGGCAGACGAGGGTGTTAGTGGGTACTTGCCTATTATGTCTGCAGCAGCCAGGCAGGGGTTGGGCGAAGGAGAAGGGGAAGGCACGAATGGACATGGCAGCAGCCCAGCAAGCTCTCCACGCCCTCACCAGATGACGAAATGGCCCTCTTGTTCTGTCGTGATTACGATATAGTTATCAACAGAATGACGGCATGTGGTTTCCCACTGTCTACCTCCTGCTGGAAGGAAAGTTTTATTGCGGCGTCGATGCCTTCGAATTCCGGTATCGAGCTGGGAAGAACTTGTAGTTGGGTGTTGATGGTGCTGTCCTCCTGCCATTTATCGCTGAGCAAAATCCCCCGACGCAGAACGAGGCAGGCAAGACCATTTCGGGAAGAAAAGCGGTCTAGCCACTGGTTGAGAGAGAGAAGGTACGTAGTAGCATGGGGAGGCGAGGTGGTGGAACACTAGAGAAGGACCCACGCGATAGTGTTGGACATGACAGGTACATGGCTGAGCAGCCACAGAGCACGGGCTCCAGTGACGGGACGATGGCACCCCTGCAAAAACAAGCAGCTTCTGCATTCCTTCTTTTCAACGTCAACTGATTTTACATGCGGCGACCTGGCCAAACGTGTCCACGACTCATAGCCATATGAATGGATGCAGATGTGCTTGATCAATACCATCGACGATCAACATGCAACTCATTCGAGAAGAAATCCGTATGATCTGCCTAGGCGGTGACAATGGCACGAACCTATCAGGGGAACGGTATGACTCTTCCCCCGCAAATTGGTTGAGATGGGATCCCGGCCAAGCCAGCTTCGACCCAGTGTCCACCCGCTGATGCGATGTGCGTAGTCGTGGAGCCACTGAGAACCGAAATGCGCCAGACATCTCGGCACCTCTTGCCTCACACAGATACATGACAGTGCCGACAGCCTAAAAAGCAAATGAATTTTACACGCATCAGAAGAATGTTTCCATCCTCTCTTCCACCTGCCCGTTGTTGGCATTCTCCTTGTCTTCTGCTTCCCTGTCTCTCTGCTACTTGTCTGTATAACGTAGGAGAAATACATTAGGGATGAGGAGAAGGAAGCCGACGAGAGCTGTTACCACCTTGGGCTGGGTTTGGTTTCCTCAGCGCTGCCGAGCGAGTGCATGCTAAATGTGGCTTGCCCGTGCTTGCCGTGGCCACTCATGCTGATTGGATGGATGGATGCCTTAACGTCGACTTCGGCAAGAGTTGTAATTAACAATCGATCGCGGTTTCCCGGGGACCCGCTTGTTAACAGCTGTGGAGAGGCATGCTGCGGCGCCCGTCTCTTCCGCTTTTGCTGTTGTGACGACCACCTTTTGTGGTAGCTAGGCTCATGGAAGCAGGTGATCGCGACCTCATCTGATCTCGATGTGGAAGTAGCCTACCTCCCTTGATGACTTCGGCAATCTTCGTCTCGGAAGTCGGTTCTAGACTCTCTCAGGAAAGCCTATACATCACTTTTCTCAGTAGCATCCACTACCGGCCACATATCCCGGAGTTTCTTGTCCAAGAAGCGGCGAGGAACTTCCAGTCTTCCACGAGATGGCTGGAGTATTCGATGGCGGTCAATTAGCGTGCTCTCCGTGCAACAAGCGAATTCCTCTCCTGCTGCAGCTGGTTCCCCTTGCCAACTCTCACGACGCCCGCTCATCGTCACCTCCTCGTCGCTGTTGGTCGACGAGACATGCACCGGAGATTTAAACTCAAGGGCCCACCATAGTCGACAGCTCCCGCCGTACGTCTGTCGATCGAGTTAGGTCTTACTTAGTCTACCCTATTCCGCCTCACCTTGCCTTATCTCAGCTAGAACAGGCACCGGTACGAACAAATTTCTTGGGCCGCCTGCCTCGTGCAGTAGTAGCCTGCCGAACTACGTTGTCTGTTCTGCCGCAGCAAGACTAAAGCACATGAGACATCTGCCAGTGCGACAGCACATCGACGGTTCACGTCAAGCTACGGCAAGGCGAAGCTGCATGCGCGCACTAGGACGGCTGGTCCGGCCGAGCGTCGAAGTGGCTCGGGCGGATGCCAATTCAGGACCCGTCTCCCGTCCCCGGTCGACAACGTCCTCCCGTATCTATGGGACCGCGGAGAGCTGCTTTGGCGTCCGAAATTGGACCAGAATGTAACAATTTCCCACGGCCCACTGGATTTCGCGGAGCGCATAAAGACTTTGGGGAGGGGCCCCTGGCAGGCCACGCTAAGCTTCCAGGGGTCTCGACGGTGCCATGCAGGGGGATACAGTGCAAAAAAGGGAAGAGGGCAGAAATTTCCCCCCTTCTCCCGGCTTCTTTCATCAGCCATGCGCCCTCATGTCCGATGTTCGTGTCGAAAGGAGGCATATCGGTATGGTTGGTACCAATCAATCAGGGGATGTTTATCGCGACTATTGATCCACCGGCAATCTCCCAGTATTGTGGCTGCGGCGCAAAGGCACTTTGAGCTGCAGAACGGATGCCATTCGGGCATCGTATTCGCGAAACCCATTTAAACCCTCAGAAGGTGACCTGTTCTGTCGAGACCATGTCGGCTTCCAGGAGCGGTGGAGAGAAGAAGCATGAACGGCACACTGGACGTGAGGCAACGACCTGAGTCGGGAAGCTTTCCCTGACTTCTTCGCCCTACCTGTCCTTACGCAGCAAGGTGCCTCTAGTTTCTCCACAGGAGCTTCTGCCAAACGGGGCGCCGTCGCTCGCCTTGCCTCAAGGGTGACACTGGCGCCGCCCTCCCGTGCCCGCGGTGGTCCCAGCCCAGCCCGCCCAGCCGTTATCTTGCATGCGAGGCCCAGCGCGCTGCATCTTGGGGCTGCTCAACCCACACCATTGGCAATTGCCGCTCTAAACCCAAGAAGATTAGTGACCAAGCCCCGGCAGTTGGCCCTGTGTCTCTGATCGCTACGTCTGCTCGGCCAGACCTGTGGCGCAAGCTGATCTCACCCGGATCTCGGGAGTTATCCATGCTTGTGGCTGAATGCCACACAAACTACCTTGCAATATCTCGTTCCACGTACAATGGGTGACCGGCTTCCCATGACATCTTGAGATGCGCGGCTCGGCCTATGCTTTAAAAATCTGTTGTTTTGTTTCTGCTTGCCCAAGGGGGTTTCTTTTTGCAACCACCTCTTTAGCTCGCAGCTCACATGTCAGTATGGACGACGGCACGTGATCCCCGCCGAGGGCACATGCATTTCGGCGCCTCAGCAATCACAAATGGCTCCCGTAGCTCCGATGCCGCTTGGGAGGCGAAGAAAAAACATGTCTGAAGAAGCTGCAGGTCCACGCTAACAAACCCCGGAGCCTCATTTACTAGAGTCACCGGGACACTCGACTCTGGCCGTCGTTACAAGCAACCACAAAGTGCCCCCTCCTTGCTTTACCCCTCTTTTTGCACTCGGCTTCGCTGGGGTCTCTGAAAAAGCTGCCTCGTCACTATTGGAGTTCAAATCTCTCAAGGAAAAATGTCAGCCAACGTGACCGGGCCCGAGCCGGCGCGAGTGGCCGAGCTGCCCGGCCGGTCCATGCTGATCCTATACGGCTCGGAGACCGGGAACAGTCAGGACATTGCCGAAGAAATAGGTCGAAATGCTCAGCGTCTGCACTTCAAAACCAAGGTTGACGAGATGAATGGGGTTCAACTAGTAAGTTGTATTTGTTCGTGCATGGCTTTTTCTTCATTATTGGCGTTTTCTCGTCTGTCTCACGTCAGTTACTTTTGACGGGCCGGTGAGAGCCTGTACTTGTAGAATTGGCAGAGGGAACCGGAATTGGAGCCAGCTCTTCACCCCGGGTAGTGTTGACTTTGTTACTTCGCAGAGCATGCTGCTGCAGTACTCGCTGGTCGTCTTCGTCATATCGACAACGGGCCAGGGAGACATGCCTCGCAACTCGGTCGCCTTTTGGAAGAGCCTCTTGCGGAAGAAGCTGCCGCCGCGTTGTCTTGGTGCCGTCAAGTTTACGACTTTTGGGCTGGGCGATAGCATGTACATCAAGTGTGTTAACTCTCCACCCTCTCCACGACCTGGATCTTCTATGCTTCGGGAGAACGCCGCGGTAATGTCTTGTCATACGGTCGAGGATTAACCATACGAGCAGGTTCAACTGGGCCGCGAGGAAGCTGCACAAGCGGCTGGGACAACTGGGCGCCGTGGAGTTTTACCCTCGAGGGGAGGCCGACGAGCAGGACTCAGATGGGTAAGTTTCTAATTTCTCGCTGGCCTCGATCATGGCTTGTCTCTATGTCTGCCCCCCATATCCCAACCCATCGTTGTGTCACTGCTGTTCGCAGATACTTGTTGCGCCGCTCTGTTTGATCCCTTCCATGCCTCGCGTCACCATACCTCCCGTATATTTGCTTCAAAACCCACTGACTGGGTTTTCTTTTTCTTTCTTCTTTGATGGCAAGATGGACATAGTTGTCTGGAGTTTCAGGGTTGTGAGGCTTGCGCACCCTCTTACAGCATCACATTGGTGGTGTTCAGCCCAGACAGGGTTACAACCATCTTGTTAGCAAGACTCGACTTCTGCACAATCGCAGATTCGTTGATTCAAGGATGCCTTTTTAGTCGTGCAAACATTTGTTGCAGTCTCAAACTGTTTCCGTTCCAGCGGCGCTGTTCGTCGGGCCAACTTCGTGTTAGAACAGCACACAAGTGTGGTATTGCTCTCTCTCATAACCGGCGCTGCATATTGACGAATGGTTTAGATACACACCCATTCGACGAAAGCTGCTAACTATTTGTCAGCGTGGATGAAAGATATATGCCTTGGGCCGCAGACTTACGCAAGAGACTGCTTGAGCTGTACCCCCTCCCGGAAGGACTTTCCCCTATTCCAGACGACGCTCTTCTGCCTCCGAGATACAGTATCGCGCTAGCCACACGCTCCGATACACTCCAAACCCAAAATCAAGACCATGACCCAGAAGGTATCACGAACGGTCACGCCAGCGAACCCCAGGCCCAAGCGGCTCAACCCGGAGACGTCTCCTACGGTAACCCAGACACGACAACCTCAGTCGAGGACTTAATCCAGAAAACAAATTCAATCACCATCGCTGAGGCTCCTTCGGGGATAGTCGATCCCGAAACTCTGTCGCAAACGACACCCGACGCCGACCAGCCGCCAGCAACTCTACTTAGCATCCCCGGCGGCCACAACGCCTCGCTCGAGCTGAACCAGCGCGTGACACCAACAACTCACTTCCAAGACGTCCGTCTCATCCGCCTCACTCTTGACCCGACCCCCGACGGACCGCCCGCGATAAATCCCTTCGACAGCCTAACAATCTACCCCAAGAACTTCCCCCAAGACGTCCAGAAGCTCATAGACCTCATGCAATGGGGGCCCGTGGCAGATCGCCCCCTTTCTTTCTCTAGCCCTTCCGGCACCGACCTCCCCCGCGGGCTCTACGTCGACCCGCAGACCCCGACAACCCTCCGCGACCTCCTCACACACAACCTCGACTTCACTTGTATACCCCGCCGCAGCTTCCTCAAGGAAATGTTCTACTTCTCCGACGACGAGTACCACAAGCTGCGCCTCCTCGAGTTCACCATGCGCGAGTACACGGACGAGTTCTTCGACTACACCACCCGGCCCCGCCGCACCATCCTCGAGGTCCTCGAGGAGTTTACCTCCGTCCGCATCCCCCTGAGCCGCGTGCTGGACATGTTCCCCGTCATGCGCGGCCGCGACTTCAGCATCGCCAGCGTAAGCCGCCACAGCGCCCCTCCCGCCCATGATTCCTCGAATCCTACCGCGGCGGCGACGACGACGACGGCAACGAGCATAACCCTCCTCATAGCCCTCGTGAAATACAAGACCATCCTCCGCAAGATCCGCCAGGGCCTCTGCTCGCGCTACCTCGAGTCCCTGTCCCGCCCTGGGGTCCCGCTCCGCGTCACCCTGAACCGCAGTTCCGCCTCCCTCCACGGGCCCGTCCACGCCCGCCGCCCGCTCTGCGCCGTCGCAACCGGCACGGGCGTCGCCCCCCTCCGCCTCTTCGTCGAGGAGCGCTTTTCCCACCTCGCCTCGGGCGTGGACGTCGGCGACACGGCTGTCTTCTTCGGCAACCGCGGCCGCGACGCCGACTTCCACTTCAAGGACGTCTGGGAGGACATCAAGGCCAAACGGGCCGCCGCCGTTACCACCACCACCACCACTGCCACAGGAGAAGCGGAAGGGGGAAATACTTCTCCGGGTCCCGGGGCCGGGGCCGGGATCGGATTCGAAGTCTACACGGCCTTCTCCCGCGACAAGTCGGCGCCGCGCGAATACGTCCAGGACGTCATCCGCAAGCACCCGGCCGCGGTCCGCGCCATGGTCGCCTCGGACGCCATCTTCGTCGTCTGCGGCGGCAGCCTCAAGATGTCGCGCGCCGTCAAGGAGGCCGTCAAGGACTGCCTGCGGGAGGACGCCGCGGCGTACCCGGACGACGAGGCCGTGGAGGCCGCGTTTGGGAAGCTGACCTGGTGGGAGGAGATTTGGTAACCGAGGGAAGGGGTGGTAGGGGCCTTTACGACGGTTGCTTCGCCGCGGAGATACCATGGTGTCGATGACGACCGTGGCGCCGACGACGATGATGAGGGCCGCGGGATGGTGGCCGTCACGGTGAGGAGGGGTTTTTAGCTGGATTGGATTGGGTTGCTTTGCCCCAAGGGCATCATGCATATGAAGAAAGGGGAGTCGCTCAAGACAGGTAGACTTAGAATAGAGGATCGGTTGGTCCAAAATGCACACACGACTATGAACCATACATTACTTCCATTGCCATTCCGGGATGAGAAGGAAGGAGCAAGCCTTCGAAAACACCCTCCCTACCGCCTCACACAAAACACGGGGGACACTTGCGCTCTCTTCTCTGTGTTGGAAAGGGTTTCTTTTTAATCTTTGCTCTAGAGTATTCGGGACCTAAGTCTCGACTACAGACGTCGTGGGAACATGTGAAACCTGATCGTACTTCCATCCGAGGAGTCGAGTCTGCTGGCCTCGAAAAACGACCGCCACCACCACCCTCCGCTCCCGATTTTCCCTTACTACAGCAGTGCTCTAAGCTCTTATTTGGGTCGGGGCTGTCTCTGCGTTTCTGTTTCGATCCAAGGGTATGTATGTGTCCTCGTGAAATAGAAAGAAAGGGAAAAAAAGAAAGGAAAAATACAGAAATCTGTTTACAAACATCCAACACCCCGTTTTCTTACGGGGGGTAGTCCCATAACGCCGATATGTTCGTTGATATTCCCATGCTGGGCCCGGTTGCCCAAAAACTCCGTCGCTTGGTGCGATGTAATCCTGCAGGATTTGAAATGGAAAAAAAGTAAAAGGACGATAAAACAATGTGCTGTCCGCTTTTTTTGTTTTGGCGTGGCCGGGCATTATAAACGATAATGGCAAGCCGTATGCCTATAATCCGAAGAACGACGTGGTCATCGTTAATGCTCCCAACTGTAGCGCCGCTCCGCCATCTGCGGAATGTGGATGAATTCCGAACCGTCGAGGCGCTGCTGGCTTCGTAAAGCATCCTCCTCCGCCATGTCCCGACTCCTGTTCTCTGTACGGCCCAGTTGTCTCGTAAACTCTTGGGCCATCAGCTCCGCCTCAAACTCGGTCCAGTTGCTTCCCAAGGTGTCGGTCGAAAGTCTCCTCCCATCAATGATCTCGGGAACAGCATGGTTGCTCCTCCGACGGCACGCTAGTGGAGGGGGAATAGCTTCGGGTCCTGGTGGGGAGATGTTCTCAGGCAAAGGTCCCAGGCAGACCACGTTGGATGGGTCGATTAGTGTTCTCTGGTGGGTCGACGGGGGGAGAAGGGGTAGCGGAATAGACGACGCGATGTCTGAAAGGCTCGAACGTCTTCTGACGAAAGCCTCGCTCTCTGGTGACACGGGCCGAGGCAAAGTATGCCCGGAGTTGCTTACTGAGAAGGTCGGCGATGCCCATGACGGCCCTTCCGTCAAGGGTGATGGGAGATCCAACATTCGATTGGTCCATTCGCCCCCGCGCGGGCTCATTGGGGACGGCAATGATCCGCGGTTCGACGACGAGTTGTCGCAAACTGTAGGGGACGATGGAGATGATGTAGATGCCATGGATGACGCCGCCGACTCGAAATCTTCTGGTCTGGGCGTCGCCGCCGGACTCATGTACGGTATTGGCTTCTCCACGGGTGGGAAGTCTGCTGGGTTCTCGGCCGGGGAATACGCCGGTACAGGGTCCTGGAGAGGGACTTCCGCCTGCTCTCTCGACATCTGGTATGTGGCCACGGGTTGCGTCTCGCCCACCCTGAATTCCGTGTGTTCATGAACCGACTTACCCTCGTCCCCGTCTAGCTCAACCGGGACTACTGGGGTCGGCAGTTCGTATACAGCGTGGTTTGCATCAGCCGCCACCTCCACAGGCTGGGAAGTGCTTCCCATGACCTCTTGTGCCGAACCTCTTCTGGGCCTCTTCTTGCCTAATATCCTGGTGAAAATCTTGGACATGGGGCTCTTGGAGGGTTCTGGCATAATCGAGGAGGCCGCGTCCTTCCCATCTTCCAGCGACCTGTTGGATGTCCTGGTTCTCTTGCGACGGCGATTGCAGTACCACAGGGCGAGCAAACCTAGGCAAGCAGAGGCCACACCCGCCGCGATGCCGGCCTTTTGTACCGCTGTGAGGCCACCCTGAGACCCTGACTTGGCAGGTGGCGGGAAAGGGCTGTTACTCGGCTGCACGATACTCTTCACTTGTAATGACTTCAGCGGTTCGTCTGGGAAAAGGGCCTGGTGGAGATAGAAAACGCCCGTGTCGTACTTGGTAATCAAGTACGCTTCCTGAAGAAATGATCTTCCAATAATGAACGCGTTCGTCAGGTTGGATGCTCGCCGAAGTGGAAAGTAGGGCACGGCAGGGTCGCCATACTTGATGGTCTCGGTTTGGAACGGATATCGCAGAACCTGCGCAAACGCCGCCGCAGTGATTGTTATGTTGACGACGCCGGGGGCTTGAAGTGGATGGCCAAAGTCGTCGGTGTTGTAGCGGCTACTGAAGGAGAAGGTGAAGGAGTAGGATGACGAGCCGGCTTTAAACTCGGCGTACTGATCGTTGTTGACAGTGTAAAGGTCGAAGGTGCTGTTGTAGGTCAAGTTAAGGGCCTCTGCAAACTGGTCACAAATGGCGTCCGGCAGCCAGAGGTAGGGAGTCGAGCTATCAATAACGGCGCTGAAAGAGGTGGACATGTTGGACAGGATTCTTGTTTTGGAGTCCCAACCACCGGGCAACGCCTTATCCTGTCCAACATTTACTTCAATGCCACGAACCAGCGCACGAGGCAGCCCATCATTTGGATCCAAAGAAAAATCGATGTTGTGTGGCACGAAGCGGCTTGCATCATATCCTCCCAGCGTTACGGAGCACGGCGTGCCAGAGGTGCCCTCTGCGAAGTATTAGACCAGGTATGGCATGAACAGACGCTTCCACTTACTGTAATAAGCCCCAGCGGTGTAGCCGAAGCTGTAACTCGGGATCCATCCGTAATTCTTGACCGCTTGGGTTAGGGGCGATTCGGCAACTTTGTTGCCAAAGCTGCCCTTGGTGATACCGAGTCCGAGAAATCCGAGGTAGTAATCGGTACTGTTGACCGACGCAGTGACGATGTTGTCCATGCTCATTTCATCCCCCGTCAAAAGCGTGGTTGAAAGCGTGTCCAGCCCATAATCCCCGTTTCCTCCGTAACCAAGATAATCAAGGCCAAGTTGCCATGCACCCAACGGGCTCCATGATGAAGAGTCGGCAATGGTAAACACGTTTCCTCTGGCGGTGTTGCAGAGAGGTTCCTCTAAAGCATATGTCAGCCAAGAGTGTTCGGGCCAGATTCGCTGTCCGGCTTATAAAAGCGAAAAGATCGTGATCAAACAACTTACTTGCAAGGCAGCCGCCAGACCCAACGACCCAAAATTCGGACAGCGACGTGCTCACGAGAACGTCGACGGACTGCATACGCGTGCCGACCTGGAACTTGACTGCTGACCAGTTTCCATCGACACCGTACCTTGAAGCAGTTAGTATTCATAGGGCATGCCCGGCATGCTTGTTTGAACATACCAATCGTCCGAAGGAGTGAGTGCCACGGCGGATTGACGCTGCCCGCAGACAATGCCAGCGAGCACCGTTGCGACGAGGATGATCGGCAACATGTCGTCAAGTAGGGGCTGAACCTGACCGGTGGTTCATTCAAGGTGCGCCGAGTCACCAAGGCGTTTTTGTGATCTGCCAGGGCGTCCCGTAGGGAAGGCTGTTGGTACGAAGAGGCGTCTCCATCAACCATAAGCTATTGTCAACCCGTCCAAGGATCGCGCTTCACAGTAGCCGAGATCATGCCTTTTACCCCAGGAAGACCAGAGCGAAGGAAGCCGTCGAATAAGTGGTAAACAGCCGCAAAGAGCGGAAAGATGGAGGTGAGGGGGGGAAGAAGTGCAATTGAGCACCGCGGAATGATCAACAGGAAAAACTGACTTCTGCCATTGAATTGAGTGGGTGGCAGCCAGCCCAAGACAGTGTCTCCATGGCCATCCAGACAAGGACGTACCAGGCCCAACCGACTTGAACAAGGGCTGTGCCGCAACAAGCAAGGGAAGCCTGGATTGCTCATTGGCACGATGGGGTGTGAGACAAGGATTAGGCCACCGTCCTGCACCGGTCTGGTGGTCCCGTCGTTCTTGGGAAAGCTGGGGGCCAGGGTACAACGCTGCCGCACCCCTGTCACCTTATCGACACACAGTGCTTTTGCCTGCTTCTGGATAGGTGCGGCGGAGCGTGACAAGCCTCCCTTCTCAACATGGCTGCCGTCGCCGTCCCCGTCGCTCCCTCGCGCCTCATCGACAACCATGTGCCCGCCCCACATAAGATCGAGGCACTGCAGGAAATGGATCCGACGGTGCTTGGACGGATAGAGACGTCGTGGCCGTTGTGTGCCAACATGGTCGTGGTAGGCAGTGCCTTGTGCCAGCAACCCCGGAGAGAGCTATATGGGCACGGGACAAAGTGGAAAGAGGCCCATCTGTGGGCGGGAGGATTGGCATTAGACGCGGCGGCAGAATAGGAGCGCGGGCACTCGTTTGTAGATTCTAGGGGGCCGTGACAACCGTTTGCATTTCGAGTTGGTGTGCCTCTTGTCCGTTTGCGACGAGAGGGGTCTTGGCGACATGAGGATCACCGATCGAGCGTGTGGCCTTTCTTTAAGGTTTGGCGGTGTCTGTAGCGGGACGCTCAGCTGGTAGCCACGCAGCTTACGCCGGTCTTAAAGGCTATCTATCATTCATGGCCGGCCGCCATCGAAGATTCCATGAGGTGAGATACGTCAAAGTGTCAGGAACACGCTAGGCGGGCCGCGCTTGGACTATCCAACGACTGAGCCGCCATTGTCCGTATTGGTGCCCGCGATGCCCACGGCGCCCACGGCGCCCCTCGAAATGCGACGAAGCAAGAACGGACGGGACGGCCGACAACATTGCAAGCCATGGCAGGCGAGGCGCCGAGTAGTTTGACGGACTGAAAGCCCGAAGACGACGGAGGCTGCGTCGCGTCGCCAAGTACTCTGAATGTAGACGTCTAATTACTTGCAACGTTGCAGTTTGTCAAGTCTGGAGGCAATAGACACCATGCATGTTGTTAACTACAGCATCGGCGAGGAGAGGCAGTGTGTCAGCGGGATGGCTTCTCTGGATGAAGTCGCCGAGAGTCGCCGGAAAAAGCATTTTGCCGGTCCAGCCAGCTCCATGTTTCCATCTTGGGAAGGGAAAGTTTGCTAGTTGATTGCTGGAGCTGGTCATGGGATGTCTTTGCGGATTGTTCCCTGTCTGGCTCATCTCGCCAAGGTTGCAGAGGCGAGGTAATCTACCCAAGGCGACCAGGAATGCATCTGGTGGTTGAAGCCATGGAAGCCCCAGAGCTTTCTCACCGGAAAGCAGTCCGGTCCCATAGGCCCATGAGCGAGAAGGCGGATTAGGTAACGGAGAGCACGGAAAGTTCCACGGAAGGATCCAAGATGACTCGGAATGGCTGGGAGTTGGCGGAGAGGAACAAACGGATCTGCCCAAGCAGATGGCATGCATGCTATGCTCGCTCGGCGCTCCATGTACCGTTTGTTGTAGGGGAGGGGGAGGGGACGGGGAGTTCGGCTAAACCGAAAGTTGCTCATTACAGCGCACAGCGTGGTGGTGCTCTGTACGGATACACTAACTCATCTGCCACGGCTGCATTGATTGGGCCGAATCCCCTTCTCCGGCTACTTCCTCCTCCTCATTCATGCCCGTCATCATTCCGCCCGCCCTATGCTGTCTCTGGCTCGCCCAAAAGCAAGACCGGGCACACTACAGTTGGCTTCCGCGAATGACAGCGCAGGTGGAGACGTGTCGGATGCAACTAAATCTTTCCCCCGAGGCCCCGACCGATCTGACCTCGAGGTTGGACATACCTATGCAGAACGCGACCGCGACCGCGGCCACGGCCACGGCCACACGGTGTAGCAACCCATGCATATCACAGTCCCGCAACCAACGGATGGATGGTCCTCGACCCCAATGTGACGTGGGCCACTGGATCCATCTTCACACTTCACCTCAATTAACTGCTCCCTGCGCCTTCATCGCCAACCACCCGCTCCACAGCCGAACGAGAATCTTGCACCTTAGCACGCCAGTTGCACTTCCCCCGCCTGGATGGAAATGCCCCTCTCTCTCTCTGGTGCTTTCCGACCTCGGTGGCCTGTCTTGTTCTCTGCCTTTTCACAGCAGTAGCACTTCCTACCCTGCATCTCTTGCGTCTCTCTTGTGCTTCTGGGCGAACGAAACGCTCTTCGGTATGCGTCCTCGGGCTTGCCAGCTTTCCCTCTCAAATATGGGTGACTGCCAAGAACAGTATCATGGACCAGGACGGTGCCGGGGGTGCCTGAACCTTCCATTGGGAAGTCAGCTGCTTCGGGACTCGACTGTCAATGACCAATAAATAAATAAATAAAACCCCGAGCTACAATAACACCGATGGCCGACGAACCCAAAAGCACGCAGAGCAGAAGAAACGTCGACGAAACAGAGTATTCCTTCTCGTTCACTGAGCTTCATCAATCTGATACATCTCACCAGCCTGGCCAGGCGCAACAATCGTATAAATGACATGCACAGCCCAGCGACTCGGACGGCACTAACAAGACACTAGGAGAAAGGGAGTTGTAAAAAAGAAGAAATCATTTGCTAGTTGTTTTGCTTGGTTTGACCCCGCTGCCGGCGAGACCCACGATCACAATTGCACTTTTTTCGACTTGTAAGCAGAGGGGACACTCCCCAGCTCAACTGCATCACCCAGTCGGCGCAAGACACAATCAGAGACGTCGCAACAGGTGCTGGAAGTGACCAGCCTACGGGTTACTTGGTATAACAATGACTCGTACCCTTGGACCCGTTGACATTGCCGCAATACCACTCGCTGTAAGAATGCTCAGTGCCAGGTTGCTGGAAAAGCATGTCGCAACGCTGTGACTTGGCAATTTGTCAGTTGCCACGAGAGGCCTTGGCTGATGGCGTCTCAGTGATGCCGCGTAACAACAACAGGGGCAGAATTGGTTTTCTAGAGATAAACCACAACACAAGACTGGGCGTCTTTTGGTTCGGATATCACGGCGCCATGGGCTGATGTCGGTCATCGCCGCACCTGCCATAATCGGGTCGGAAATGGCGAAAAGCTTCTTGACTCCTTGACGCCCGCCTCCTTCCCCAACCAACCCCACGCGCACCGGTACGCTAAACACTGACGCCGACTGCGGACGGCTTGCTCGTCACACTGCAAAAAGATTCGAACGGCATTCATCCAATCTCTCAGCAAATGCCGGGCGGAGAAAACACGCTAGGCCCGTCCTGGCCGACCTGGGTCGACCCTGTTCACCTGCAAGTCTGCACTCCACTGCCTGCATACGATACTACCATGATATGTAGGCCAAGGTCGGTCGACATACGCCCACCTCGGAAATCCTTCCTGGAGTCTGGATCGCTACAGACTGGCGGGGATTCACCGCCATCGCTGCTATATGCAGGGTGAGGTGGCCAGCCCAGCTTGTCAGCGCGCGCACACCATCTTTCAATCAGCCTTATACTGTCGAAATTGCGCGTACGGCAAAGACGGTGGTTGTTGGAGACGGCAGTGATTGGCCGAGACCTTTATCTCATACTACCCGTAAGAGGTATGTAACGGAGCACCAAAGGCTGCCCCTGCGCCAGCACAGCATCTGCACGCCAGCAAGCCCAGCGGCTTAGTTGTACCTTCGAACACTAATGGTAAGTGCTCCCGGCTGCTTTCCAAAACGGACGTTCGTCGGTGTCAAACACTTCGCTCCTGTCTGCATGTCATAGACAATCACACTACGTGTCTCTCAACTGAACCTCTCCCCGGACGTACGGCTGTCGCACCCCGTACACAATAGACTTCGGTGAGGCGGGCCACAGGGCAAAATGTCTCAGCAACCCGCACCTCGTCATCGACACCTATCCGATGCTGCCCTCGGAAGATGGATGAAGTGAGGCTAGTTACGAAGACCGAATCCTCTTCCCGAGCTTGACGGCCCAAGTACTAGACCGCAACCGCTCAGAGGACCAGATTTCTCGGTCGACCTGGGGATCGTCCCAGCTGCCTCGTACAGGATGACGGTCGGTGCTCGATTCCATAGACTCTGCAACATTCTACTCGCCATACAGATTGCCAGTCAGTCATGCTCTCCTCCCGAAGGCCGCCTGCTTACTCCCGAAACCATCTGCCATCCAAAGTCCCGGAATCGAGGGCTTCTGACAAAATAAATCTGCCTTGCCTAAGCCTCCCTTCGGGCGTGGGGCTCGATGATCTGAGACACTGACGACAAATCAAAGCGATGTTGGCCGGCCGTCATCGACTAGCGGCGGTAGAGACATTCGGGCCATCCCCCCCTTGCACACCTTCTTCCCCTCCGTCTGGGGGACTGGATTCGAATTGAGATCGCGGCTTGGCACATGCTGTGGCCAAAAGATCGAGCCTGCAAAGACACATGTCGCCGGTACCAGCTAAAGCTCGTATGCCCCTTGCCCTAGAAAGGCAGTTTTGCTGCTTGCATGGTACCACCACGATGATGGACCCGATTCTTGATTGACAGCGGGTCGGCTCAAATGAATCGGCTCATTTACATCAGTGGCACCCCAGGCATCTGGGGCTTTCAACGGCGATGGCGCTAGGAACGGAACTTGGGGGTACCACTCACTGGCGGACTCCCTTGTCCTTCGAAGACAGCAGCAGAGAATATGAACCCTTTCTACGCCCTAGTTGCGGGCGGCGTCTGGCATGCTTGTCCGGTTCTCTTTCCCCATCGCCTGAGACCCTCCATTTTCAACCCATGTCGCAACGAAAGACGCGACTTTTGCGATGAGTTTGGATATTGTAGCAGGCCACCTGGAAGCCGCGAATCGTTGGATGTGGTCGACCTCATCGAGTTTTGAGTTGAATGGCCAAGTGGACCAGGGCGGAGGGAACGCGATTCGAGGCGGCACAGCGACATGAAACTCCTTAAGCTCGCGCTGCTTTGCCCGGCAGCGTTCTCGAACCTGGTTCATGCGACCAGGAATGGTGTGTCATTCCTCTCCAAGCATGTAAACGAGACCTGGGCAAACTGACCGGCATGCAGCGGATCGCATCCCGTACTTCCCGAGACAGGTTGTTGCATTCAATACTACAACAGCGACGGCATCAGCAAGCTCCTCGCCACAGGGTGACCATTCGTCCCCTTCTGTCAACCCAGCGGCGACCAGTCAGCATGCGACCGACCCGGGATCCCAGGTTCCAGGAGATACCCTCTCGGTGACAGGAGGGTCAGGGACAGGCGGCTCATTCTCAACAACATCAGATGAAATCGGTTCGCAGATCTCGAACACTGCAAGCACAGCAAGGCCATCCAACGGCACGTTTCAGTCCACGGTTAACCTCACCACGCCAGAACTGCCAGGCACCTCGTCACGAGCTTTGACGACAACAGTCACTTTTGTGTCGGCGAACGTACCGAGTACCAGTACTTTCTCTCGTATTGGCAATGTGTCGATATCCGCGTTGTCTAGTGGCAACTACAGCAGATTCCCGACGAGCGTGTCCGGCTCCGTTGACGGAAATCAGCAACGTACGTCGACAGTCACTGTTGAATGGCCATCGGAGACTGGAAACTATGAGCCAAACTTTTCCTGCGTCTCAACCTCAGATGGCGCTATACCAACGACGTGGTCCATCGTATACACGTCGACGACGACATTCTTCGGGAACCCCACAGAGTACATCCCACCTCATCCCGAAATCACCATTCCCACCATCTGTGCTTCTGCGGCTTTGGCGACCGTAGGTGAAAAATCGCGCGCGTCAGCTCCTGGTGGTGAGAGCTGTACTTTGATGAAGGGCGTGGAAGTATGCACAGCCCGTATGGCTGTGCCGTCAATCTTGGTTACCATGGTTTCCATGAGTTCAATAAGGATGGGACCAGAAACGACGTATACCTTTGTTACAACGGCCAAGAATCCGTCAGTCGTCTACTCGCCTGTCAGTACGCCAAGATATGGCCAGAGTTCTGAGACGGGACCCCCGCAAGACAAGTACATGTCTGTGAAAGCCGCACCCAACCCCCAGTCCCCCATCAACGATCAAGGGCCACCCGGTTCACCTCCCGCGGCTCGTGAAAGTGCCAAACAGACCCCCACGACAACCTACAAGATTACCGCGGCGCCGACCAAGATAATCATCAATGAACAAACGTTCAGGCAGGATAGTCCTTCCGAGACGAAGGAGGTAACGGTGAGTGGTGTCGAGTTTACGATCAACCCAAGCGAGGTTGTTGGCGGAGGGACCACTGTTGATAGGCCTGGCAATGTTGGTCGAAGCACGATGGTATCCTCTAGCACCGTGGTTGAGGGGTTGCCAGTGGTAATTGCGCCGGCAGGGACCCAAAACGCCGTTGTGATCGGCGGGACAACGTTTGAGGTGCTGGCTACACCCGTCACGGCCGTGGTCCAAAGCCAGACTGTTACAATCCAGCCATCAAGCATCGTTGTCCAGAAACAGACCATTTCGATCAGCCGGGCTTCCCCGATACAGACAGAGATCGTTGTGGCGGGCGGCGAAATGATCACTGCCATCGGTCCATCGGTGGTGGTCATCCGGTCAACAACGTTTACCTATGGGCCGGCTTCATCCACAATCACAGAGACGGTGGGTGACGATACTATTTTAATCGCGCCTTCAGGGGTGGTTGTGCGCGGCATGACTATCGGCGGGCCTACCGCGAAGGCATCCGTCACAGCCTACGAGATCGTAGGCGGTGCAACGGTCACGCAAGTCGGCGCTTCGGTGGTGGTTGTTGACGGCACAAGCTTTACTGTCGGGCCAGGAAAGGGGACGACGACAAAAGTCTTTGGCGGCGAGACCATCACGATTGGCCCATCTGGCGTCGTCATCTCAACGGTCAACCTTCCGTACCCGTTTGGGCCAACGGTGATTACAACAATCGACGTGCCGTCAACGGCACCAACCCCGGCGCCGGCGCCGCCGGCGCCCTCCGAGACGAGGAGCAGCAGTGCAGGTGTCAGGCACGCGAGGAGAACGACAGGGATGCATCTTGAATTTTGCATAGCGATCGGCGTCTGGGTTCTGGGGCTCATGGTTTGAGACACACGAGGGACATGACATGTGCACAATCGTTCACGGTCTTCATTTTTGGCGACACAGGGGTACGGCAAAGGGCAGGCGGTAACACGGATTTGGATTTGGTGCCCTGCGCAGGAGCGGGAAGGGCTGGCTGGCTGGCTGGATCTGGCGGCATTGGAGGCGGCTCATGATGGCGCGATACCCAGGGGGCGGGACACGCGAGACGTGGGGTTTTTTGTTCCAGTGCAACGTCGTCAGCCGTGCTGAATCGTAAATGTAGTATTATTATCATCTTGTAAACATAATTCATGCTGCTAATGGACCTCCAGCAGGGACGAGGCAGCCGCTGCAAGGCACAGCCTCTGCGGCTGCAGACGTCGGTGGATGTCGACGCCGCCCAAAGGGCGCAGAACGATAAATATGACGCACATTCTATCGTCCGATCTGTCAATATCATGGGAGAATGCCATCCTGTAAAAGGGGCGTGGCGGTCGTGATTGGGCTCATGTGTAGTTTGAGGGCCTTGGGGCTGAAAGGCGAGGGTTCAGATGACACACTTGCGCGAGTCGGGGACGTCGGCTCTCGACATGGTGCGAAACTGGCAGCCACCGCGGGGCATCGAGAGGGCGGCGAGGTGCCCACCCCGCCGTGCGAGATTCCCACATGGCCCCTACGTCACGGTTCCCCTGTCTCGGGGAACCGCGACGGTGATTCACATGTTGCCAAAAGTTTTGCTTGGCCCAGCGACCCTTGGCATCGATGGATGAGTGAAATCCCCCCCCCTCCCCTTCCTCCACCAACAACACTCCTTCTCAGCCTTGGGCGTGGAGCCGGACGGGGCGGGCGGCCGAGCACCTGCGTGATATGGAGAGGGATGAGGTTACTATCCCGTGCTCCTGCGCGCGCCGCGGGCGCGCGTTCGCTTGTGGCTGTGGCAGTCCCCCTCCCCGGTCTGCCGTGCGTACGCCGAGGCCGAAACTACGGGACCGTTACCAAGGCCTGCCACCAAGGCCCTGCCAAGCGGGAGGACAGAGAGAGATCCGTCTAGAACATGACGACGGGGTTCAAGATCTATTCACGTCCTGGTTTCGAACCGCCCAAAGTTGAAGAGGGGCGGGGTCGTCGAGGGGAAGGGGGGGCGCCACACACACAATGCAAACAAAGTTCTTGGTTCATGTATATTGGAACAATTCAGCCCTGTTTCCTCTCTGGCGCGGCGCCCACACTATGTGGCGCGAAGCTGGGGATCCGGGGGGCTTCTATTTTCCCGCCCGTCCGTCCCCGTCAACGGATCCCCCTGTTGCTCTGCGAAGGTTCGGGCAGTCTATGGATGAGGCAGCCATTTGGAAACCGCCATGGACCGACGATTGCTGCCGTCATTCGTCGCCAAACGAGGCTGGAGCCGCCGGCAAAACCTTGAGCCCGCCATGTATAGTTTTTTCGAGGAAGGGGGACTACCAGATACAGCTAGAGAGTGTGGTTGATACAGCCGGGCCTACGTCGGCGGTTTCTCCTTGTTTCTCTAACCCCCGATACTAAACGATTTGGATTTCCGTGCCGGGATAGCTTCTTTTCCAAGACAATAATGTCTTGCTTGGGAGAGGGGGGCGGGTCCGACGGTAAGCAAGGCTGCCCGACTTGGTACGCTTCCGAGCTGGCCCACGCCCGCCACTCAAGCCACCCGTGGCACGTACGGGCAGGAGAGGTGATGGAAGAGGAGCCGGGGACGGGGGAATGGATGCTCCGGTTCGGCTTCCCTGGCTGGGGCGGATGACATGTCTGAGATACTCGGTGTGATTCTTGTGGAATGGGCCAGAGGTGTTTTGATCGGATCGTCAGCCCTATGCCGCCTCGCATCGGCGAGATATGCCCCATTGTGCGAAGGGGTTTGCTTTGCATCTTCCGTTTGCAATGACTTAAGTGTCTTACGGGATGTCTGGTGTCGTTGGTTCGCACGAGATGCCGAGGTGTCGGCGTGCCTCGGGCCTCACCGTTTGGAATGCAGGCGGGAGGATGGGGGGCCAGGTGGTGAGGGAGCCGCAGAAGCCTGACATTGTGCCGAGTTTTGGAATTTGGAGTGAACGAGGAAAGACGTAACCACTGTCTTTGATGAGACTCATTACCGCCGAGTGACGCCGGGTGGCTGGGGGAGTGGGCGAGATGACCGCTGCCTTATGGCGAGGTGAGACAGGCGGAACCTGCGGGACGGCGGGGTTTGGGAGCCGAGCATGTGAGATTCAGTCTACTGGTGTTTATTTGCGAGTTCGCTCGGGTGTCGCGGAAGTGATCATGACATTCCGTAAGTGGACGTGTGCGCCCAGGAGCCCAAGACGGCATCGGCATCCGGTGCGGATGTTTGCGGTCGGCGGGAGGAAGGCAAGCGGAGGCCGGCCCGGACCGGCGGCCGACCTAGCGGGTGTTGCCCAGTCGGTCACGATTCCCCGTCGATCTGCGAGCCTTGTATGGTGTTGTGTCTCGTTTTGTGATAAGAAGCACATGTGGTTGCCGTCTAAACGAGCATCTTTGCTTCAGAGTGCATCGGTCTCGGTCACATGTTGTGTAGCATTTATTGGGGGTTTGCTGTCCTGCCAACAAGGTGGAGGAAATGAAATCAATGCGCGAGAATAAGAAAACCTCCTTAAAGAATGTGCCAGCTCTTCTGGGCCTGGGCCTCTTCGCTCTCCTATCTCGCGCGATGAGACTCAACCCCTGATTAGGACGAGCGCGCGAGTTGGTGCTTCTCCAGTGCCAGGAGTACATGGTTTTTGCTATGTGAATCGTATACCATCTATTTTTATTAGCTAGAATATCAACATCATTGATGCCTGGGTGGACTAAGTACGGTGAACGGTGGTTTTGGCAGAGGCTGAAGGGGGTTGATGTTGTTGTGCGTGAGAGTGTTTGGGATTATACTCCCGAATCGAAGAAGTGGTTTGCTGGTTCCAGGGAAGAAGAGTTTCTCGTCCGCTCAGCTCGGAAGTGCAGTTGGATTTTCTTTCGTATCTCTGAACGAGAGTTTGAGTACGATACCCTCTCAATGAGAGGGTCAAGACGTTATAGGTCCAATGGGAAGACCGCCCAGCTAGATGTTCTGCTGGTTTTACATGTACGCGGTCATGGAACGACGGCGCGGTCTCGGCGCCTGGGGGGGTAGCATTCTACTTCCCTCTTATTCATGTAGAGAACAAACCTTCGGGCAGCATTGAAGTAATGGTGATGCATAGCCAAGTGTGAAGTCTTCTTCCATTCGCCGTGGTGTCCTATCAAATGGCACATTCGGCTTGTTCCAGATGTCGAATACTTCAAGAGATGATACAAGGCGAGGAATGGGTTCAAATCACACAGTAGAACAGACAGCCACATGGCTGGATATATGCGAGGCCATCCGGAGACGAAAGCTTCTACGACTTTACTTCTTGCTATAATTATAACCCAGGGCTTCAAGCGGGAGTGAGCTTTGCATCGACTTGTATGGTAGCTTATAACAATCCTGCAGGCAGTTCATGATCTGACCTCCATTGCCATAAGCCGACATAAGAAGATGGCTAACGAGAGTACGAACAAAATGAAGGGTCTTCAGCCATCCAGCCGCATCGCATCACCAAACATTCGGGTTTTATGCCACAAAAACAACCACTTAGGTCCCTTTGAAAGGCCATACGCAAATACCGACCTACGAAATTTAAAACCCGACAGTAGTAAATAAGAAGCTACACTTCCAAATAATTCTATAAAAAAATAGAAAGCTCGGCATGCAAGAACCCCCCTACTCCGGCCTCGAGAAATAGGCTCCCTCTTGCCCACGCCTCGACCTCACTCCCACTCCCTCATCAGGGTGTTGCTCTCAATGTCCTTGTCGAAATCGACAATGTGCGTCGAGTGGCACCACGGCTTGATCCGCTCCTCCTCGCGGACGGTGCCGGCGAACCACGAGCACCAGCCAAGCCGCGGGTGCGCCTCGTTGACGGCCCTCCGCGTCGCCTCGTGGACGATGCGGCCAAAGTCCCGGACGTAGGGGTGGCGGCCGACGTTGTCGTACAGCGTGGCCAGCTGGATCAGCTGCCCCAGGTACGTGATGGTCCCGTCGACGCCCATGTCCTGGTGCCGGACAATGGCCTCGCAGACCGCCTCGGCCTGGTCCGCGGTGGCGCCGTGGTCCTTCAGCGCCGCCAGGGCCTTGAAGCCGCCGTAGATGTCGAACGACATGCGCGTCGCGGCGAGGTTCTCCTCGGCGGTGCCGATGTCGTGGAGGAGGCAGGTCAGGGCCCACGTCGAGGGGGAGAGGGCCGCCGCCCTGTCGGGGAACTGCTGCTTTGTGATGGCCATGCCTGAGCTCTTTGTTAGGTGCCCTTTTTCTTTGGACATCGAGGGAACATCAAGGGATTTTGTCATTATTATCGCTCGGCGCTCCCGAACACACGTACCGTAGTAGAAGACCCTCATCGAGTGGTTGAACGTTTCCCGATGCAGGCGTGCTTTGGCATATTGCAGTGTTTGCGCCACCACGGGGTCGCCGGCGGGGAACTCGATGTCCTCGATACGCAAGGGCGTTGGCTCGTTCAGGAACGGCCTGTCGCCAAAGATCTTGCCCGCGTCGACCGGGACGGCCGTCCACCCGTTGAGGCCGACTTCATCTTGACACATTGCGAGATGATATATGAGTAGAATCGAAGTTAAACAATGAAGAGAAGAATATATGATAGTGACTAGCTGATGGACTCATCGAGTTGGGAAAGGCGGCAAAGAGACCTGATATTTATAAGAGCGAATCCAGGCGGGATCTGATCGCGGGTTGGCTGACTTCTGAATCGGCTTACCACAGGCCGGGCTTTGAAATGTAGTCTCTCCGGCTGATGCCCGAATACCGAAGCGCCCTCCCGGCTGACAGTGAGGTCATGGCTCCCGGCTCTCCGGCCGAAGGCCGCCGGCGGGCTTCGTTGGGCGCCCCTCCGCGGTGTTCAGCCTCGGTTGACAGCGGAAGGGCGTCCAATCGTACAGAAAAGCCTGGAATCGGTCCACTTGGTTATGATCACCGATGAATATTTTCTCAAGTCATTGCTTTAGCTATACAAAGCTTGAGTCAGCGTGGTTTGATGTGATTGGCGTGTGCCGGCGGAGGCTCGTTAGGCTAGGCGAGACTTTCCAAGTGCGGAACATACTGGAGGTCAAGATCAGGAACATAATCTACTACTTTCCCCCGCTCCTAGAGGCTTACATGTAATAGGCGTGAAGCCCAACGACTACGTCCTGATCTCCTGGTAAGGAAATGGCTTGGATGGCCTCTGTGTAGCCGTTGGAGATTTAACAATCAGGTCAACTGGGATGTTGGGAGCGCTCAAGATGGATTCGTATTTCGAGGCTCTCAATGAACACTGCCTTAGGGGCACAAATAATAAAATAAAAAACCCCGATACAGGGGCAAGCAAGAGTGATACTCCGCTGCAATGAAGGATACAAACGGTATTGACCACAAGAACGAGATAGCACCGCAACGTGTAAAACACTCAAACCAGATGAATATAAACAATATCGCAACGCCCAAGCAGGCAATCCCTTCTCACATCTTTCCCTTGCCTTTGCCCTTAGTCTCCAGTGTGGGAAATTCCTCTTCCTGGACACCAAGACCCAGATGATCGTTGGCGCCAGCTTCCTGAAGACTGAGCTTCAACGCGAGCTCTAGATCGTCGTCTCGCGGCATATCTTGACTAGCAGAACCGGCGGCACTGAGCAACAATGCCAATTCAAGGTCGTCGTCCCTGGGGGTGGCCCTGCTAGATGACCCGGCTTTGGAACCGCTGGAGCCGGTAGCCGGTGTGTAGCTTGCCGACGGCGATGTGGAAGGCGACCGTTTGAGCTTCTTCACAGCCTTTGGCTTATAGGTGATGGCAAAGCCGTAATCACCAGAGCTATTCTTGCGCGGAGACTGTGCCACCTCATCGGTAGCCTCCATTAGCGAGAGCCGGAGCGCTTGTTGAATTTGCTGTTCGTACTCATCCTCTTGCTCTTCCTCGATGACGGGAGCAGGGGGGCTGAAACCAGTAACGCTGGGTTCGGGCGTGACTGTATCCAGGGTGCTTTCGCTGAAAGATGACGCGGTGTCAAAACTGGCTTCAGCGGCCGAGCCGGTGTCGCTGGCACTGGTACGGCGTTGTTCCTCAAACAGAAGCGACTCTTGCGAGATCATCTCCGCGTACTGAAGAGCTTCCTCTTCAGTCAGATCGCCAAACGCGCCAACACCAAATCTGTTGCGCAACCACGCTTCCTCCCGCATCATCTGCTCCTCCTCGCGGCGGAGCTCCGCAGTCTCAGCAGCGATGTACCCCGACACGTTTCCCCCCTGGCGACGAGTAGCAAGTCGTCCGTGAATATCAGCGTGTCGGAGGCGACGCTTACGACCGGATGGCTGGCTTGTCGCGCTGTAGGCCCAGTAGCGGAGGAAGGCACCGAACGACGTGATGCCACGCAACATGGTTGGATCGGGGTCGAGGAAGATGGCTCGAGCCGCCGAGTAGGCATCGCTGCGAAGTGCGGGATTCATTGTCACCATATGACGTGGGATTCGCCCAGATGATCTCCCGTTCAAAGTACGGAGAGGATCAAGTGAGGAGGCCAACGGATCCCATGCCTGGACAAGGCCATCGCTTCCGCCATGAACTAGGTACAGAGCCGTCAAGGCCAAGCAAGTTATCTCTGGCGACTCGGTCTGAATCATGCGGAGAGGCGCTATTTCCGTGACGCCTTGGAGCTCGCGACAGTTCCAGACCACGACAGAGCCGGCCTTGGTGCCCACGGCCAGCATCCGAGATCTTCGACCAGGAATTTCCACAGACTCGGTGGTTTGTGGAGCCAAGTTAGGGATAGTTGCTGGTTTGTAACCAAGGTGGAGAGGATCCTCCGTGAGCGTAAGGAGTGCGTGCGATGATAAATCGAGAGCGGATGCAGTGATCTCGAACTTGCCGTGGTGGCCAAGCGCCATTGTAGCAACAGCCCATTCATCCATCGAGTTTAGCGTTGCCAGGGGAGTTAGCGAGCCCGAAGAAATGGGCGTCACATCGCCCTTGAAGGGAAGGCTAGCGGCCGTGGGTCTAGGTTCAGGCTGGTAGTCTTTCCCGGGCCCAAAGATGGACTTTGGCGCAGGAGAGACATCCTCCGGCAGAGCAAAATCATCCTCTGTTCCATGTTGAGGTATTCGAGAGATGGCTCTGACATAACGAGTAACACTCGGCGCGTTTGCCTTGTCAACGCCGCACTGGATAGAGACAATGATCTCACCAGCGCCGCTCGTGTCGTCGTTCGCAAAATCAACCTCGAGCCTTCGCCGCATGTCCCAGCCGTTGCAAACCTTGCGGAAGTGAGCTGGCTTGTAGCGAAGGAACTTCTCGATCTCGCGGGCCTCTGCGACGAGCTGTTCTTTGCTCAGCTTCATGGCGTCTGCAGGAGACCGAGGAGAGTAAGCGCCTCGAAGTGCGTGCTTATCAAATTCATCAGTCTGAGCCTGGCGACGGGTTTCGTCGATGAGCCGCCAATAAACCGAACGTCCTGCGTACCACGCGTTCTTCGTGATGTCTTCGCTTTTCGATCGATTCAGGGTTGATTTGGGTACATCGACGAGGTAGTACACCTCGCCCAGGGCGTTCAGAGCAACAGCCCATACACGTTGAGCGGTCTTACGCTTCTGGGTGTACTGGTCGTCGATCTTGATCGAGACGATGGGGACACCTGGGCTGAGGACCCAGCGCGCCGTCATTTCGCCATTGGAATGCCGGGGACCACTGCCATCTCCAGCGAGAGCATAAGACGTGACGATTCCGAGCGTAGAGCCCGTCATGATGCCGACCGTCGAGTGCGTCATGTTGGGAACAGCGGTGGATTTGGCGATCCAAACGCTCGAGATGGCCTCTGATAACTCGGGGATTTTGGGGATGTCAGGATACGTGTCGACCACGCCGGTGTCACTGCCCAGATATCGGCCGTGTAACTCGTGTATCGGACGATAATAGGCACGGCCGCCCGGAAAGCCCTCGCCAGAGAGGAGACCGTAAGGCTGGCTAACATCCATGACGTTGGGGCAAGCAGCAGGGCCGTCGGCCAGGCCGTATGGCTCAAGGTTGGGAAACACCTCGTCGAGCTGAAGCGCGGAGAAGGGATCGCGGAATCCCCATTTCTCCACCTTGCCAATGAAAGGATCACTCAGAGTTGCGGCACCCAAGTCCGCGGCACCGTGGATGACCCTAGGAGGCTTCTTCGCAGAGAAATCGGCGTGGACATGGGTCACAGCCCACGGCAGCTTGGAGTTGTAGGTCAAGACGGCGCTAGTCTTCTTGCCGCCACGGGCAGACGAGCCGATGCCACCAGATCTAGTCCCCGGCTTGCCTCTTACAAGACCCCTCAAAAGACGAGTTCGTAGCAGGTATTCACTCCTCCAAGTTGCGAGAGACGTCAGGCGCGAAAAATAGCGCGCTTCGGACCGGACGAACTCGGAAAGGTCTTGATCCAAGGGCCCTTGGCGGCCCTGGTCCGGCTTTACCGTCATACTATCATGGCCAGGGAAGAATCGCAGGAAGGCCATTCGCCACGCATGAGGGGTGGTGACGAGAGAGTAGAAGCGCTTCGACACAAGAGCTATCGCCGAGTGGGAGTCGGGGTGCAGGTGAGATAGGATATGTGTCAAGATCTCTGAAGCAAAAGTATTAGCTAGCCTGCCAGCGCAAGAAAATCGGTCTGGTGGGCGCACCATTGGGGAAGTCTGCAAGCTGTACGCTATCGGGTCGAGGATCAGATCGCTTGATGACCTTGAATCCCAAGGCCTGCCGGGGGGTCGACGGCGTCAGGGCATTCTCGTAGTCAATCACTCGCTGGCCAGCAATGGCTTGGTGTTCTTCGGCGGAGGGCTCGCCGTGGACGCTCAGCCGGCGAAGCCTCTCGTCAAGCTGGGCGGCGCTGACGGCATCAAGTGAGTCAGGGCGGCCGGCGTCCGGCACAGAGCGCGGGGATGCGCTGCCGGCGTCCTCCCGACGAAGGTGAGCGACGCTGGTCGGCTGGTGATGCTGACAAAGGCCATGCTGAGCTGGGAGAGAGGGTATCTGGGGATTGTCTTGCTGATGCGTTTCTGAAGACTCGGTGGGCCAGTGTTGCATAAAGCTGGGGGGGGTGGGAGGACGTGGGCAGGTGGCGGGCGACTGTGCGAAGACAACGTGCACAGTCTCTTGGGATGAGAGTAAAATGTGATGGGCAGAGATGCGCGGTAGGCGTAGAGAATTGCGATATGATTGCTTCTGGAGCGGAACGTGTCTTCGTCGTGTATGGTGCTTTAACGAAGCTTTCCGTCGTCGCGTTTCGTGACGAAATCACCGGGAGATTGAGGGCGGCGGTAGTGGATTATCCCCGGGCCGGTCTTCTTATCAGCGGAGCTTTGTCCCCCCTCCCTTATCAGACAGAGTCATGTCGATGGCATCACCGATTCTAAGAGTCATTGTCTTTCATCTGCATTTATTATTCGGGTTAAAGGTTGTAGTCGTTGATTCCGGGTGTGAGATAGCATTATTAAAGCATGCAACTTGCCGCACTGGAATTCTAGAATGCCAGCCAAGCAGCATGCGCATACCGGAGCAGTGACTGGGTCGAGTTCGCAGTGGCAAACGCAGTCGACATACACAAACTTTCTCCTTCACCAACGACTAATCTGGTAAGGGACAAATATGAGTAGCGTGGTTTCCTAGGGGAGGAAAGAGGCCAAAGCATAAAAAGGTCAAATTTGGAAAAATCAAAGATGAAGAAGAAGAATTTTTGCAAGGAGCTTAAGCCACTGCACTGCTTAGAGGCAACTTCGACCAGCAAAACGAGTTTACAATGAATTACAAGTTACCCAGTACCCGTTACGCAGCCATGGACACTCAGTCCCCCGAGTGTTGCAAATGGGAATGAGTTACCAATTCCTTTTTATAAACAAAACCAAGAAACGATTGAGGCCATGAAAAACAAAACGAATCAAAAATGAATAGGCAAGAAAACACAAAAGGAGAAGATGCGGCCAGTGTGGATTGAACACACGACCTTCAGATTAAGTGATTGAAGTTGACTTCAGTCTGACGCTCTCCCAACTGAGCTATGTCCGCCACGATCTTCGAATTGCGATGCCGGTTCATGGGGCTGAATCGGAATAACAGTTCATGGTGAGTGGGTAGTGGATGGGGAAATCTCTGCTAGTCTCCTGGAGCGGATACTCGCCCACTTGAACCAGTTGAAAACCACACCCCACTGCCTAGGTAGGTGGGCATTGAGGCGCCACTTCCAACAACAGCCTGTCACTCTCGACGACTTGCACGACTCCCCTCGATGCTGACCTGCGCAATCTAACGGCAGCAGCGAAGAGGTCCGGGAGTGAAAAGGAAGGCCCAAGGGGGGCATGCGGCGGAGCCATGATTCCCGTCAATTCCTCAGCTCTTGTCAAAGCCCCCTTCTCGGTTCCCACCCACAAGACGACTGATTCGCGTCTTTGACAAGATCGGCAGGGTTGACGGGCCTGCTTGACATGCCGAGACGAGGGGCGGCCGGCTGGCAATGTCCTGAAGAACGGATAAACGACGAGAACCAACAGGCAAGCCCGCAAGTGCCAGGGTCCGCCACGCTGGTAAGGATGGAAGTTAATATCCGTTATCCTGCTGACCAGTGCTCGTGTCCTCCGATCCACACATCAATAAAGTCGTCTTCTTTTGAAACAAAGCCAACTTACAACATTGCTTTACCAATCTTCCCTGGCTCCATTTCGAGACACTAGCAACCAGAGTATCGGGACTCAGGTGGCATTGGGCGGCCGACGAGTAGCCTGAGCCGTAACAACCACCGTCCACCGCCGGCCAATGTGGTCCCATCCGCACTCGGGACGCTCCCAACGTGGCTTTGTCCCGATCCCAGCTCCTAGGCTCGGCATAGCATCGTGTCAACTTCAAGCGGCCTCCAGGAACCAAATTTCATTCCCATCAACATCCGGTCCAAGACGGAACGAACGACTCTTTCCTCACGAACGGACATGTTTCCCGACCATCGCTATTTCCCTGTCTGGAGCACAGACATTGCGAACCCTGCTCTGTGGTCCTACCCCGTGGTTCTTGGTCCGACTCATCACGCTGCCGCATTCCCGCACAGCATGAGTCGTGCGACCAAGCCAGAACAATCTCAGCCTGTTACCAGTACACAGGGTCCTGGATTGGACCGCGTAACGGTACCCGTCCTACGAGACTAATTCCCTCCCTTCTCTCTTTACTACCCCGGCCCCGGTTCCCTCAAGTCTCCATCTTCGGTGAAGCCCTATGAAGAACATCAGGAAGGGACCCTCGTCTTGTCTCCCGAAGCCCAGGGTTTACATTCCGCTCTGACCCGCGTCATTACCTCTTTCAGGCACAAATGTGCCCGCGGCAGTTATCCAGGCGGCCCAATTCCGTTTTTGCGCTTCCATCACCCCCTGAGCATCCTGTGCGGCGTAGTCAGTCGGCCGTGTTCGATTCGGCTCAATAGGCCAGACTTAAGGACAACCCGTAATACCGGTCTCGCAGCCCACACAACCATCGTCGGATTGTCCAAGCACTCGATCACGGCGTCTTCAGAAGTTCCTCCTTCCCATAGTATCGGACGAGTCCGTTGCCTGTCCGGCGAGTCGCACTCCGTATCCATAGAGTCTTGGCGGATCGTCCACTTATCATAAAAAGCCCGTGCCCGTGCCCGCAACGCACTGACAGAGCACAAAAAAAAAGGTTGACGAACCCCCCGACATCCGTTTTTGGGTCCGATCCAGAGTCAGAACACCCATCGCAAGGGAACCCAGAATCCAACATATCCACTTCAAATCCACCCAGAAAAACGCCGGGTCAATTTGTGAGAAAGCAAGACTCATTCACCTCAGAGTGACGTATGTCTCCGCACCGTCACCCATTCCCTTGGGCCGCGCGCTTTGATTGCGCTGGAAAAGCAATCCTTTCAGTCCCCTCCGTCTCCATTCAGACGCGGATGGATGGAGTACTCTATGAGCTGCTCCCAAGACCCATCACCACCTCCTCTTGGCAGCAGTCTCCTCGCCCCGTGACCGGGCTCTACTTTGGCAAATCAAGCAGATCGCCACGGGCAGAATTTTCACAGCAAAACCGGGTAATGTTCTCCCGTAGAGCGTTACCCAGCGTCGGCGGCTCACTAACACGTCCGGACGCAGAACAGGCCCAGTCTTGCCCGTTGCCCTTTCTTTCCCTTCCGGGCCTAGCGCTTCGGGCCGAAGTCCTGTCAAAACGGCTGTCAGAAAGTCAAAAACGGCTGTCATCTATACTAGGCTCTGACAGGGAAACACTCAACCAGGATCCCCTTAATTACTGATGTCCCTGACAAACCTTCAGGATCGGATGTTCACTACACCAGCAAGGGCAGCTGAACTGACTCGTCCTTTCTGGGAAACACAACTCGAAGGGGTGATGTCTAAATACCACACTAAACTCTGCCCCGTTGCAGGCTGAGAAAAACTTGAACCCAAACCCTTCCCCCTCAACCTTTTTCTTAAATGCTAGGCCACCCTGTTGAAGGACAGGGCTGGGGGGGAAGAAGGCTTTGCCGCGAATGGCTTCGCGTGGCATCTCTGGCTCTAGGTACTGCTACATCCCGTTCCCCGCGGTCCGCTTTACGATCCCACGTCAAGCCTGTATACACCGTCCGAACATTTCCAGACTCGGACCAGCCAGCCTAGGCCAACTACACTGCCACTGCACTACGCATGTCCAATACCACTCACGACGCCGATCGGCATTTTGCAGTTGCGCCAACCGCAGAACCCGAGTGATAGAACGACCTTTGCGCCAGTGCGCTCCGTCGACGACGCGGGTGCCCAAACGGTCCCGAGCCCGAACCCCTGCGCCGTCCGCGGGCCCTCCCGCTCGCCTCTTACGCCCATCAAAACTTCGCTGGACCCCGTCGAGTTTCAACTGCACATCTTCGTCGCTCGCCCACGAAGCGGCCAATGACGCCTGGCGGCCCGGCTCCATCAAACCTCCGAAAAAAGCACCGGAGGACCCCTCGTCGCTCCAAAAACAGGTAATTCGCTGATATTCACGAGTTACATACACGCGCACGGCGTAGCTGCCGACTCGCAGCGGACTCTCCTCCATCCCGGTCAGTCACATACAGGCACAACGCATAGAACACTCATTTTTATTATGTACCCCTGACTAGAAAGGGAGATGGAAACTACGGAGCCCGCACCACCGCGCCGCCTGCGCCCCGGGCCTTCCGTCCTAAAGAGGGCGACCCGTTCGCGTCCAATCCACTAATGACCTCTCTATCGCGGCTCTCCGGAGCATCTCCCGACCTTGGACAACGTGGCCAGTGCAGACCAGCCCGAGTTCCTGTCTCTTTGAGGCCTTCCAGGGCTCGTTCTATCACTGACCTGCCTCCTTTGGCGTTCCCGTACCTCCCAGCGGAACCATTGTCGCTTGGCAGCCGCGACGTCGACGAGGCTATGAAACGGCCTCGCCGGGGGCGGCTGTCCTCCCCCTCGGATCGCTGCCGTGCAAAAGGCCACAAGCACGGCGTTTACCAAATCACGTTCATTCCGCATTCATCCCATTGGCCGGCTCACTCATTTTACAGCAAAACAAACCAAAAAAAACAGACGCCGACCCCTTGAAAAGACGACCAGACAACCAGTCCCTCCCCCTGTGTCAACGCGGGTATTCTTCGTGGATTCCCTCATGGAAGCAAGAATTGTCCGAACCACTCGCGCCATCTGGAGAAGCCCGTTTCAAGCGTATGTCCTGATGATGTACGGCGTCCCTTTTGTCACTCAAGGATAGCAGGTGTCATGCATAGACTCTTGTTTTGCGGGCGGCCGGCCGGTCGCTTCCACCATCTCCTCGCAAGGGGCCTCTCGCTTCATACGTGAGTGAGTGAGTGAGAGAGAGAGTAAACGATCGATGTGGTCGCCCCTTGCCCTCGCAGTACTCCCGCTCCGTGATCTTCCAGGATTCGTAGGGCAGCCTCCCCCAGGGGAGCTGTTGGTGCTGGCTTCTTCCACGCCGTCCTTGAATCGCCGCGTCTGAGGGGGGAACTTCTTGGACCCCGTGGGCAGTATTATTCGGTTCCCTACTTCCGCAAGCGCCCGTCGGCCCCCGCCCCCCCGGAAGATTGCGACGATGGCGGGGGTGGCTGCCGTGGACTCTCGCGGTTCGGTCATATTAGCAGCGATGCGTCTCTGGAACCTTGCCGCTGGCGGGGGAGGCCCTGGGCGGCTGCCGTCTTCTAACCAGGTTTGCTATGTGCGTGCTCTTTTCTGTCCACTTCCTATCCCTCGCCGAGGGCTCGGTGAGGTATCAAAGAGCAACAAGAGTGTGCTGCAGAAGGGCCAAATCAAACCCGCTTGGCGCAGAGTCAGGTCACTGCATCCAGGTGTGTATCCATCCTACCCTGGGCACACTTTGGGATAACAAACATGACGCGCCCCCGGCCAACGGTTTTTTTACCGAAGAATAACGATACCAAGAATAACAACAACAGCAACAGTAATAGTAATAATTAGTAAGTAGTAGTAGGGGCAGTATGATTAGTCAGTAGTAGTAATCACAGAATCACCGGTTCCTGGCCCTCGGCTCGCTGCTTCTCCTACCTAGGTTGGCAGTGAGCCGAAGTCATGTCCGGACGGACACGGTTCCTGCAGCGTGCGCACGCGCTCAGGAACCAACCGCCCCCCCTCCGCTTCGAGCCAAGAAGGAGTAGCCCGGGGAGGGAGGAGGAAGGAGGGGCTACTACCGGGTTCAAGACCACAACCAACCCCCCGGTGGGATGCAATCTCAGAGAGAGAGAGAGAGAGAGAGAGAGGGGGGGGGGGAAAAAAGAAAGGAAAAAAGACGTTGAGTCTGATGGGAGTTGAGGTACGAAAACCGTGCGGCGCAACTATAAGCAAGGCCCCCTTTGCCGCTGTGACCTAGCTTTCCCCAGTGGACACTAGAACAACAGAAATTCAAATAATTAATTGGAAGGGGAAAAGGAAAAAAAAAACACCACAAGGCTTCTTGCACTTTGCTGTGACAATGATCTTCAACATGGGGTCCGTTGGTTTGGGGGCTCCGCGGCCAGGACGGACGGACTTGACTAACTAGACGGGAAAGTCAAGCGAACCGGGCCGGCCGGTGCAAGGGCAAGGGGGGGGGAGCAAGCATTTCACGACCGGCAAGCGGAATAACCGCCGATTCTTGCCCCCGCCCAGATTGAACTGGCAAAACACTGGTGTGCGAAGAGCAAAAGAGCAGGGGGGGTGGAGGGATGGGAATTACAGAACGAGATGCGCCGTGGTGGCGAAAACCCTTTCCCCTCGCAAGCACTCGAAAAAAAGAGAAAAAAAACCAGAAAGATGAGGGAACAAAGGGCAGGTTGTCGGTTCATCTTGTCGCCCGCCCCCCGCACGAGAGGGGGGGCGGCCACACGGGGAAAGGGTACCGTAGTAGAGATGACGCCGCTTCGTCTCGGCCCGTCCTGACAGGGACCAGGGAGGCAGAATTACCTGAGGATAGAGAGAGGCGCGAGGAAGAGATATGACGATGATCGGACGAAATCCGTGCAACGGCCTGGCGGAGAGCGCAGGCCTCGCGACGCTTCGCTGGCACGTTGTGAATGAGTTGAGTACTTGCCAGCATTGCCGACTCGTCTTGATGGATTGTGTCAGCCATGATTTTCTGCGCTTGTGGAGGTGAAATGTTGACCAAGCCGCCTGAGTAAGCCAGTCTGTTTCGAGGGTTGCGAACGACAGCCAAAGGGGGGAAACCCCCCAAGACATGCACACGATTTGGAAACTCCCGAAATAGCATTTAAATCCATTGCGCAGAAAAGGAGGCCGTCGCAGACCATGCAAATGGACGTCATTCACCAGGTCGTGCCCCATAACCAAAGGCACCGCAGGGTCTCATGATGAACGCAACCGGCACCAATCAATTCATCTTCTCCAAGGACAAGCTACGATGCATCGTCAGGCAGACGGCTGGTTGGAGTGGCGTGGCATCGCTGCGGTCCGAAAATAACAGGCTTGCTAACAAGCTTGCGGGCGCCAAACGACGTAGATTCGCAAAGATGTGTTCATGCCGGTCAACTCTGGGCGGCCAACGAGGACTGACTGACTGGCGGCTGGACAAGTCGGTCGATACGCCGACGGCATGGTCGGCGCAACCGTGGCATGGGACCCTGAAACTCGGGAGGCGACGACATTATCGCCCCGCCAAGGTTGCAAGGCTCCGGTGGTTTGTTGTCGCTGTTGTTGCGTTCCAGTTGCTGCGTCGCACCTGGGACTCAAGGGAGACGCCACAACCCATGCAAAAAAATGATACCACGTTTGGGTTGGTTTGCTGGACCAGGCGCTGTTCTCAAGACCCGTTCCGAGACCAAAAAGTCTCTGTCACTGTCGCCGTTGCTGTCGCCGCTTTCGTGCGATAATTGGCTGGCCGTGAGATGAGCTGAGCGACAGGGCAGTTTGCAACTCTGTCTGATAGACGTCTCCCTCCAAGTCATGTTGTTGGTTGTGGTAAACTCAACCGCAGCAGACCAACCTCTAGCGCACGTACGCCAGCCAATTGGGGGCCGGAGAGGGGTAAGTGGAGATGCCCAGACTCGCGGGGCATGCGTGTTGGTGTTGTCGAGGATTAAGCTGCCTGTTTGAGCGAGAGCGGTTCCTCGATGTGCAAGACCTTGTCTTAAACATTCCGTTCCTCCATCCCAACCTCCCAAGGCCATGGTCTGGCCGCTGATTGGCCTTGCACAGGCGGTGAAGGGGAGGGAGCTGGTCCTTTTTTATTTTGGCTTTTTGTTTTGTTTTGTTCACTCGTGGTTCAAGAGGCTTGTGAAGCCGCGGAAATGCCAAAATGGGCAGATCTGGGAGATGAGGCGGGAGCGGAAAGAAAGCAAACAAACCTTTACTGCTGGGCATCGGAAACCGCTTGGCCGCGGGGTTTCCCAGACCATCGGCTCAGCAGCCCAAGACTGAACCCGGCAGAGCGGCAACTGGTGTGCATGATGGCGACAAATAGGAATGTGCACACCCCCCAGCCCACCTAGAATGACTGGTCCGTCGTTGGAACTCGTCTTTTGTCGCGCGCCGCCGCCGCCACCTGATGTCAAGTCGTTCCAGCAGCCTGGTAGTGGTGCGTCGACGGGGCACAATGGGACTGCTCCTGATGCCCAACTAGATGCTCGCTAGTTCACGCCCTGGATGTTTGGGCTAGTCTGGTCGTTACTAGGTCCTGGGTAGGTAGATAGTTCTTTAAAAACGCGGTGGGCGATGTAAAACAAGGTGAAGTGAGGTGTGCGACGGCGCCGACAACGTGCTCCGTAATTAGGGAAAAGGGTCCAGCGGGTAATTAGCACACAGGGACGTCGATCCGAGCTAAAAATCGTTCCGTGGCGCCACAAGAACCCGCACGCCACTCTAGGCGGCGGGTACTGTGAATGATCTGCCACCAGCGAAAGAAACTCCATCTGGCGCGGCCCAGTTGCTGGCCTTCTTCCACCTACCCGCTTGGGCAGGCAGATAGTCGGGGGTTCACGGGGTCCGAACCGACCCAAGAGAGTATCCGCGGCCGCAAACAAAGAGGGGAGGAGGAGGCGGCCGCGTTGCAGGATAACTGGAAAAAAATCTTCCCGGTCGATACATGCGTGGGCATCCACACCAAGGGGGGTAAACGAGATGTAGCCGCTGCAAGTCATTCGAGTTGTGTGTGGCATGACGACACGGGACTGAGCTGTTGCGTGTGGCTGTCTGGCAAAATCGCCAGAACCTGTCTTTCTGCGAGCCCCGCACCATGCAAAGACGTCCGTTTCCGGTAAAGTTCGGAGCCGGAACTGAAGCCAATTGCATCGACATCGTGGCATTCGTGCGGGGCCAAATGACACCTCTCGAGTGCTTGAGACTGGCACCAGCTCGAGGGGTTGTCCCTCGGCTGCCAGAGCATCGGCAGCGCTGCTGAAGAATCCATCTACCCGACTGGCCAGCTGGCCGCTTTCTGGGTTCCATCGCTGTGGTCGCCAACTCCGAAGGGCGGCGGGTCATATGCGGCTGTTATGCGGTTGGTTCTAACAGTTGTTGCTCGTTGGCCAGAACGATCCCACGTTGCCCTCCCGTGCCATGATTCGAGAAGGCAGGACGACGCACCCGACGAAAACACCCACCATGTTTCCCGAGGAACCTCTGTCGAGGACGCCTTGCTCTCCAGCGCTGCCCGTACTATGTATGTAGTTGTCGCCCGCCTGCAGCTTTGGCGATACGCTTGATTGGGCGCAAGTAGGTAGGCGGCAATTTGTCCGCCGGTACGTGTCATCTCTCACTTGCCACCGACAGCTGTTGTTGCAACCGGTCTGCAGCTTGGTTTTTGCCTCGCGTTGTGGTTCCGCTGCTTTTACAGCGCTCGGTTGTAACCAAGACATGGGTAGCTGTGTTTTCGTCTCATGTACGGAGGACTGGGTGCGCTCGACCCTCTGCTTGATGCCGATGGGGTTTTGCCATTCAGACTTTTCAGTTGCTGTTGGCCACGGGAGAGAAACGGCCGGGTCTGGTCTAGGCAGGCTAGTGGGCGAGATCTAGAACACAGCCCATCCTAAATCTGTCCTTCGATGAGGCAACCTCCTCGGGCAAAGACCCAGCAGGGCGGTTGAGACGAAAAGCCGTGTTCGGTGCGTGTGTTGAGGCAAAATCATTCGAGGGGGCGTGGCGCCAGGGTTCCGTCAAATGCTTACGGCCGATTCAGCCATTGCTCCAAGCGAGGCTCCCGCCCGCAGCGAAGGGCCTCCTCCACCCGTAGGTGAGGAGCCCGATCCCCCGAAGCCGGTCTGTTGAAGCAGCAGCAGCAGCAGCAGCAGCAGGACATCCACATTGAGCAACTGTGGGTGCCACCGGTATGCAGCTTGCGGCGTTCCGGCGCTGCAATGCGATGCACTGCGGTGCAGCTGCGGGGTGGCATGTTTTCATTATTTTACTATTTGTTTTTATCCATAAAATAAAATAAAAACAAAACTGCTGTGCTGTACTGTGCCAGAAAGATGGCAGAATGCTTGTGTGGTCAAATGGGGGGTTCCATGGCTGTCTGGGACCCGACAATGGCCTCCTCCCTCCCGGGTATGTGTGGCGTGTGTTCAAGATAAGCGTCGTACGTGCGCGAGCCGATCGATGTCTGAGTGTATATTATAGAGTTGGAGTTCACGCTCAAGGCCCCCGGGTTGACGTCGACGGTGACACACAAAAATTGACATTGAACGTGGGCACAGTCCGCTGACCGTCGCTCGCTAGTGACACAAAGGCGAGTTCGACTGGCGGGTACCTCAGCCAACGCGTGCATGGCAATAAGCAAGGAGACGGCGTAGAAGTACAGATAGAATATTGGGGTTCCCACGTTTGGTAGGCACCCCATGTCCGTGTTTGTCTGGGCTGTCGGCCGGTGGTACGTGCAAGGCAGGTGGGCAGCATGTGTTCCCGTACAAGTGTCTGTGAAAAAGTTGGGAGGCAGACGCACCAGGCCAGGGCTCGGCAGCAGGTAGCAGCAGGGATTGGTTGCAATGGCATTGTTTTGGTGATACTTTGCAGCCAGCCAGTCATGCCATGTCTGACCGCTGAATCGGTTGATTTCCTGCTGCTTTCGTCTCACACAGGCTTTCCAATCGGCCGGGTCGGCTCTGGCAGGTCTCTGCCTGCCCGCGGCCACATCTTTGGGAAGGCATGTTTGCTTTATGAATGGGCATCTCGGCGCCTGGTGCCAATGCTTCGAGAACGAAAAAGCATCGTCACGGTTGGAAGGGAGAGGTTGCGATGCGGCCGTAAGATGAGAGTGGAGCGCCTACTTTGGCTAGGGAGCCGCCCAGAAAGCATTTCAGCGTGGCGCTGGGATGTAGCGAGATACACGCCCCCGGTTTCTGACACCAACAGCAGTTGAGGGGCTGTCTGTCGTAGTGCAGGTCGGTCCTAGTCCCGATTCTTGCTCTTGCTCCTGGCGTCCGCTGGCATCGGAAACAGGGAGGCCTGGCGGAAAGGACAAAGGAACGTCGAGAGGGCTCGCAACTTCCTTGCCATGGTCTAGCAAAGGCTGGCTGGCGAGGCGAAGTACAGCGGGCTTGGGCTTCCTTCTGCTGCTTCGCTGCACCTCGAGTTGTGTTTGGTTTGTGCTGGAGATGTGCTTGTTCGCCCCGGTGCTCGGGCGCTGAATATCGTTCGTCTCTTGTTCTCCGCGGTGCCTGGGCCTCAAAGTGCACAGTGAACATGCCGGCCAGCCTTCGCCCCAAGTCTGGAAGCAGAAACTATCTCTCTTGTTCCAGTGGCCCCTCCCGAATCCCAGTTTCCCGTCCCTGTCCCCAATCCACCCAGCCGTTCCAAGGATCCAATTGCAATCCCCGCTCCGGCGCCGAGGAACCCCAGCGCATTAAGAAAGGGCTAGCGTACAGCAACCAGAGACGTGGGAATACGGGGGGTTCGCTCATTCGGCGGTATGGTGTTCAGCGCTGAAAGGGGGGCGCCATTTGATGGGGTGTGAGGTGTAAGGTGTGAGATTGGGAATTTTAAAAATAAATAAAAAAGACATGTACCCAGGCCGTGGGCGGCGGGCTAGCGAGGGACGGGAACTAAACAGAGGGAGAAAATGAAGAAGGAAAAATAAACCCAAATAAAAATTAGAGAAACAGAAGCAAGAGCAGTGGGAAACGATGCTAGCAGATGCGAGGTCCCGATCGACTTTGTTTGACACGTGCTGATAATGAAGATGAAGGAGCGGTAAGCATCTGACAAACGAACAGGTAGGTTTGCATCGCCCGTATCCTGTCTTTGGTACGGATATGCCATCCTTACCTTGGCTTACCTTACCCTGTCTCCTCACCTCATGTTGGTGCCTTGTGCTTGGGTAGGTACGGATACCTCTGGCCTGGGGGGGCCGGGGATGAACTGCTGGGGGCCCATGGATTACGTCGGCCGGTGCCCGGGAATAGAGGTCAGGAGGTTATTGTGTGTGAAATGGCCTGGGTCGACGGCATGTAGGGACGGAGCCCACCTCACCTTCGAGCAGCCAGGGGCGGAGGAACGGAGCATGTCCGCATAGCGCAGAACGTCTTACACCATACGTCCACCGCACGCCGAAGACAGGAGGTGAGCCTCGTTGGTGCAAGATGGCCCAAATTGCAGGGCAAGGCAAGGCAAGGACGGGCGAGCATGTAGCCGCCGCAGCCATTAGCAAGCTGCATACGGACAGGAAGGATAGTGTGCAGTGCAGTCCTCCGACCATGTCGATGCCGATGCCGACGATGCTGGTCTCTTCGTGTTGGGCCCATGTTGAGGCGATCGTCGGACCTGTGAAAACACCGTGATAAGGCATCCTGCCCCAGCGTCTTGGAGGAAATGAAGAGGACGGCACTGCTCACGCACGCTCTCATTCCATCCGTACCTGACAGGCCGGCTGGTTTGGATCGCCGGGCCACGCGCTCCTTCTCGGCCATGCAAGTGTCTCTTTTCGGGGCACCAGATCGCGACACGTCGTCCCATTGGCCTGGCTCCGAGGGGGCGATTGATTCCAACGAGACGAGATGCCTTATTTCCCCCTTCGCCAGTGTCTAATCCCATGATCTTCCCCCCCCTCCCCCATCCACTGCTTGGGGTCTAAGACAAGGCCACCTCGGACTCTGGTCATGTTGCGATCGCGCGTGTGTTTGTGTGTGAGAGAGTGAGAGAGAGAAGGCCAACCCCGGCCAGGGGAATATTGAAGCAGGCGGGCCGACAGGAGGCGGTGGGAGCACCTCCCTCCCATTCATTCATTCACTCATTCATCCATCGTCGCTTCATTCATGACCCCTTCCTCTTTCCCTTTTCAACGGACCAACCGTGCCACCTGCGTCTTGCACCGCATTGGACTCCATTTCAGAGTGCATGCAGCCTCTGCGCTGGGACAAAGAGAACTGAGGATGGGGCGCCGGGGAAGACTCTTAATGGTAATTATGTATCCTCCAACAGAGCTTGCACTTGTGTCCGTACCCGGTGCGGGAAGTAAAAGAAGGGATGAAGGCCCGTCCGCTAGACCATTTCGGGACCGGCTTGCTATCTAGATACCCGTCGACGATGCGTATGCACAGGGCATTTTTATTTTTATTTTTTATTTTTTTCTCGTCCCTTTCTCATTCTCTTCCCCTTGGAATGTCGCTCCCAATCCCCGAAGACTCGCGAATGATTATCGCGTTGGATGCCAAAACCTGACCAATTGGTGACGGGCAGACGTTTGATCCGAGGTTCTGGTTGATGGTTTCTTCAACACCGTCCGCCCCGCGTCTCGTCTCTCATTTCCAACCCGCCAGCTTACAAAGTGACGAAGCGAGTGAGACACTACACGGTGGCCGGCACGTCGGTTGGAGCGCTGGGGGACGGGGGCCCGTAGAGTGAAGGTTGGGATTATCGGTCGGGTTATAATTACGTCTCCAAGACAAGCGGGAGGTAGGCGAGCCATAGGAATAGTACGCTTGGGACAGAACTTTTGCATCAGCCATCCAAACCACTCTGCCCTACTAACTTGCACCACTCCCACTCCCCTACTCAAGCTTACTGCGGAAGCCTGAGCATGGAGGCGCGCTACGTCCAACTAGCTGCTCGCTTACCGCCCTTCTCATGCTATGCCGAGCCTCCTAGCGTGCGTACGTGACGATCTGGAGTGGCTATTGTTTTGTGTTTTGTTGTCTCCGGAACTCTGGCGGAATGGGGGGGGGATGCCTTTGTAACGCCTCTGCGGCCTCAGCCTCTCCGGGCCTCCCTTTCCGTCCCTGCTGCCCTCGTCCCCTCCCTCCTGATCTGGTTGATGCTGCTCCTGCTGCTTCTCGCTGCACTCCAAGACACCATGGTCTTAGCTAAGACGTGTATCACGGCTGTCAAACCAGGAACGAACTGCCAACTGCAGGCGCCCAGGCCCTGAAGAGCCATACAGGGAGATTCCCCGAAGGGCTCAGCCCCGGAGATATTCCAGAGCAGCTCCGTGCGAATCCCTGGGCTCGGGGGGGCCACATTCCCTCTCCACCGTGGTTCTTTCGAACAGGGCGCCTTGGGTCGACAGGGTTGCCAGGGTTATTACACGGTCCACCGAGGCCCCCGCTCTTCAAGTGTCAAGGCCCGCAATCGCAGAAACCAGAAAAGCTCGGACAACTTTCCCAATTGGAAGGCACCATGCCCACCCCCCGCTTCACGCTCTTTGGGCCTTCCCCCCCTCCCTCCCTGTGGACTACCTAGGTAGGTGCTCCACCCAGTCGTGCCAGCCCGCCCTTGCACGTTCTTCCCACACTCCCAACTCGCCTGCCCACCCCCTCCCAAATCCCAGTCTCGGTCCCCAGTCTCCAATCCTAGCGCCCGTGCTGATGGTGTTGTTGCATTGTCTGGCTGTTGGGTGTCTGGCGCAATTCTGGTGTCCTTCTGTCGGGTATGGTACGTACCCTCCTCCCAGATACTGGAACACCAGGAAGGAGACCCGCCCCATGTCCATGTCCTCTGTATGGGTCTCGTCTCCGGGATGGGACCATTCGAGGGCGGCCACCGCGCTGTGACCAGTCACCCGTCACTCAGCGAGGTGGGTTTTAGTGTTACCACTGCACTGGAGTCCACGTTTGGTTTGGCCGCCCTGGTCGTTTCTCTGCCCTGCTCTATTCTGCTCTGCTGTTGTTCTCTGTGCTCCTGCTGCTGCACCGCTGCTGCTGCGAGAATCGACAGGGCCCTGGCACCGACGGGGTGTTGGCATTGGTATTGCATTGGGCTGGGCCGGCCTTGGATTGGCCGTTGTCGTGAAAGCTGCAACCCGAGAAGCCTGCCACTGCACTCACACACTGGCACCTGCCTTCCACCAAGGACTAGCGCCCCCTAGCACCTGCACCTTGTTTTCCCACTTTTCGACACTTCCTTTCAACCACCTCCTCCCCATCACTTATCTCCCATCCTTCTTCTTCCTCGTCTCCCCCCTTCTTACACCACAACCTCTCTTCCTCCGGCCGACTGATCCCGATCACCAGTCGTTCGCCATTCGACTTCTCTCTTGCCGCCAATTCAACAGGTAATGGGAAGAAGTTAAGAAACGTCTTGCGGAGGATCTTGCTTTCGCCCGTCATCACCTCTCCGTCGACACTTTCCCACCCGTAGCCGACGACGATCGACACCCGGCCCTTCGCCTCCAGCCCGCTGATCCATCTCGTACTGCACGAACCACACAACCAACCACAACCCATCCCAGGACCCTTTCCCACCGGCTTCGCCTTGCGACCTCACACCTCGACCTCGCGCCACCCAAACCTCAGCTTTTAAAGGCCGCCAACTCTAACCCCCGTTGCTTAAGACAATTGCTCCTTCTGCTGCGACTCGAAGAAACATAAAGTCCCCCCAGTCTTACTTGATTGGATCCTAGTGCACCGCAGATCTCGAAACCCATCCCCAGGAAAAAGCCCACAATTGACCTGGGATCCCACGTTTTGCACGTCAACCCTCGGCAACATCACCAAACATGAGCTCGCCAGCACAGGCCGGGCCTTCGGTCCCCAAGGAGAAGAAGGGATTGGGGAAGATTCTGTCCCGCGCCAAGACGGTCTTCAAGAGAAGCGAAGGCTCCTCCAAGCGAGTGTCGACCCTGTCCACCGCCGGGCAGCAGCCTTCCGAAGCGGCCACTCCTGGGTAAGCAAAGATATCGCCTTGAATGTCCCATGGCGTCACAGACCACCCCGCCCCTCGTATTCGTTGCCCATCTAACATTGCCCGCAGTCAGTCCACGGCCCCCGCGACTGAGAAGCCCAAGGAAACCACCAAGGAGGCTCCCAAGAGCAAGTATGAGGACCTCGAGGGCGTAGTAAAGGTCCCCCGAGCCGAACTCTTCGAGGAGCGCGCAAGGAAGTTGGGCGAGAGGTTTGGTCTCGAGATCAAGCAGAGCGAGTGGATCTCAACCGAGGGCACCGCTCTACGTGTCGAGAAGCCGATCCGCATGCGCGTCCACCGAACCTGCCACAAGTGCAATGCAACCTTCGCCGCCGCCAAAGAGTGCCCCGGCTGCCAGCACGTCCGTTGCACCAAGTGCGTCCGCCACCCGCCCAAGCGGACCGAGGCCGAACGCATCGCCAGCCGGGAGAAGCGCGCCGCCATTCTCAAGGCCCAGAAGGAGAACGCCCCCATCATCCCCGACTACTCGTACGACGCCAAGGACGCCAAGGACATTGTCCTGAAGCGCCCCAGCAAGACGGGAGGACAGGACCTCATCTACAAGAAGCCGCGACAGAGGGTCAGGAGAACCTGCCACGAGTGCCAGACGCTCTTCGTTGCCGGCAGCAAGACGTGCGCCAAGTGCACCCACCACCGCTGCACCGACTGTCCCAGAGACCCGTATGTTGACCCGCGTTGCGCCGTCCCATTCTTCATTACTAACTATACATCAGGCCCAAGAAGGACAAGTATCCGTTTGGCTACCCTGGCGACGAGTTTGGCCCGAACGCTGTGCCGCACCATGAATGTCATAAGTGTAAGGCGATATACCCTGGAGGCGCAGCCGATGGAACCGAGTGCAAGAAATGCCAGCACGAGAAGTGCGCCGACTGTCCTCGCCTGAAGCCACGCAAGGTCGAGCCGGAACCAGACCCGGAGATCCTCAAGAGCATACAGGCCAAGATCGAGAGTCTAAAACTCAAGTAATACGAGAGCCAGCATGACAAATTTTTACCCCGTCCGACTTTATTGAATTCGATCGAAGGCGTCCGGGCATGGGTGGGGTGAATGATGCCTGGGTTGATTGAGGCGAGAAGCCAGTCTGCGACATTTCCTATCCATGTTCATTTCACCCTGGGCGCACGTTTTCATCCGATTCTTCCTGTCGAACAAGCATTCATCGTTCCTTCCACTGCAACACTACGACACCATACGACCTTCCATCATCATCATTTGCATCACACCGCAACTATTCCTTTCGCCGCTGCCACCGTTACTCTGCCTCGCCCGACACACCAGAGGGGTGACGAAGAACATGAAGCTTTCACGCAATACGCGATTACGACCTAGCATTACCCCGACCACCAAAGTTACCGATTTTTGCCGACTACCGGCCTCCGCTTGCTGCATACACCTGGCCCATTTTGAGAGAAAAGGAGAAAAAAATTAAAGGATAGGAGACGTACCCGGACGCACCTGAATTGGGGGGAGGGGGTGGATCAGGCCATAATTGCGGACGAAGGGACGAACTGGAGTTTAGGGGGGCGTCTTGTTGCGAGAAGGGGGGTTGCATTGCAGCGAGAAAGAAAAGCTCAGTAATGGGCCGACGTGCCAGAACCGACAATACGGGGTCCAATTAGGGTGGCAGATTAGCCTTGCGGAAAGTGGATTATCTTCTCTTTTCACCATCACCACATCATCATATTCTTCCCATCTCTCGCGAACCATCTACTACCAAATCTTACAACCAAGGATAGGCTTTTCAATCTCAGGACTACCTTGAGGTATTTGCCGGTTCTTCTCTTCCCCTCGTGAACTTGTCCATCCGTGACCTGCCATTAGCCTGAAGTGCAGATACTCCAATGCTTTCATCTAACCTTTTTGGACAGAGTCGTCATCCGACGATGTCACCTAGTGTAACGTGACCTGTCTGTGGCGTCAAGAGCCAAATATCGATCAAGCAGGGAGGGATCAAAAAGCACGCTGAGCGAGGACGGTATTTTTTTAAATACTTGCTTTCTTTTTTGTAATTCCCTCTGTCATTTTGGTCGGCCAGGCAGCTCAGTCAGCACGCACAGCGCCCCCCCTTTTTTTTTTTTTTTGGAAATTTGAGAACCAGCTCCTCGGGAAGACAAAAGGTGTGTGCAATGCGTACACCGTAAGCCCGGGCATCGGGGAACTGGAAATGCACATGAAGTTGGAATTAGGGGGAGGGGTGGTGGGTGTGTGGGTGGGGTGGCCTTTCCAAAGAAACACGAAACGAGAGCAGGAGAAATTCCCCGAGTCCCAGATAGGAGGGGAGTGGATGGGAAGGGAGGGGCGTGTGTGAGAGAAAGAGACAGACAGACAGAGAGAGAAAACATGCCAAAGAAAAGAAAAAAAGGAGGGAAGGAATGAACAGCGTCAACTTTCTTTTTTTTAATTTTACTCGTTTCCTTCTTCTTCGCCGTGGAGGTGCAGAAGGAGATCTGATCTGAGCACCCACCCACCCTCCTGGGTTTTTGGCCATCTGGTTGGTTTGGTTGGTTGGTTCGGGGTTTGGGGGCGGCGGTTATTTGCTTCCCTCGTGTCCTTGGTTTTTTTTTTTTTCATCACCCCCCTTCAGAGCTTCTAGAACAAGGGAGGTGGTGGCGGGGGGCTTTCTGGTTTCATCGTTTGAGTGGTGGGTTGGTTTTTGTTGTGGCACGTATTGTTTTAACATATTGTTCTCCCGGTTTTGATATTGGGGGTGAAAAAAGGGGGGGAGGGGGGCGTGTTGGAAGCGATGCTTACAACGCGTTTGCCGGCGAATACGGGCGTCGCGTCGTTTTGGTTGGTTTCTGGAGGCCTTCACAATCGTCAATTTTTCTTCCCCCCCCCCCCTTTGGACTTTTTTATATGGGGACAATCTGTTTGTCGGGAGGGGGAGGGGGGTTTATTCACTTTTGGAATCGAAAGGTGGGGGGTGAGATGGAGCTGGACGCCCCCGAGAGAGTGTGTGCGTGTGTGTGGCGTGTGGCGTGCCGTGGACTCTTGTTTGCTCGCCGGGATGATTGGTCGTGGTTTCGTCATGCTGCTTGCCGCCCGCTGATTGCTGCTTTCCCCCGATCTGCCAGATATTGACATGTACGGAGCCCCGGAGCCGGAGCCCGTCCTCCTCCATACTACCTACCCTATCTATAGACGCACGCGCCCTCGCCATTTGCGGGCGGAGAAGATGAAGGGGCGCCCGCGCTGACGGCTCCCTTGTGACCGGTCACATCTGCCTACGAGGCTTTCGCTTCGGACCTGGTACGAAGGCCGGGTTTGGTCGGCATGGTGTGTGTGTGTTGTGACATGAGGACAAGACTTGGAAGGGAAGGGAGACACGGGTGGCAAAGGTCAGCAGTGGAAGGTTCCGGGGACATGGACCTCAATGAGCACGCCGGGGTCTCGTTAACCAAATGCTATCTATGCTACAGCCAGGTTTCCGTCTTCGCCTATCCTAACCAGTACTATCATGATAACCTCTCACTCCGTCTCTTTCTCCCTTGTCGCGTCGTTACTGTAGCTGGTGTACAAGTGTGTAATACTATTTTAAGCGCCCTCCTCGCGCACGGATTGCTCAAACTGTATTACACTGCCCGGGGGCAGTGCAGGCCCGATGGTCTCGGCGCGGCTGCGCTTCTGGCCAATGTAGGGCGTCTTGAACGTGTCGATGCGCTGGTTGAGCCGCTGCTGTACGTCGCGCACGATGCCCTGCTGGACCTCGGCGGAGACCTTGGCCTGCCCGTCGAGGAGGGGTAGGAGTTTGTGCGTGGGGTAGAAACGACCCTTGAGATCTGGCTCGCGGAGGACAGCGTTCTGCTTGAGCAGCACGCATCGCCAGCGCTCGTTGGGAGCAAACTTATTGCGAAACACGCTTTCCTCTCGGAGTGGCCGAGGGAGCTTGTCCTCGGGGACGGGGATGCCACCGATGGGGTTGGCGTCGCCGGTGATGGGCTGGTAGAGGTCCCCCTTGAAGAAGGCGTTGCCGGGGGAGTCGATCGGCGCCGTGCAGATCTCGCGGAGGCCGAGGAGTGCGTCGGGAAGATTGGCTGCGGCAGCGGGGAGCCCTTGATCGGGGGAAATGCGGACACGGAGAACGTCTCCGAGCTCGATACGCTCGGCGCCGAGGAAGATGCCGTGGTAGTCGATCTTCTTTCCCCCCTCCATCTCGGAGAGACGACTGAAGACGGAGAATGACACGCCCACCTTTTGGGCCGCCATTTTCGAAGAGTCGAGCAGCGCAACCTCGCGCCGGTGCGTGTCCTCGGGGGTTAGGCTCCGGAGGAACGTATCCCAGACGATGTCATCGTAGGACTTGTTCTGTAGCTCGGGGATGCTGACGTTGGGAACAGAAAATGCGAGGAAGGGGCGTGTTGTTGACTCGAGCGTGTGGATTGCCGCCTGGTTGAAGAGCACGTGGGATATCGGGAGGATTTGGAGCATCTCGGGTTTGCTGGTCTTTGGGTTGACAATCCCGGTGGCGGCCACGATACCTAGGCGCCAGCCGGACGCTATCTGGAACCAAACCAGCTCTCCGACGCGGAAGAGAGCGGGGGCCAATACGCCCGCATACGGCGAAGGGTATGGCAGGAAGTGCGTCTGCTGGTACGGAGCCTGGGCTGCGGGCTGCGCGGGATGTTGCACAGGTGTCTGGACTCGCGGTTGGATGGAAGCCTGGGGGGGGGCTTGCGCTTGCGCTTGAGCAGGCGGCGTTTGGCTCGGCTGTGATGTAGGATGCTGCGCATAGGGTTGCGCTTGGGGTTGAGCCTGAGCATGAGTCTGAGGTTGAGCTTGAGGTTGAGCTTGGGGTTGCGCGTAAGCTTGCGTATAGGGCTGCTGCACATGAGGTTGCGCTTGAGGCTGCGCTTGATGTTGTGTCTGAGGCTGAGCTTGAGGTTGTCCTTGATGTTGTGCTTGTGGCTGCGCTTGGTGCTGAGTCTGATGCTGAGCTTGTTGCTGAGCTTGTTGCTGAGCTTGTTGCTGAGCTTGTTGCTGAGCTTGTTGCTGAGCCTGGTGCTGAGCCTGGTGCTGAGCCTGGTGCTGAGCCTGGTGCTGAGCCTGGTGCTGAGCTTGGTACTGCGCTTGGGGATGCGCTTGAGGCTGCACTTGATGGTGTGCTTGAGACTGCGCTTGAGACTGCGCTTGAGCTGGCACTGGCGTCGGGGCAGGGGCCGAAGTCATACGCGAAGGTATCGTGGGTATCGGCACCGGAGTCTCCTTCTTCGCCAAAGGCGTAGGCACTGGTACAGGCGTCTCCCTTTTCACAGTTGGAGGAGTCGCTGGGGCCAGAGCTGGGGATACGGCCGCGCCAGGTGGTAACTGGGGCGTGATTTTGCGCATTTTGGACGGGGGCTGCGTGCTGTTCGGCCCCGGGAGAGGCCGCGGGACGTCGGTCACCGTCAGCTCCTCCATGTTCGGCATGTCTCGAACGTTGCAGTGGATGCAGCGGCAATCGTTCCGGTCCATCGAGCTCGAGAGAAGCCATAGCAGATGGAGGCCAAACTCTTGCGGGCTTTTGTACAGTTTTGCCTTGACCGGGTATCCAGAAACCCAAAGATGCTTTGATTTTTCATACAGCCAATAACCCCGCGGGAAGTTCATGAGCCATGGAAGGCCCTCTGAGTGATGTTAGACAACGGGTACCATCACGGCCCCGGAGATGACGTCTTACCTGTGGGGGAAAGCTCTTGCTTCAGTAGAATCCCCAGCTTCACGCGCCATTCTTGAAATCTCGGGTCGTCGTCGGCCAGTCGGAGCATCTGAGGTTTTGCCCTTGGTATCTTCTCTAATGCCGTCTTCTTCGCATTCTTGGCGGCTGCGTCTGCAGGGGTTGGCCAATACCCCGGGCCGTTGTCCTGGCCATCGCTCCGACAGATGTTTACTACCGCATACTCTGTGAGATCTGACATTGTGAAGTTTTCTGAGGGTGTTGGAAAGATGCTTGTGGTGAGGGTTGTATCGAAGCGAGGCAAATGCGTGTTTGAGTGAGTGGCCGCCTCGGATAGCAGCAACTCTAGGTCGCTGGAGGCGTCCGGTTATGAGAAAGAACGACAGTCCAGGTTCCAAGAAACAATTGACTCCAAACAGAACCTGTCTTTCCGTGCTAGCACATTCTGCGCTCCTGCTGTTGAAACTGAGAGTCCTCGGTCGTAAACTGTGAAGTGGACCCGGTCGCGTGGTGGGTTCACTTCACCCGTTGCTGATCGCAGACGCCTTCAGGTGCAAGTTATCCAGTCAATGCAGTTGGGGTTTCTGAACGCGTCATGAGTGAATCCGTAGGTGGTCGAGCATGAGCAGGGCGTGTTATTAATCCCTTGTTTGTCGCGTGTTGGTCGTCAAAAATGGACCAAGATCTGAGGTTGAAAGAGGCTGGATGTTGATGGAGCTCCAATGTGAACGTGCACCGCGCTAAATGTCTTAGTCAGCAAGATCCCTGCCGCCTCAACGCCTCAAGGGTTCCTTCATCGCTGTGTCCATCTTGCCATTCTACCTCCTTTCGCGGCTGGTTGCAATACGCCGACAGCTTAAAAAACAATAGCACCGCGTCAGTCCCCTCCCTCTCACTTGCACGCACTCTCTTTACTTGCGCAACTTAGCGCCATATGCTCTCATCTTTCTCGGTCAACTTAGGCTTCAGCCTGATTCACTTGTGACTCATCATACCATCCCTCTATCCTTGTAGCTCGGTTGTAAGCCATGGGATTATACTACGATTCTGGAGCAAGACACCGCAAGGTAGTTACAAGAGATCGCATCTCAGTTCACGGTAAGAAATGACAACAAGCAATGTCCTCCGGTTTCCGGCGAGCCGCTGGATGAGTGGTATGCCCCGACGCGGTGGTGATCTTAACAAAGGATTGTTGAGAACGCCATGAAACCAACCTGGATAAACACAATGTGAAGGTGGCAGATTGCAAAGGAGCCGGCAACGCCTACAAGGCCGTTTCGTCGTCGAGGTCATATTCATAAAATAGAATGGCCTCCAGAGTATTTGCCACAAAGGTACGTAACGCAAGCGATGGGTCTCGTTAGAGTGCAGTTGGGAGTTCCTGTAGGCTTGTTCCCGACGGACGTTATCACCATCAACAACGCCGTATTGGGAAATAGAGGTGTGTTTGTACATGAGTAGCAAGTCTTTATTCGGGTCAACGGGGGAGCGCTAAATGATGTACGCAACCACTTCCTGAGGACTCCAAAGCAGGCATGAGAATTGTACGAATCGAAAAGGGGGAACACACTAAGACTCATTCACCCGAAACGCTCATACTCAGCCAGGGATTAGGGCTTTGGCTCTCGTTTGGTGACAAGAGGATGTCATTTCACGAGATTGAAAGTTCGGAATCCAGAACCCGAAAACCTCTGGTTGTTCCATGTTACCACGGTGTGGACAGAACGCTGTACTAATGACATTGCATGATTGGCGTGATGCTCGTCGCTTCCTCTCAGTTTCCCCTTTTACTACAAGAGTGACTGTCTTTGGAAGAAGCTGAGAGTTATGTAACTTGAGCCAAAAGAGGCAGACTTTGGTGTGCAGGATCTCCTCACCGCAGTCCCTGATTTTACTTGATATGTATACGTCTGATTTCTTCGTCACCCTGGAAGACCAAACACACAACGTTGAAGAGAACCTTGATTTGTCTGATGCTGAGCTTCGGCGTTTGAATTTTACATTGGACGTATGGAGTCATACAATCGTCTAGCAATCAGAAGTTTTCACATGTTGGGTAACGTTTGGAAGCATGCCGTCGCAGTGGTTGAAATGGTTGAAATGGAGCTATATAATGGAGCTCTCTAACATTTACATTGCTCTTGTTGTGATTTGAAGGTGACACAAATTTGGTGACACAAATTGGCAACGGATGTCTCTTCAAGAATTGTTATGCTCAACTTGCCTTGAACCAGACTATTTTGCCGAGATAGATGCTGCAGCTATGTATCAGTGATGAAAGTCGTTGCATACTTGCAAATATATCCCTCGGGCGGAGAGTATTAACAGAAGGACTGGCGCAACTGTGATACCCCATAATAGAGGAATTTCGATCGGCATTTCTTCAGGTGCCCAGAAAAACTCCCTTTTCAGCTTGTCATGCCTTTTCGCGTGGGATAACATCCCCCCATATACAGTCTACGCCCCGGATGTCATAAGAATTCAGTGTTGGCAGACTCGTAGCAATCACGCCGAAGAGGCCGCGCCTACCCACTCAGACGCCGCATACATCTCGCCCGCAGTACCATGTGAGATGGTTGTGTTGTCCTCACCCAACTATCATTTCATGGTTCAACCTAGCTAGTAGCTCATTTATGTTTTGTGCAACTGAAATTATATCCAACTCTGGATAATAGCTGCCCTGACATACTTTAGTCTGGGTGATATAGATCTGTAATGCGGGCACCACTGTTCTGACAAAAAGATCGAGGTTATAATGACACTAGGGTAAATGAGGATATGGATGAATGCCCCATTATATTTTCGGCTTGAGCTTCTTCCATAAAACTCCTGGAGCATGCGTAGAAATGGTGCTGATGTCTCTGTCACACTCTGAAGTTGTTCTTCAGCTGCAACACACATAGAATCCAAGTTTGGCCTTGCTCCCAGATGGTGTATAACGCGGGCTTCCGCTGCCTATGCCTGCTGAATTGACAAAAAAAACAGCAGCATAGACCCAGAATGTTCCTCTAGATTCACAGTTCGTCTTTTTTTTATTTTTAATCACAATGTACTGAAAGTTGATCGGCTACCAAATGAAGTCAAGAGGCATGCTTGGAGCGGATTGGAAAGCCAGGAATGCCTTCTGGGATGACGGAATGCATCATGGGGAATTAAAGAGACAGACATAAGGGCGTATGATTACTACAAAATCGGCAGTGTACTTGTCGTGGAGCCTGACGCCCCGAAGTGTCACTGAAGCTGAAGAAGCTCGTCCTGTGAAGTGTTGGTGCCAGACCGAAATTAATGCGATTGATCTTTCTACGTCGCATTCCCATAAAAGAAAGCCAGTTTACAAATCAAAAAAAAAAGTGTTAACTAAGTAGCAGGGCCACGTCTTGCTTTCTTTGGTGCTGTCTGGTTACCGGATCGCCGGATGAACCGGCTCCATATCCAGTCTAGATTCGGACTCCCACCTCAGCATGGCCCTCCGATCGATGTCGTAGGTTTGGGTGGCGCGATCCGAGCTTGGTGCCGCGAGCCGAAACTAATTTCCCGGATGCCTGCGTTGAGACGGGGGCAGCGCGAGCGAGCAGTTTTGTCGATCGTCTAAAAAACGAGCCTCAGCTCGTGTGGTATCATTTGGTCATAACTCATAACTACTGTTAACTACTCCTTTTGAAACACATACACATTTACAGGCTTGCGCGGCTCATTAGTATCCACCAAAGGCCACTGGTCTTCTGCAGCAGCTTTTCTCGACCCATCGACATTCAGCTCCCTCAGTTGAATACCATTCCCGTCGGCCGTTGGCGTGTATACGCCCATGTCATCCATTGTGTATGGGGACAAGGAGATGCGTGGCGGGTATGCAGTGCTCCTCTGTGAAAAGGCCTGCGACAATCGAGTGTGCCGAGGAGATGGATTGCTCCTCCTCCCCCACCTCCTCCGCAGCCGTCGGGGTATAAGCTTTGCTACCAAATAGTCTCGAAATGTTTTCGTCGTGCCAAAGACGACAAAGGTTAGCAGGCTCGCAGAGACCCCGGGAAGGAAAAGTATAAGATCCAAATGCAACCGTTCCGTGCTGAGGTCCGGGCCGTCGCTCATAGATACACGAGAATTCTCTTGTGCGGAAGATACCTGGAACAAGATGGTAACGACCTGGAAGATACTGGAATTGGATCCGTTAGCTATAAAGAACCTTGACCAGTGAAGAAATTGTTGTTCTTACGCCAATGCTACGAACGCTATGCTGAAGCGTACCACCAGCCATCTGTCGTAAATACTTTTGCGACGTGTTCCCGCGCTGCTGTCGAAGACGAGTGTGTCACTGCTTTTCGTGCTGTTGGATTGCTGGCCGTATTGGACATTCCAAGACAGAAGATTGCGTCGAGTGTGGACATATTTGAACAATATGACGATGAGGAGGACACCGCTACCGGTCAGGCAGAAGCCCACTGGTCGAGTTGTCAGACGAGTCGTTTCGAGGGAGGGGGAATGAATGCATACTAATCCCATCAGCTAGGATGAGGAAGGGAACCGTCTGCTTTTGGACGGCCTCGAGTCGAAGAATTCCCATCAAGAAAGCTGGCAGAATTACGGCGGAAGCCTTCGCAATATAGTTGGCTCGCTTGCGGAGTGACTTGATGGGTTCCAGCTGAAAGATAGATTGGGTAAGAGCGACAGCCCTGGATTGTTGTTAGAATGAAAACCATGCCCCGTGTGTTGATGACGAATGCCTACCAAAAGAAGGTCAAAACCGCCTCGACATTGTAGCTGTAGAACTCTGGGAAATGTCAGGATAAGTAACAATGAGTAGTTGGGACAGGTCTCACGGATATAAAAAAGCACCAGGTCGAGGCCGGTCGACTGGCCGGCTATGGCCAGCTCAGGGTTGCCGACATTGGCGGTCGAATGCCGGAACTGCTCGAGCTTGATGTCTTTCCAACGCACAATCGTGTGGATCTGCTGGCATACAGAAGCAGCAGTCGACAACCCCGTGAAGTATGATACGAGTGCGACATCTGCATACAGAATAAACAGTCAGCCTCCTCGAATCACCTCTCGAATCCGGAATAGCAGCTACTCACAGCTGAGTCCCTCATTATGAGCGTACACCAACCATGCGATGAGGAAACTGCAAGATAGGCAGAACAAGGAGTAAATGAGAACTCCTAGAGCCGAGGCCAGCTCTTCTTGAGGCAACTGGATGGCCATATCACCCCCTTGGATGTTGGCCCAGCAGGCCAGACATGAATACGGAGCTGTTGACCGAGGCAGGGAACAAGGTGACGGGGCACGAGAAGAAAGAAGAAACTAAGAACGGGGGGGAAGCAAGCAACGGCATGGCCATGTTTATCATGCAACCTCAAGATCGATCCCCCCCTGGGATCTGCGCATGGATGGCTCCCCGGACCCGATATTGTAGCAATGGGAAGAAACCCGGGATTCAGGAACTTGGAAGACGCCAATCACCCTTGTTCGGCGCTCGCAACCGCATGAGAGTGCGAACAGGACCGGCGGCAAATTGACGAGATGGGACTTCCCGGCATTCCACAAGGCCGGCAAGGGGGGTTTGGGCCAGATTACGAGCCCCCAGCCCCTTACAGTTTACACCAGCGGCCCAGAAATTTCTTGGCTGGGGATCCTGTGAGGGGGGTGGCGGGGCGCGCTCGGTATTGTTCTGAAGAGTTTTACCTTGTTGTAAGGTGGGTAATCAAGGTTGAAACACGATAGTGTGAGAAGACGATCATCGCAGTAATATTAAACCAAGGCGAATGGCTTCGGAGGTTGCCTTTGAATGAAGATGTCATGGCGAGGCAACTGACATTGACGGCATTCTAGCTGCGTCTTGGTGTGATTCTGGCGGCATCTGCCGACCACAGACTCGGTTGCATTTCGACCCGAGATGAAAACGTTGGACGCCACCATCCGTCTAATAGAAGGCATCACTAGTTGCGTGGGTTAGACTGGAGAAGCAGTGCGCAAGCGTCGTCGAAACTTGCTGTTGAAAACCAATCCACGGAGTGACAAGCGTTGAACTAAGCCATGCCGAGGGCAAGTGGCATGGCAACATACGAGTTCGACTGAACCATCGGCTCCCAGGTTGACAGGCTAGCGCCGACCACACTCATCGCTTGGGTTTGAGGCATCGATGGCCCGAGACATGTCTGGCAGGTGGAGGCGTGTCCTCGAGAACAGATTCGCTGGATGCTAGTGGGTGTGTGGGTGTGTGGACGTGGCGGAGAGCTTTCCGGACCAGCCCCATCCCGGCAGAGGCGACGGGCCGATGGGGGCGACAGACAGCATCCTCGACAATGTAATTCGACAGCATCGAGTCTGCCTTTGTATGGTGGCCGGAGTTTGCATTTTTCGTCTTCTAGTACGACGAAGACCAGGTCAGGACATAATATTTTCCGACAGTCTGAATACCATGATCTCACATCATCTCATACTTGGGCTGAGTTCAATGGCAAAGGAAGATGCCGCTAACCGAAGCCGTTCGGTGCTTAGGGCTCGTGGAGAGACAGGGACAACCATGGCAAAGAATCAAACTAGTGGTTTTGTGTTAACCTTGGGCTCCTGAGTCAGGAAATGCTACGAAGGGCGCACTCTCGCCATGGCCTGATTTAGGCCGAGCCACAGCGTGGCTTCGGGAGTTGGGCCCAATATAGCAAGCTGGAAAAGTCTAGCGCTTATAAGAAACCAGGCTTGGACACGGTGGCGCCGATTGTTGAGATGAAAGGCCAACGGCGTTTGGTGTCATTTCTGCCAGACCAAAGGTTGCTGAAGCTTCAGCCCAAGCACCTGAGTAACGGTCGGACCGCCTGACCACGTGCTGTGGTTTGTGAGCCTCGCAGTCGAGACGAGAGCGAGGCCGCAAGGTCAAAGCCTTTCAGCCAGCCGCTAATCTTGAACCGGAGGGTATGATCAGCAGTCGCAGCACATTGCCGTGTCACCAACACATCGACGTCGGCATGTGTGTGGCACTGGGGAGCTCAAGGTTTGTGTGGGATTTCAGCTGCCCATGAAAGTTCAGGGGGTTGAGGAATCTAGACCTCCATCCGGAAGATCTTACCCAGGGCCACGGATAAGCCCTGTCGGCACCCTGTCGCTCCAGCCACTTTGTGGCTCGAACAAAGCTTGAGGATGGAGGAAAGGCAAGGCAACCCCACTGTACATTCTTGATTGGCGGGGTCGAGGAAGGAGCTCTGGGTCGTTTCGTTCATCAAGTCATTAATCAATTCTGCGCCTGCGAGACGCGTCCAAGGCGCGCGACAAGACCCGCGTTGCAACCTTAACTTAAGCAACAGCAACCACCAACAGCCAATGCCAATTACGACACTCTTAGGCATCATAACAACTACTTTTTCAGCTCGAGCAGGACCGCGAATGCATAAATCGATCTTCAATGCTGTCGCGCCGATATGAACATCGTTCCAGAACACTACAATAATGGCAACCGAGCCTTCCTCCAAGCCTTCCTGGCCCGTGGCACCCTCACTTTCGAAGATGCCCAACCCATCTTAGCTGAGATCTTCACTCTCGAAGCCGAGAACGATGAACCAGTCACCGCTGAGCAGGTTACGCCGCAGGACTTCGAGTCCTACCTGGCCGCCGCCGCCGAAGGCGTCTCTTTTTTCGACTACGAGATCCGGAGTACTGTGCACCAAATCACCAAGAAGCGTGTCTATGCCCTCGTGAACACTGCCTCCGACCCGATGACACAGCTCGCGACCACATACAATGCCGAGCAAATCGCCTTCACTAAGAGGCTACTCGACGCCATGTTCGAGACATACAACTCCCCGCGCATGGAACTTATGTGCCTCACCGAGATGCAAGCAATCAAACTGGCCCGCCCTCCCCGACTGAATAACAACAACGACGAGGACGGAGCGCCGTCACAGACGCAATCGTCTGCCGATAAGGGGCTGAAGCACAGTGAGGTGGAGGACATGCTCGCCAACCTGGCGAACCAGGGCTGGCTGGAGAAGTCGAGAGATGGATTCAACAGCCTCAGCCCCCGAGCACTGCTCGAGCTAAGAGCCTGGCTCATCGATTCATACAACGATCCCGACGCAGCAGCGGAGGAGTGGCAGCGCATCAAGTTTTGCGAGGCGTGCAAGGAGATAGTGACTATTGGTCAGAGGTGTTCGGAAAGGGACTGCAATGCACGGTTGCACAACACATGCCAGGAGGCATATTGGCGAACGCAGAGGAGTCATAAATGCCCAAAGTGCTCGAGGGAATGGGACGGTAACCATTTTGTGGGAGAGAGGGCTGTCACCAGCACGGAAGCCTATCAAAAGGGCCGCCGGAGAAGCGGTGGCAGGAAGAGCAATGCGGCGGAAGAAGCCGTGCATGACGACGAAGAAGACGACGAAGAAGCATGATTGAGCATGGACGGGTTTGGAAGCTCAAACCTTGAATGCCATGGGCAGTTTTCACGAAAGATACCCCGTATTGGCGGCTCAGTAAGTAGTTGGCCACTCAAATCTGCCATAACTCTTCGAGCAGCTGTCGAAAAAAAAGAATAAGAAAAAAAAAGGATTAAGACGAGCTGCGCTGCTCTCGAGTTCCACAAGTCTCCATCTGTCTCAACAGGTGAGGCGACATTTGGACCCTGTTAGGGGCCTCCGATGTGGCGGTGCAGATAATTGGGTCCGGCTCCAGCAACCGGCGCCCGCTTAGGTGCGGTTGTTTGATGTTGCGCGGGAAGACTCCAATGGAAAGGCATGAATGATCACCAGATGGCATTGGAGTGACATCACGTGTGGCTGTGCAAGCTACCCCAACTAGCCCACCAGCCTAGGACCTCAGCTGTCCCCGAGACATGAGAGAATCAGGGCCCAGGCCAGACCGCATGTGATTCAGAAGGCGCTTGGCCGTTGAATAAAATAGCCGGTCCCTAACGCTCTCGTTACGACGCCCCTTCATCAACAAACGCAAAACAACACCAAGAAAACCCACACATCCCAGCCTGCAGTCTTCGCAGCAATCAAGTAACCGGCCTCTTTTGGCTCTTCAGCGCAGAGATCAGAACCTCATCTCGCTCGTCGCCCACGATGCTGGAATACCTGAGCTACAAGAAGTTCAAAAAGTACAAGACGGAAAAGGACGCAAAAGAGGCCGCCGCTGCAGAGCGCGAACGGGATGAATCGCCAGCGCAGCGCCAGTCGGGTTCGCGGCCCACGCCATCGCGGCGACAGACGAGTTCTCACTCCATCTCAACGACGGCAAGCGCCGCCACCGGCGCGGGTGGCCCAGCGCCTATCCTAGACCGCAGAGACGAGGCCTTCTTCAGACGCATTCTCTCCGACCCGGACGGCGAGGACTCGGACGATGAACATTTGCGCCCGCCCTTGCCCCCGCGCAGCAAGACTCCCGAATACACCTGGGAGTCGGACGAATCGCGCCGCACCGCGCCACTCCAGGACCAGAGCCCGAAGAAGGCGGCTACGGTGGTAGCCGACACCAAGTCCGACGCTCACTCGTCAAAGATACCCAGCAAAATCGCCTTCCTCTTCAACAAAGCAAAAGGCAACGACAAAGACAAGCAGCTTGCGCCCACCAAGCTCGTAGGGCCTGAGGAGGCCGCCCGCGAGCAGGACGACCTCTCCCGCGTCCTCGACGACCTGAACCTCTCAGCCCGCAACAACAAGGCCATCCCCCTCTCGGCAGAATCCTCCGAGCTCGTTGGCAAATTCACCCTCGTGCTCAAGGACCTCGTCAACGGCGTGCCCACCGCCGTCGACGACCTCAAGAGCCTCGTCGAGGACCGCGACGGCACTCTCAAGAAGTCCTTCGACAAGCTGCCCAGCAGCATGAAGAAGCTCGTCACGAACCTGCCCGATAAGTTCACCGCCAGCCTCGGCCCGGAGGTCCTCGCCGCCGCCGCCAAGAGCCAGGGCATCAACGCCGCCGAGGTGACGGCCGAGGGCGGCATCAAGGGCGCCGCCAAGAAGATGCTCACCCCCACCAGCTTCGCCGACTTGGTCTCCAAGCCAGGCGCCGTGGTGGGCATGCTCAAGGCCATTGTCAACGCCCTCAAACTGCGTTGGCCGGCCTTCATCGGGACGAACGTTATTTGGAGCGTCGCCCTGTTCCGTAAGTTTGCCTCTCCCACCCCCTTCCCCATACTGTACTATTTTCCGGTCAGATGCTAAGACAAAACCGCAGTTCTCCTATTTGTGCTGTGGTACTGCCACAAGCGCGGCCGCGAGGAGCGCATCAAGCGCGAGAACGCGCCCGAGATCGTCGACGGTGCCGGCCGCATCGAGGAGCTCCCCGACGACCCGGCCCTGCCGGCCCCCTCGCGATCTCGCACCGAGCCCATCCGTTCGGATCGCCCAGCCAGCCAGAGGAGCGAACGCAGCCGGCGGAGCGGAAGACACAGCTCAGGGAGGACGACTCCCTCACGGCGGGCGTCGCCCCCTCCCGAGTCTCCGCGGAGAAGAGCGACGAGGAAGTAACCTGTTAATCGGCGTGCTCTTTATGGGCAGGGCTTTCATCTCCTCATGATTGTTTACGAATTGGGACTGGATTTTCGCAATGGACGACTAGAATGACGTATGAATGGAACGGGGACGCACGCACTAAGAATTATGAAAATGGACAGTATAATGGATTCATGTACTCATTTGCTGTTGAGTCTTGATTTCTCGGACGAAGGTCTTTCTCTCAAAAAAGAATACATAGAGGCCGGTATGTAGTAGGTAAAAAGGACTTTTCCTGTGCCTCTTAAATAGTTCTAATGTACAGCTATGGATTACAATGCGAAGAACTTTGATCAAAGTTCGGGTATCTCCTAAGCAAAGTGCGTTTGTCTCGTTCACTGTGACGCCCTAATCATCCTGCACCAGCTCCTTGATCTCGTCCCGTCCGCTGGCCGCGAGGTTGCCCGTCTGGCCTGCCTTCTCCCCCTGACCGAAGCGGTCAATGACCTTGCAGCCGTCCTGGATCCAAAAGTCGACCTCGTCGATGATGTCGTAGACAATATCCTCGACGATTTGCTCCGTGTAGCGCTCCGAAATAGGCCGAATCTTATCCAGGCCCGGATACGCGAACGGGGAAGGCGTTTTGGAATCGTCTTGTCCGCCGTCGACCATAACCACCTCATCGTCCGGGTCTTCTGCGATGCCGGGAGGAGGATACCAGAAGTCGGGGCCGAAATTGACCTCTGCGGCACCACCTCTGAAGACACTCACCGCAGGGTAGTAGCCGAGCATACCATTGTCGAGGCCCTCGCGAGCACCGATCTGCGCCTGTGGTTTGGAGGCTGGGGGTAGGAAGGCGAGGAGATCAGTGAAGGGCGTTCCCATCAGCACGCCATTCTTGTAGACCTTGATGTGGGATTTGGGAAGGGTACGGAGAGCGGGAATCGGGTGGTTCGGGTGAGGCGCCTCGACTGAATTTGCGGGGCCGGAGGAGACGGGCGAGGGGTTCATAAGGTCCTCCAGCTCCTTGGTGGTGTGGTAGTCGATCTTTTCAAAGTAGATGTGAGACTTGAATCGGATGGGGATGCGATCGCGGACAATGTTAGATGCCTCGAATGCCGTGCTATCGTCATCCAAACCTGAGTCCACGGCTGGGTTGTACTGCCCAGCTAGGACCTTACGTTGCAGACGCTCCGAGGGGAGCTGGATCTCCAGACCGATGACGTCGCCCTCCCGAATGCCCTCACCCTCCGGGAAGAAGGGCTTTGGTCTTGACATGTACACCTTCTCACCGCCGACGTCACGAAATCCGTAGCTGTAGGCGTCGAATCCTACTGGCGCATCCAGCGACGCCTCTCTCCTCGCGAATCCCATGCGCACATGACCATGCGATTCGGGCTGCCCATCGTCATTCTTGTCGACTATACCTCTCGTAACCTTGACCTCCCAGTAGAAGCGTCCCTCACGAATCGCTACATTCGCACGCGTCATGCGGAATCCCTTGTTAGTTGTGATATGGCGGCCAGTCTGGTCGAAAAACAAATGGGTCGCGCTGTCCTCGAAGGCCAGATGAGGACCGTGGGGCTCTGCCTCGGTCCCGCGGTAGTAGAGCGACGAAGGGAATCCGGGGTCTGCGATACAGTGTGTGTAGTGGTAACTCTTCTTGTTGTGAACGCTTTGAGAGTGTCAGTAAGCCAAGTTAGGTGCAAACAGGTGCAGGCAGACTCACTGTTCGGACGTCTCGTAGAATTGTATCTTACCTCCATCCAACGCCGGAACGTCGTGGTGGTGAGTGAATACAGCGGCGCGTGCAGGTTCGAAATCAGAGGGCTTCGGAGGCGCCAGCTTGTATCGCATAGGGCTATAGTCGCTCTGCTTCGGCTCCCTGTGCTTGGGATCCGGGGTGCCTCTGTTGCTGTCGCCGCCGAAGGCGGCCTTGGATTCGCGCTTCTTCAATGACTCTTTTTTGTTGCGCTTCGCAGGCATATCGTCGGCGCCTTGAGGCTTGGGGGTAGATCTGACATCGGGATTGAGAGGAGAAGGAACAGAGGGGGTGAAGTCTTCTTCGAGGGCAGGTCGCTTCATGGGAATCGAGGTTGAAGCAGGGAGGGAGCCGCTGGGAGTCGGCTCCCGGGGAGGGGGAGGAGTGCCGGATTCGGAGACCATTGGAGCGGTGCTGTCGTTTCAATGCGTTAGTTCTTTGTTTATGAGGTCGTGAACGCCGACGTGGTGTTGGGGTGACGGCGTGGGTGGTGGTGGGCGGAGAACGACGTGGTGAGTTCTCGTCGCGCAAGGAGGCGCGTGTGTCGAGATCGAAATTTTGGGAGCTGCGCCAGGCCAGGGAAGCTACGAGACCCCGCGTCAAGCTCCTGTCCCATCGTCACACAGGGGGCATTAGCGGGTAAAGACAGGGGTCCAGACAAGCTAAACTCTGGCGGGGCAAACACTGCAGGCTGCACTTGACAGCTGGAGCTCACTCAGGGGGAAAGCTTATTTGCGTGTACCTGACGATAGAGAGAGTCTCGGTCACTCGACTCACATCACTTTCGCTTACTGTCCTTTTCCTGTGCCCCCTTTACAGAGCATTTTTGAAGCCCTCATTAAGTCTTGTAGGAAACATGATCGAAGTTTGAAATGAGACTTGTCTTTCGCTCTATCAGCTCTATCGGACACCACGTCCATCTACTATGCCGTCAAACGCCAGTCCCATGTTTAGATCCTTACAAAGTGTACAGAGGGTTTCTTTTGTACATGTCTCTCCATCCAATCCTGATAACCCCAACCCGACCCGCCCTCGCCGCCCCTTATATGGCATGCTCCTGTTCTTCTACAGGAGGGTCCCAAACCTCTAGTTGTTTAAGAATGCGTTGATACAAGAACAGCATGGTGCCGCTCTGAATAAAAGTCCATACACCGCGAGGTCCAACGCCTCTGAACCATCCGCTGATGCCTTCCGTCTGGTATATGACCTTGAGGCCTGTGATGACGGATGAAGTGTGCAGGTTCACTGCGCCGGGGCGAGGGGTATGTGTTGATGGTGACGACGTCGAGATGTTGCGCGTCTGAGACATTGATGTTGAGGCATGCGCAATGCCCTTGGCTGCCGACTTGTTCTCTGTTGGTAAAAGGTCAGGATGCACTTGGGTCTGCAACCGAGTCTTGACGACGTCCAAGGGACATGTCATGATACCAGCCAAGCTGCCGGCAAGCCCGCCAGTCAGGAGTTCCAGCGGCACGCCGACATCTCTGCTTTGCTTGTAGGTACGGGCCCAGGCGTGGAACTGCTCCCAAAACATGAACTGAAGTGCCGAAAACGGGAGATCGCGGCAAAGCGTGGCCTGGTAACCGTAGAATAGCGCAGAGGGTCCCTCGTAGCGAATGATCGTCCGCGCCGCATCGATTGTTCCTTTATAGTTGTATCCCGACTTGAAAAAGGGGTTGTTGTAGCGTCCCTGCAGCTGCATACGGGTCTTCAACACCTCGGACGGAACGTAAACGATAGAGCCAGACAAGTCTCCGAGGAAGCCTAATAATAGTTGGTTAGCCTGCTTTCTGCGACATAGCGACGGGGTGTCCACGAACCGGCCGCGAGGTAGGCCAAGTGGTGTTGTAGGCCGTGCTCAATAAGAAACCGCTTGCTCCATTCGTATGTACCAAAGAACAACATGGTACCCGGAAGCGAACCGCCCAAGGCCGGGACCCATCCGCCGTAGAGACCTCGTCGGATACCCTCTTGCCTCAATATTGTGTAGTAGGATGAGCCGAGGGATGTGTACTTTGGCGGGATGTGCGGGTCACCCTGTTGGCGCGTCTTGACCGTGTCCAGGGAGTGCATGAGCATGTCTCCCGTCGAACCGCCGAGGCCTCCAGCTATCATGGCATGGAGGTAAGGCGGACGGCCCTCATCTTCGAAAGACTCGTCTAAACTCATATCCTGACCGAATGGCTGTCCACTGATTCTGATATCCGGCAAAAGTCCTCCCGTCTGTACCGCATATCTATCCCCCTCCAACGAGGCCGCCGCCGCCCGGCTCGAGACCGGGATGTCCTCCTTGATCGTTTGCGCGTTGATATCGGCAGGAGCGAAGTAGCCGACGATGCGGTCAGCGACAGACATTTGCGGGTGTTGCCTGTCGCAGTTGGACCAGGTTCTCTCTGGTCAGCGTCAAGGGTCTGTCCCTCTCGTGCAGGATGACGACGTGTGGTTTTCGGGTTCGAGTTTTTTTTTTCGGTCGAGGCAGTCGGGCACCCACTGTGGGACAACAACGACGCCGCCGTATTCGATGTGCAGATAAAGGAGAAGAGGGGTCTCCTCGTCGTTGGTCGTCGCGCGGATTTATTGCGCAGGCAAAAACTTGGCGGCGGCGAGGAGCAGTAGATAATGATATCGAAATTTCCTGCAGGGTTCCTGTTCCTGGCCTTGGAATTTTTGTTGGTGGTGCACAGACCACCTACACGTTGCGGTCCCGCTGCGTCACTGTGAGCTCGCTCACTTCACTGTTGATGACACCCAGCCTGAAGCCGCCATAAGCCGTGGACCCTGATTGCTGCCGAGAGCTCCGGGCTGCGCGCGGGACAGCCCGTGCCGCACGTTGAAAACGACGGGTTCTGAGGAGTAAGACCCTGTTCAGATATAAGAGGCCGGTCTGAGATCAATGTAATCGATGGCGGTGAATACTCATGTCGAGATGAAGGTTCTATAAAATACATGGAGATTGTGAGCGCCCACAAGAGGCCGGGTTCCAGGACAAATGCCCCGCCATCAACAAGCAAATCACCCACGGCACACGCTTACTCGTACACGAAGCCATTCCCATCCTTCTTTAATATCTCGGCTTCAGCCTGTAATCCTCCCACTTTACACGCCCGAATTTCCGCCAAGGATATATGTTCCAGACACACTTCCCCGTAACCAGCGCCATAGAGATTGGACCGTATGTGTTGCTGTCCAGAGTCTGGTCCTGTGGGCCATCGCCCTCGACCCAGATGTGGCCCTGAGGTACCCTCACTATACGTTGCGGGTGTGGCGGCCTCGTTGTGACATACTCTCCCTCTAGCGCGATCACCCTCTTGATCGCGACAGTCTCGGGATGAAAGGGGCTCCTGTAACACGTGTAAAAAAGATCAGTCCATGAGAGACCAAGTGTGGACCGACGGATGTCGGTCAATCTCGTCAATGACGCACCTGAAGGTGACAATCATGCCCTTCTGCAGCCCGTCCATCGGGTTCCACCTCCAAGTGAGCGCCAGGTCATTTGTCAAAGTGCTGTTACGGTCTTCGTTATAATAGGGGTACATGGAGCCGCCGCTGACGCTGGTGATGGTAGCGACATGGTCGTTGAACGATATTACGACGGGAATCCAAGTCGCGAACCCAAGCAGGCGGATCGTCGTGTCACCGAGGAAGCTCCCTCGTGCGCGCACCCATAGCGATCGGAATGCCATGGGCGCAATCTTTTTTCGAATGACTTCGGAGTGGCTATATGTTGTACCCTTCAAGACAGAGCCTTACTTCATCCATTTTCATATTACTGCACCGAAACTTTCGAACTCGCATCATCCCACGGTGTTATCTTATCTCTTATCTCTTATCGTATGCGAATAGGACCCACTTTCGACCTCCTTGAGGTGAAGACGGATCACCAGAGCATAACTAGAAAGCTATAGATGAAGACAGAACAGAGTCAATTAGAGGTTTCCGAGTTTGTGCCGGGCGAAACTAACATCGCATTCGTGCAAGATCTCAGTTTCAGTGTCAACTCGATAGCCAAGTGTTATTTAGCGCGACGCCGTTCACCATGGAAGACATCCTTCAAACCTGGACTTGGCATGTATAGGGTCATCGTGTATACCTTGAGTTGATCAAGTACAGTCCGCCGAATTTGTGTCTCTGGATCTCGGAATTCATTGGCGATGAAATTATTGACTGACTTGCTGCAGCATCATATGCTCGGAGAGAGGGCAATGGGCACTTTTACAAAATAAAGCCTGACGTATCTCCTTTGAAGCATTTAACACAACAGCCACTTTCAACTCCTTGGTATGCGAAAGCTAAACCACCACTTAGGCCAGCATTGAAATCCGGGATGGGGCTACTCAAATTTAATGGGCACCCTAAACCAAATTATCACTACATATAAGATACAACTCCGTATAATATTTGAGCATCTCAGTGGCTTTGGTGTTCCATCACGGTTGTCTCGCGCCGAACTATGATACCAGAAGCGTCTTTTGAATGTCGGTTCTCGGATCTATCGGCAGAGACAGAAAAAGAATGGCTAGGTCCCGGCCCAGGACCATGGGACCCTGGCGGGGGGTCGGGTTCTTCTGATGCCCATCCCACAACTTCGTCTCGTCGTCCTCCTCGAAGCCCCTTTTAACATCTGATATACTGCGTTCGTCCCTTGAAGAGAGCATGTATGACTCGTCCTGTATCCGGCGTCGTTCAAGGTTCTGCGCAACGACAGTGTCGAGACCGCGGGATCGTGAGGTTTTGCCCGTTGTTGGCGTGCTGTTGTTGCTGCTCAGTTGTGCCATAATGAGGGACGGCAGGTAGCGCATGAAGAAGGGCTTGAGAGCCGGTACAGACGCGCAGACAATTCCAGCATTGACCTCGAGAAAGCACCATATGAACTGCTCGACAGCGTCCCAGCAGTAGTCATCGCTGCTGAGGAGTTGGGGAAGCATGATTGTCCGCTTGATGGCGACACCACAGACGCTGTAAGTCCTCTGTTAGCAGAATGCCATGGAATGGTTTCGAATTTGTTACACACAATGCACCTGTCCCGAAAAGCAAGATGAGGGAGCACTTCTGCTTCTGTGCCATTTGCAGGGGCAATACAATGGGCAACGGCAGAAGCAGAATGCAGACGTCCATGACAATGTTGGCAATACTGAGTACCATGTAAGTGGTCAGCTTATTTATGCATGTCTTGTCGCTTTCTGGGATGCTCAAGTCCCAGCTGGCTCTAGTGGGCCGGCACCCGAAGATGTTGATGAAGACATAAACAATCGAGTAGCAAACGACAACCCCGACGAGAGCATAGACAACCCGGCGGAACCAGGCTTGTGGGGATAACCGGAGGTATAGACAAAGAATGGAAAGTTTTGAGAAACTGATGCTGAGTGCATACAAGATTGTCGCACAGATTGTGTACTGGGGGAAATCGCAGATCAGTCTGAAAGTTCTCGGCAGGAATTAGGGGTTGGCTTACCAGAGGGTTCCATATGTTGTATGTCTCCCATAAGATATCCCACATGTGGTATGATAGCCCGGAATCGATCTCTTGTGAAAAACGTCAGCTTTTTTTCTTCTATATCCCCGAAACCCAGAGTACCTACGTTTGACGACGATGCCCGACAGGGCGAAGGAGAACACCAGAGCAACAACGACAAGAGCTAGCCATTGTCAGTCGAGCAAAGAAGTATATCAACTCAGAAGTGGCTTACAGTCATCAAAATTGATGCTTGTTTGAGTGATATTAAATCTCGTGAAAAGGCGCAACGCTACCGTAATGGCAGCGATGGCTGTTGTCGTAACGGCAGTTGCTAGCAGCGAGCTCATCAAAGTCGGCGGGCTCGCCTCAGTTCTGGCTTGGCCCGGCGGTACAGGAGAAGTCCATTTTTCGTCCATGATTTCACTGGCCTGGTAGAAGACACAGTAGCTTTTTGAGGATTGCCATCGGGTTGGAATCAAGAAACAGTGTCAAACGGAATACCGTAGAGGGTTTAAAGCTAGCTCCCAAGACTGAACTGCCAGAAGCATGTTTGCTTTCCAACCGAACTTGAAGCATGACCCTTGTTTCAAGCGGGTAATTAATATTGAATAACGATAGCTATTTGTTTGCAAAAGTCGCTGGTAGTGAAGACCTTGATCTGGGATCCGGATCCAACACAGACGATCGGCACAACCCATTTCCTAGGAGCGCAGGGGCAGCACCAACAGGACTGGTGACATGATCTTGGTTGTCTCAATAAAGCTCAATATATTTCTCAAGACCGCGATTTGGTTCCAGTCAAGTCTACTCTTTCATACCTTGTCAGTTTTGTCTCTAAACTTTTCCTCTTCGTCTGCCTTCCTTCCAATGTTCAGCAGTATTGTCCCTTTGTGTCTTTTTGTTCAGCTCCAGAAGAGTAGAGTCCAAAGAATCACCTCAGGAGTGTATCGGGTTATGACTGAACTCAAATTGTATGCAACTCCCGGCCGCATCTTACTTGGTGTCACGGTCGGGAATTTTGTGGGAGGGAGCGGAGAACCAAGGAGGAAGTCGAACCACACCCGGTCGCTTAACGGTCACTATACCAAAAAGAGGATGGATGTTTGGGACTTTTGGTGCAATGAGCCGACTGCGTTGGTTCTTTAGAATCTGAAATGCCGTTGGAACCAGGGTTGATGCGAGATGACCAGGATCTACTGCAACGCGGTAATGCGTCACTTCTCTCGTCCAAGAAAAGGCTTGAGCATAAAGACTCTAAACGATTTTTTATTTTTATTTTTCTTTCTTAGAGATGTAATCGGGTTCGTGCAAGCCTGCATTGATTATTCCTAGGCTGGGTGGTATGTGAAAGCAAGTGTCATTGAGGTTCGTGAAACTCGGGCAACAAATGGCGAGTGATCATTGTAAACCTTGAGCACAATTCATCTGGTCGTCACAAAATCCTCCTGCATCTTCTCCGACGACTTATAATAATGGGAGGGGCGCTGCTGTGAGGTCCACTTCCTGTACCCATGTAATCGCAGTTGTTCTCCAACTCGACTACAGCACAAGGATTGCTTCCTTGTCGTTGTTGATAGACAAGGTTTTGAAGCAAACAATTACACGGATATGGAAACCCAGCCGACGACCACCGGGGAGACGGGATCGTCTCTGACGGGGACGGGATCCGGTTCTCAGGGTTTAATAACTACCAAGTGATTTTCATGCCGTTTCTGCCTCACCCCTCGATTATAGACGATCATCTTATCCCACCTTTCTTTATGATCCTCACGTCTCTCACTCCTGCAATACCTTTCAGTCCGTGTGTTTACCTACTTCGCAAATCCAGAACCAGCATATCCGATCCCCCCTCTCCTCGACCAGCAAGCAGCAGGTAGAACCCAAGGAAAATGGCCAGCCAGTACCCCTTTCAAGACAAAGTAATTGCCATAACCGGCGCCAGCCGCGGCACTGGCCTTGCTCTGACCCGCTACCTCCTCGTCCGGGGTGCTACCGTATCCATGTGCGCCACTTCGGCCGACAACCTCGCCGCCGCGCTCGCAGGCATCGAGAAGGACATACCCGAGGCCAAAAGCCGCGTCATGAGCACCGTCGTCGACATCAGTAAACCAGACACTGTCAAGGCATGGGTCGATGAGACAGTTGCGAAGTTCGGCAAGCTTGACGGCGCCGCTAACGTTGCAGGTAAGATCTCATTTCGCCTCCTTTTATCTATCTCGAATCGGTATGCTCTGTTAAACTTTCCTCTCTCCCTTATTTTGAGAGACAAATTGTTTAACTTCTTGAGTTCAAAGCTGACACGGGATACAAAAGCTCTGGAACAACGTCAAATCTTCCCTATCACCGACCTGGACCAGACCTACTTTAGCAGACTCCTCGAGGTCAACGTGACAGGCACCTTCAACTGCCTCAAGGAGGAGATGCGCAACATCAAGGACGGCGGCAGCATCGTCAACGTCGGCAGCATCACGAGCAATTACGCCTCCGCCGGCGTCGCCGCCTACGTCTCCTGCAAGCACGCCCTGCTCGGCCTCACCAAGGTCGCTGCCTTCGAGGGCGCTCCGAGGCGAATTCGCGTGAATGCCTTGTGTCCGTGAGTGAAACCTTTGTTCCTGCGGAAACTCTGAATAGATTATCCGATGACTTACCGGCAATACTTATATAGGGGTTGCATTGATACAGAGATGATGTCGAAGCCGTTTGACAGCCCCGCTGGCCAGTTCTACCTCGGCTCTGATAATGTCCCCTGCATAACCAAGCGCCTTGCAGAGCCTTGGGAGATTGCGGCATCAATCGCGTTCCTGCTCGGCGACGAGTCTAAGTTCGTGACCAAGGCGACGTGGTTTGTGGACGGTGGCTGGGTTGAAGGGAACTACAGCTCATAGGATGTGAACATTGAAGTAAGGCACGTTTGAATGCGATAAAAGTGTTGTAATTCTAGGCGTCTTCGGGTGGATATGGGTGGTGGAATAGACCCAGTGAACTTGCACGAAGGAGTCTTGTCTAGTCGTAAGCACCTTTCGACCAAAGATAAAATACATCGACACGGGCGCTGGTCTATGGGGGAACATGGGTGGCCTTTTGAAATGATTGCTTTCTCCTCGTTGTTCATAAATACTTTGAGGATCCGCCAAGAACTTCTCTACTCATGGCTGTCATATCTCTGACATAATTCGGGTGAGAGAGGTGGCCAAATCGAAAAGAGGACCGTCTCTGCATCATTATCGGTACCTGCCCACTGCTCGCTCACTACCAACCAGGGAACAGTTTGAAATAGATGGGTTCTTTTTTTGGTCGTCTCATTAGAATCACTCTGGATTCCCAGCCTGCCAGTACGCTCATTCTACCAGCCGCCCCTTTTTTGTTGATGACCCAAAATTTAAACCTCGGGGTTGTCGTCGCTCTCGCTGACACTCTCGTCACCGCTGACCTCGGCGTTCTCGCGCTCCCTCTTCTCCATAAGAGCCTGCAGCTCGGCGTCATCGCTCTCCGTAACGGCCTTAGGCTCCATCTTCACCACCAGCGAGCCACCGGCCGCCTCGATGCTGGTTCGGATCTCGACGATGGCCTCCTCGAGCCGGCTGATGCCGAGGTTCTTGTCCAGGCACGTGCTGGTAAGGACGTACAGCGGGGGCGACACGAGCCTAACCTTGACCTGGGTCTGGTCGGTGTTGCGCGACTCGGCGGTGCGCAGGGCGGCCTTGACGGCGTCGATGCCCTCGTAACCGAAGCAGGTAACCTCGACGTCGGCTCGGACCTTGGTGGGTTGGGGAGTGAGGCGCTTCGCGATATATGACTTGAGCTCCTCGGCGACGGGCTCGCTGGGGAAGGTGGCGTCGTTCCAGACCTCAGTGTTCCTGTCTCAACGCATGAGTAATCTTGTTTCCATTTGCCAGAATCATAGTTCCAACTTACGTAATAGACAGCTTGAAGGCGTCAATCGCATGGCCGTACTTCTTGTTGAGGGGCCATGCGATAGTCTCGTAGAGCTGCTCGATGGGGGTGAGGGTCTTTTCGGCGACGTGGCGCATAATGGAGTGAACCATCTTGCCCTTGTTGTACCGCTCCTCGCACTTGATAATATCCTCCGGCGACACACGGCGCTTGCTGAGATCGATGTATCCCTTCTCCTTGTCGACACGAAGCACGACGACAACCTCGTTTCGTCCAACTCGGATAAGCTTCTGGATACTTCTGATACGACGTCTCGAAAGCTCGGAAAGCAGAATCATGCCGTCGATGTTGTCGTACTCGAGCAGCTTAACATACGCGCCCATCTCGGCAATCTGTATCACCTGTCAGACCCGAATGTCCCTTTCCATCTCCCTTTCCCCCTCCCCCACAGTAGCCGGGTGGGTTTGGTTGGTTCGGGCGCCGTGTGCGTTGGGCCGGCGGGGCACAAACCTGCTTGACGTTGACCATGACGAACTCATCGATCTCGGGATACTTGTTTTCGAAGTATCGAAAGTGGCTGTAGTTCGGTTCCGCCATCTTGGCTACGGGTTCTCGAAGTCGTCGAGTACGAACGGTGGTGGTGGTGGTGGCGGTTGGGTGTTGAAGGTGGTCGAGGTGTGGAGGGGCGGGGTGCGAAAGAAGGCGCGCGGGCTTTTTACACGTTCCTCCAGGCTTTGGATAGCTTGTTTCCTCTGTGCTCAGTGAATTTTCCGCCTACTTGTCGGGTCGGGGTCGCTGAGGTGGGATCGGTTGCTCGGGGGGCGTCGAAAAAGCGAAAAAGGGCGGCCTCTAGGGGTGAGCTGCGTTGCGTTGGTGATTGGGCGATCGAGTCACAATTTTGCTACTGCGGTTCACAAATCGCAGAAATCCGAACAATGGTGGGGGGTGGTTTGGGGCGGTAGTCCACGGCAGAATCGGTGCTGATTCGACCGATAAGCATGCTTCGCTTATCGCCACGTGAGCACCCCTCCAACCAAATTGTTCATGTAAACATACACCCAGAAGCTAACATCCTAGCTTAAGTTGGAGGTAACGAGCTACGGGCTTTGATATAATTCTGCAAAACAACATGGCACCTGGTCAGTATATCAACAATAAACCATCCTGCCCCTGGTTCATGAAATAGTACCCATGGCTAACAGCTTGACAGCATCCCAATTCGAGCTGGCGCAACCGCCCAGCGATGCGATCTCCTCGCTCGCATATGCGCCCGACTCTCCTACAAGACTCTTGGTGTCTTGTTGGGACAAGAAGATCTACCTTTACGATACACACAGCGGGAACGAAGACACCCCGGGCACTCTTATCAAGACGATTGAGCATCGGGCCCCTGTACTTGACGTAACTTTCGGAGCGACGGACAACGAGGCTTACACGGCTTGCTTAGACCACTGCGTCTACCGGTATGACGACCCCCTGGAATCTTTTCACCTGACCGAGACAGGCTAATTATATGTAGGGTCGATCTGGAAACAGGGGAACAGCAAGTAGTTTCCCAACATACCGCCCCCGCACGATGCGTGGTCTACAGCCCAGAGCACTGTAAGCACTTGTCACTCCCCCCTTAGACCCATCGCAGCTAACCGACCACCCAGCGCTCGTCGTTTCCGCCTCCTGGGACCAAACCCTCCAAATCCACAACGCAAAGTCCCCCTCCGATGCAAACATCACCGTCCAACTACCCGGCAAGCCTCACGCCCTGGCCGCCAGCCCCTCAAAGGTGGTTGTTGCTATGACCGCCCGCCTCGTCAACATCTATGACCTTAGCACGATCCCCACCCTGTTCTCACAGCCGGGTCCTCACGATCTCAAGCCTTGGCAGCAGCGCGAGTCATCCCTCAAGTTCCTCACCCGCGCCGTATCCTGCATGCCTAACGATGCCGGCTACGCCACCAGCAGCATCGAGGGCCGCGTTGCCGTTGAGTGGTTCGAGGACTCGGCCGAGTCCCAGGCTCGCAAGTACGCTTTCAAGTGCCATCGTCAGGCCGCCCCGGATGGCGAGGGCGACATCGTCTACCCGGTCAACGCCATGGTTTTCCACCCCGTTTACGGCACGTTCGCCTCGGGCGGTGGGGACGGGACTGTCGCCCTCTGGGATGCCGAGGCCAAGCGCAGGATGAAGCAGTACCAGAAGTTCCCGGACAACGTTGCGGCTTTGGCTTTCTCCAAGGATGGCAAGTACCTTGCAGTCGCTGTCTGTCCCGGCTTCGAGACTGGTATGGAGGACTATAGCGCCGAGGGCAAGACGAGCATTTTCGTTCGTGAGCTTGGCGAGACGGAAGCCAAGGGCAAGGGCGCGAAATGATCGACTACGAACTTTGGGAAACCGTATCGGGATCTTGAAAGATGTGTGGGCGCATGGCGTTTGAGGCGGTTTCCATATGCAAGCAATTCAATTTGATGGACCAGGTGGGGTTACGGAAAAGCCTGGTATGTATTATATGAGATGATACCTCTTGTATTGAGTGAGAAGCTGCGATGTTAATGAATCTGTCGCAGTATGCATCAAGCTAATTTCTCCCAAAAAGTTCAATCCCCAAATGAGAGCTCGTTACATTATACAGCCATGATTAGCAAGCATGCCCCCCTTTTCTGCCGTTGCACAATGAAGTTTTGCACCACGTCTCCCAATTTTGCTTCCGTCTGTGTCCTAAAATTTCACCCAGCTATGTTGCGCGTCTCCAGCCTACGCTCCCACCTCTCTGCGGCAAAGCTTCGGTTGGCCGTGGCCTTAGATCCTCCAAGGTGCCAGTCCAGGTGGCCGACCTCCTCTGCATCGCCTGTAATGGAGCCACCGGGGACGACGCTGTTTGCATTTCATCGTGGTCGATTATTTTTCCTATGCTCATGGGACTGGAGAAGGTTTCGTGGGTCGGACTTCTCGTTCTCGTTCGGAAGTCGCTGTCGCTGGTAGTGTTATGTGCTGCGCCTACTACACTCCATCTTGAATTCTCGTTTAAATCAAAGTTTTCGCCGTCATCGTCGTTGCCAGTTCCTCCACCGCTAAAAAGTTTTATTTCTGAAGATGCCCGCGAGATGCTCGAAGCCCAAAGCTGCAAATCGTCTTGGAAGGGTAATTTTGATACGGGCCGGTATTGTGTTTCACGCCCTGAATGGCTATCTGAATGAACCGTATTATTACCATCTATCTCTTCAGCAACGATATATCTCGTTGTTATAATTGAATTTGAATCATCAAAGTCGTACTTCGGACTTTGCTTTCGCGGCACCATGTGGGGAGTACGCAATGAAGGAAGGATGGCTGGCACTTTCAAGGTATTGTCGGTGGTATTACTGTTGGTGGTGCCTCTCTCAACGGAGGTAATGATGTTGTGATTTGAGTACCCGAAAGATATTGGTGCCATTGTGCGATTGACTTCTCCAAGCCGAACCTTCATGCCGGCATCTGGCGTAAGATCGGGGTCTATAATGAGCTTCTTACCTATTCCGTTTCTTTTCGCAGCCTTTGGAAATGCTGTGGGTTTGGGTCCGACAGAGATAGAAAGCGAGCCGATGCCAAGTGGCGGAGGCGACCTTCTCCGTCGCTTAGCATTTTGATGCCTGTCGGACATGAGACTCTTATTGTTATCGAAGCCATCGCTGATACTCTGTTGGAGGGACGGGTTCCTACTGGCTAGTGCAGATAAAATTTTGTAGTTCTCGAGCGTCGTTTTCTCCTGACCTTTTGTCGATGGCCTTCCGCGCTGTTGTTTTATGGGGCTTGGTGTTTTCGGGGCAACGAATAAGGGGTGGGCTCCGAGTTTCGAGTCTCTAAGAACGTCCCAAGCTAACCATGCCGTCAGAGTTGTTCAGAAGTGCTACGAGAGCTTGACCTGCCTTCGTTCCGGTCAAATATGTTGCCTTGCTGAGATTTTGGTGCGAGATTGGAATCAAAATTGCTATGTTTAGACGATGATTCTTGACGTACGAAAGCTTCGTTGACATCCTTATGGTCTAAGTGTCGACTTCGCCATCCCAGAGGCAACTTGTTGAGATTTGGCGAGGTCTTCTCTAGTTTCTCGGATGTGGAGGCAACGGTATCTGGATTGACCTCTCCAGGAAGTTTCAGGGAGTTGCTGTCGTTGGACTGTTTTCTCTGATCTAGGCGCTCTCTGGTATCCCTATTTACTGATGCAACGGCCAGGCTTGTAGTTGCTTCTTGCTGATTATTCATCTCATCAAGCACTTTGGCAACCAAGGGGCTACCTATCAGTTCCTGGGGCCTGGGACGGAAGTCAGACAAATTCGGAATGGAGCATTCCAGACTCACGGGGGCATCGCCGAGCAAGACCGTGCTGGCTTAGTTTTCCAGTGATACGTGCTTTCTGGCCCGTCATCGCTTGGCTGAGTTGAATATGCCATCGTCGACATTGACGAAAATCCGACTGTCCTGAAAGTTCTGCGAGGATGTTTGCTAGAGTATGTTCGGAAACACCGGATGCCTCCTTGTTGGGGGTTGAGACACATCTGTTTAATGAGATATTTTCTGATCAGCCCGGCCAAATTTGAATTCAAACTTTCATATTTGTCATAGGACCAGGTTTATTGACATTGACATAAGCTGTCGAGTTGGTCGACAGATGTCGAGTTACGATCACGAGAGAATTATTTGATTTCGTAGGTTGGTTGGGCCGAAAATGAGGTGGTCTGGGAAAAAAGTGTCTTCCGGCGCGTGATTGTTACCAAGCCTGTGCCCCAGATTATTGAATTGTTAAAGGAAGGAGGGAAGAGTCTTAAAGCATCTGTGGTGGTCTCAAAATAGTAGGCAGGACTTTGTGCCTTCCGCACCAAGTCAAGTCCAACTGATACAGTATCCCAGGAGGAGGGAACTTCCCCAGCCCATATTAGAAAATCAGAGCAAATCAATATCGATTGCACCTGCAGATCATGTGGAAACTTGGTGGTTGCTCAACAACAACAACAACCCCCCAAGCGGACACTATATAGAACATCTTCAGACACCACTTCGAAGATGCTTCAGTTTGGTAAGGGTTGTGATGTCACGAATTGGAGCAATAGTAGGAATTAAGTTGATATCGATAATCCTCGCTTGTAGAGAGAAACATCCCAGTTCCAAGTCACAGCGATCTCAGTAGTCCGTGGGCCTCCACCTTTTACGCTGAGCCTTTAGTCGCCAGCCCTACTGTCCACCCTCCTTGGGTGCGATAGCCTTGCTTTCGGGAACGTAGTCGAAGGTTCCTCCCATGTTCAACAACCAGACCTCGCCGAGGTTCGAAGGCACTTTCTCCCCCCACAAGAAGTTATGAGGGAAGCCCATGTCAAACGGCACAGCTCCCTCGATTTCCTGGATGTCTTCATCGCTCAGATTCAGGGCGAGAGCCTCGACATTTTGCTTCAGATGATCGACGGTGCGACCGCCCACGATGGGGAAGACGTAAGGAGTCTTCTGCATGACGTACGCCAACGCGACACTGGTGATGATGGTGTTCTTCTGCTTGGCGATCTTCTCCAGCACCTGGCTGATCTTGATTTGCGCCTCGCTTGCTTGGACTTTGCGGCCGTCCTGAGACTGGCGTTGCTCTTCCGTCTTGAAAGCGCCACCGCCCAGAGCACCCCAGGGAGCCAAACTCATACCCTCAGCCTTGGTCATCGGAATGATTTCTCGCTCAAAGTCCCGCGAAGCAGCAGACCATCGGCCTTGGTAGACGGAGAATTGACGTAATCCGTGATTTCTGGCGTACTCGTTCGCTTTGCTGGTTCGTAGTTAGCATCTTTTCAGACAAAGCACATCGCTGAGGCATACCTAACAACCCAAGCCGGGGTATCACTGATGCCAAGGTAGAGGACTTTGCCGGCGACAATCAGGTTGTTCAAGGACTGCATCAGTTCCGGAATAGAAGTAGAATAGTCCCACCAATGCACATAGAGCTAGATTCGATCAATGATTTCGCTCGGCTTGAGAAGTGTAAGAACTTACCAGATCAATGTAGTCGGTCTGCAGTTTGCGCAGACTTGCCTCAACAGAGGTGTGCAGGCTCTTGGATCCATTGCCGGTAAAGTTGGCCATGATATTGGGAGAGTTAGGCCCGGCTTGGTAGTTAGTCGAGTACTTGGTCGCAATGACTGCAGTTATGTTAGTTGGCAAAGGATTTCCTTAAGACGGACATCAGCACTCACCCATCTGGTCTCGAATACCCCTCTTCTTCATCCATTCGCCAATCCAAGCCTCGGACTCTTGGAATTGGTAATTATTGGAGGTGTCAATGAAATTACCGCCCTGCTCGTAGAAAAAATCAAGAATCTCCTCAACGGTCTTCTGGTCACAAGTTCCCATGTATCCTTTCCTAGTCCAACAGTCAGCAAAATCGTTTGATACTCTCCATCGAAAAGTTGCTTACCAGGCATTGCCAAAATTCATGGCACCCAAACACAGTGGGCTAACTCGGACTGAAGCCGTGGGTGAAAGCATGCGATATCGAGCCAAAGGGCTCTTAGGAGGAGCTGCCATAGGGAGGGCCGACATGTTGACTGCGCAAGTGGTGATGCTGAGATTTGAATGTTTGCCGAGAATGAAACAGGTAGGATGTGGATTCCAGGCAAATGGATTTTGTAGAGGTAGAGTAGAATGGGTTTGTGGGTGGTCTTTGGTTTTAGCAGTGAACATTCAAGTTGTCTCGAACCAGGAAGGAGGAGCCAAACTTATACCACTCTTGCCGTCTCGGAACGAACCCGACGGGACAGGCAAGAAGAATGGATATGCTCCTCATTTGGCAAGACATGCGTCTTAGATCGAGTCACATATGATCTCATGATTGGCCATTGAGGTTCATTAAGAGCTGCACGTCTATACGGATTTTAGAGTTGGTTGCTGCACCAGCCTTAAATCCGTGATTGGTGCAGAGAGTGTCATCCATGCATGAGGATCATACGTAAATGTGCTGTCACCCAGGTCGTTCCAATCACCGGACTTAGCCCCAACTACCGATCATGCCGTCTACGGGGATGCATACGACATTCAATGAATCAATGATGGCGTCAAGATTTCGGATCACACCAACCATCTGTGGTGCTAGTGGACTTAACCCCACAGTGCAGCACCGATGTGTCGATGAACCTGCATCCATTGGCAGTCTCGGTGAGAGAGTAGTAACAAGCCGCTGGGCCAACGTTTCCAGTACATATTGCCAGGCTTGGTAAGCCTACGAAACCGCTTGATGGCTGTCTGGTCTTGATTTGTAATGAGCAAGTCGGATATAAAGTATGGCCGGTTAAGTCCTTGACTATCGAGGTCATATCAATACGTATGAATAAAAAGACAAAAAGACATTTACTGAGCTGTTTATGCCGCGCAATTCGAGCATAAGAAACTCCACGCTCTGGAAACCATCTCTGGCACCAATGTCCAGCGTGTTTTGAAGTAGTGTATAAGTCTGAATTCTGTGTACTTGGCGAAACGAAGCTATCACTAAAGAAGTAAACATGAGCCTGTATTATGGCTCACGTTCTGGATATGTGCGCCAATCAGCACAGTGGGAAGCATGCATCCTTCACTCGTCTAAGCTGGCAGTCTGGGAATCTAGGTAGTGACCTACCGACCTGGAAAGGCCGGTCCACACTTTGCATTAAGTAAGCACGTAGACCGGACTAACCTAACTCCTTCCCGCATCAACTTCTCAGCAATTCGCGGGCAAAGCGATAATGGCGACCGAGGTGGTTCGATAATAATTGCAGCTTTGACAAGGGTCCTTCGATATTTGACTAGTTCGTCTCAACAGCCCATTGACACACACGCCCGAAAGCACGATATCCTCCTCCGACCGATTGATCCTTAATTCCCTCGAAATGACCCGATAATCGAATTGAGACGACCATGGCCATTGTCAAGCGTGCACAATGTCTTCTCCCGCACCTGTCCCCTCGAAGGCTGCGATCCACGCTCTTCGGGGCCTTCTTTTCGGAACATCGTGCTCTCTCGTCTTACTAGCAGAGGAGCGTCGCCAGCGCATCAAGCTCGCGCGAACTGCAGTCGAGAATGGCAGGAGATTGAAATCTTTAAAGAGATACAGCTCCAGCGGAGTTGCCGCCCTCGAGGCTCTTCAGGAAGAGGTTGCTACCGATCCCAACTTTATCAGCTGGTCAGCCCGGTCACGGAGGCATGCCTCTTTTCACGAACGTGGGAGGCTAGCATTCGACAGCTCCCACCTGGAAAATAATGTCGCCAGCGATGTCGCTCCCGATGCACGACGACCAACGAGAGCGACAAGCGAGCGAAACGCATCGTCAAATTCGTCAGAGGCCGTAGCACCACCAGAACGACGCGGACTCTCTGCCTCGGACGCAGCGAAACACTACAGCAATGATCCTTCTTGGTCTAGATTTCCGCCACCTGGTTCCGCGATACAAGTCGTGCCTAGTGCACGCGTTGCTTTAAGGTCGGCCGAGGGTCGCGCGAACACAGCAAACAGGAATGCTATCGCCATAGCAGTGGAGTCTTTCTCGAGAGATTACCCTCATGTCATTCGAGAACTCGGTGGATTGCAAGAAACACAGCTGGGACCGACATCGCAACAGCTCAATCAGCACACCCCACTCGCCGCCTTGAATCTTATCCATCGAGCGTACAACTCCATTGCCAAATCGGACGAATTACCCGACTGGATGTCGGATTTGTCTTCGCTTCTGGCGACTGCTTGCCAGCAGGAAGGCTCTTTCGAGGTTGCTGGGCAGATTCTGGAGGTTGTGGTCAATCACCGGCCAATTAACGAAAGCAACGTTCTGGCAAACCGCCTCCCCGAAGTCATCAACTCCTTGATATCCGAGGAGAACCTACGTGGGCTAGAGGTCAAAAAAGTGTCGGGCCGGCTGCATCCGGCGGCTAGGTTATTCAATGCCGACGTGGAACTTTGGCCGCCGGAACAGTCAATGTTAAGAACCGAATACGTCAGAGTGGGCAAAAGACTCATAAGGCGTGCTCTTGAGGCAGATTGCTCAATCGATGTTGTGCAAGTGTTTCACCGAGTTTGCGCTCTGAATCAAGACAAGCTTGGAACCACAGTGTGGTTTATGTTACAGCTCGCGGAGTTTCAGCAACACATCCTAGCCATCGATACCTTCATCGGAACATTCGCGAACTTCGATCAAACCTCTGAATACTCAAAGCGAGTTTGTGCCGATGTAGTAAAATCTGTCATCGTTTCTAGGGGGTACGAGTGTCGCGAAGTACTCCAGAAAATCAATCAACTCCGAGAGCGTGATTGCTGGGATCTCCCAAGGATGTGGCTGAGAGATCTGTTATGGACATATTGGAATTCAACATGCAACTTCGCAGCGACGCTCAGAATATTCAACGATGCGGTGGAAAACAACTTCTACGGAATCGAGAACACATACGATATCCGATCCAGGATGATGCGAATCTGTCTCGAGGCCAACCAAGTTGACAAGGCACAACGCCACTTCGAAAAATTTCTCTCCTCCTATCCCAAAGCTCGGGAGGACGTCGAAATTCTGGGCGAGTTTGCCTTGCAGAAGGCTAACCAGGGAGATTGGGCTGGGGTTCGTACCGATTTCGAGGCGATGAAGCCGATGCAATCGCTGTCTATCCACAACCGAGAACACTTCAAGCGCATTTTTGTAGCAACGCTGGAAGTATACGCAAAGACCCATACGTGGGGCGAAGTTGAATCTTTCCTGGAAACTTACATTATGGGACTCGGACTGAGTCTTGACCGCCACTTGGTTACATTCGTTGCCGATAGACATGCAAAATGTCGCGACACCAAAGCTTTGGGGCAGTGGCTGAGGTTCTGCAAAGACGCTGGGTATGCGACGGACGGCGGTTTCTGGACTGCTATGTTTGCCAGTTGCAAGAAGGACTGGAAGTACGACAATCAGCAGATCATGGACCTCTATCGCGACATGAAGCTTGCCGAAATCCACGGCGCGTTCCCTGACATCGACGACTGCATCAAAGATCTCACAACAACCAACACGAACGATCGGTTGAAGCGCGTTCGGGTGACGTCCTACATGGTGAGCCCTGCCAACGAAGCGGCAGCGTTTGATCGCATGAAACTCGAAGCCCAGCTCGGCAACTGGAAGCGCGTGCTGGCCGTATATAAGCGCGCTGTACACAACGGCATGGGGTATACAAGTCGATGTCTCAAGCTCGCCGTTCAAGCCGTCGTCCATTTTGAAGGCTCCAAAAGTAGGCAAGCGAGGCAACTGTTGAGCAAAGCACAATCGGAAGGCTGCAACATCAGCGAAGCCATGTATCCTTTTGTTCTTACCCAGCTCGACGAAATCGAGAAGTCCCACAAACAGACCGCATCGGACCGCGAAGACGGTCGCGGTCGGCCCTATGCACATATTAAGGCTGTCTTCGATGACTTGAGAGGCAGACGGCTCCATATTGACGACTTCCTCTTCCACCGCGCGGCCCGTGTCTGCCTGGCACTGCGCAACTATAGGGAAATGATCACGTTCTGCATCGTTGCGGCGGAGCTTAATGGCCGCAACGACCTATGCTACAGCGTTTACAACTTCACAAACCTCTTGACTGCATACATCTTAAGGCACGAGTACGACAAGGTGCGCTGGCTGCTGGTGGAGCTCAAAAACCGCGAGTACCGAACTTCGAAGGCCTGCCGGAGGGTATTGCACTGGGCGCTCAACTACCTGAAGAGGAGCTCACAGGCCGCCAAGTCCGAGGAGTATAAGCAATCCGACCTTGAGATGATGGCTCTCATCCATGAGACACGCACAGCCGTATGCGATGATAATCGCAATCAGAAGATCGAGGCACGGGAGGTGCTTCTAAACGTACTCACCAGTGGTAGCAGTAACCCGAGCCACTCGGGCAAGGCTGTAAAGCATGGGCCGGCTGCCTTTGGAGAGGAGGAGACGTGGGACATGATGAGCGAGGAGGATGGCGACGACGACCTGCCTCCTGCTCCAGCCAGGCCTGCCAGACGCTCAGGTATGGGTACTGCAAAGAAGAACAATGTGTCTAAGGACGCCAACGAATCTGGGCGAAGGTGGAGAGAGTCCCAGCAAGCCAAAGGGGCGTGGTCATGGAGCTCAACCACTGTCAGATAAGGCAGAGCTTAAAAGACGAGCTCGAGCTCGGAAGATGATAAGAGTCATACCAGAGAGAGTGTACAAATATGTGTACATGTAAATGTAAAACTTATCGGCGAACATGTACAATGATATAGATCATACAACGCATATTTTAAAATAAAAAAACCCTTTTTAATATCGATGAGAATGTTTATATAAGCATGGACCTTGTCTCGGAGACTGCTCCACGTCCACCTCTACAACACATTGAATTCACGCCCAGGGGGAGATATGGTGAGGCGAGGCGATGCGATGACCGACTTAGCAGCTTGTGGAACAAAAGGGCGACGGGCCAAGGCAGGGAGGGGGTTCTTGGTTGCATGTGTGCGCGCAGGCGACCAAGCCAAACGTTTGGGACCGGGTCAAGGCATCCATGGTTTGCCGCGAGGTCAGGCTCAATAGTCGTGGGGTCCATGAAACATTGGCCTAGGAGGCAATGGGGAAGTTACAGCATTGCGCGCACAACTCAAGATGGTGCAATCCAAATTGGTATTTGCTCGGAGGAGAGGGAGGGAACCTACGCGTCCGAAGAAAAGCCTCGTAGAAACGGGCTCGCCGGCCGCAAGCCTAAGCGAAGCAACTTCAACAAATATGGTACACGTAGCTACTTAGTGATCCCAGCCCGCAGGGGCCCCTACCACGATGGATCTGTTCCCTTTTCTCGCTCTTCGAGGCCCCCTCGGCTGGCGTCACTCTGCATGCCAACTTGCCAACTCCCCTCGTTTGACCGCCTTTGGAACCAACTCTAGCTTCTTTTCCCGTGGCAAGCTCTGGCTCTCTCGAGCCCTTCTCCTTCACTCTCTAGCTAGTCCTGACAACTCTTCTCGATTTCCCGTTTCGTGAACTGTGATAATAACGCCTCGGCTTCCGAAACTCGCCCGTCCTTGGTAAAAGCATAGTAGAAACAGTCATCACCAATCATATCCGCAGTCGACCGCGCAGTATATGCCGGAGAAAACGCCTAGGATTCATCGTCTGACCTCGCCGAACCGCCGGTTTTCACTGACGGAGATATGCTGATGGCAATCTTTTTTGGCGTCGCCGAATTTGACCGATCAGCAAAGCTTTTTTTCCTCCTGACCATGCTCGACGTCATAGATGCGTTCGAACCTGCAGAGCTGCTGTTCCTGCGTTTGTTCTGCATCAATTTACCAAGCTCGTCGTCGTCGTCTTCCTCGCGGCGCCTCTTCTCGGATAGTCGTTCTGGCGGCGCTACTGAAGATGATTCACTGCCGGAATCGGAAGCAACGTCTGTTCCGTCCTGCCTCTCACCAGATGTTGGCAAGACTTCGGGGTCCGCATTTTCATCTCCCTCTTCGTCAGAGGGATAGTCCACCAGCGGTTTTGAGGCTGGTGTTGACGCAGCCGAGCCGTTTGTCGGCTGCGCCTTGTCGAAAGCCCTGCTCTCAGGGTCATCTTCGTCGTCTGATGTGTTGAAATATTCCTCTTGGTCTTGGTCGACGGCAATATGTTCCGCCAGCCTTGTGTTGGGGTTGGCTACTCGTCTCGCATGATCTTCTTCTGACTCTGTGTAGAAATCCATGGTATGGCCTTGCGTTTGGTCGTATACGACGACGATGTTCCGGAAGGTATCCATGTAACTCAGCTCAACCAGGCGTTCTCGGTAGTTCTGAACGAGGAACTTGTTCATCTCCTTTCTGCTCTCTTGTTGGCTGACGAAACTGAAGAACTCAACACAGGCAGAGCTGAGAAGATTGTCCCGGGGCATCGATCGGAAGACCATGTTAAGAAGAGGCTCCAGAATGCCATGCTCCATGATGTGTTTATCGTAGAAGTTGTCCTGCATGCCTGCCAAATGACGGAAAAAGCGAATAGCCACTGGTAATGACGGTTAGCAAATTGGGGGGGAAAAACACGCATTGCGTAGACTTACCCAGCCGTAGGTATTTCTCCGGACAAGCAAAGAGCTGAGCAATTCGTCGGAGAAGATCATGCTGAAGGACGAAGAATTTGCTGCGGTGCACATGCTGCCGAATGAAGAAACACAGGATCTCAATGAGATATGTGAACATCGAGGCCTGTTGCACAGGAAAGTTCATGTCTGTGCGACCTTGAAGGTCGATCAGCGGTTTGAAGAGTCGCTGTGCCGAACTTGAATAAAAGTTGGCGAGGAACATTTCGTGCTGAGGATCAGCTGCTGTTTGCTGACGGCGGCCAGGAAAGTCGCCGTTGGCTTTGGCGTATGCCTCTTGTGCCTGGATTGGAGGTCCTGGGTCGAGAAGAACCTTTAGCGCATCTGAAATTTGCGACTTCACGCCGAGATCGACTTCAACCAATAACAAATCAATGAGGGAATCTGTTAATGGAGGTTGACCGTCGTGAAGCTGTCGGTAGATGGTGCCGCGAATCATATGCGGATCGTGGTCTATCAATGAGACCAGAACGTCGGTCGCGCCAACTCGAACGCTCACATCAGGATGGCGCAGGCCAAAGTTGATAACCTGAAGCAGCCCATGGCTGATGAAGTTGTTGTACAGGGTCTGGCGTGCTGGAGGTTGAAGGTTTTTCGCAATGGCGCAGCATTGCTGTATGAATAGGACTGCCTCCTTCTTCCGTCTCTGGTCTGGTTGAGTAGGCTTGAAGATGCTGAAAAGCTCATTGAGGAAGCCCCCATTTCCTTGCAGATGTTGGACAATATCCACTTGATTGAAAAAAATCAAAGAATTGAGGACGGAGAAGGTTGGGTCGTCGAGTATCCGCGCCAGCACGACATCCTTCAAGTACTGGAGCCGATATGTCTGATGGATCTTCCTTCGAATCTGGTCGTCCTCGATCGGAACAACCTCTTTATATCTTCCTTGGTTATCGAGCCAGTGACGGTGGTTTGCCTTGTGACTCGGGAAGTCTGGGTCGTACTCGAGAGCGCCGACGACGCCCAGAACGCACTCGTCAGAAACTGCATGCTCGATTATGGCTGTGTCGTTCAGGAGGATAACGGTCTTCATGATGTTGCACAGTCGGTGTAGGTCGGGGAGACTCTCGAGGTCCTCGGCCATCTCTACCAATGGGATTAACTTGCCGATGTAGTCCTCGCCCATGATGCACTTAGCAAGAGCGTCTCGTCCATTGACAGTTTGACTCATGATGCGCATGCTAGTTTCCACCTCCGGGAGATTGCCTATCTCTGCCGGAGGGAGGCTGATAGTGCTGGGCATTTCCATGGCGAGATCGTCGGAAAGGCTGTCATCTACGTCCAAAAATGTTAGGTTTGGGTCATCCGAACCGTCCCGGCCGCCCGTGACTTACCTGCGCCGGTCATTCCACCCTGGAAAGTCTGCTGCACACTATTGACGAATTTCCTGTCGTGGAGCCGCGGTCAGCGATACGCAATGGTAGATGAAATAGGGGTTTGCCGCATACCAGATAAGGGCACAGCCTTCCGCCTCCTGGAAGGAAAGGGCCATGTCGATGCCATTGCTGGGTTCCGTCCATACAATTAGAGTCTCTATCTTGCGTGTCAGTCGGTCTGCTCCATATATAGCGGCGGCATATGACTTGCCTTGCTGTTTCTGGAAGCCATCCTCCTTGCAAATCTTGGTCTCTAGCAAAAGCCGATCGGGGTGGTCCTCGGATTCGACAATGACTCTAGGGTCTCGGGGTTGGCCGTCTTCCGTCTGATAGAGCAAAGCCAAGTTAGTATCCAACCCTGGCATTTGGGAATGCCGGCGAGAGGGGCGCGCGCGCGCGCTCACGCGACGACGACGATGACACGTACCTGCATGAAAGCAGCGGTGCAAAAGCCGGTGCCGCGATCGAACCAGTCATTGTTGCGCAGCTCGTAGACCTTGACGCGTTTCTTGTCCGTCGCATGATGAGGCACGGGTTGTGCCATCATCAATGGTTCGGTGCCCCCCTCGGTGGTGAGACGGGGGTAGCTAAGGATATCGGGTGCGAGGTCGAGATGTTGTTGGAGAGAGAGCTCAGCGTCGGTCTGGCTGAGGATGGTGAGCGCCACTTTCCCAGAGGTCGGTCGCGCCTGGAATGGGGCGCGGCTCTCAACAGAGACGTCGGTCGGGGACGAGAATGAAAAAGAGCCTGTCTGAGATACGGTCGTCGATGGTTTGTGGCAACGAGATGTGCCGGGTGACGTAGGGACGAGTTGATCAGGGAGCCATCAAAATGGGAGGGGGCGGTCGGGTCGCGCGATTGGCGGGCGCCGGGGATTTGAGCGACGCAAGGCAACGTAAGGTGAAGGAAGGATGCTGCTGCTGACGCGACAGCGATAACGGAGTGCAAGCAGCAATGGTGAACAGCGCGCTTGCAAAGTTGGAAGCCGGCGAAACTGGAGTCCGGGGCGGATCGACTGCGGCGGCGTGGCGCAATTTTTGTGGTTGCGTGGGTTGCGGATGATGATGAGATGGAAGAACTTTGAGGCTGTATTCGGTCGGTCGGTCGGTCGGTCGGACAGAGGAGGCGAACTAGGACTGGGCTGGGCTGGGCTGGGACGGAATCTGCGCTGACCGCTGGCAATGCGCGTGATTCACAGGCCAGGTTCCATCTGCCCAGGAATCAGCAGCCAGTGCCAGCCGCCCGCCCAACCGTACTCCCACTCGCCGCTGTCTGGCTCGGTACCCGCAATGCACCACCTTAACTAAAGGTGGGTCCCCGCCAGCGTCCAACGCACCTACCACCTTCCACTCTGCCTGCACCCGCGACAACCCACCAGGGAGGCTTGCGTCAACCTGCGGCTACTCGTCTAATTATCCCTTTTCGGTAGGCGCTCGTCTGAGTTTTGTCGTCTGGTGGAGAATTGCTGACTTAGCACAAAGCATCGAGTGCCGGCTCGTGTCCAAGGCACTCACTAGCAACTGCCAAACTGCAGACTTGAGCCAACAGAAGCTGAGGAGAGACACCTTGGGGTCCATGCAGGAGCGCGGCCACTGGCGTGCCTTGTCTTTTGTTGCCGGGTTTCTCGTTGGACATACCTTAACCTTAAGCCTAGCCAGCCTTGAGGTCAATCATAGTTCAGCCTCGTCATCCCTCAGTTTTGTTTTCTCGATCTTATTTATACCATGAAACACCGTTTGTGGGACCCGGCGAGTACCCCAGCTTGAACTTGGGGAGCACGGCGGTTTAGCTGCATACTGAGATGATTCTGCTTCCCCGCACTCCATCTTCTTGTCGATTGGTACTCAGCAATCCCAGATACCCCGGAATGAAGATAAATTAGCTGCTAAGTTCTGGCAGCATTCCTCCTCCTCCAGCTAGCTGAACAAGATCCCAGCCTTGAAAGACTCGCGTGCTATGCCACTGTCTTGGAACCGTTGAGGAAACGTGCCGCCGCCGTTCCACGCGCGACGGTAATTCTGCCAGACACTGTCGCCAACTCCATTCGGCAAACACGTTAAATACTGTACCCGTATACGCCCATTGCAGGAAAGGGATTTGCTGTTCTCGAGAAACTGGATGCGGGATAGACACTTGATCGCCACGTTTGAAATCTGGTGACGCCCAAAGCATCTAAAATTGACCCAGCTCTGCTTGGTCACTCCCGTGCAGATCATCCCACAAGCTCGAGCCACCTCGCTGGGGCACTGGAACACGGGGCTCTTGATTGGGACCCAAACTTTAACGGTCATGCAGGGATTCCAATCTCTATCCCCACGATATCAGGTTATCGATACCCGCTTTCAGCATCCTCGTTACCACGTTTGATTCAGAAGCAGGGACACATCCATCTCCCCGCCACAGTTTAGGTCGCCTTACCGAAACTTCTTGAAAGATCAGCCGATATGTTTTGACCACACCAAATCTAGTAGAACTTTAAAACCAACTGGAAAACTTATGTGCGCTCAGCTCCAGGTTGGTTGGCTTTCACACAAGTGCCCTCCTCGGGCGAGACGCCGGTGCTACTCACCCAACGAATTCTGAGAACGGGAACAGCTCCGACCATCAACGATTGACGTGAAGCGACCAGCAATGAGATCGAGCGTCATGCCTGCTACGACGAACGATTGATGTCAGGTGATTCACCCGTCTGGCAATGAAAAATAATACAACCTGTGCTTCTAGATTGTGACACCCTGCAGCCTAATTGACAAAGAAGCTGCGGCAAACGAGTGCACATCGGAACCTTTGCAGACTTGAATGCAATAGGAGCCCTTGCTGGGAACAATCTCATAAACTGGCACTGGAGTACAGAAACAGCATGCGCCAGTTGTTTACCGCCTCTGCCTAGGCATCTAGGAGATATAGAATTGCTGCTTGCATGTGTCTGATGAGACGACGGAAGTACGCCGGATACGAGGCGAAATCTAGGCCCCTCTAAACATCTAGCTAAAGCAGGCTGACGACGCCCTCGAAGACAGACAAGTATAATTGAGTGGTGTTGCCTGCGTCAGCGAATCCATAGCCACGTGCTGAATGATGAAAGAATCCCTGTGGTTGCGACTGGAGTTTGGTCACATATACCGGTATTGCTATATTTGAACCTAGTATCGATATGGTGCGGTGGCGAGAGAGAAACAAAGAAGGCATTGGCGACTGGTGGGTACTTCAACTGCCACCTGCAGTTTCACGATTTAAGCTCCTTCGATGTTACCGGATCAGCGTCCTTGGCCACGGTGCATACGCAAGCCTCATGTGGATTACCTTTCCGAATCTGACAGCTCTCATATCAAGACCTAGAATCTACCTTGACCAAGTGGGATTGGGAGCATGCTTTGACCACAGCTAGGGGTGTAAGGCGAGGCATGGAAATGCAGAACAATGGCAGACCACTGCGCTGCATGATAAGCCAACAAGGGCCCGAAAACAACAGTTGGCAGGCGCTTGGAAGGTATCGAGCTATCGATTTCCAGAAATGGCTGTGTTCGTCTGCGTAAGCAACCCTAATGAGGCGATTGTGGCATACCCATGAATGGCAGTGAGATTTGACCGTCACCTTCGAACAGGGTTTATCTGCAGATTGACCAAGGCAAGGCAAGGATTCAGACCGGCGTCGGAGTCTAGGAGCACCATTGCGGCCCTAGCAGGGGGAATGGAAGCCCGGGCGGGCCGGACGCTGCTTGCAAGGCGGCGACGGAGAAAATTCCAGTTGGGGCGAAAGCCAGGGTGTTTGGCACGGCATGAACCGTGCCTCAGCTCAACAATCCCGACAGTGCAGAGCAAACAAGTTTCCCCCCCCCCCCCGGCCTTTTGGGAGGATGGAAATGTGACGAGAGTCGACGAGGATCATTAGACTCAGTATCTTATCTTTGTCTCTTTAAGGGGAGGTCCTTCATTCGCTCGTGCTGTTTGGCACTTACATGCATGTAAGACTGCGATAGTACCTCGTTTTCCCACTCAAAACCTGCTGCAGGCGCAATTGAGCTGGCATACACGGGCGATACGGCCGCTCAATGTCGCAGAAACGTGCGTGTCAATGGCAGCAGGCGGCCGGGTGCGATTCCGAGCGAAACATTGCTCCAGTGTTTTACTTCGGCGCTATTGTACATGACGACGTCTTTCGTAGTGTGCAATAGGCATGGCGAGAGGGGTGGGGGTGAAACGGAACAGTATACCATGACAGGGTCCCATCATGGACGCAGGCATTGATAGGCACCCATGTGTTGATCGGGGATGGTCAAAAGTCTAGGCTTGAACTGGGCATGGCCGATCAATGATGACACCCCCTGAGAAGGAGTAGCTAGCCAGGTTTGGACGGCCTCGAGGGGTCGACTGGTGCGTGGCAGCGTGGGAGTTGTGGTCTCATAATCATGTACCCGGCATAACGGCAAGTCCATCCACTCCAAGTCTAGTCTTGCAATCCGTCAGAGGGGAGGGGGGTTGGGTTCTTTGAAGGTATGAGTTATCACAACTGGCCCGATACGAACGTTATCCCTCATGGGGCCAAGTCGTTGGCCAGCCACAAACATGGCTTACCACGAAATAAAGGAAACCCCCTCGTCAAGGCTCACGAGTATCCAGCCTCACAACCTTACACTACAAAGGGAATTCATGAGGCTGAAGTGCCAAGAGAGCCGAATATTGGGGCTGGTTGACAGGTCCAACGTCGAGTGTCGCAAGAGCCTGACACGGGCGGTGGCATTTTCCGGTCCTGAAAGGCGCCATTGCATGCATACTGCAGGGATCCCAGAGATAAGGGAAAAGCAAAGAGTGATCTGGCGTCGGCGATGCGACGGTAGGTTGCATGACGAGGTTATTTTGGATCTGGCGGCGATAGCAACAACGACTATTGCTCAGCACGGGATCCCGAAGAGGAATTGGCGTCGTTTGTTTCCAACGTGAGGGCAAACCAATATTCCCAGGGCCAGGCTGCCGGGGGTCAAGATAGCTGGCGGCCCTTTCCCAATCCGAGCCTGCAAGCTCAGCGACGCTGTCGTTTTCAGGTAGCTGAACACGAACCCCAGCTCAGTTTGTGTCTGCTTTGGTCCAAGCGACTGGGTCAAGCAAGGTGCCATGCAAGTGCGTCTGCGTCTGAATGCATAAGACAGCTTGGTGGTCGGGATTTTGTGCGGTGTGCGAGGATGTGCCGGTGAGCAAGGCAGCTGTGTGTGGCCATGCATTGTCGCCTTGCTTGGGGGGTCTCACGGATCAAGGCAGCGGGTCGGTTATTTGTATGTGAAATGAAGGGCTTGAAATGAGGTCCGATTAATATTGGCACATCCTGGACATGAGTGTATGATGAGATTGGCTTGAGGAGCTTCCGGGGCTCGACGCGGTACAGATGACAGCAACAATTAGGGTGAGTTTGACTGGCTGCTTGGCGCCAGGAACCGCTGAGCGCAACCAAACGTCAGCAATTGGTCTGCAAAGGACCTCCAGATGAGGGTTGCTTGTGTAAGACTCTCTTACCAGGCCGCCCTAGGCTTGAGATGCACCAAGGATGTAAGTGGCCTGTGACTGCTGGCTGTCAATTCCATTCCGACAAGGTACTACCTTGTTCAGAAATTGCACCTCAGCGCACCCAGAAAGAAGACCAACGCGGGCCGATCAGGTATCTAAGCATATCTACCTACAGGTCATCCGATATATTGATGAGGTGCACACGGCGTGCGTTTTCAATAGAGCTTCTCGCAAGAGTGAGCGAGCGGAGAATTGGTGGCAGGGGGTGTGGGTAAGGTGGGAAACGTTGGGTACATACAACTCTTAACTGCAGAAGAATCGCATCACATGGAAGGAGGGAAGATTGCAATTCGACAGTTCCTTCCTTTGTCAAGGTTCGCCTGAGACTAAGGTGCCTTGACGGAGACTGATACCTGGAAGATAGCCCCCAGGCCAGATGGCTCCCGCCATCCGACCGTCAACCTTCTTTTCCCCGAACACCCCCTCCCTAACCAAAATCGACTCTATTCTCCATCACCACCCATGCTCATGCCCATTACCTTGCTGCTCCGAGCAGGGGCAAGATCTGACATACATGATACCCTCCTTTCGCTTCGCGTGCGGCCAAAACACTACAAAGCAAGAAAACGACAATCTGGTGTCGACTAAGGTGTTATCGCGATGTTCAGCCGTGTCGTTCTTGTTCGTCGAGAAGCTAGGATGCGTGGGCCGCTCTTCGCACAGGCCCCAGACTTACAAGACGCCGCTGCTGCCGGGCGTCGCCCTACCGCTTTTGGGATGGGCCCAACCCCGATCAGACGAGCGAAGAACGACGACAGCATCCGGCCCATAATCATCGTGCCATCAAGGGCATGTTTTTGTTAAACAAACAAATCAACGTCGGTGGTGTAATAGGAAGAGGTGTCGAGTGGCGTTGGGGACAATCTCGAAGAAGGCCAAAGATAGACGACACGGCCGTGGCTTCTCTTTCTGCTGCCCCCCACCCGTTGCCATGGTTGGCTTTGAGGACGTTTTGCCCGTTGATAAAACGCCAGATGGATGGTCGTCGCTCTTACTCGACCAAGCCTAGCCTGTGCCGGCGAGGGCGAGAGCGGGTACGAGTAAAAGAGAGAGCTGGTGGTGGTGGTGGTGGAAGCACGGGAGAAGAGGGGAAAGGCGCATTGGCACACCATCAGCAATTCCCATTCACCAATTCACCGTCGGCATCATCCATCCATCATCAGTGGCCCTGTTCCCCTGAAGCGACCAGCGTTTTTTTAGTTCGAGGCACCCCTGTCTGGTGCGGCTGTGCTGGGTCCCGACTCCTGAGGAGCCAACACCGACACCAACGCTATCATTCGGGGCCCCTGGGAAAAAAGTCCGCGCGAGTCTCCGTGCTGCTAATCTGGTATTTGGTACCTGGGCGTCTCCTAGCGGCTTCTCTTCCCGCCGACGCTATCGATTCCGACCAAAGACTTTCTTTTGGAGCAGCGATCACAACGCTCGTGCTGTCACCGGTGCACCCCTGCAGCCAGGTACCGCTACTTGCCCTGAATACGAGGCCCGTTTGGCCTGGCAAGAGAAGAGGGCAGCGGAGGGCAAAACGCTCTCTGCAATGGATCCAACCAGGCTAGGCACAGGTAAAGCCGCCAACCTTTATCAGGCGACGAGCTGTCTCTGACCCGCTGCAGCTGCGATTTGCTGTTCAGTGCTGGAGGCCGTGTCACCCATCTTTGACCTTGGGTACGAAATGAGACGAGAGCTTGTCGTCCATGAAATGGTACTTTGGCCGTCCAAAGCCTCACACTTGCTCCGTGTCCAAGGGTCCGGTGCCAACCGCCGGGCCCAATCTGCTACACCATGGGCTAACTAACCTTCTTATCGGCGCATTCGTGTCTTCCTCAGCCCGTCTTCTCTCAGCCCTCGTTACGAGTCGTCGACGGCAGCCATAGCAGTCAGCTCTTCAGCTCTGGCTGTGTGATTCAGGGGTGTCGACAGATGGACGAACAAACATCGTGACGGCGGCCCAGCCACGCCATTGACACTATCACACGCGTTCCCCGGCTCAAGAAGCGGGACAGACGGCGGCGCCATCTCACTGCGTCTTGGTTGCCATCGTCTTGAAGGCTGGCCTCGCCCGTTGTTGCCAAGGAAGGGCGAATTGGAGCCATGGGGAGCCTGACGCTGCAGAGAAACCGAGCGGGCTGCACGTCGTCTGGACCCCCGCCTGCTATTATCCCAATCCAAGTCTCCCATCCCATGCACCCATCCCATCTCCTACTGCCACCTCCCCCCCCCATGCCATGCCTCCCATGTCCAACCCCCAAGACACACACCACCTCCACGCCTTAAAGGAGCCAGGGCTCCCGAACCCAGCTTCTCTTCTGTCTGCCTGGTGTTCTTTCCATCTCCCGCTCATCGACCCTCTTGTTAGTTCCTCTTCCCCCAAACGGCCTTACCTAAGGCCGGCGTAATTATATTAAGCATCCCTCCTCTTCCCGTCACACGTGTAACCCATTCTTCCGCCCTCTCGCCTCTACCTACCGACACCCATCCGTCCACCTGCCAGAAAGGCCCGAGCTATTGTCGTAACAATAACTGCCAGCGAACGGACGACTTTCGCCAAACCCACTGGTTGCCACCTTTTCCATACCTCAGAGTCAGTGAGCTTCGGAGCTGGGACTTTTTCTGTAGTACCGCCCAAGTTTCACCTGTGCCGCCTGAATTATAGCTCAAACCAGCTGCCCGGGCTCGACTTAGACGACACCTCGTGCGCCGAAAACGACAGTGCGTCGAACGCTGCCCTTTTATCATCACCTGGCCTCCCACCACGCCAAGAAGTCGAGGATTTCTGGTTTGCTTCCTCAGCAGGACAACAATCGTTCCAGAGAAGCTCGTCGCATAGCTACACTTTCTTCTGTCTGATTGGGCAGCCGTGTGCTTCTCCGAATTTCTTCATCAGCCCTATTCATCGACCCTCTTCAACGAAACCCTTTTTGCCTGTCTAGGTAGAAACAACCGACGCAAGGAATCATGTCTGTCTTCTCCCGCATCAAGAGATCCAGGCAACAGGCCAAAGAGCACAGCCAAAAACAAGCGGACAAGGCAAAGGAAGAGCCTCCGAAGGAGCCGTACCGACACATTCCAACTCACGCCGCTATTGACGCGCTTTCTGCAGCACCACCTGGCTGGAAGCAGGATGACCGGCCCAAGATCATGGAGCAGAACCGGAGGAGGAGCGCGATGGTCACAAGCGGTTTGAACAGAATGGGTGGGCCCAGCCTGCCTCGCGTCTCAAGCAGTCTTTCCCACGTCACCTACCCATCTGTTAACGCCAGCCCAATGGGACACATGCCCAGAGCATACAGCTACAGCGGTGTTCCGACCCGGGTACCATACTGGCAGGATCGCAAACAGGATGCCGCATACTTGGTTCCCGAAGGCAGCCGCATCTCACTGAAGGGCAAGGAGTTGGACAGGTCATACGAATCGGGACGTAACAGCCCGTCATCAATCAAAGGTAAGTAGCTCTGGGAGGGTGGCATTGCCAGCTTCACAGCAGTTGCTAATGTCTCATAGAAGAAGAATCCCCCGTTAGTAGCTCAAGCCGGTCGACGAGCTCGGAGGAAGACTTGGAAATGAAGCCAACTCGCCACCAATCCATCCCGCCTGCTTCTACGGGCCCACCCCAGGCGTCCCGAAACTCTAGCATTGGTGCTTACACGCATCGTCTTCATCCAAGTTCCCGCCGGGCGTCGGATGCGTCGGAGCGAGGCGATGGCTCGCCCAAAGGCCAACAGGCTTTGCCAACAACAGATAAAACCAAGCCACCGCCATCGATGCGCGGCTTTAACGCAATCCCAGCAATGACGTCTCTTCCGCCAATGCAGTTCGCCAACTCCCTGACGGGACAGCAGAATGTGGTCGCCTCCTCATCCGCCTCGACTACTAGCGTCCGTTCTTTGTCGGGGTTTTCATCCTTCAACTTCAACATTAGCACAAACGCGCCCTTTTCCGCCCCCATATCCGGCAGATCATCGGCTGCCACTACGCCAGCAGCATGCGTGACGCCCGAGCCAGTTTACGAGTCTGTGGAGGAAGAGGACGAATCGGCCTCCTACACCTATGCACCGGCCCTTGCACCTACTGCTTCAGCGCTTAGGCAGAAAGACCGTCGAAGCGCTTCCAAGTCCAAGGTAACACGCTTCATAGAGCTGGAAACGATTGACTCGCACACGGAGAAGCCAGACAGCGTCTCCAGAGCCCAGTACGAAAACCTCCAACCCGAAATCACCTCGCCGCAGATCCCCAACGATGCCATCAACAAGGCGGTTGCGGTCGAAATGGTGACCGTGGCGCCCTCTGAGGTTATTTCGTCCAGCAAGCCCGGAAAGAGGCTATCGAAGCAGCCTGGCTCCAAGCTGACTAAGAAGAGCCGTTGGTCGATAAAGAGTTCGGCAGTTGCTGTCTAAGGACAGCGATATAAAACATCACACATTTCACGGCTCTTTGGCAATTTGGAGCCTTTCAAATACGGAAGTACCGCGGCGTTCAAGAGTAATGTCTTATTATACGGATGGCACGAGACCGGGCTCTCGTGGCCTTTCCACTATGCAACACTTGGGGAACAAAAAAAGAAGCATACCTATTCAAAGTTGCTGCTGCTGGACCTCAGCAACGTCGAAATCACACAAACAACATTTTTAACAGGACTGGATATTTTCAGGATCGAAATCAGGATCGAAATCTGGGCACTTTTGTTTTCTTTTGGTTTTTTTTATATTCGTTGTTTTCTTCAACTAACTGACGACCGTATCATGACCACACTTATACCGACTACTCATAGACCTTTCCACAAATTTTTATTTTCCTTTGTTCAATCATTATCTGGGGAGGAGGAAGGGAGCAGGCCTACCAGTGAATTGGGGTATCTCAGCTTGTCGTTGAGCTGCTGTATGTATCTACTACACAAGCCATTTGGTCTGATGATGGGGCAGCTTGTCTCAAACCATGAACGATCCCGCACGTGTGGGGCAAAGCCAATCGGGCCATCAGACGAAAATGAGACGAAAAGCAGAAAAGGCTTACAGACACACTTCGTTGCCTCACACCCTCTCGGGTCCTCCCTTTTCGTGCTCAAGTGACGTGCATCCAACACAGCGGTGCGATAAGATGGCGCGTGGAATGCGAGCGAGACAATATTTGGGTGAGACATTCCAAACTAGCAGGAGCTCGTCAGAGGGGAAAGGGACGGCGCATACGGGATGTCTCGGGTTGTGGCACGAGAAGGTGCCCATTCGTCGAATACAACACACACGTCACTCGTAGTCTCATCTACCTGGGCGCGATATCTCGATTGAACCCCTGCCTCGTCGGCCGCCACGCGGGAAACCTTGATCCGGGGGCGTTGTCTTGGTTGGTTCCAGTTCGAACGTCAGCACACTGACGGCCGCGCTTATCCTTTGGGCTTCCGCTCCACGGGGCGGGCCAAATAGTTCGGCAGACGATCGATCCGTATTTGTCAACGACCGGAAGGTGTAACCGGTACTCCTCTCCAAGACTCGGTGTCTTCAAGCTGGCGGGCGCGTAAGCCAATTGCGAATCTGGACCATGACGAGTGAATTGCGATCCGCCAGGCTATCGATCGCCGGCGCTGGGTGTCAAAGTTCCACCGGTCACTTCCGTCACGCAGCCGGGTGGGGGCTGTGGCTGTCAACATTATGGAAAGAGTCGAGATCGCCAGGGGGGCGAAGGTGGTTATTGGTCTAGAGCCTCTTTCCCCCCTCTTCACCACCCTACGCCTGGCTACCTGGACTTGGACAAGCTCGCGTGGGATGGCGGGGCACGCAAGTGCGAGCCTGAGAGGTTAGTCTACGTGCCATGTAGACCGTTTTCCCCTCTTGCTTTCTTTGCCTCTTTGTCTTTCGGGCGTGGGAGGAAGACGCAAGCTAGGACATGTTAACGAGAGCCTGCATATGCGCCTAAGACGAAGTGAGAAATGGTTTCGCGCTGAGAGGGCTCGAGTAGGGAACGAGATGGGGTTGGCAGCGCAGGCCGAGGGACCGAGACCTCTTGGTTCGGCCATGTCCGACTTCCTAATTCAGTCCCATTATTAATTTCTCCTCTTTTGTTCGAGGACGCACTGTCTAGGGCCGCACATGTCAGTCCAGGGCCAAGTATGCATGCAGGGTCAGGAAATATTGGTGATGGTGGAGGATTGTGCAGCGCATAGCATATGCGATGCAACTCTGGCGCCTTTGCCCTGCCTCTATGGCCATCTTCTCTGTCTCACGTTGTGCCTTCCGGCCTTATCGTCCCAAAATCTGACAGTGGAAGACGTGAGATTGCTGCCCTATCCGATTGCCCCGGGGAGCTGGCCCGATGCGCGTTCTCGGGCATTTGGTTTGAGCATGCCCAGCTGATGCGGGCAGTCTTGGCCTTCCAGCCAGCATTGACAGGCAATGACGGCAGTAAGGCGGATGGGTGGCGGTCCGAGGACTCGAAAGAACAGGACAAAGGCGGTCTCGTCCTCTCTTCGCTTGGGGTTGGTTCTCATTGAATTCTGAGGGTCTCGATCGTGTAAGGTGCCGGGGATGGAACTAGATTGGCTTGGATTGTAATTTCCACAGCAACCAAATCGGCGCCGGGTTGAAGATATTTGGTGGCTTGAAGGGGCCATGCTGAAGAAGGTTCCTAGTCATGGTGCCTTGCTCGTGGGGGCTGAGGGTTCCCAATCTTGGGGTAGGGGATGGTAGGCCTATAGGGCACTGCCGCCGTGGCGTGTCAGGTCGATCTGTAATTGGGCAATGCCCAATAAATTGGCAACCTGCCAATATCTGTACTGGCTGCGATCGGCACGGGAAGTTAGACGGTGGCGTGCCACGATACAATATCATTTGGTCGACGGTGATTGGTAATCACGGGTTGGACTGTGTCCGAAATTCGCGACTTTGTCGATGGATATTAAGTCTCGGGGGTGACGCGCGGGTTGCGACGAGAGCTTACGCGCCACTGATGGAGATGATAACGCGGCTTGCGGATGCCAACACAGCCTAGATAGACCTCGACTGCCGCCCGTTTGGAAAACAAATAAATAAAATGGTCAAAAGAGCTAGAAGGGCTAAAAGAAGAACACACGTCACCGCCGCGACTAGATGCACGGGTGGATATTTGCGCAGCGATATGAATCAGGCCTCGCTCCACGTAGCCATAGGGGAAAGCTGGGCCGCCATCTCGGGAGGCAGCTGCTGGAATGTGGGTTTGGTCTAAACGGGACCAACCATCCATGAATGACCACCACGGGTTCGTGGTGTCTTAGATAGGATGTGAAGATGCATCTAAATGTGGCTCGGCTAAAGGCGCGTCATTGTCGTGCTACCTTGCTACCCAGGGATAATGGCTGGAAACAATGCGAAATCCGAATTATTCGAAAGGAGATGACGGGCCTGGGGGACTCAATGAGATGATGGGACGGGGTGATATTATTGTTGATTATCCTGAATGAAGTTGAGCAACATTGCATCAAGGACTGTTATTCGGCCTGGCCTGGTTCCGAAAAACACTGACAATCGTTGGTGTTGATGCAGCTCCAGACGATGCTTCTGTTGCTGCCGCAGGGTTGCGCTGAAGGAGTGCAAGTGAACCCGGTCGGTTGGTGCCGAGCTGGCAGGCCCCAGCGAAGGCGATCAGTCCTTCCAAAAGGAATGCGAATCGCGACAAGTTGCTGCAAGAATCTCCATACTATCAGGTATGGGCTTTGAGCGACAGGAGACCTGAACCGTGCACCTATGCAAGGCTACAGCATCCCCCACAAGCCGAAAATAGAAGAGGCATTCCAGCAGGGGTCCTACCCCTCTATGTCCCTCGCCCGTCTTTTGATTGGCCAGCCTTGTTAAGCCACAAAAGGGGGGTGCTTCCGACAGCTGTTCCGCATTACGTATCCCAGAACAGTGAGGTGTTGCTGAATACTATTGCGCTGCGTTTAACCCATTGTCTTTATTCTAAGCTGCAGCTGCGGCAGCCGCGCAGCCATTTTTTTCTTCTTTTTTCCTTGTATTGGACACTTTTTTCTACACACTCATTTCCTGGCCAAATCACTCCTTCTCATTGACCAAAAGGGCACTCAATGCCCACGGTCACGTTCGCGACAAAGCAATGGACCGGGTAACCCAAGCATCGTGGCCGACTCTTGGCGTCGCGCTGCTCACTCTCGCAGCCGCTGGCATTCTCGGGGTAAGTCTCACCGCGCCTTAAAATACTCTCTGTTGTCAATCACTTCCTTGAAGAAAGAGGTCAATTGGCGCTAATAAATGCGCATTGCAGCTCTTCATCACCCTCCACCTCCTCGCCCCCAAGCCCCGTGCTGTTCTCTCCTCCGAGAAGATTTACCTTAGCTCTTCTGCCTCAGGAAAGCCCGTCAAGGCCTCACTGCCTTGCTGGTTCGACCGCTGGTTCGCCGAGCGCAGCGTCTCCGAGGCCCGCGCTCACTTGACCGACCCTCGCGACGTCCCCGACTCGGGCGCAACTATCGACCCCGCCGACGTGCGCATCACAGTCGTGCTCCCCGCCTACAACGAAGCGTCTCGCATCCTTCCCACCCTTGAAGAAGCAACCGCATACCTCGATGAGCACTTTGGCCGGCCTTCCTCCCCGACCAAGCCTCTCCACAGCCCCACGGCGCCGCGCCGACGCACCAAGAACCCGCCTTCCGAGGCCCTGAGCGGCTACGAAATCCTCATTGTGGACGACGGGTCTAAGGACAGTACCGTTGATGTCTGCCTCGACTTTGCGCAAAAGGAAGGCCTCCACGACGTCATCCGCGTTATCAAGCTCGAGCGCAACCGCGGCAAGGGCGGCGCCGTCACCCATGGCTTCCGTCACGCCCGCGGCGAGTACGTGCTCTTCGCCGACGCAGACGGCGCTACAAAGTTCAGCGACCTGGGCCGCCTGATTCAGGGCTGCGAGGATGTAGTCGACGGCTCGCACCGCGGCGTTGCTATTGGCAGCCGCGCTCACCTCGTTGGCAGCGAGGCCGTTGTCAAGGTAGCTACCCAGCCACTCACCGTACTTTACAAGCGTTGTCCATAAGCTGACCATCATCTAGCGATCTGCCCTCCGCAACTTCCTCATGCGCTCCTTCCACCTCGTCCTCATGATTCTCACCCCGCCCGCGACCTCGCGCCTCCGTGATACCCAGTGCGGCTTTAAGCTCTTCACCCGCGCGGCTCTGCCGCACATTGTTCCCTACATGCATGCCGAGGGTTGGATCTTTGATATTGAAATGCTCCTCCTCGCTGAGTCAGCTCCTCCCGCACCCGTCCTCGGAGACGACGGCAGTGTTATTGGCACCAGCCCCGGAATCCGCGTCGCCGAGGTGCCCGTCGACTGGCATGAGGTCCCTGGGAGCAAGCTCAGCGTCATCTCGGACAGCATCAAGATGGCCATTGGCCTGGCAGTGCTCAGGGGCAGTTGGATGATGGGTGTGTATCGCCGGAGATTGACGTAGGGATCGTACCCCGTTTCATGTTTTCTCCTTTTTTTATGGACGTTGCTCAGAGGGATCGAGGTTATTCATGGTCCCGTCTTCTATAAAGGGCCAAGGTGTATGTAGCAGAAAGTTCAGGTGCAGCATTTGTGACCTGCAAGAAATAGACAGGGCGGACGGACATAACGTGCCCATCGTACATGACATCTGCCTCCAACGCGACTGAAGCAATCGTGATGCTGCGTCTGCCTGCTATCGCCCCGTGAACCTCCACTGGGGAGCTACATGCCATAGCTACGACGAACAGCCGCAGGCGGCTCCAAAAGCTCACAAGCAGGGCCCGAACCACCGGGAATGACATGGCCCAAGAACCCGGGCGGCCGGCAAGCGCCGAGCGGAGAAGATTTGGGAAAGCAGAGCCGCCGCAAAGACCATTGGGCAAGGACCAAGGAGCGGCAGGACAAGATGCTCGGGGCCTTCTCCCGAGGAAGAATGTAGACCCCCCCGGGGGTGGGGGGGAAGCATGTGTTTGCCGGCCCGCAAGCCAGACGCCGCCAGCGCCGGATCTGTTTTCTCCGCCGGGACACACGAAAAGTCGGCGCTCGGCTGGCTGTGCGACATCTGCAAGTACCTAGCAAAGCAAGCCCCCCCTCCCCCAGCTTAGCAAAGCCTGCCTCCCATTGACGTGGCGCGGGTAGGCAAGTGAGTGGTGCTCTTGTTGTCATCACGTATTGCGAGAAAAGGAGCTACTCCAAGGGTGTTGGGCCGGGGGCACGGCACCAACGTAGACAAAATATACGTTGTGGCGGGGTATCCTACCCTGCCCCCCTTTTCTTTTTGTCTTCTTCTTTTGTCTCAAAGGGACAAGGTGGAGAGAGAGAGGGAAGAAGCGCGGGCAAGACGCACGTCGAGACCATGAACGGAAACCGCATAGCACTGGGGCGGTCTACGAAGACTTACGAGTGGCGATTTGGCTACTACTGACAGACCAAGCACGGAACCCTTGCGACGTTCTGGCAGAACGGAAGGAATAAGCCTCTTTGAACAGATTAAAATTAATATATGGCCTGATACACCTGTATCTACACCCAGTGATCCAATGATCCGCTTCCGTCCCAAATATGGTATGTCGTATGTGTGCATTTATACAGTCTGGAATCTCTTCCTAAGAGAAGACCCAGGGGGAAGTAACTTCTTTTTGTGTTTCGTCGGGTCATCACTCATTCCGCCAACGCCTCTTGCTCACGCCATCTAAGTTTTCATGGTCTACGAGGTTCTAGCTCAGCTCACGCCACATGACGGGCAAGAAAACAACACTCGCTCTCCAGAGAATGAGAATGCCGTCGATAAGAGCGAGCGGCGCCTTGAGAAAACCGAAGACGCTACCACCCATGAGGTCGAGGGCGTTGATCCAGATGGCAAGGAAGGCGACGCTGAAGAAGTGGTAGGCGAGCCTGGAGGGTTGGTGGATGAGACCGCCCATGAGGGCCATGGGTTCGGCCGCATGGCCACGGTGGAAGTAGGAGAAGCAACCGACCTGCAGGGCACGCAGCTGGCGGTCGTTGGCGGCGAAGAGGGCGTACAGAGCCATTGCCAAGACGTTGATGATGGAGGTCAGGCTCTTGCGACGCCGGTGGAATTCGTGGAGCACCTTCTTGATGGCCGCAGGGTCGGCAAGGTCAGTTACGCGCGAAGGGTGGAGGAGGTCGGAGAGAATGACGCAATCGTTGAAGGCGACGGTCATGCCGCCGCCGGTTAGAGGGTGACGCATGTTAAGGGCGTCGCCGAGGAGGAGCATGCCGTTTGCCGTCTGGCGCGAGGGAGGGAGGTATGAGTTGGGCATGGAGCGGGGAATTTTGCCGTCCGCGAGGGCGGCTTCGAAGCACGGCCGCATCTGCGGCGGCAGCGTAGGCAGGACGCAGTTGTGGATGTAGCCACGGACGCCGCCGGCGGCAGGAGCAGCCTCCGGGATATTGGCGGGCACGTCGATGAGGGCGCGGGTCTCGTGGGTGCCGATCTGGTACATGAGAATGGGGAATGCTTTGCCGATGACGACATGGCCGTAGCCAGGCGAGGGCATCGGGGCATCGATGAGCTCGAGGGCGTAGAATTTGGACTTGACCTCGGGAGCCTGCGGGAGGTACTCCTTGCGGAATTTCGAGGCGTAACCGTCGGCAATAATGGTCAACTGGCCGAAGAAGTAATCGTCCTTCTTCTCACCCGTCGCAGCATCCGTCGTCTTAGACCTGACACCAAGAACCGTTTCCTGGTCGTCGCCGCGTATCGTGGATGTGACCTCGGTCTCGAAAATGGTGATGTTCTCCTGCCTCTGGCAGGCTTTCCGGAGGTTCATGATGAAGCGGCCGTGGTGGAAGGTCCGGCCCTCCTTCTGCTTCGCGCTGCCGAACGACGACTGGTTTTCGGCGGGGTGGATCATGCGGCCATTCTCGTCAAAAGAGGGATACGGAATATCAACTCCATCGCCGTGGAAGCTGACCTTGTAGCCCCGGCAAGGCACAGAGTCTATGTCCTCGAGGGTGTCGGCCAGACCCAATTGGCGTAGAGCGACGATGCCACCGGGTTGCAACAGCTCGCCGACAATGCGATCCGGCTCCCTCATCCATCTCTCGAGCAGAATAACACTTCTTCCCTGCTGGCCCAAGGCGTAGGCGATGGCGCAACCAAAGACACCGGCGCCGACGACGACGACATCGGCCTCATGGTACTTGCTGCGGCGCTCGGCGCGAGCGTCGGCAGCTGCTGTCGGGCCTTCAATCATTGGAAATCGGTCTGGAGGGGGGTTCCTGGGTGGAATATGGGCAGCTGTTGAAGCTAGGAGTGGCGGGGGGTTGCACTGCTGCTGCCGGATGGGGTGGTGGGCTCGTGCAGGATGCTTTGAAAGGGGGGGAGGGGGCAGCAGAGGAGATGTTAAAGATGGCAGTTGAAGGCCTGGGAAACGACCGGTGAGAATGCGCACACAGGAATGGCGGGGGGTTGACTTTGGACGAAGAGGGAGAGGGGTGGGAGAGAGAAAGCGAGACCGGTCGCTGTTATCGGTTTTTATGAAAGGTACAGCTAGGTAGGGATTGGAGTGGTTAGCCCGCCGTTTGCCCAAGCTCGAACGATGTTGCAGGCAGATCAATGAGAAGAAGAAAAAGAAGCGTGATGAGTGGTCAATTTCAGTCTGCCAGGGCCCCTGCACCATGAGTTCGGGACGTTTCTTTGCACTGGCAGGTAGGTAGCGCGGCACCAAGGTAGCTAAACTAACCAACACTCTCTTTGTCGGTACTGGTATTGTCTGCTTCTACCCCTGGCAAAGCAGAAAGGAAAAACTGGCGAGGGGACCTGATGTTCTCGGTGCCGGAACAGCTTCGCAGGGGATCCAGTAAAATTTACAGAAGGCGATCTCAACGATAAGTCGTCCCATAGCGGCTGACGCCGTTGCAATCGGACCAATTGCCATGCTCCAACCAGTGCCCACACACCGCCTAATTCACGTGTCGAACCACGGTCATGCGTAATAGATTTCTGCTCGGCCTAAACATCAGGCCCTTGCCTTTGGTAGTGGTTCTCGGCCCCCTGCTGCTTCTTTCTTGGCTTTGCGACTTTGTGACGGGAACATTGAACCCCAGATCCGTACGACGTCTGGAAGTTCTTTCTCGGCGGACTGCTCTCGGCCAGGTCAGAATTGATCCCTAAGCCTCAATCAAGCAACACCTGAGTGAGCTGATGTGCCCCTCCCATAAGCTGTGCCTTGAATCACACATCGTCACTTTCCAGCGGCCCCATCTCGCTGCATGTAGCTGTCACCATATGCTCGTCTAGGTAGAGGACCCATCCGGAAAATGTGGACTGAGATGAGAGGCTTGTGTAAAAAAACAAAAAAAATAGGGGTTCTAGCGCCACTTTCAACGCGTTGGTAGCCAGTCATGGCTCCTCTTCCCAGAGAGTCTGCACCACCAACCACCGCGCGCGGAAATACTCCCTTGACCGAGTCCATCCAACATGTGAAAGTCTTCACAGCCCCGTAACCACCCGGTATTCAGCCGTCCATCGTATCAGACCATGTGCCTTGTTTGATTGAATGCAGAGCCAGCAAACGGCACACATGTAGCTCCGGATGAAGAATCAACACCACGGATCGACTTTGTATTGAAAGTCTTGATTGGCAGTCTAAGCTCAAAGCGCTACCTCATCGCCCACAGTCGTGTTGTATGCGTTTCTGCCAAGCTCGCTTTTGCCTATATACATTATCTCAACCCTCTCTTGCTGGCTCGAGAACGGCAATGTCGACCTTTTCTCAACCTGCAGAGTGAGCACGAGTGGCATTGCGCAACACAAACCCACTTGGCTACATCACCTTGGTAGTTTGAGTCAATGACAACCCATTCCGGAAGCTCGGGTCCGAGATGCGCTGAGACATAATCACGCATAGCCTGTGCTGACCTTTCCGCATGCTACAGTCGGCCCAACAATCTATGCCGAGAAATTAAGCAGGTTAATAAAAGATCAATACTTGATTCATCAGTGCTCTAGCTGCGCGTTCAAGCCAGGTTTATCCACAAAAGGTTGAGCGAGCATCTATTCAGATGTTGCCAATCCAGAGCTTACATCTAAATGCCCCAGGAGCATTGCTAGACAGCTACCAAGGAGGCCGGTGGGTTGGAGAACGGGAGACATAAATCATAAACAATCATAGCAGCATTCTATTTTTGGTTCTGGTGTTTGAGGAACTGCCTCGACCACTTGTCGTACCCATCCAGCATCTGCTGGGTGATACCCTTCGGGACCGACTTGATGGCATCCACAATGTCCTCCATGCACACCTGCACTTGCGCTTGTCCCTCCTCACCGTCCAACCTGGCCCCGCCGTCTGCCCCGATGTTCAGGTGCTTGTTCAGCGTCTTATACAGGGCAGGTTCCGTTGCCACGTTGACAATCTGCTTGATTTCGGCGCCGGAGAAGCCCTCGGACAGGCGAGAGAGCTCTGCCAAATCAACGTCTTCGGCAAGAGGAAGCTTGCGGAGGTACAGCTTGAAGACCGCCTCGCGTCCGGCAGCATCCGGCGGTCCGACATACACAATGCGGTCGAAACGTCCGGGGCGTAGCAGCGCCGGGTCCATGGCTTCCGGCCGGTTCGTCGCCGCCAAAATGAGCACCCCTGACAGGGCTTCGAAGCCGTCCATCTCGGTGAGCAGTGTCGTGAGCATGTTGACGGAACCCTGGCTCTTGGCCCCGTTTCCTGTGCGCTGGCCACCGATCGAGTCGATTTCGTCGAAGAAGATGATGCTGGGGCTCGCGGCGCGGGCACGCTCGAAAAGCTGACGGACGGCTCGTTCCGATTCACCGACATACATGTTGAGGAGCTCGGCGCCCTTGACTGCGAAGAAGTTGAAACCGGACTCGGTGGCCATTGCCTGGGCAGACAGAGTCTTGGAGCATCCTGGTGGGCCGTACAGCAACAAACCCTTGGGAGGTGTCAGAATGAGCTTCTGGACTGACGGGTCGCTCGTGGTTGTGAGGGTGATCATGTTGCGCAACGCGTTCTTGAGGCCCTCCTGTCCACCGACGTCTTGCCAATGGATCGTTGGCGGCTTGAGGTTGACGTCGTGCATGGCGGTTGGTCGTGTGGTTCGCAGTGCCTGCTCCAGGTCCTCCCGCGCGAGGTATGGGGTTCCCATTGTTTCCTCGTCGTAGCCATTCTCATCCGGGTCCAAACGTTCTGCGGAGATGATCATCGAGTTCTCAATTAGCCTGTCCAGATCGCTTGCGTTGAAGGCGTGGGTCTGTTGTGATAACTTGACCAGCACCGCGTCCTTGGTCTCTGGCTGGATAGGAATATCGAACGCCTTGAGAATTTCTAGTCGACCCTCGGCGTTTGGTATTGAAAGGGGAATGTTCCGCTCGAATCTCGTTCTCTTTTGCAGTTCTGGGGGCACGTCCGTCATGTAGTCCAGGCAGGTGGCGACAACAACCACCTTCGGCAGTGTGCCGTTTTTCAGAGCATCCTCGGCCAGTTGGTCGAGCTGCTGGCCCAGTCTCTGGATGATAGCAGTCGAGTTTGCCCTGTCTTTTCCAATCAAGGCTTGGAGGCCGTCGATAAGAATGATGCTGGGTTGTTGAGTCCGCGCTTGTTTGAATACTTCCTCAACGGTGGAAGACTTGTCATTTTCTTCGACGCGGAAAACTCTGCCCCAGCCCGTAGCTGCTATGCGGTTCAGAATGTACGACTTGCCAGTACCTCTTCCACCGTGAATGACAATGCCGCACGATTTCTGCTGGCCCTTGTAGACGAATTTGGTATTGAAACCGCGGAGGAAGCTTCTCAGCTTCCTTTCTTCGGCGTGCAGGCCGGGGATGTTCGAGACGACGAGGCGAGTCACTTCCCGAACCTCCTGAACGGGCTCCTCCTCCTCTTCCTCTTCTTCCCCGGAGACGATACGCGGCACCGTTGATACAACGTAGCGGGCAACATTCTCTTTCTGGCCATCGACGGAGGTGATTCTAAAAATCTGCTTCGCTCCCGGGGCCACACACTCGAATTTCATGCCGGGAAAGACTTGCTCGGCGCGTCCTGGGGATGTCAGAATGGCGTTTATGGTAAACGGGTTACTATTCACTGACCGAGATAAAATCGAATCACTCCCACCCACGCACCCTCCCAGGCGCTGATTTCGGCCTTCTCCCTGTCCGAAGTTGTTATGGGCAGAATGCTCACACCCTCAGCGTCGGGAACGGCGATGTTCTCGTGCATTGTGACCTTGACCTGATCGCCCAGCTCGAATCCGCAGGCCTCCCGGTAAGCCTCGCTCATGAGGATAATGTTAGGGCTGATGTTCTTATCCGAAAGGGTCCAGAGTGCAGCCTCCCGGTGCAGCTCTATTGTCGATTTCGTCGCATCCTGAGCGACTGTCCTCGTCACAATACAGCGGCGCCCGTTGTCGATACTTCCGGTAAGCTGAATAAGAGAGTCTCGGTTGACATAGATCCGAGATGCCCCCTTCAAGGTCGACTTTTCGAGGGTCTTGTCAAAGGGCGCGAGAGGGCGGACCTTTCCTTCGATGCTCTTTGCCATCTTTGCGTCTCAGCTTGTGCCGAAATGATCGGTGTCGTCGAAATCTCCGTTTCCAACTATCTGTTGGTGATATCTCACCAAGTACCCAGTAGAAGACGTTGAAAGTCAAACATTCATGTGGGGCAGAAACGGCCTCAAATGAAAGGAAAAATACCTTCCGTCCCTAGTTTCCCGTTCCCCCGTTTCTCGTTTCTGGTCGTTATGTCGTGTTGTCCGAAGAAATATCAGGTTGTGTTATTCTTAGCACTCGTTGCTGCCCACAGAGTTACTGGTTCTTGCCAATGGTGTAGGGCCGGACCGGGGTAGGACATTGAGAAAACCCTGCTGTGAGAGAGAGAGCTGGGAACAATGTGAGTGTCTCCAGACAAGTACAGCAACCACAACAGCAGCCCAAGCACCTCAAATTTTCAAAGAAATTGAATTTCCGTACAGGAGGTTTCAACTACGTTGAATTTTTATCACTTGGGGGTTGAACAACCGCGTTGAATTGAAGATACCATCAAACATATGAGTCAACCAAGACCAATCACTCGTGTAAGTGCCCAGTTGAGATGAAAAATTCAAAGTCCCCTAACAAATTGCTTGACAGATCGCCCCACACTATTACCACCTAGCTCAGGTACCTCCCAAAAGTACCCTTGTCCAATGTAGCGTTCGCCGGGAGCCAGAAAGTCGAGCAGCTCTGAGCTTCCTTTTAACTTACACAAACTTCCGCCTCCACCAACCTCCCAAACTCTCCCAGCCGTCAATATTCCCGGCTGGCCACACACGACGCCGCCAGACTCCCTGTCTACCGAACTGCGACGGCGGCAGCTCTCTCCAGGCCCATGCAATGGGCTGACCTGCGAGGGCTGAGCAGCTGGACCCGAAGAGTTGCCCGGATGAACACGATCGCGGCCCGACGGCTCCCGCTGTTGCTGCGCGCGACGCCCTCCTCCCGAGCTCTGCTATCCCCTGCGAAGCTGCAATGGCCTAGAAACGACACGCGACACTTCTCGGCCGGGATCCAACTCTGCGCGGACGTTGGGAAGAAGAGACAGCCGCGGAAGCAGAAGCAAAAGTCCCCTTCGCTCTTCGAAGAGCTGTTCCCGGATGATGACGTCTCGTCCTCCGCGTACCAGGGAAAGGGCCAGGATCATCGAGATGCCGCGGCTACAGCAGCAAAGAACGGTGGCGGTAGCAACGAGACGGCAACAGCCGAAGCGCCCCAGGTGAAGGTCCGCTTCATGACATCCGCCAACACCGATATGTCAGAATCGACAGAGTATAGGAGACGTGTGCAGGAGCACAAAAACAAGGCCAGAAGGGCCAAGCACGAGGCGCCCGCCAAGGTGGCCGATATCCTTGAGTCGCGATCGCGAGCAATGGGGCAGGCCAAGGCGGCGGACGAGGAAAGCTCCTCCATCTTCAGCGAGCTGTTTTCAAGCACGGAGCCCGGGACCAAGGGCTCACCAAGCGGGCAGCCATTAGCCGAGGACAGACCCGTCAACCACGCCGACCTGCAGTCCTGGCTCGACTCCCTCCCCAAGAGCGATGTTGGCACCGATACCCAGCAAGAGCCAACGAGGTCCGCCATGCTCGTCCTCTCAAACACCAGCCCAAACCTCCTGGAGAGCGACTTCTACCGCATCGGGCCGCAGGGCCAGCACCTCGACGGCTGGAGCGCCTCCATCCGCAAGGTAATGCAAGCCTACGATTACAACACCCTGGAGCCAATGGACCGCTACTTTATCCTCTTCGACTCCCACGCCGCGGCTGCGGCCTACCAAAAGGAGGCCCAGCGCCTACACAGTGTTGTCCGCCGCTCTCTCGAGTCCCCTGTGTCCCCCCTAGCCACCCAACCCGCCTCGTCCATCTTCACCCTCGCGCCACCATCCAAGGCCCCCCTCAGCCTCCACCTCTACAAGCTTGACCGAGCCACCGAGGCCCGCCTCGACACCTTTAGCATCCACGGCCTGCTGAGCATGACACCCGAGCCGCCCCCGCGGGCGAACTCGCACGTCGTCCTCTCCCTCGAGGGCGGAACTCTCGACCAGAGGACGCTGTCCCAGCTGATCCGGCGCGATGCGCGGGACCGTAACTTAGGCTGGCCGGTGCAGCATATGCGTCCGTATTTCGCGCCCAAGGTGGACCGCCGGACGGTTGCGGCGGTTGAGTCCGCAGTGCCCGAAGAGTCCGGGTGGGACAGCGATGCGGCGCCGGCATTGGTGGACGCAGAGGGACTAAAGGGCGGCGGCGCGGCTGACGAGACGGCCATGTCGGCCCGTTTTGTACTCTCCTTCCCCGACGTCCACGAAGCGAGACGCTTCGTCCGCGCGTGGCACCGGAAGGAGCTTGTATTATCAAAAACCCAGAGCTTGGTGGCGAACACCCACTTTGTATGGTGATGTATGATTAGTGTCGGGCTGCTACCACTACGGTTTGCCGTTGCTTGTACGATATCGTCCGCTGGACTAGCGTGGTCACTGGCAACTCCTCTTAATAGCGATCGTCCCTGTAAACCCCCATATGCATAGAACATTAAAGGGGGAGGGTTGTTGCTGGGGTAATTAGAGGACTGGGAACTTCGGCATAGGTCCCTTGTCAGGGGCCCTCGAAGGAAGGGTTGAGAAAAAGGATGTATTATAAACCCAGAAATAGAAACCCGAAACTCCAGGACCAGATATTTGCTCTCTAGGGGATGAAAAGCGTTATCGGCAAGAAACCACATGACAATAACCACTCAGTACTTTCTTTCCGGAGGCCAAAAAAGTAGGTAGGTAGTGAGCGCCGCCGTGCACTCTCCCCAGCCTCGAGTGCGCCCGGCCGGCCGGCCTACCACGAAACCGCCATGCGTGCGTGCAGATTCCCTCCTAACCACTTTCTCGCCGGAACACCCGGGCCTGCTCCTCAGTTTCCCATGTCGTTGCTTCCTCTCTCCAAGTTCTCTCTGGTGGTCAAGTCCGCTCCGGGCCCCGGTGCCGGGCTCTCTTTTCTTGCCCATCTTTCTGCCTAGCTTCGTAGAAAACGGTTTCCGCAGCGGCAGCGCAGAATCGACCAAGACAATCAAATCTTGCTTTCGGAAAACAGCAGCAAATCAAACGTCCTCCTCTAACAGCACTTTCCGCCGGCACCGCCCTGCTCGCCAACGTTGACGCCCGAGGCGGCGGGTTGCTCGTTCTTCTGGTTGTCAATTAGGCGCTTCTTGATGTCGGCCGCGAGGGAGTAGAAGGCCTTGTCGATGTTGATGTTGCTCTTGGCCGAAACCTCGAGGAAGGGAATGCCGAGCTCGTCGGCGAGTTGCTGGCCTCGCTCGGTCGAGACAACACGCTTCTCCTCCCAATCGCACTTGTTGCCGATGAGAATCTTGTTGACGCCTTCGGTGGCATGTTGCTCGACGTTGGCGAACCAGGTGCGGATGTCTGCATAGAAGTGAGTGGTTAGCCTTTTCATATGTCCGTCCGTATGTCTTCCCGCGGTGGCCGCGCCGAGATACCTGGGACACTTCTGCCCAGCCGAGCCCGAGCGAGACTATGCAGGTGCACCAAGATGGGAGGAATGACGTACTGTTAAACGACCGCTCATCGGTGACGTCGTAGACGAGGAGGATGCCCATCGCGCCGCGGTAGTAGGCGGTGGTGATGGTGCGGAAGCGCTCCTGGCCGGCGGTATCCCAGATCTGGAGCTTGACACGCTTGCCATCCAGCTCGATGGTACGGATCTTGAAATCGATGCCGATAGTCGTGATGAATGACGGCGTGAACGAGTCTTCGCTGAAGCGCAGCAGGCAGCAGGACTTGCCTACGCCGGAGTCGCCTATCAGCAGCAGCTTGATCTAGGGTGCTGGTCAGCCACATGTGAACACGATGTCATGATTGCTTGTATGGTTTGTCGACGGATGCGAGCCCCTGAAGGCGGCTTCGGAGACGGCATCATGGAGGCAAAGGCTCGAGGGAAGGACGGGACGAGGCAAGGAGGGGCACGGCATCCGACACGTACAAGGAAGTCGTAGTTGCGGTTGTTCGACATTTTGGCGGCGGGTGGTCAGAGACTCAACCGAAGGGATCGGTTTGAAGGGGCGGGCGTGCTTCTCCGGACGACGTAGGTGCCGGACAAAATGTGATCGGATTATGAAAGGGCGGGATTTGTCGCGGTCTTGTCGTCGGATTCGGAGGACGGGGAGGAATCGATTGGGATGTGGTAAGGAATCGGCCTAGGCAGTTGTCGTAGAGTAGGTATGCAGGTAAGGTACGCACTGCTGGGCTGCGGGCGAGGCGAGGCACTGTACAGTCCACTTTACTGTGAGGCGGTACGTAGCGTCAAATCGCTTGTCTCGGTCGGGGGGGGGCGCCTGTCGTCTGGGGTAAGACACTGGATCCGGCCTCTTGCTTGACCGACCCGACTTGACCTGTGCCCGTGCTGGGACAAGGCCTGAGGGATTTGGTAACGGCGGTGGGTTTTGCCAACTAGCCCACTGCTGGTAGTCAATGCTTCTAGTGCTCGACCCGAATGGACACCGGACGGGTTGATTGCAGTGCTATGTCACTGACTGTCTCACCGATTGGGTGAGCCTTTCTGACCGAGAATGGTTAGCGTCTTCGTCGCTTTAGTCAGCCCTCATAGAGAGGATGGCAATTCAGTGCCGTAAAGGTTGACATGAACCACGTTTCTCTTCGATTATCGAAGGAGATTATAAGTGAGGTTTATTTAGATAATTGTAATATAACAAGCCATCCCTCGCCGAAAATTTTGGGTTGACCCAAGCTAGTTTCAAAGGCTTACCGATACTTTATCCTGGCGCTTCACCTTCTGCCACCGTAGTTTTACCCAAACGAATTCAACCGTGGCGTCGCCGGAGGGTTTCCTGTACATAACCTATCAGTTATTCCATTCATGCCCTATCTCAGACTTTTATGAGCACCCCATGCGCGCAACCACTGTACAAGGCTTCGCGGGACAGATGTATTACCTCTTCATCATGTCTCAATTCAGTTTCTTCCCGCCGGGCCCTTGCCGCCTTCAGGATACAGAGGTATGTTGCTCCTTCAAAACCACCAATACTTCTCTTCTCACTCACGCACTCTAGGTATACGTAGGCTCCGAGTATATTCTTCCCGTTTGGCAAACAATAATTGTGTCATCATCAACAATTCTTATTTTTTCATAGTGTTTAGACGTGTGTCGTAAGTTCTCCTGCGTATCTTCCGCCTCTGCTGCCGCTCTATACGTGTTGTCATTTTGAAATGGCTCACGTTCCAATGTCCTGCACCGGATTACTAGAGAAGTGAGGTTCTAGAAACCCTCAAACACCGAGGAGGGTGCCTGCCTTAGGTGAGATCACGTCCTCAGTGTGCGGTGTGCCTGAAATCGAGAGGACCGTCTACCTTGTTATAACATATGATCACAACCACTCCTCCCGGGCTCCATACTATATTTAAAATTTTTTTTTAGCAAAGTTCCTCGTCGACATGTAACGGGTAGGGAGAGTAGGCATGCGACTCTGATCCATGATTGTTTATCGACTATTACAGCAAAGAACCTGGGTCCTTGCATCCAGCCGAGCAGCTGCGAAGCAAGCACATATTGTACACAGGGTATTCTCGACGGAAGTCTACTGACTGGGCCACCACTCGTCGGAGATGTCGCAGAAGCTGATACATCAACTAGCTGTGCAGCGATGTCCATCAAAGGTAGCTGATGATCCATGCTGCTCTGTCTTCTCACTTTGAGCCCTTCGCATGGAGAGGAAAGAGTTTATGGGCCATTTCTTGGCTTCGAATCTATTTGACACATCACTGTCAACCCTTCTTATGTTTTTTCTGCTTGCACATGCCATGTAAGTGCACGAGAATGGGTCTTACTCGTGCGCGGCAGCCGTCTTAAAACAGCGACAATCCAGGCTAGGACCAGTGGGGCAAACACCTGGTGTCTCCCTTCGCCAAGGAAGCCCAACGTCGTCGGATCAGCGGCTAGGAGGCAAGCAGAAAGGTTCAGAGAAGCTCACTCACGTAAAAAAAAAAAATAAATAAATAAAAAAAAAAAGAGAAAGAAAGAAAAAGAACCACCATCGCCGGTAAATCCAAGCGTTTCGTTGCAGAAAGCCAAGAGTGAAGATCGGGGGTGGGGGTGGGGGTGGGCACAACGACACCGCCATTGTCCTGAAAAGGAGGAAGCATTTAGTTCGTGGAAAGAAAAGGGCAACCTGATCGAAGCCTCCCTCCCTGTATAGTCATTTCCTAAAGACAGGGAGGCTATGATGGTACTCACACTTTCACAGTTCAATGTTGCTTGGCACAGCACCTTAGGGTCGGTCATATGTGCTCGGTCGCCCGCCTCTGCTAGACTTGCTAGGAGATGCAGAGCCACACCAACGTCATCGCACTGTCTCACCTCAGGGTCCAGGTACAGACTTGGGTCACGGGTCCATCGCCCGAGGTGGGCAACTCATGGTCACAAGGGGTAGAGCCAACACTGAACCGCGGCTGGTCGTCACACCCTCGCAAGCCCGGAACGGCATGTCTGGTAACGGATCAACAGGGAACTTGATCCGGCCATTCTTACACACTCCAAAAATCTTTAAACATGCTCAGTTGTGCAAGAAGACAACTTTTGATTTTAACCGCCTTCCATAGTGACAAATGCCGCCTGCTAAGCTCCAGTACCAAGTTGCGATGCTCCCTTGACAATTCATGATGCCTCCACTGAGTACAGTTATACCACATTTTCCATTGAAAGGCATTTCCGCTGTGCGTAGTAAGTGATCTGATGCTGAAACCCGTAAGACCGTGTATCCATGCGAATCGTTATTGCTCCCAATGCTGTCCTTTTTCACTGCAGCCACTTGGCGTATGCCCAGCGGATCCGGTCCAGGGCTCTAACCTGCACCTGAATTCCCTTCAGGTTGGCGAGATCATCAAGATCCTCGAGGAACTCCCTTTGCCTGTCGCGAGGCAGCACTCTCTGCATCAAGTTGCGCAGCACGTGCACCTCGCACAGGAGAAGTCCGTGATCCTTGTACGACAAAAGGTTGTTCTGCGACGGCGTCGCTTCCGAGAAGATGCGATCGATGTTGCGTAACACTCTGATGCTCCTTCCAGCCTTGTGGCTGTGCCGGGCTCCTTGGCGGGCGCCAAAAATACCGCGGAAGTACTGAACGATGCCGATCGAGACGAGAACACCAGGGGTCAAACCCACGAAGCCAAAGACCAGTTCCTGGCTCTTGAGCAGTGAATCGATGCCGCTGATGGCCACCTCCAAGTCGACCTTGGTCTTCTGCACCTGAATCAAGAGAGATCGAACGAGGTCGCCCTTGACCGCGCCCACGAAGGGGGTTCTCAGATCCTTTTCGAATGCGCGCAGAACCGGAGTGACATCTCCCTCGCTGACTTTCGTTCTGATGTCGGCGATTTGGGCATCCGTCAGCGAAGAACCGTCTCCTACAAAGTGAGGCTTGTCCAGTGCAAAGTCCACAACCATTCGTTCCAGGCTTTCCCGATCGGCCTTCAAACTGTCTCGGCTCATGATGGCGATCTCGCTGCTTGAATCGTGCCGGATGGTCCCCACAATCTTTCTTGTCGGCTCGACCACCCAGTTGAACCAAAAGTCCCGTACCGTGACGCCGATGTCCTGAATCCAGCTGATGATCTCTGCGCGTCTGTTGGCTAGAAGTCGAAGAATAGTCGTTGATGACAACAGAGCTACTGTCGCGGGCAGCCAGTATCGGATGAGTCTTGACGGGCGGCCATTCTCTCGAACGAGCATCTGCGTGGAGACGACATGGTTAGGTAGGCCTGAATCCAAGATGTTGAGAAGACGTCTGGCAAGTACGGAGGGTTTCTCCAAGGAATTGGCATCCTCAATATGGATGGACAGCTCCGGGTCTTCCTCTACTCCGGCGAACACCTTGTCTTCGAATTCGGCAACGCCAGACTCGAGGGTCAAAACATCCTTGAGAACCATGTCCATGAGAGCCACGCTTCGTTCCACGACGCCTTTCCAGTCGTGACTGTTGACGCCCGCCTCGCTCTTGTCGTCGTCGTCATCAACACCGAAAGTCAGTCCTTCGTCGACGAGCACGCCGAGCCCACTCGCCGTCATCTCTCGCAGACGTCTGAGATGTGCCAGTTTCCTCCTAGCTTCGCCTCGGCTGAGGGCCACGGGCGAAAGGACCCTGCGCTGCAGGGTTGTGATGGATGAGTCTCGAATGCTGTCCCGTACGATGCCATAAAATTGTTTCCATTGCTGCGATAATCCAGTCCGTGTAGATTCAACGAAATCCCCAGGCGCATGGCTAAGGTGTTGTATACGATGCTTGCTCTCAAGGTAGACGTCCTTGGTCAGAGCCCACAAGCGCAGTGGTGACGTCTGGACAGTGTAGAGACTGCTGTAAGTATAAGAGCTTAAAACCTCGTCCCAATACCAGATATCGTCACTCAAGGGGATAATCTGGTCCAGAAGGGTATTCAAGATGACACCATAGGTTTGCACGGTAGCTTTGCTGATAAGAAGCCATTCGATTTCCGACTGGTAATGATTCCGTCCATTTCCCTCGATTGCCTCTGCCTGAAAGTCCCACTCTGCGAGTTTTGACTGGTGCAAGAGAGACCGAATCCTGTGAGAAGGGAGCAGGGAAAGCGAAGTTGAGGTGGTGGACAGTGCCCTCACAACACGAAGGAGCTCGTCGACTCTTGGCGACGACAGGGCGTCTACCGTAGCCGAGTTGAAAATGCCATGCTCTTCGGCAGAAAGTTCGCCGTCACCTTGAGAGAGGCTCAGGCCCAAGGGAATCCGGTCAAGCTGCGCGTCTAAACGACGGACTTGGCTGTGTGCAGGCGAAGGCTTGATGTCAATAATGGAATGTTTTGATGGGACGACGGAAATTCAGGGAAATGGGAAGATGGGACGGAATACTGACTCGGCCACAACAGACATTATTGCTTCTCACTCAGAGAGCACCACTCCTCCACATTCACGAACCGGTCGTTCGTCTTGAATCGGGACTGTGAATATTGGGTCGCGTGAGGTTGGATTCAACAGGCAAAAACGGAGTGGAAGTTTAGGTTAGACGTCATCAGGTAAGCGACTGCCCCGGGCAACACCTGGGGGAGACCCTGCCTGAGGCGTCTTAGTCAGCCCAATGTGCTGGCGCCACTGACGGAGCCAGACCGCCGGAGGGGTATCGGCTCACAGGTGCTAGACACGGCAAGCAGCAGCATCCCAGGCTTTCCTATGGCACCGAGCAGGGATGAGACCCTGGCATCATCGAAAACTCATGTTTGGCCCAAAACAGAAAAGGTACAGTGAGCAAGTGAAGATGGCATTGCTTTACGCTATTGCCAACCGTTGGTATGTGCAACAAAGTCTTCTGGCATGGTGTTCATTCGATGCTGAATGGAACCTTGGGTTGCAAAAATCAAACACTGGGCATGGACGTTGTGTAAGCTGCCACTACTGTGGCAACAGATGCGCGAGAAAGCTTCCTGGCAGAGGACATGAACATGGGAATTGAGCTGGCTAAGACAGTCTCGAGCCTTTAAGATACAAGTTGACAAGCTCCCGTTAACGCCGAGATGAAATTTCCCGAGGCAGGCCTGGGACGCATCGAACTGAGCCGGAACACGCCATTTTGACATCCGCCCCCATGTTCGCCCATGCCCGGGCCCCAAGATTCCGATGGAAATGTGGTGGCCATGAGTCCATGACGGCCAGTTTGCCATGTTGGAGCATCCCAATAGTGGATACGGTCAGGCTTCTGACAGGTGTGCGAAGGCGGCGGCGGAGGTCACATGGATCTGATCTCATCGGCAATCGAAGCTTGGGGTATTGTCACTGTCACTACCAAATGTCACTCGCTTGAGGCTCTTTTAGTTTCCCAGTCCGGGCCACTGGTGGCAGACGGGTAGTAGGTAGCGTTAAGACTCAGCCAGAGCTGGATGTGCGACCGTGCAACGCGCGCCCCTCCATGTTCGTATTCGGATTGCGAGAAGGTACGTACCCGTAGGCATGGGAGATGGCGAAAGGCTCACCTAACCCAACATGGGAGGGAGCGAGCAGCGAAAAAGCTGAGGTGCGAGGTGCTTCATGCAGGGCGATAAGATAGGGCGATCTAGATATCGGCCTCCTTGCCATGTCCGTCACGGGGGGCGGTATCCTTATGCTTGGTTCCCTTAGTATGTAGATGCTGCCGCCCTCCCCCCCCGAGTAATTGTTTAGCCATGAATTCTGCATCTCAGTCATGACATTTGACCTGGCAATGGATTAAGCTGCCGCCACGGCCAACAACGTGCGTCCAGCAGCTAGAAGCAAAAAGGAGCTTTGTCCCTTGTTCCATGCACCGCGCACTTGTCGGCGTCCCCTCCACGCCAGTGGTTGGCACCATTGGTACACTTGGCACACCCTTTTGCCTCCCGAAAGCCCGCACACCGCCCGACCCAGTTGCCAGGGGCACGCTTGCTTCTTACTGGCCAAAGCCCACCACGGAAGACGGAAGGACCCACGATGCGCATGGGCTGATGTCCAGGCGCAACCTGCCATTGGCTTGTGACGGAGGAAACCCATCCCCACGCCAGCGTTGCACAGGGGCGTTTTCATAGCACAAGTCCCAAGCTAAGGTATTTTTCTGCTTTCTGCTGCCATTTCCTTTCCCCGTCAACCGAAATGATCTATGGATAAAACCTCAACAAGACCCGGTCCTGGACCCTTTACCTTGCCGCTCGCTGTCTTTTTTTCTACCCCATCACCGCTGAACATCCCCTGGCGCATTGTTGAAGGGTGACCGACTTCTTTTCATCTCCTCTTCCTCGCCATCTTTGGCTTCCCCGTCACATCTTCATTTTTGGCATCTGCTTGTAATTGTGCGCCTTCTACACCTCAAGTCGCAAACCTGCGCTCCCCGCCATTATGGCCGCTTTTGTGTGAGTTCGCCCCGATTCCGCCGCGATCTTCGGCGCCCCTTATTTGAGCCGGACCTCAAAGCACCAGTTACTGACATGTTTGTCGTTGTTTGAAACAGGAACTCAACCGTTATCAACACGGCCTTCAACCACACCCAGCCCTACTTCAGCGTCTTTGAGGAGGTCTCCAAGTACAATGTTCAGCTGAACTATTTCGAGCGCCTCTGGGCTGTATGTCAACATTCTCCCGCTCGTTCCCCCCTTTTCCGATGCGACTAACACATGCTCTCACTCAGGCCTGGTATCTTTGGATGCAGAATGACACCCTCGCTACCGGTATCATGAGCTTCGTCATGCACGAAACCGTCTACTTCGGTCGCAGTTTGCCCTTTATCATTTGCGACCTCATCCCCTGGTTCCACAAGTACAAGATCCAACCCGTAAGCTCCATCGCGTCGCCAGAGTCAACACACTTTCCACTAACCCTGTGAAAAGCAAAAAATGCCGACACTCAAGGAGCAATGGGACTGCGCAGTAGTCGTTCTCATCAGCCATTTCACCGTCGAATTGCCCCAGATCTGGCTCTTCCACCCCCTTGCCACATGGTGCGGCATGCAGTACGGTGTCCCCTTCCCGCCTCTCTGGAAGATGGCCATGCAAATCGGCATCTTCTTCGTCATGGAGGATACTTGGCACTACTGGTTCCACCGCGCTCTGCATTACGGCCCCCTCTACAAGGCCATCCACAAGCTTCACCACTACTACTCCGCCCCCTTCGGTCTTGCCGCTGAGTACGCCTCGCCCATCGAGGTCATGCTTCTCGGTATCGGTATCGTCGGCTCGCCCATCTTCTGGGTCACCCTCACCGGCGACCTCCACCTCCTGACCATGTACTCCTGGATCGTCCTCCGTCTCTTCCAGGCCATCGACGCACACAGCGGCTACGACTTCCCCTGGAGCTTGCGCCACTTCCTGCCCTTCTGGGCCGGTGCTGACCACCACGATCTCCACCATGAGAAGTTCATCGGCAACTACGCCTCCAGCTTCCGCTGGTGGGACTACTGCCTCGATACCGAGGCCGGCCTCGAGGCCCACAGGGCCCGTCGCGAGAAGAAGCTCAAGGCCATCAAGGCTCAGAAGGCCCAGTAAATGGGATAGAAGTCCGGTGGGGAGTCGCAAGGCGCCACCTGGATATCGCCAAGGCCCGGCCTTGGATGCGCGGATAGAGAACGGCGGACTTGTTAAGAGTGGTCGAGCGCGTCCTGGATACCGGTTGGGGTGTCTTATGATACGATGTATAGAAGCGGCAGGAATGAACCCGCAAGGAAGCGAACGACACGGCCCAACTCGAGGCCATCAGAGTCACGTAATTATCATTGGAGCGGCGTTTGATGAGGTATTGACGGTTGTGCAAAAACACTGGCGCGAAATTCTTGTCGTATATATTGGGAAAGCCACCCAGAATTTGGCATTGTAGTAGATTACTTAATTATCGCACAACTCTCGTTCATGCTTCAACTTGTCCCAAGATTGAGAGTGATGATTTACAGGTTTTACTACACGCGGTCCCAGATCCGGCCGTGCTGACGGCTGATAGAAGCGCACGGCTCCGTTGGATATCGACCGGCGGGCCCCGATTGTCGCCCGGCATGCCTCCCCGGACCCCCGGGCCCGGCTTCACTTCTTCGGCACGCAGCAGTCTCCCGCCGTCCCCGCAGCCTTGTCGGCCAAGCCCCTGATGCCACAGCTGACGGCCTCTCCCTCGGAAGCCGGGGGCGCCTCGACCTCGCCAAAGTCCTTGGCGAGCGCGTCGCAGATCAAGGCGAGCTTGAGGTCCTTGTCCGACAGGCCCTTGGGGCTGTGCGTCGTCCAGCGGATGAAGGTTGTGTTGTAGACCTGTTACACATGTTGGAATCTCTCCGTCGACGCGAACATATTGGGGGAGAGGAGGGGAGATGAGCTTCTGGGTGAGACCCCGGGAGGGATGGGGACGTACGTTTGACCACTCGGGGTGGTGGTTGTGAGTTTTACACTGCAGGCTGACGGCGGTCATGAAGTCCTGTTTTTCGGGGCGCACCATTGTCAGCATGCGCTGTACCGACGCCCCCGGATACACACGGTGTTTCGATGTTTCAAAAATAAAGGCAGAAAAAGAAACGAAGGGTTCGTGAATAGATGCCATGAGGGTGAGACGGGGAAACGCACCCACGTCTTTGCAAAGTTCTTGAACTTGAAGCTCCGCTCGACGGCCTCGCCATCGTTGACGAGCGCCCACCGGCCCTGGCCCAGGAGCGTCTGCAGCGACGATGACAGGGATGCCTCGTCGGAGCCCTGCGAGAAACGGGCCTGCAGCTGCGTTCCCGAGGTGGTCGTCGACATTGTCCTTGGGTGGTGGTGGTGACGATGGCTAATGTATCGGGGCGATGAGGCCGGCAGCGTTGCTTTCAGGAGTCGGGAGGGCGCGGTGAAGGGGCGCGTCGTTTGGTGAGCTAGCCTTCGCAGGATGAAGGGCGTGGTCATTTTCCGCCGCGGCGATGTGAGAGGGGTTTTGGTGGTTGTGAGAGGTGATGTAAGTTACGTACAGCAAGCTACTGGAGACGATGAGAGCCGCACACCGAGAGGTGTGGTTTTGGGAGATGTGGTGCTAGGGTGCTAGGGGTGTACACCCCTGTCGCCACTGCTCGTGGCCGAGCTCAAGTGGGGGGGTGTTTGGTGATGGAGACGAACTCACTCACTTGTGACCTCGAATCACAAACTAAGCAATCGTACACTTATGCGTGGATCTGCAAGTTTAATATCCTAAGTAAGATCATATCACAACGCTAGTGATATTTGGTGGTATATGACCTAGGCGCAAACGTGTAATCGGAGCTGACCGCAGGTTTAAGACGAGCATGTCTCGGCAGAGACGGAGGGAACTTCAATGGAAGAAGCAGCCCCACGTCCGCAACTCGGGTGCTGTCCGCAGATTCAACGACTGCCATCTGAACCGTTTCCTGTGATTTAAATCACGGCAGAAAGAATATGTCAATTGATGCTTGAAGACCCCACAAAGCCATGATCCCCGGCATTCAATGGCCGATTACGGCAGACCGTATCAGGTCCTTGGGAAAGCTCTCGAGCTTGGCGACTTAGAGGATGAAGCTTTGTTCCCACATTGATATCAGGGGGAGAGGCGCTTACTTATCTAGTTTCGGAAGGTCATGTACTGACCATGCCGCCCCCTTGCCAACAAACATGCCATTGAGCAGCTCTGGGACTTGTTTTTGGCGAGGAGGAATCCTTCTTCCCGCTTATCGGGGAGGGAGGTTGGTAGAATCCAAAGTGCCGGGATGGTACGCATACCCCGCGCTTCGAGCTATGACAAGGAACCTCCGATATGATGACCACCGGAAGGCAGTTCCTCGACGACGCATGATTCAAATCGCGCCTAATCTATTCTAAGTTCATTCGAAATATATTCTGACCATTCAAAAGATTCGAACTGAAGCAAAGGCGGCGTGTAATCGCCGTCCGGCAAATTGAATCGACGGGAATTTGCGTGTATTTGCGAACCCCCTCCACAACAGTGAAACCCCAGGCGAGCTGCTCAGCATGCGTGTTCCATACCGGCCTTCCGAGGCGGAGATAACAACTGCAGCTGCACATCCTCTCAAAGCCGCTGCTTCGAGCAGCAGCCAAGATCGTACGATGTCCTCTCCCAAGGAATGGGAGCCGGCCGTGGAGCCGGCCGTCACGGTCATCGTGGCCGACCTCCTCATCCCGGGCCGCGGCGACCCGTTCAAGGACGCCGCTGTCGCCGTCGAGAATGGCATAATCACCTTCGTCGGCAAGCATAACAAGCTGCCGAAAAACTACCGCTCAGTCAAGCCGGTCCACGTTCCGGTCCTCATGCCTGGCCTTTGGGATGTGCACGTTCACTATCTCGGCCTCGATGTGGCGTCAACATTTAGCACTGGCCTGTTCAACGTCCTGCCGGGATCCAATGCCCTTGTTGGCGCCATCAGTGTCGAAGACCTCGAGGCGACGTTGCTGGCGGGTTATACGTCTGTTCGTGAGCTTGGCGGCTACGCCGGCGATCTGGTCCCCGGGATCGAGCAGGGACGTCTCGTGGGGCCCAATGTGTACTCATCCATCGCTGCCATGTCCATCAGCGGAGGACACGGCGATCAGCACACCCTGCCCATTGGCACTGTGCTGGACTTTGCAAAGTGCGGTGGTCCCTGCTCCATCGCCGACGGTCCGGATGACTGCACCAGAGCCGTGAGGCTATTGGTCCGCCGAGGAGCGCGCTGTATCAAGGTCTGCTCCAGCGGTGGCGTCCTTAGTTTACTGGACGATCCGGAGGACAGGCAGTTCTCGGACGAGGAGCTCAAGGCCATAGTCGACGAGGCCGGCCGCACCCGTCGCTCTGTTGCTGCCCACGCCATCGGAAAGGCGGGCATCATGGCCGCCCTCAGGGCCGGTGTTAAAAGCATCGAACACGGCATGTACCTCGACGACGAGGTCGCCGACGTTATGCTCGAGAAAGGTGCTATCTTTGTGCCTACTCATCACATTGTCACAACCCTTGGCAAGGATACATCAAAGCTGCCACCCCCTCTGGCACGCAAGGTTGAGAAGCTTGTACAGAAGGCCGCGGACTCTTACCGCCTGGCTATCAAGAGGGGTGTCAAGATTGCACTCGGCACGGACACTGTCAGTAGCGACCGCAATAATGCCCTGGCACACGGAAACAATGCCACAGAGCTATATTGGGCAGTGAAGAACGGTATGACACCGCTGCAGGCCATCGAAGCGGGCACCGCCAACGGTCCCGAGGTCCTTGGTGGGATGGCACCTCTCAGCGGACAAATCAAGGAGGGCTACGATGCGGACCTGATCGCTATCGCGAGCAACCCTCTCGACGACATCGCCATTCTGACGAAAAAGGAGAACATCACCCACGTCTGGAAAGGGGGTGCCCTGTTCAAGTCCCCCTGAAACTCTAGCTGGTCGTTATCTGACGTGTACGTAGACTGGGTCGCTGGTTGGGAAACATTAGTGCTGAAGGAGCTGTAAACCTGCTGTCGAATAGAGAATGAATACTCGTTTCTCGCCATTGCGGTACTCCGCGTACCATCAGTCAGCGACAGGCTTCTCTGCAACCAACTGAGACGTTCTGCCACCCTCTCGCGCCATGTGCTCCATGAAGCCCCCTTGATGGTTACCTAGGGACATCTCGATGTATCTTTTGTGGCTTGACGCAGCTCGACCATTCGAGAGATTGGTTGGCGGAACTCCTGTTAATGTTACACTGCCACCAGTGGCCCACCACTTCTCAGGCCTCGGCAATCGCAGTGTCACAGTCGAACTAGGTTGTCGCCCGGTGAAGTTCTGGAGCGGGGGGAAGCCAGGTTGCCGCGATGCTGACTGTGCACGACGCAGATGGGTGCTGGAATGGCCCTATTGATGCATTAGCGAGCTGTCAGTAACAGGCATGGGCATTGTTAGCTTTGCTTCGATGTGCCCCTCCTCGAGGGGGTAGGTACGCACTGGGTTGTTCCGGTGCAAGCAGCTCTTTCAACCCAGGATATCTTCAGGGGCACACAGCAGACGTCTGCTTACGTGTCCCGTGAACATGGATATAATGGCTATTACAACTGCGTTGATCGCCGGGAGTCGGGGTCCAAAGTGTAAAAGCATCTTCGGAGTTTGAGTGGCGATTGCGGGCAATGCTATTTTGCCGAGCTCTTTCTTGTCTTGGCTCTTGGACGCGGTGCTTCTCGGGCATGGCAACTCTGAACCAAGGTGGTCCAAAAAGGTCAACCGACCATATTCAGGCACTGATATCGCAAGCATATCGCTGGCGAACCGGAGTAGCCGCACAGTAACTGGGGGCATAGGTGTGATGCTGGGGGGTGTTGTATGGCTGGTCAATAGGACGCCAGAAGCGAATCCAGGTAGGCAAGGGTGTCGACGAAGGCCGGAGACGTAAAGGCAGATGGAAACTGCTCGTCGGTGGAAGGACCCAGCTGCCATTTCCCATTGAGGTGGCCTTTGAGTGAAGGCTCCCTCCAGAAGGTATCAATTATTCGGTTGGGCTGTAGTCTCTCTATCTGCTATGCGAGTTCGGTGATCATGTTGGCTCGGCAAAGCCGTCATCTCCACAGCATCGCAACGGTAAACCCCTGAATGCAAAGCATCGTAAAACACAATGAGCATAGATCATTGGAAGGCGGCTTCAGCATGCCGACGAAAGCTGGTCCATTGCATTTAGAAGAGCACCCGACACATGAGCGCGGTTGTCGGCGCCATCGCATGATCTCACCAATAACATCCCATTGGCCAATATGTGTCCGAGCAAGTGTGTTGTCTTTCCAGAACATGCACAGACCCCGCCAAAAGGATGGATGCAGCACATGTGCATGCTAGACGCGCCAAGCCCTGGGCTTATGTAAGTCAAACGCCGGGAGTCGCGGTGCTTGCTGGCCGCAGAGAGCCCGTCCCCGTCCTGCCTTCCAGTCAAGGCAGGTGTTGAGGGCAGAGGGATTTCTTGACGCCAGGGTAGCGAGACAGACGCAAGCCACCGGGTACCTCGCGCTGATGGGATTGGGTGTGCCCAAACTAGTCTCGGTGAGGTGTCGGTAAATGGGTGGGCGAATCCAAGGATGCTGCCAGGCCGCCCTACAGAACCAACATGCGACATGCGGGAATAACGTACACAAGGCACCTCGAGGAAAGGGTACTGTCTGGGGCTTATCGCAGGATATGGACACCATCTTTGCATGGTTGCCTTTCTCCCTGCCCGGTTACGGAGCCCTTCGGCACAGAACCCTAAGGCGCCGTGTCGCCCTGCTGTTGTCGGCCCTTTCGCAATGTCCGTCGCGTCGCCTTGCCTCCCAGTTTGTCTCGTCATTGTGTGATTGGGAGTGTCGGGTTGGTCCCTGTGGAGACTACTTGGATGAGGTAATTGTCCCGCTTAATTGTTTTCTCTGCCAAATGGATGGACTCCCGTCCCGACGCCGTCACCTTCCCCCTGAGGTATCCACCGAACCCAGTAAAGCCACCCCGCTCCCATGGCTGACAAATATTTGCTGACTGTCCCGGTCATCACCACGCGGCGATAGTGTAAACCCACGATTTCATGAGTACGGCTGGGGAGGTACAAACCCTCCGGGCATTGTAATTGTTAACAGACAAATTAGGACGGCACTGGCGCACCTTTCTTTGCCCACCCAGCAGGGACTTCGATACCTACTTAGCAAGTGACTGGACTTGGGGATAGCGTGCCTGCCTGCCCGATTGAAACAGCAGTAATCACGTGGTCGAGTCGTGCTGCCTGACACAGCAGCTTCTCCGACAGTCAAGGGAGAGGCGCAGGCGACACCACATGTATATCGGCGGCCGCGGCCGCGGTACGAGCGCAGCTGCTTTCAGCTCTGAGCACGTCTGCGCAGTGCTGTGCAGTCCAGTCAATGTATCCGTATACCTCTCGAAGTTGCCGTGGGAAAAGATGCAGGCAAACACGCGATCGGAGAGGCTGTTCAACAAGAAGGCCCCAAACAGGGAGCTGAAAAACAGTACGTCTTTCGTCCTTTCCTTGGGATCTTTCTTGCCGTATGTATAGAAGAAAGAATCAAAGGCGCGAGGCAAGAACCAAGCTTCTCTCTATTCGTACCTCAGCTTGACAGCAAACGCGCATGGGAGTAAGAAGTGCTTCCTGTCGGGTCAGAGCTTGACGACTCCTGTCGACCACAGCCGTATTGCTAGTAGAAGGAAGGGCCTTAACTCTGGTCGACTGGCCAAATCAAACATCAGCTTGCAGACTAATAGTGAAATGCTTATGGAATAGCATCTTTCGCCCAATTCTCCATGCCTGGCTTTGTGTTGCTTGACCCGTCGGCCCCGGGAGGAATCCCCTTCGGTCGCCTTCCTCGTCTCGCGTCACAAGGTGCACCGGGTCGGGGAGCAGAAGTACCTCACAAGCTCGGGCAGGTACACACCAAAGTACCCTTCTCCTCCCGACAAGCAACAAGCTACATCCATCCGCCCTACCGAGATTCTTCCTCGTCGCGTCCCTCCTCTTCTTCCCAATCAATCAACCAGCCAACCAATCCTTCATTCCCAGCCACTCCAATTTTTTTTCCCTCGCGAAAAGAAGCATCAGTTCCATCCATCACAAATCGTGGACAGGACAGGACTGGCAGCAATCAAACAGGACGACACGGCACAAACGCGTCAACCCGCCCTTCCAACTCACCCCAATCACCAAAGCTCCTCTCACACCTGGCCACACCTGGGGAAGAGGGACAAGACAAAGACAAGACCAAACGCATATTGCAAGCTGCCGCGGATCAGGAGAAAAAGAGGTCCAAGCTACGCGACCTGACCTAGGTCCTTACCTCACCGGAACAAGTACCTACGGATACCTTGCCTCACCTTACGTTACCGCGTACAGATTACCCACACCCTCGTCAGGTTCCCCTCCTCTACGACGCGCTAAGGTCGCAGGCGATTACCTAAACATTTCGCTGAACTGCCGCATCGGTCCTCCGTCTCATCCAGTCTCATCGTCCGGGCCCTCTTTATAAGTTCTGTCGGGTGCCTGTAGTAATCAATCCTCCGTCCACTTCATGCTGAGTCAGAACCGGAGCTTGAAGATGCAGAGCGCTTCGTCCTCGCCCTCTGCGAATACCACCACTAACACAGGTGAGTAGCGCTTCGTCTTTCTCGTTTCTCCTTTCTCTGCTTCCTGATCCCCATTCTCATCTCCCATCCTGCCCTTCCCGCCAATTTGCTGTCCCGACCGACCAGCGAGGGTTCTGGCCATTCCGTCGATCCCGTACCTATCCCTCTCCGCCGTCACCCTCTTTCTTTCTCACCCCATCCTCCAGTCCCAGAAGCTGCCCTAGCTTTCCGCCTTACCTCATCCTTCATTCACTACTCCTACATTGTACCTTATTCGGATCTCATGTACTCAGCCTGAGACGGAACCCTCTTTCACTTAAACTACGTTGCAATCTTCAATACCTGCTACATACCAGAAGAGGCCGTGTTCCCTCTCACCATCGGTGATATGTAATCACTACCCCCTCCCCCAGACTTCCCTCCCATCACTTGCGACTTCTGCAAGCTAGCAGCTGTCTGAGCTATACTGTTCCCATCTTTGTTTGCGCAAAAACATTTGGGGCAAAGGTGGAAACAATACGAAGACTGAGCTACGGCTTTAGCGGCTGGCGTCCAGTCGTTTCTTACACCTCCCCATCATCTCACGCGCGGCGCATCTCCCAACTCCTTCACACCCCTGCTACCTCCGAGGGCTCTCATCTTCCCGAACCTCCATCGAGCTGCAATCCGTCGGTTTATTTCAAGCCAGACCGTCCCCAATTCCCACTGATTCTCAACCATCTGTTTTTGACAAGTCTTGGCGTCAACCCAAGCTTATACATTCCTTGCTGACATGATATGTGCTCTCCGCAGACGCCCATTTGCGAGCGCAGCTTGAGCTACTGAGCAAGCACACCACGCCCAACTCGTCAGACAACGCGACGGCCTCATCTCGCGGAGCTCGTCCTCAAGCTTCCAACCCACCGAGCGCGCCGCCTGCTCATGGCTATAGCAACGGCACGACATCGCCACCCACTGACGTTCTGCCGCCGATAGTCAACAATCACGCAGACTCCGAAGCCCACATCCACCCTGATCTTCGAGCTCGAACCACACACGCGCCAGCTGTTAATATGATGCCCGCTGGCGTACCCGCTCAACCGCAGCAAATCGCACCTCCACCGACAGCCGCTGGTCCATCCACTGCTCCTCCGGTCCATTCTGACCCGACAGCCATGGAGCTGGACGATGGCGCTGAGGGTCGCAAAGCCAAGCGCGAATTGTCGCAGTCGAAGCGCGCCGCGCAGAACCGAGCTGCTCAGGTACGATGTTCACGATGAAACAAAACGCGGGATGCGCCGGATTAGCGGGTGTGCGATTGCACGGCGCATGTCGCAAAAGGCTGTGGTGGTGCTTACGGCGCGTCGTGGGCCGTCACTCTACCCGAGTGATCAAGCGCTTTAGCCAAGCCAGCTGCATCCGGCGCGTCCATTCCATAAAGACTGTAGCAACTTGTTACGGAACCCGAGCTAACCTGACATCTTTTAGAGAGCTTTCCGTCAGCGAAAAGAAGGTTATATCAAGAAGCTTGAGCAGCAAGTAAGAGACTACATGGAGATGGAGCAGCAATACAAGGCGATGCAATCGGAGAATTACGCGCTGCGCGAATACGTGATCCATCTTCAGTCGCGATTGATGGATGTCCAGGGCGAGATTCCCCAGCCCCCTCCCAACGTCAATCTTCAGCAGCCTCCGTTGCCGCCTCCTGCGGCCCCCATGAGCGGTCCAGAGGCCGCGCCTAGCAATCCAGGTGCTGGCCCTCTCGAGGCCGTTGCACAGGCAGTCGCCGGCCTTGCCGCTCAGGAGCAGCTCGCTGAGCGACAACAGTTCACAAACAAAAGCTTCCAGCCTGAGCAAGTCAAGGATGAGACGCGACGAGAGAGCGACGAGATTGACACGCAGCTGTCGGATGGCCTCCCGGCCCCGACTGCTTCTATGTGAATGCGCCTCGGGAATAGGGGTGTTTTGCATTTCAATCTCATGGTTTTCGTCGCGGGCGTTGCGGTACAATGGTTTGTCAAGATATTACTAGTGGACAGGCGTTAACGGCATGGCTTCTTCTACCCACCTGTACAGGTGTTTTTGTTGCGATGCCCGCGGGCTTGAGTTTTTCATCAAAAGGGCGGAGTGGGCTGTGGCTGCGATGTTGGCACGAGAGCGTGCGTGCCAAGTTAAGGATTTGAGGACCAGATGGAAACCGCTCGGCGGCTGTGTTTTGAGCATTGTCATTTGTATCATCCAGGTCCCAAGTGATGGTTATCGAGAAGAGAATAGAGTCACGTTAGGCAGCTTCCAACACGTTGGCTGGGACCTTGGCACGACCTGATTCCCATCGCAGGTAGTCACTGCACAAACTCTGTTGCATTATCGTGTCGTGAATGTTGGGCGCTCAGTAACACCGAATGATCTTGCTGCCTCACCCTCGTTTCCCCCCTTTTCTTTCTTTTTGGTTCAGAAGTCATCACAGGAATGAGGCCATGTATGGGTGCCCCAGATCACTTCAGCCGATGATGGTAGAGGGAGGGACCACGGTGTTTTCCTTCATGCTCTTCCGTTTTATTGTGACAAACTGTTGAAAATGATAACCCAGCATCGCATGCCCACCGCTTCCCCGCGGAAAGTTTCCTGCCCTTGAACCCTGCGCTGCTGCTTGCGAAGCACCTAGTTTGACTAATCATACATACGAAGTGTTGCCAAGGTCGTGTTCCTGTGAGACGGGGAAAGAAGGTTAGCTTGCGGAGAAAATCAAAAGGGGAAAGGAGAGGATGGGAATGCAAATCAGGCCATGACTGTTGTGGATGGGGGTATGATTCACCTTGATATACTCCGAGCCCTTCTCCTGGTACTCTTCCCGAGTGATGGTGGCGGCCTTCCATGCGGAGGAGCCCGCCCAGCCGGCAGCGCCCTTCCAAGCGTCGAGGAGGGCATCCTGGGCGCGACGGATGGCGAGAGGCGAGTCGGCGGGGAGCAGCGGCGTCAGCCCCTGGCGGAGACGCTCGTCGAAGCCCTGAAACAGAGTATTGCCGCCCGTGAGGAAGACGTCTTTCAAAAAGTCGGAGCGGTTGGGTACGGCGCCGAGGCGCTGGTTCAGGATGTCTCCCAAAATCTCGACGATGCCTCCCTGGTCGACACCGGCGATGGAAGGTTGAAAGACGACCTCGGGCACGCGGATGCGCTCGACGTTGAGGTGAATCTGGTTCAGCTCGGCCTGAGACCCTGCGTCGAAGGGGCGGGGGCCGCGGGCAAAGGCGTGCAGCATCGACTTGGACCAGTCCGTCTGGGCCTCGTAGGTGTTCTCATACGTGAAGTCCGGGTCGTAGCGGAGGAGGTCCTCCTCATAGATCTTGAGGTTCGCGCTGAGGTCTTCCTCTTCCTGTTCGTCGTCACTGTTTTCGCCGACAGTGATCTGGCGGTACACGCCCCAATCATCGTCATTGGCGCCAAATGTATCATCGTCACCGCCGCGGCGGCGCTTCTTAGTCGGGGCATCCGAGGCAAGGTTCGCGATGCTCTTCATACGGATCTGTGAGGCGAGCGACTTGCGGTTACCGAGATCCTGCTTGAGGCGTTCGCGCTCCTTCATCTTCTGGAGTGTGAGGTCGCGGGCCTGGCGCTTCTCCTCGAGCCAGCCTTCCAGGTCGTTCTCGCGACGCTCTTCGTCGAGACGCTTCTCCTCCTCGATGCGGGCCTTCTCAGCCTCCTTCTCGGCCTTGGCGCGGGCTCGCGCGTCGTAGTTGGATTTCATAAGCTTCTGCTGGCGCTTTGCCTTGATACCGGCGTCGTCAAGGTCCTCGTCTGGCACGTCGAGGAGATCGAAAACCGGCTCTTGCTGCTCCTCCGCGGGATCGCCACCAACGTCCTTCGTACGTGCCTTCTTGACCGCCTTCTCCAAGGTTGAAATGGCCCTTTCCAGGGCCGCCTCGTCCTTGAGATCGTTGCTGTCCAACAGCCGCCTGACCTCCTTCTTGTTGGTCTGCTGTTCCAGCTTGACCTGAAGTTTCTTGTACTGCTCGAGCTCGTTTTCCTTACGCATCAACTTCTCCAGGCGCATCTTCGCGGCTTGTTCTTGTAGTCGTCTGCCACTCTCCTTCTTTCGCTCGGCGATGCGAGCTAGCTCCTCTTCGGTCTTCTGGACAATGACCTCTTCCGTAAAGGGATACTGCATGACAATATCTCGGTCTTCGAGACCAGTCCAGTCCAGGTAGCCCCGCAGCTCATTGTCGTAGTCTGTTGAAACGTAGGCGTGATCGCGAAGCATATGTTCAGCCTGCGACACGTTAAGCTTCCCAGTAAAGGCGGGGTATTTCAACCGAATCAGCCTCAGAAGGTACTCTGCCGCATGCCAGCCTCCCCAATTCAGTCTTGTAGCTTGACTGAGCATCGCCTTGTGGTTATAGACGGGTATTACGTGGGTGGATGTGTAGGACGACGAGACTACCAATCCTGTGTTTCCCTTGTTGTGTCTGTATGAGAAGAGCGAGTCGATACCGTATGCCAATGACGGCGCGCCATAGCATTCGAAGACAATTTCCGTCATGGCTATCGAATGTTAGGTACATCGCCTTTCGGAATAATTTAAGGGCCAGCTTACATTTCCGAGAATAAGGCATGTTAGCCACTGCCTCGGTCATGACGATGGGCAAGTCTATGGACGCATCATCGCCATTCAAGCCAAGCTTTAGGAAGATATAGTCAAGAACATGCTCCATGGCGTCCCAATTGCTGACTATACCCGTCCCCTGCTCATGCGCATATCGAATATGGCTCCTCGCAGTCGTATCGGCATAGCAGTCGCTGCCAGCGAAGGAGTATGTCTTTCCGGCTTTTCGGTCGCGGTATTTGGACATGATCGGTGGGATATTCAATCTCGGGGTCTCCTCGAAGGACCATCCTGCGCGAACAGCCGAAGATCCTGCGATGGTTAGCTAGGGAATGGCTCGGAACACCTCAGGTCCCTGAAGGCTTACCATTGTCAATGACGATAGCTGCACCTCCGGCAGCCTGTGCCAATGCCTTCTCCCTTCCATCATGTTGCACCGGAATCGGCTTCTCAAACTTCGCCTCCTTCACAGGGAAGATCTTTGCAGTCGGGTAGGTTCTCTCGGGAGGCGCAGGCAGAGGGGGCAACTCGCCCGTTGCTGAGGGCGCCATCGCGACGTGGTTCGTGATCGGTTCTAGGATGTCGCGGTGCGACGGACCATATTGGGTTGACGAGCAGCGTTGATCGATTCAAGGTCGAACGCGTCAGGTCGGCGGCTTTGTAAAATGTTATCTCAGGGCGATTGCGTCACGTGCGCCACGTTCAATGCGCCTGTTCGATTACAGTTGTTGAAGTTGCGATGCGCCGTCTTGCGAGGCTGCGAGGCTGTAATATTTAGTGGGCCCTGACAGTGCTATGCGTTTAGTGTTGTAGCACAGCTGTGCGACCTTGACGCAGCTCCTACTGTAATTGCCTTTACATCATCTTTCCATATGCTGTCACTGTCACGATCACAGTAACTGAAGATCACCAATATGACCTGTGAATTTTAATACCAGTATTTTGCATTTAAATAAATTTCATGTTTTCGAGGTCATGGACGCAAGTCTTCCTATGTTTGTAGCCAAACACACAAATGCTGGCCTCTCATTGGGGTATCTGCTCTACCACATCTGAACTGCGGCCGAATTGTTTTCATCAATCTTGTCTCATTGCTCATCCGTGTCCACCATACATATGATCAGCCGATGTGAATCAGGAAGGCGGCTTCAAGTTGTCCGTTGCTATTTTGATGTTAACGATTGCTAGGAATCCACGATGGCAGTGAACTCACCCTCGAGGTGGAATAGGACGTTGGACTGGTAGTTCTTGAACATTTGAGCGACGAGCTCAACATTCATATTCTGGATGTTAATATCCTAAGGGAATATAACATCAGTTACGCCCCGATCAGATACTTGGAGAGGGAGTTAATACCTGCAGAGACTTGTTCATGACCATGACGGCCTCATTGAGTTTCTCCTGTGGGACGTGTAAGTTACGATGTTTGGGTGTTGTTTTCGGAGGGGAAGTCGTACCACATTGGTAATGATGCGAGAAAGCAGCAGGTTCTGCTGATGTTCATGAGGGCTCTCCTATACTCGATATTAGAAAGATTTTTTTTAAACATGTTGTACGCGAAGATGCGCCTTCATACCATCTTGTAAAGGTCTGCGGTTGCGGTTGCGGTGCGTTTGTTTACTTCCAGTTGATTGAATGAGGTACCCCACGAAAGCCAGCGCGGGACCTACCACACCGAACACACCGATAGGCGGTAAATCACGGCAGAATAAGCTCCCCTGCTACTGCTTCAATCAATGTGCGGGATCACCCATTCGTCCTCAATCCGGTCGTCAGCGTCACTAAGTCCTTCTTGAGAACCCTTACATCTACGATACCACCGAACTAACAACATGGCGGCCCCGAAAGAAGCGACAGAGGCGCAGCTGGCTCACCAGGCGCTCCTTGACGAGCTCGACATCCACTCCATCCACAAGAGCTTCCGCAACCCGTCCTGGCGCCCCAACCAGCGTCGCAACAAGAACATCAAGACTATCCTCGGCGACGCCTCCCGCCGTGAGGCCTCTGCCATGGCGACCCCGCAACAGGAGGATGCCAGTGCCGCAGCTACCCCGGCGGCTGGCCAGCAAGGTGACGACGGTCTCTCGACGAGCGGCACTTCGACGCCCGCCAACACGAGCAGTGGCCTGCCGCCCAACTTGGCGCAAGCCTCGCGCAGCCTGTCGAAGCTGGTCCTCGAGAAGAGCCTACGACCCAACGGCAGTTCAGTCCCCAGTGTTACATACACCAACATTGAGTCGGCGCCGTCGCTGGCGCACGGGAAGCGGTACTGCGACATCACAGGCCTGCCGGCGCCGTACGTTGACCCGAAGACGCGGCTGCGGTATAACAACAAGGAGGTGTTCGGGTTGATTCGGAACCTACCACAGGGCGCGGCGGAGCAGTATCTGGAAGCTCGCGGCGCGCATACCGTCCTCAAATGATCGATCTTGTATATTCTACCTTATCGGGGTTACAAGTGCTACAATGCTGTAGCTTCACAGCCAAGGCGTTTCGGGATCACATCAAAGGCTACTGAGGTTCGGAGTCAACGGGGAAAGGGGATAAGCATGCGTATGGGAACGTCTCAAATTGTATTTCTTATGAGAAGCTAGCTATGGGTTGAGAATATGTACGACCAACAAAGTCAAATCTCAACTATACAGCCCTACGCCTTTCAGCATAGGGTGCTAGATGACACTCCGGCTTAATCGTGATCAACGGTTGTTCTCCGCCTGTGAATCGACTGATTACCGAGAACGTATGGGAGACGATACTCAGTTGCCATAGCTTGAAGCTACGACCGCCGCGGCAGACTGCAAAGCAGTTTATTGCGTCACTTACCGTTGGGGATTGAGATTGGATTGGCTTCAACGACAATTGGCAGTGTGTGGCACAGTGTCGGCTGCCTAAACCAGCCAAAGCCTGCCATGATAGCCGTCCAACTCGTCTAGTTTTAGACTGCAAGACGTGAGGCACGATGGCCCCCCGGGTATGCCCCCCCGGGTATGCCCCTGCGAGCACAGAAGAGAAGTTGCAGGTATCCAGTGACGTTTTCGTCAAGAGTCAAGTGTGAAGATCCGATATTGTCAATCTGCATGTCAAAGCAGAGCCAACATCAGTTCGCCGTCCGTGTATGGACAAGCGCCGAGCAAAGGCACAATTTCAGTGCAGATTGACACCAATAGAAACCGTGTCAGCTGGTGAGCCATAATGGGGATGTTGCCGGAAGCTCCATTGGAAGTAAAACACAAAGGTAAGGTTGAGGATGGAGGAACAGTGCCTGTCTCAAATTTTTCTAGTTGAGCGTGGGTTAAATCCATCTCTGGGAAAATCCGGGACTCCACCTTATTGGTTGATATGCGGGCCGTTCTTTTTTAGTGGCTTTATACCCGCGCAAAGAGATCCGTGACGGCGCGGCAGCAGCAGTAGCACAGCACCAAAGACCCCTGCTCGCGTGCCAGTAATCGGTGCCTTCCCCTGGTGATCTGTTCTTTGTTTAACCAAAAATTAGAGCCTGCCCGCCCAACAATAAGCTATCAGACCGGCGTATCCTACTCACCAACTCAACCCTTACTACCGCGTCGAGTTTCGAAGACGAGCAGATAACCGAATACCTCGACGACGCCTCATCGAACCCCCTCCCGTACTCACCCCCTATAATTCGAACCGGTCGAAGTTAACTATAAACCATTTCAAGATGGCGTCGATGTGGATGTCCGACACCCAAAGTACGTTTGCGCTGGAGAGCTCTACGCCAACGGCACCCAGTTGTCGTCAGAGCCCCGTTGCTCCCAAGGGATTCTCGCTAACACGTTTTGCAGAAATTGGAGTGATTTTTTGCTCCGGAGGTAGGTTTGCGCCTTGCCAAAGTTCTGGCGCATAGAGAGCAGAAGGGACTCGGGGCTGATGCCGGTGTTGCGCTTTACCAGGAGGCTTTTTCCTCATCGGCGGAGTGATGCTGTTTTTTGATCGTGCCATGTAAGTCTTATCCATATAGTCGCTCTACTTTGCGACAGCGAAGCTGACCGGTCTCTGTAGGCTTGCCATGGGAAACGTACGAACCCCTTGAAACGACAAACACCTCGGAACGAAAACGAGGGCTAACCGTTGGCGGCGCGCGCTTCTAGATCCTATTCCTGATCGGCCTGACGATAATAATCGGACCCCAAAAGACACTCCTGTTCTTCGCACGGAAACAAAAGGCCAAGGGAACAGCGGCCTTCTTTGCAGGTCTTGCTCTGATTCTGCTGAGGTGGCCCCTGATCGGCTTCTGCGTTGAGCTCTATGGTATCATGGTTTTGTTTGGCGACTTTCTCGGCACCATCGCCGCGTTTGCGCGGAATATTCCCGTCATCGGGCCGTACATCGGAGCAGCGGTTGACCGGTCTGGAGTCGGCCGGCGAAATGCCGAGCTCCCCGTGTAAAAGTCAGGCGTCGTTACCACGGCTGGGTTTATAAGGCCCATGGCGTATTAGAGGACTATATTGAGCTTCGCCAACAGCTTCGGACGCTTCGGCTAATGCTCTCTGGATGGGAAACAGCGTATAGACGGATTGTATACCACAACGGCGCAGATTGATTCACGAGTTTTGGCAGGGCATGTACTATGTGCAGTGATGTACTTGAGAAGCTGGGCAAAGAAAGGACCTCATGGGGAAGGCATATGGGCCAGACCGGAAGATAATGACTGTACGAAAGCACTTGGTTTAACAGCCATCGTCCTTCAAACGATATGAGCTGCTTGAGAAAGCCTGGGAGCGCACACATGGTTTGCAGTGTCTGTCTCTTTTGGACGTGGCCGCGCCTAAGCAAAGATTCCGCCATTGGTGACTCTTGCTACTCTAGTGTTCGTCGATTCATATATCAAATCCTCGGGTGTGGGAGCGAGATGTCCAGCCTGCCTCGCACACAGTAACTCCAGGGGCGCCTCGAGAAACAGTCCCTTCCTGCCTTGTGCCGATCCACGCTCGCCGCCTAGTACTGGAGACTGATGAGGTAGTCTGCCAGCTTCTGCACTGCCGTCGTGGCGTTGCCAGCCTGCTGGGCCTCGGTGTGGTGGCCAAGGAGGATCGCCTGGTTGGACTTGGCGATGGCAATGCCGTCCCTTCCCTGTACAATCTTGTGTCAGCCACTTTTCTAGGTGGTGCAGAGTGCAAACAGTATGCGCCAACCTTTCGTGCATAGATGGCGCCGTCTTCGGCACGGGCCATGACGAATCTGTCGCCGGCGATGAAGAGACCATCGGCGAAGGCCTTGCCCTTGACGGTCTCGTTTCCGGTAACAATGTCGGCGATGACCTTCATCTCGGTGGGGGAGAGCTACAAGACGCAAAGAAAACAGTCAGCACCATGTAAACATAGAGGCGTTGGCAGGGGCTTGGATGCGGCTCGGCGTACCGTGAAACCGGTGGTCGACGCCCACGTGCTGTCGCCAGCGATGCTGATAATGGCGGCCTTGTCAATGTGGCCGGTGCCAACCAGGCTGCAAACTCATGTCAGTCGTGTGTAACTCACAGCCCTCGCGAAGGGAAAGCCGTGGGAATAACTGGTGCAAGGCTACCTGGTGTCAACATAAGCTGCGGTGAGATGGTTAGCTCTCTGGCTCTCAAGGTGGGGGTTTTCTCGGAGATGGCCTCTCTCTTGGAGCTGCCACCGCCACATCGGCAGAGGGCGGTGATGAGCTTACCTTGCCACGACATTGTGAAAGGAGGAGAGGAATAGACTGCAGCTCGCTGAGGTAAATACAGAAAGAGACAAGAAGCTTCTGTCGAAGGGGTGGGTGTGTAGAGCCCAAGCTTTGACGCGGTGTGGAATATGGGGGGGAATTCGGTTTGTGACTGTTGATGTTTCTTGTTCCTCTTCCTGCCTGACGTGCCCCTCTCAGAGGAGCACCAATTTTTAGGTCCAGCGGGGCGGGGTACCGCGCAAACTGCTGAGAGGTCGTTGCTGGTGCAAACCAGGCGGTGCGGGGTACTTTCTTCAGCGTTATTGGCAACTAGGCGAGTACCTGTGTTTCTCGTTGCTTCCACTCCCGGCATCTTTGCTTTGTCCAAAATCCATGAGTGTCATGCAGCTGGATACCGGGTCACTGTGCCTTATCTGGACATCTCACCATTTTTCTTCAACTTTGATGATTGCAAGGCTCGAAAGCCAACGCAGCCCCCAATGCATTGTCTGTCACTGTCCTGTTTTCCCGTCAATCCACCCCAAAAAAAGTAGCTCAGTCTCCATGATCAGCCGGGCCTTCCCATCACGCCTTTGGTTGGGGCCAGTACCTTACCTTCCCACAGTTGCTATGGTTTTAGCGTCCGGCAGCAAGGAAAGGCCGTCGTCCAACTCCCGGTAGCTAGCTGCCCCGCCAAAGCCTCGGTCATATCACGTGATGATGGGATCGACTGTGCGAGACCTTGGCCGATGCACAGTACACACTACAATTCCTTCTTTTTGGTGCTTCAACAAGACCGCCTCAACACGCGCCACATGCATCTTAACCTCAGCCACGACAGTCCCGTCTTCCAGCAGCCGGCCTTGCCAAGCCTGCCGGCAGATTCTCGAGCCACTTGCAACTGCTTGAACTCAACTCCCAATCAGGAATAGGTGTAGCTGCGCGGAGCCTGCAAAAGTTAACACTCAGAGAGCCCGAATGACCGACAACGGAGGTCCGCTTGTGATAAACACTGATGGGATGTTCCCGTTTGTCCAGCTTGGTCCCGTTTAGTCTCCAACTCAACCTATCAGGACATTGGACTTCTGAATACCCGCAATGCCGGGTTCTAGGCTGCAGCAAGCCTCCCGAGGGACCGAGCCTCTCCTTCATCAGATGGACGCTCACCACATGCGTGCTCGATTGACTGGATGAGTCATCCATCTAGAGTTACTCCCGCACAAGTCTCTCTCGGGATGTTACACTGTCAACAGATCGTCGTTTTGAAGTACAAACTACTAGTACATTACGGTTGACCCGCTGCTGGTTCAGACTTTAATCAGTCGCCCCGGTAATCTTGTAGTCTCATCAACATCCTCCGGTTCCTTGTCTTACACGGCCAAGTCGCTTACCCTGCGACTGAAGAAAGCAGGGTGCATAGCGGCATCTGGAAGGAGGCGCAAAGACTCAGTCGTGTCAACAAGCAGCTAACCAATCCGGCCTAATAAATATTGCAACAACTCGGCAACGGACATTACCACATCAACGGTCAAAGCGAGAAGGATTCGAGATGCTACACTACTTCAGATGAACCTTCGGGACAAGGCCTTTTGTTCATCAAACCGGTAGGCTTTTTATTTTCACTCTAAGTCGCTGGTCTTCTGATGGCGACGGGGGGTGTTGTTACCCTGTGCAAGGGCGTGTCTGGTCACGGTTCTGTCAGGGGCGGCATTGACACTATGGTAAACTGTACCGTCAAGCGACTGGAACGTCGGGGTTTTCCCTCACCAACCATTACAGAACCCTCTACCGCGCTTTGTCCACTTCAGATACGGTGGATTTGCAATCTTGAGACGATCAGTCGGCTGTCGACCCCAGACGAGACTGTCGAAACCCCATCGCTCGGCAGCCTTACCTCACCCCTCAGCACCCCTCAGCTCCTGAATGCCTCAAAACCTGGCCAGCCTTGTCGCACAAACTTCCTCGATGCACAGTGATTCAGTGATGTCATTTCAGGGGCCAGAACATGATCTGACTATGGGTCTATGATGGACCGAGAGAACTGGAAAGCGCTTGTCGGCGCCAAGGCCTAGGCGTTGCAGCACACACAGCAAAACACGAACACGTCCTAAAACAACCCACCCAATATTCGGCGATGCCTAACGATAGCGCATCGTGCCCTGGGAACGCTGTTTCAATACGACGCCATTTAATACCGCGCATTCGGGTGTACTTTTGTGTACTTTTTTAGGATTGACAAGATGCCAGCTTGGAACATCGGGTCGCATACGAGCCACCAGGGGGGGCGCGTCGTCCCTAACTCGCCTGCACGATGACATCCTAGCCCGGGCTTAATGAGCCACGGCATCGACTGGTTCCTAGAGTCGCGCAACCTGAGAGGGTTTCGAAGGAGCTGCAGGCCGGTTGCAATGTCTCTGCCGTGTTATTGCATGGTTGTATGACGGGACGCAATGGGCATCATGCCCGTTCCCATCCCCGACACCAACAAGAGGCGAATATGCGAGATGATGGGTCCAACAAGCGGTGGGATAATCTGCCATGGAATCACCAAGATTTGGTCTTATTACCATCCGGCGCTGGCGTCACGCTGGGCAGGCAGAACTTGCGTGAGAAGGTTATTTCCTTGATTGCGGACCATGGTTGGTGGGAAGCCGGATGGGCAACAATGTCTCTCACCCTTTCATTTAAAACCAAAGACCCGTTTGATGTCAGAGTGGGGGATCGGGACATGCGTGTGCAGGGCGTTGTCAGCCAGAGGTGCGGAGAGGATCCGCGGCTGCAACGTTATGTTACTCTCATTCGCTGGTTGCATCGACTGTAAGATTGAACCTCAAATGAAGCAATTTTCAGACTGTTGGCCGTTGGGCAAACCCGGGCAACAGTTGACGACTCGACTTGGGGCTGGGCCAGTCCCGAACTTGTTGGACCCAGAGGTAATTCGGATCCCGGCAGTCAATTTTGTTATGGACCCAGCCCGACATAGACGGTCAGTTGTCGCAAAGCTGTGGCGGTCCCCAGCGCTGCGGATCGATTTCATCGAGGCTTTGGCGTCAAGGCGCAACACGACGAGAGGACGTGCGGCTTGACAAGGAACGACCCTGAAGCTTGTCCCCCCGGGCTGGGGTAACCCAACCTTCCAAGGATATCCCGCAGACCAGGCACGGATGCGACCCTCCTCTTCTTCCATCCTTCTCGAACGCCTTTCCCTCTAGAGGTAAGGTACGGCACGATACGGCAAGGGCACACCAAGGCATGTGGGCGTCGTCAATTTGGGCCAAATTGCTTATGATGAGCTCTCTGATGAGCTGCCCCAGGCTGACATTGCCGTGAAACCGTCATTCTGTGGAGAGGGCCACTTGAGGCTATTCACCCAGCTTCCAGCCAACCGAGGGCGCGCACGGCAGTGCCAACACAACATCAGACTGTCTGGAGTTTCTGGGCCTCTCGGTCGACATGCAGCTGACGCCTCCGTTAATCATGCTTCGCCGTCGTCTTCCCTACAGTTCTCGCTAGTCTGACACACGAAACCGCAAGACCTCCACTTGACCGCAGAAGATACGCGACTTATCGTTCACAAACAACCGGGACCCTTGATCCACAGGCCACCCCATGAACAGGATGGGAGGGTTCGCCATCCATGTGTTGATCAGCCCCCCCTAAAATATCCGTCCTATCAATCTCAAACAGGCGACAAAGTTGCGAGTCGCGTGCTGGGGGGGTGGAAAACGAGGACTTCTGGGCTATGAGTCGTCCTGGCGGGAGGCGAAATCAAAGGGAATGATATCAAAGTTGAGTTAAGTCTAGAGTGGCCCCCCTCCCCCCCCCTCTCTGTCTGGGTTTCTCCTGTTCTCTGCATATGGGCCTGGGGGAATACTTTCGTCGAGTCCTCGGTCCTTCGTTCAAGCCTCTCTGCCTTTCTACCGTCATTTCTTTCCCCCCTCATCTCTGCTTCCGCAGTTGGTGGCAGACAACGTTCCAGTCGTTCTATTCTACTAGCTCTGCAACCGTTTTCCATCATCACCTTTTTCGAAACCGAACACCCCGCTCCACGTTCTGAGCAGCCAGTGCAGTCCTTACTCCCAGCCCTGCCAACAAGGATCGGCCAGGCGCTAGCATTGTGAACTCCTGCCACGCACCATTAGAGGAGCATGTTCAAATTGGTCAACCGTTCCAGATCTATGAAGAGCATGAGGGATGGTGGAGGGGCCCCTGGTGGCGCGCAGGTGCACGGCCCAGAGTCCCCCGTCCTGGGGTCGCCGGGTCTTGTGTCAAGTTTCCAACAGACCAAGGAAGACTCGAGCGCCTCTCAAAACGAGGGCGTGCCCTTCTCCTCAGAAGCCGCTGCCGCCTCCGCCGCCGCCGCTGCCGTCGTTGAAGCCCATAGCCCATACCGCCATCGACTGTTACCTACACCTCCTCGCTCCAAGGCATCTTCGACCATGGCCGAGCGACCCAGCACCAGCGGAGGGCTTTCACCTCATAACTACAGTACTACCAGCTTCAGATCCTTTGATAGGCGTATGTCCAAGGATGATATGTACATAAGACCTCAATCATCGGCGCGTGGAGGTTACAAGTCATATCACATCCCAATACGGGACAACCCAGCATCCCCAGTAGAGAGTCCTGGCGACTTCAGAAACGACTTATCGCCGGTGCGTACATTCACGGTCAGGACACAAACACCAGATTCCATGGACAGCAACATGGGAACGATCGCGATAGGCATGGCGATAGGGAGCCCGACACACCCCCCACCAGACTTCACTGCTTCGCGCGAGTTCATACCGATACCCGCCCCGAGAAACGAATGGCAACCGCAGGCGTCCAGCATGAGCACCAGCATGATCAGGGCCTCACCAGAACCAACGCAGGACGTTCCCGAGCCTGTGCCGGCGCCGAAGCAGAAGTCGGGAAGGTGGAAGTTGTTTGGGCGGTCAAAAAGCAAAAGGCTTGCTTCATCGCCAGTCGCCATCTCTCAGCCCATGAACCTTCAAGATCCAGGAGCCAGCAGAGCAGAGTTCGAAGGCCAACCAACGAACAGCCAAGCCAGTGACTTGGGAAGACGGAACACTGAAAGGAAGCCAGCGGGCAGCAAGCCGGCAATGATCCGCTCACAGACAGGTCCGGCCCCGTCAAGCCCGAAAGATTCCAAGCCCCCCAAACTATTGGGTAGGATGGCATCGACGCGATCGACCCGGAGTGTCAAGAAATCCGACATCTCAGCACCCGTACATGTGTCCATGGGCATACCAGCGATGCCGCCCAAGCCGTCTGGAAACTTCTTGGACGTTGAGATTCCCAGCATCAAGATGGAGCGGTACAGCGTCATGTTTGGCAACGTGTTGGGACCCCAGCAAGGATCGCAAGGATCGGGCTCAGGGCCATCGGGACCGCAAGGGTCCTCTTCTCTCTTGGCCAGGCGACAAGCGACGTTGGATAGGCTGAAAACGATCAACGATCAGGCCATGAAGCAAGAGGAGGAGAGGGAGCGCATGAGGGGCCGCAGAGCAACATCACCACAGCCGCTCAAATCCCCAGCCTTCTCGCTTTCACTATTCCCGGCGACGCCCTCGGAGACGGCGAACAATCCTCCTCAGTCGCCCCGCCACCGTTCGAACACCTCACCCGCATTCCTTTCGTCTCCGCAGAGGGCGAACTTCCAACCCGAACAGCCGCATCCAGTGGCCGGAGAGGGGAAGGCCGTACTGCTTGAGCCTCAGCATCTGCAGGAAACCTCGCGCGACGTTGGTTTTGGCCCTGAACAGTCCGGACTCGCCCTCGACTCGCCCACCGGCGACGAAGAATCCGAAGAGATCCACCTGACGGAACAGCTGAAACCGACCATCTACGAACCTGCGTGGCAGATGATTTCGCCGCCCAATTCCACCGCCCCGTCGAGCGTCGCCCCCAGCGCGAAGGACCAATCCCCCGCGTCGGTGTCGTCCATTCACACGCACGTGACGAAGCCGTCCTTCGACGAGTCGGAGCCTGACGATGCCCTCCGCGCCGCGGTAGAGATCTCCATCGCCCGGCAGATCAGCATCTCCCGGCAGCAGCGCCGGATGCTTCGTCCCCTGAAGACCACGGCCATCCGCGGTGGTAGCCCGGGCATCAGGAGTCCCGTGACGACCATCATTGTCGGCAAAAATGAGCGGCTGTCCTCGACCAAGAACTCTACGCCGACGCTCATCAGCCCTGGAGAGACGTTTGAGCAGCAGATTGCGCAGAACCGCAAGAGCGAACGCATCATTGTTGAGGGGGAATGATTACGCCGACTCCTCTATGACATTATGACATTCTCACCTTCTCACGCCACTATACTTTTGGACACTTCTTCTATTTTCTCCCCTTCGTCCACTCGCTCGATGGCGCCCTGGCCGCCTTCAACTTTGAAAATCAACCCTTGTTACTTAACTACATTCTCACGCTTTTGCTGTTACTTTACTCCGTTTTTTCCCCAACAAACCCTTATTATTCTGGAGGACCACTTTTGATCACTATGCTTGCAGTCGACGTTTTGGGGAGGTGGTACTTGTGTGTATGAGTTGTTCGGATCTATCACAACTTTGGTAGAGCGCGCAGTGTGGTCTTCGGACGGCAAAAAAAAGCGAGGGTTTCATTGCCTTGTCGTTGCAAGCGAACTTTTTTTTTTTGACAGGCAAACAAAACGCAGGATCCATGGGGAGGGGTTTTCACCTCATTTTTCTTAATACAACCTAGAGGGTTGTTCGCATCGATACCACTGTGGAAGGGGGGGTGAATCTCCTTTTTTGTTTTCTTTGTCCTTTTTTTACTTGGGAGGGACGGGAGATGGGGAGGTTGGGCGCGGCGTGTAATGGATAGGTTCACCCTGTTCTCTTTTTTCTTTCTTTCAACTTGGTTAATTCAACCAATCCGTAGTCGACGGGAAGTCTGCTTGGGGATGTGATAATCCTAAAGCCTAAACCATTTTTATCACCAATTTTTGTTCTGTTCTACACTTCGGGGAAGTTAGGCAACACGAGACCGGGCCGTGGTGACATGTAGAGACCGGCCGCCGGCGACCCGACTTATGGGTTAGGTAGATGGCTAACCCCCCCAATTTCGGCAAGGGCTGCCTGTCTCTCGGCGGCGGGCGGGCGTACGAGCTGCGGTGCTTCACAGCCCCTTCGTAAGCCACCGGCATTGACAGCCACTCGACTCCTCCGGCTCGCATGCTCTCGGTGGGCTGGGAGCATTCATGCTCAATGTGGAGCGCGCCTGTCTCAAAAACGCAGAGAACACGGTACGGCGGCGGCGCCCAACCAGGCCGCATTATGCTGATGGCCCAGTCGCCTCCTCCTGACCCGGGGGCGACTCGTTCTCGGGTCCTCGTTCGTGGGTGCTAACAAAGCAAAAAGCAATAAACCCCCCAAAAGAAAAAGAAGAAGAAGAAAAAAAAACATCCAGGCCTTTGAGCCGTTGTGGCGCCGGGTTCGTCTTGTACGCCCGAGCGAAGCCACCGTGCTAGATGGAATCCGACCTTCGCCAGGCGGGTGTTATTGTTGTGCGGCCATGATTAGCGAGGGGGGCCTGGGGCTATCTCTCACTAGGGTGGGCGTTCGCCCGTTGTCTCTTTCCGACGTGTCTGAGTCTTTGACGGCGGCCGGGAAGGACATAAGCTTTCCCGCATTACACGGCACCGCAAGTCATGTCTCATTCGTGCCAAGGAGATTTCCATGGTATTCACAACAGAGGAATTGTATTAATCCTGGACTATCGTTCACCTTCACTACTACTGAGAACCATTGCGGGAAAATATGAACACGGCCTCCTCCTCCGGGCAGGAGGGTAAGGGGGGATAAAGGAAGCTCAAACTTGTTGCACCAAAAACCAAAAACCATCGTTCTGCTTGCGAAACCTAGCGAGCGTGACCGGAGCGAGTGTTTATGCTGAAACGAGTCCAAAGGTCCAACGCCAGACATGAAAACAACCAAGGGGGGTGAGATTGGTGAGAAGGCTGGAATTACATGACGATGCAGCACGAATTTTGCTTCTTTGCCTGTTCTGCAGGGGTGGGTTAGTGGTCTGAAGGTATCAAGGGGAGGGGTCGGAACACGTACGATAGAACATCTTGCTCTGGGAGCTCAGGCCGTCACTCTTGGCCACCAAGTCGTCAATCTTCTCACCGCGCTCCAGTACGCTCTGGATGGTCTTGTGCAGCACGATCTTGGTCTCGTCGAGTTCCTTCTGGATCTTGAGGATGGAATCCGCTTGTTGCGGGTCTTGGTACTTGGTGAGGTACTCCTTGAGCTCAGGGAGAACGAGCTTCGGTTGGCCTGTCGCCCACGTGGAACGGGGGTGCTTGGTGAGGAACTCGTCGACACTGTCGCATACGGGTTAGCAAAACGCGTGTTCCCCCCAAGTAAGCGGGCGTAGGGAAGCCTCGAACTTACACCTTGGAGAGAAGCTGGTGGGCTACAAGACTGGGGTACTGGTGGTCGGAAATGATTCTGAGCCGTGAATAATCAGCATCTGTCCATTCCGCAAAAAGGGCCCCTGGCGAGACGCATTCGCGACGGGGGATCGATCGTCGACTTACACGCCACAGATGCCCTCGCTTCTCCCCACGCAGTGGAATGTGTTGTCGCCCTCCTCGATATCTTGTCTCTGACCGGGGCGGGTAGACTCGGCAACTTTCTTAGAGAAGAGAGTCATGAACTCGGCGTAGCTTCCTGTAAGGGGGGGAACGAGAGTGTCAGCCCGGTTCGAATGTATCCATGTGTATGATCCCCCGACAGGTGGTCCTGGCAGAAGGTGCCTGCCCTGCGCATCGCCGTTGACTGACCTCGTGTGAATCTCGAGTATGCCGACAGTTCCATCTCGCTGCAGAGCTCGACGGCGGGCTTGCTGTCATTGCGAAGGATCTATGCGGCGCGCGCAGTGTCAGCGTTGTATCTGGATTGCGGCGCTGCGGCGCGGATGGGTTTGCGACAGCTCGCCAAGCCGGTCGATCGTGAGGGAGAAGATGCTTACGCCGATGTAGTGCAACTTCATTGTCTAGACGGGTTATGATATTAGCCGTTGTTGTCGTTGTCGCTGCTGGAGCGGTCTGGGCGGGGGAGGTCCGGCTGCGACGACTTACGGCGGATTTTCAGGGGCGAGAGGGGCAATGCTCTTTGTGTCGTGTGTGTTCGTCGCGGGTTGTCGACGATTGGATGCAGCCAAGATTTTTACGTTGGAGGAGGACGTGTGGTATCGTGGTAAGTAGAGGCTAGGACGCAACAGCGGAATTGAGGTGAGAAACGGAGAAAGGGGACTTTCAAGTTGTAGGATGATGGAGACCGACTCCGCGACGTCAAGGTTTACTGGGACGATTGGCTCGGGGCGACGATACATCACATGCACACCCACTAGGAAACTTGGATCAGTGGGCAGCCCCTCCAGGCTGCAGAACAATTAAGGTAGTGATGCGCCACGCCTACTTCGCCTCCACGCCTGCCTAGAAGTGCCTGCGACGAACTAACAAAGGCACTGTGGCAGGCTGTCTCTAGCGGCCTCGGAGGCTCGGGCGGCCCCCTCGTCCGTCCTCATCTGTGGCGGTCAGCGTCAGAGAGGCCGGACGGTGGGCGACATTGTCCAGTATCCGTATCCGTACAGTGGGCGACTCGTGACTGAATGAGTGAGTGACGGACAGTCTGACAGAACAGAACAAACCCCCACCAAAGACGCACGTCATTGGATGCAGATACCTCCCTGCCATTTGCTGACCGACACTTGATGGCTATAACGGGGATGAGTACATTCTAGGCCGCCTTGCATGCTAGCTAATTCCAGGTACCTTTCCGTTCTTGCCCCGCTATGGCGATGAATGGCCACTCGGTGAATGACTCCTCTAGGACCTGGCTGCAGCGTTGGTGAGCTTGATATTTCAACCCTTGTGAACGGTTTGTGAGCATTGGAAGGGTATTTTTTTTTAAAGGTCAACTTTCCCTCCATAACCACAAACTTCATATTGAGGCATCTCATTGTTCATTTCGATCCTTTCAATGGCGTCTGCAAATCTCGATAACGCAGAAGCCCAATGGCGGGCGCAGTTCGAAGCCATGAAGACAGCCCTGGCTGGTCTCAAACTCCCCTCAGAGCCACCTTCTGATGTGGATTTCGACGACGATTATGAGGGTTACTCCTCAGGCAGTGGAGCACAGGATGTCTGGGACTTCATCTCAGACGACGATGACGATGAGTACAGCAGCGACCAGCTGGATGGTCACAACGATAGCAACGGAGACGCTGCCTATGGCGCCGTCTGGTTCGCGAGCAAGTGCTCTGTCATTGCTGCAAAGAACAGCCTGGCCGATGATGTATTCCAGAACCAGATCTTGAGCGTCTTGACCTCCGGACAGGGCGACGAGGAACTCCAGTCTCAGCTGGCTGATCTCATCGGTTTCGACGATTTCGACTTCATCATTGAGCTGCTCGGCCACCGCAGCGACATCGTGGCGGCCGTCACGTCTCAGGGGACCCAGGAGTCAACTGGAAGGCTCTTGAGCAAGTCCCAACGTGAAGAGGCCTTGCGACGACAGGATTATGAGCACAAGAATGCGGCTCTTGCTCCCGCAATGTCGAAGAACCCCCAATACCCCCATGTTTACAAGGCTTACAACGCCGGAAACTCCCTTAGCCATTCAGGCAAGAAGTATGCCCTCCCGCCAGGCAGTGAGAGGCTTCAGTTTGAAAAATACGAGGAATACGCCATCCCCGCAGGGAAGAAGGGCGTCCTGGGCCCTGGCCAGAAGCTGATCAAGATATCAGACATGGATGGTCTCTGCCGCGGCACTTTCAAGGGCTACAAGACTCTCAACCGCATGCAAAGTCTGGTTCATCCGGTAGCATACAGGACGAACGAGAACATGCTTATTTGTGCCCCCACTGGTGCCGTAAGTTACTTGATCCCGTCAGCAGTGAAGCCCCGACTGACTTGCCATCGTAGGGTAAAACGGACGCAGCCATGCTCACCATTCTCCAAACGATTGGCCACTACTGCACCCCCAATCCTATTGAGGATACAGTTGCCACGGATTTCGCCGTCGACGCACAAGATTTCAAGATTGTCTATGTCGCTCCCATGAAGGCCCTGGCGGCCGAAATCACCGAAAAGCTCGGCAAGCGCCTGGCATGGCTCGGTATCAAGTGCCGCGAATTCACTGGAGATATGCACCTGACCAAGGCCGAGATTGTCCAGACCCAGATCATCGTCACCACCCCAGAAAAATGGGACGTTGTGACAAGAAAGGGAACTGGTGATACCGAGTTGGTGCAGAAGGTCCGCCTATTGATCATTGATGAGGTCCACATGCTTCACGATGAGCGTGGCGCTGTTCTGGAATCGCTGGTCGCTAGAACGGAGCGTCAAGTCGAGAGCACACAGTCTTTGATTCGCATTGTCGGTCTTAGTGCCACGCTCCCAAACTACGTGGATGTTGCCGACTTCCTGAAAGTTAACCGATACGCCGGTATGTTTTACTTCGACGCATCATTCCGCCCCGTGCCATTGGAGCAGCACTTCATCGGTGTCAAGGGCAAGGCTGGGTCGAAGCAGTCCAAGGAGAACCTGGACACTGTTGCTTTCGAAAAAGTTAGAGCCATGCTCCAGGAGGGTCACCAAGTCATGGTCTTTGTCCACTCAAGAAGAGATACTCTTCTCACCGCCAAAATGCTTCACGAGAAGGCTATCGAAGATTTCTGCGTGGACCTGTTCGACCCCACCGGCCATCCCAACTACGAGAACGCAGTGCGAGACATGAAGCAGTCCAAGGCGCGTGATCTTCGAGAGCTGATACCCAAAGGCCTGGGTGTCCACCACGCCGGTATGGCCCGCTCCGACAGAAACCTCATGGAGAGGCTCTTTGGAGAAGGTGTCATCAAGGTTCTCTGCTGTACGGCGACTCTCGCCTGGGGTGTGAACTTGCCCGCGGCGGCTGTCGTCATCAAGGGAACCCAGGTGTACAGTGCACAGGAGGGTAAATTCGTCGACCTGGGCATCCTCGATGTTCTGCAAATCTTCGGTCGTGCTGGTCGTCCCCAGTTCGAGGATACCGGTATTGGCATGATTTGCACCACTCAGGACAGGCTCCATCATTACCTGACCACTGTTACGGAGCAGCAACCGATCGAGTCCAAGTTCTCCACGAAACTTGTTGACAACTTGAACGCCGAGATTGCTCTGGGCACAGTAACATCGATACCCGAGGCTGTGCAGTGGATCGGATACTCATACCTCTTCGTGCGGATGCAGAGAAGCCCCATGAGCTATGGTATCGAATGGGCAGAGATCAGAGATGACCCTACGCTCGTTCAAAGACGCCGTCAATTGGCCATCCAGGCGGCTCGCACTCTCCAACAAAGCCAAATGATCATTTTCAACGAAGTGACCGAGGAGCTTCGCAGCAAGGACATTGGTCGCATCGCAAGCCAGTACTACATCCTGCACACCAGCATCCAGATCTTCAACACCATGATGCGACCTCAGGCCACTGAGGCGGATATCCTCAAGATGATTAGTATGAGTGGAGAGTTTGACAACATCCAATCCAGAGACTCGGAGGAAAAGGAGCTCTCGCGTTTGAGGCACGAAGTCGTACCCTGCGACGTTGACGGCGGCATCGACACGCCCCAAGCCAAGACCAACATCCTGCTGCAAGCGTACATCTCAAGGGCACAGCCGGAAGACTTTGCTCTCGGGAACGACTTGAACTATGTTGCGCAACAGGCTGGCCGTATCTGCAGAGCCTTATTCATGATTGCCTTGAATAGGAGATGGGGACACCAGTGCCTGGTTCTTCTTACCCTTGCCAAGTCCATTGAGAAGCGTATCTGGCCATTCCAGCATCCCCTGCACCAGTTCGATTTCCCAAAGTCTGTCTTCAACCAACTTGACGCCAAGGATCATCTATCGGTGGAGGCCATGAGGGACATGGACTCTGCAGAGATTGGTGCTCTGGTTCACAACCAGAGCGCTGGAAAGAAGATCGCCCATATCCTCAACAACTTCCCGACGGTCAGTGTGGAAGCTGAGATCGCCCCTCTCAACCGCGACGTACTTCGCATCAAGCTGTTCATCGATCCTGATTTCAGGTGGAACGATCACTTCCACGGAACATCCGAGTCGTACTATATTTGGGTTGAAAACTCTGAAACGTCAGAGATCTACCACCACGAGTTCTTCATCCTTAACAGGAGAAAGCTTCATGACGAGCATGAACTTAACTTTACCATCCCCCTCTCGGATCCCCTGCCAACCCAGATCTACGTTCGAGCGGTTTCTGACCGGTGGCTCGGTGCTGAGACGGTGACCCCCGTCTCTTTCCAACATCTCATCCGCCCGGATACAGAGAGCGTGTACACCGACCTCTTGAACTTGCAACCGCTGCCCATCAGCGCTCTCAAGAACCCGGCTCTCGAGGAGATTTACGCCCAGCGCTTCCAGTTCTTCAACCCCATGCAGACGCAAATCTTCCACACCCTATACCACACGCCTGCAAACGTCCTCCTCGGCTCGCCCACTGGTAGTGGCAAGACTGTCGCCGCAGAGCTGGCCATGTGGTGGGCTTTCAGAGAGCGGCCAGGATCTAAGGTCGTTTACATTGCGCCAATGAAGGCCCTTGTACGCGAACGTGTCAAGGATTGGGGGGCTAGACTTGCACGGCCTCTTGGGCTGAAGCTGGTCGAGCTAACAGGTACGTTGCATACGGTGTGCGGTTAATGATCATCCCCTAACAGCCTTCAGGTGACAACACTCCGGATACTCGGACGATCAAGGATGCCGACGTGATTATTACCACGCCCGAAAAGTGGGACGGTATCTCTCGTAGTTGGCAGACGAGAGGCTACGTCCGTCAAGTGAGTCTCGTTATAATTGACGAGATTCATCTTCTCGCTGGCGATCGTGGTCCAATTCTGGAAATCATTGTTTCTCGTAAGTTCAGTCCTGACAGACAAGCCTGGCCAGCGAAGATGCTAATTATACAAGGTATGAACTACATTGCGGCATCTATCAAGAACTCTGTTCGTCTGCTGGGAATGTCTACGGCCTGCGCCAACGCCACGGACTTGGGCAACTGGCTGGGTGTCAAGGAGGGTCTGTTCAACTTCAGGCACTCGGTTCGCCCGGTACCCCTGGAACTATACATCGACGGCTTCCCCGAAACTAGAGGCTTCTGTCCGCTGATGCAGTCCATGAACCGACCGACGTTCCTGGCCGTCAAGACGCACAGTCCTGACAAGCCAGTCATCGTCTTCGTTCCCTCCCGCAGACAGACACGTCTGACTGCCAAGGACCTGATCAACTACTGCGGCATGGAAGACAACCCCCGACGGTTCCTCCACATGGACGAAGACGATCTTCAGCTCAACCTCTCCAGAGTCAAGGATGATGCCCTGAAGGAAGCCATCAGCTTCGGCATCGGACTCCACCACGCCGGTCTTGTCGAATCCGACCGCCAGCTCGCCGAGGAGCTGTTCCTCAACAACAAGATCCAGATCCTGGTCGCCACCAGCACCCTTGCGTGGGGTGTCAACCTGCCGGCCCACCTCGTCGTCGTCAAGGGTACGCAGTTCTACGACGCCAAGATCGAGGGCTACAAGGACATGGACTTGACCGACGTCCTCCAGATGCTGGGGCGAGCCGGCCGTCCTCAGTTCGACAACTCGGGCGTGGCCCGCATCTTCACCAAGGACGCCAAGAAGGACTTTTACAAGCACTTCCTGCACACGGGCTTCCCCGTCGAGTCGTCCCTGCACACGGTGCTCGACAACCATCTTTGCGCCGAGGTCTCCGCCGAGACCATCGTGACGAAGCAGGACGCGCTGGATTACCTGACGTGGACCTTCTTCTTCCGCCGCCTGCACAAGAACCCGTCCTACTACGGCCTCGAGGTGTCGGCCGAGGAGCACAACAGCATCGCCGCCCAGACGCTCGCCAACGACTTCATGATCGACATGATCGACAAGTCCCTGGACGAGCTCGCCCAGTCCAGCTGCGTCGAGGTCTTCCCCAACGGCGACGTCGACCCCACCCCGATGGGCAAGATCATGAGTTACTACTACCTCTCGCACAAGACCATCCGCCACCTCGTCAAGCACGCAAAGGCGCAGGCGTCGTTCCTGGACGTCTTGTCCTGGATGTCCCGCGCCGTCGAGTACGACGAGCTCCCCGTCCGCCACAACGAGGACCTCATCAACGAGGAGCTCTCGCGCAACCTCCTCTTCCCCGGCAGCTCCTTCGGCCTCCCCATGTGGGACCCCCACGTGAAGGCCTTCCTCCTGCTGCAGGCGCACATGTCGCGCATCTCCCTCCCCATCACCGACTACGTCGGCGACCAGACCAGCGTCCTCGACCAGGCCATCCGTATCATCCAGGCCTCCATCGACGTCACCACCGAGCTGGGCTACCTCGCCACCTGCCAGGAGTTCATCAAGCTCCTGCAGTGCATCAAGTCGGCCCGCTGGCCCACCGACCACCCGGCCTCCATCCTGCCGGGCGTCGGGGTCGACACCCTCAAGTCGGACAAGTCGAACCTCGGCCTCGCCAAGATCTCGGCCCTCTCCTCCCCTGGCAAGGTCGCCAACCTCGCCAAGCAGCTCTCCGTCCCGCCCCACCAGCAGCCGCGCTTCGCAAAGGCCGTCGCGCAGCTCCCCAACCTCGCCGTCTCCGTGCCCGAGGCCACCGCCCTGTCCGTCGCCGTCGACCTCCGCCGCCTCAACCCGCTGGCCGAGCGCGACGCCCGCGTCTACGCGCCCCGCTTCCCGAAGCCCCAGAACGAGGGCTGGTTCGTCGTCCTCGCCGACCCGGCCCGCGACGAGGTCATCGCCGTCAAGCGCGCCGGCTGGTCCCAGGGCCCCGGCAGGAGCGTCGCCGTCGGCTCCCGGCCCTCGGCCCGCGCCAACATCAAGATCCCCGAGGCCGCCCAGGGCCGGAAGCTCGAGGTCATTGTCGTCAGCGACGCCTACGTCGGTCTCGAGTACCGCGTCGCCGTCGACATACCCTCGGCGCCCGTTGTGGACGACGACATTGACAAGTCTAAGAAGGCGCAGGCGCAGCAGCAGCAGGAAGGCGGCGCCTCTCGGGCATGAAAATCATGAAATGTAGCAGTATAATGTGTGCCATTAGATGCAGCTATACGAATAAAAAAAATGGCTACGTCGCTTTAATGACTGATGCCGCCGGCGTTTCTCCAACAAAAACATATGCCTCCCAAAGATAACACAGAGTATGTAGACAAGAACAGAAGGAGATTTCCACAGCCGCACGAACCTGCCCTCCTCCTCCTCCTCCTTTAGGACGCAAATGATAATGCCTACTTCTCGCGAGAGATGATGTCCTCCCCTTCCGTGTAAAAGATTAATGCAAAGAGGAGGGGGGACCAAAAAAATATAAGGATGTAAAAAACCCCCCAATGCCTTTGTCGTACACCCAACCAGATTCGTGAGGAGAAGCCCCAGAAGCATCCCCTGATAAAAAGCAAAGAAACATCAGCCCCTCTTCCCCCCTCCCTCGTCCCCAGAAACAGGCAGAGTGAGTCCCTTTCCGTGTGTTGCAAGTCCCATAGAATGATGGATCAAAAGGAATAAAAAAGGGTAGCCCTCCCCTGGTTGGTGTGTCCCAATAACGCCTCGCACCATGCTTAGCCCCAAAAGATGTGTGTGTGTGTAAGTGCGCGTGTTTTCGTGTTCGTGCGTTTTTTGATTATATCTCGGTGCCAGTCCGGATGATGCGTGCGCCTCCTCCTCGCCAAGTTCGCCGTCCGATGCGGCAACGATGGAGGAGGCAATGCTGCAAAAAATGCGAAGAGTAAACAGAACGAAGAGAAAGAGAAACTAAAAGCCATGCGCGTCGTTTGCTGTCGTCGTCGGGTATCCCATCGTTCGTTCAAAATCCGTTCCATCCATCCGTTCATGTTCATGTTCATGTCGAATACAAAGAGATGCTGGTCGTCTACCCATCCTTCTCCCCCTCCTCCTTTCCTCCAACTCCTCATGCTGAGACGCAGAACCCCAAAGACCCATGTTCCAGAGTCTTTGGGGGGCTGTGAGAAAATGCCTCTCACGCACGCCTCCTCCGCGCAGATCAGCAGCATTTCCTCCTCGCCTTGCCCGCCGCTTCGTCGGCGTCCTGCTCCGTCCCTCCCTGCTCGACCGTAACGGCGGGCGAGAAGTTGGGCGAGAACAGCCAGCTCCTCCGGTCGCGGCCGACGCGGAAACTGCCCCGCGGGTTCATGCCGTCAAAGTACCCGCCGTCCATACCGGCCTCGAAGCCCGGAGTCCCCGGCGTGGCGGTGGCCAGGAGCAGCGCCTGCTGCATCTTCCGGTTCTGCTCGACGAGCTTTCGTGTCACGACTCGAAAGACCTCCTCGACGCCCTCGCCGCTCTCGGCACTGATCTCGTGGCACGCATCCCACCCGACCTCCTGGCCCCAGAACCCCGAGCTGCGCTTCGAGCTGGGACTCCGCGGTTCGCCGCCTCCCCCGAAGGTGCTCGTGCTCTGTTGTACTTGCGACGACGACTGGCGCGGGTCGGATGAGGAGAGGAACGAGGGCATGCCGTTGGGCGTCGCGGTCGGGGGAGGGGTGGACGCGAGACCTGGCGCGAGGTTCTCGGCGACGTAAGCTATACAGCGCTCGAAGGGGACCTCACGGCGGGAGGGATCGCGGGCGACGATGTCGGCCTTCGTGCCGACCACGTGCAGGACGACGTCGCCGGGAAGGTTGCGGCGGAGCTCTGTGAGCCAGACGCCCATCTCGGTGAAGGACTGGGCGTCGGTGATGGAGTAGCAGAGGATGCAGGCGTTGGCGCCGCGGTAGTAGAGGCGGGAAATGGAGCGGAAGCGTTCTTGACCGGCTGCGAGGCAGGGTTTTTGTGTTAGTCAAGGAAAGCATTTTGGGGGGCTCGAAGAGCCATGTCAAGAGCGGGATGAGAGTTGGGCTGGCAAAGGTCGGGAACATACCGGTATCCCAGATTTGTAGGCGCACCACTGTGTCGGTGTCGGTGTCGACGACGCGCTTGGTCATGAAGCTCGCGCCGACTGTGGAGGTTGTCTGTGCCGGGTTAAAGGCGCCCTTGCAATACCGCATGACGAGGCTCGTCTTGCCGACATTTTGTGAGCCGAGGACGACGATCTTGGCCTCGAGGGACGACATTGTCTGGTCGTTGAGGGCAGGGAAGGAGAGAGAGCGCGCGCGCGCTTCGTCGGATGATCGGTCGATCGATGGGTCGGTCGGTCTGTCGAAGTCGGGGATGATGTGACCGAAGATAGGTGAGGGGAACAAGGTAAAGGGGAATGCTGGTGAGAAATGTTTTGCTGGAGAAAATGGGACCTCGGGTGTGGCTGCCGTGCTAGTCCTCGATGGGGGAAGGGGGTAGTCGTGATAATGTGGTCCGAGTAAGACGACCGACCGTTTGGTTCAAGGTCCAAGGATAAAGGTACGTAGTTGGTTGGTGGTGTCGTTTCCCCGTCTTATGTTAATACGAGAGTACCTCCGTACATGGGATAACACAGAAATATTCTCTTCCCAAGTCGGTTGGATCCAAGCGTAGTCACGCTGGCGCCAAGTGTAAAACGCAGGCAGCCACGAGATCAGTGATCGGGCGAAGAGGCGCGTGGTCCCTTTGGAGAAGCGGAAAGCTGAAAGCTGACAGGGTGGGTGGGAAGCCGGGGTGAGCAAGAAAGAGGCAACAATGGTGGCGGTAGTTTGGAAAAGTCGTCGGAAGAGGTTGCAAATCGGGAGGATAGCGAGTGGTTGAGCAGGGACGAGGGGCGTGGGTGGCCCTGGTGTTTTTGTTGATGTTTTTTTTTACTGTTTTGTTTTATTTTTCTCTCCCGCTCTCGTCTACGTAACATGGGGGGATGAGAGGGAGGATCACGGACGGGGGAAGCGGGACGGGGGGAGATGCGATATGGGTTCGGCTTTATTTTGCGGGGCGAACGGCGGATTTGGCTTGCCCAGTGCGTGCACACAAGCTCTCGATCGCTCACGTCAACATGAGAGACGAGTCTGAGGGCAAGGGGGGGGGACAGAAAGGAGATTGGAGTTGCGTCCACGTTTCGTTCCTCTTTTCTTTTCGTGATGGCGCCAGAGGGAGGTGGAGGATTTAGTGGTCAGCGCGGGGAGGCTGAGGCCGGGGTTGGGATCATGGCTGCTTTATTCAGCGTTATCAGGAGAGGAGGGGTGAGATGCCCATGCGATATGCGGTATGGATTGGCACCAACGGATAATACGGGATGCGCATTCGTTGCGAGGGATGGGATGGGACGGAGTTGGGGGAGATTGTGCATGGATGGGGAATTGGAGAAGGTGTCAGATGCGAGGGCCGAAATACCGATCCAGTAAATGCTGTGTAGATGCATGCACGAGGAAAACCAAAGTCGTCCTTGGCCCAACTCCGCCGTATTGCATCCCAGCAGCCTGGAGACAGGAGCCTGGAGGTGGCTCAGCGCCATCCCACGCTGAAACAGACGCTGTATCTCTGGCGAGACGACACTAGGGATTCCTCGACTTAGTTACCTTATCGTGGGTTCCGTGTGGGAATTGGGGAGGTCGCGTGGTGAGGTCTTTCTCCACAATTCAATTTGTACAGGCGGGGCCCTCAGACGCACCATGTCGTCATCGTCGATGTTTTGCGGCCTCGGAGAGCCCCTCTGCCGTAACGGCCGCCTCAAAGCTAACCTTTGCTAAGCATTGAGTTGAGACGAACAACGGCGGCGGATGCCAATTGGTAGAGTGGATATCTTGCATGTGTGAATCCAATCGGTCGTCTCGGTAGGAAGTCCGATGGGCCAAACTTTTATTTCTTAATCTTCCGACTGCTTGAGTCTAATCCATTTCTTGCTTAATCTTCCTAGCCACATCAACGAATGCACCTATCGGCCGGCTCCTTTGTCGGTGTAGCGGCCCTGATGCAGCCAAGCCTGGACAACTCACACACGTTTTCGTTGGGTCATAACTCGTCATTTGAAGCTATCAAGAGCATGCTACTCGTCATCGCATGTGGATCGGAGGCTCTGCAGACTCTTCCAAATCCAGGCTGAGTTGACTTACACGAACCAGCCACTCTGCCCCCCCAATTGCAACAATACCTAGTCTGCTGCCTTGCATGTTACTTGTATTTATCCACTGCTTTCGTCCGTGGCGCTACGGCAAAACTACTTCAATAATGGTTACAGGACATATAGAATGAACCCGAAAATGAAAATAAAAATGTAAAAACTATGTTGGCTAGGATTATGTACGCCTTCTATAAACGCCTTCAGAGAGAAACCTGGTAACATTCACAAATTCGTATCTATCATTAAATCTTTTCCCCTTTTTTGGTTTGATATCATCTAATTATGTCTTTTGTCTTTATGTCTTGATGTCTATCCATTTTCTTCTTGGTGTAAAATAATCATGTAAATCCCAGCCCGCCAGGTGTACACGCTTTTACAAGATAACGTGCACAGTCTTGGCAATGCTGGGCGTGCCCTGAGGCGTAGAAACGAAGAGGTAATAGTAGCCAGGGAGCAGGATTCCGTAGTCCTCGGGCAGCTTGGCCGAGTACTCTTGGCCGTTGACCTGGACATCGTCGAGGGGGATGCGGCGCTGGTCGCTGTTGACCGAGTGCGTGACGGTGCCAGTGCGGATCAGCACAACCTTGCCCTGGCCCTCGACACCCTCGACAGTGAACTTGAGCGTGGCGCCGGCCTTGACGGGCTCCTCCGCGAGCGCCGTCACGGCGGGGCGCGCGGCGGGGGTGCCGTCCTCGTTGAACAGGTAAGGAGGGTAGAAGATCTCGCCGTCGGCGTGGTCGACGGTCTTGTCGCAGTTGTCGCTGGATCCGCCGATGGTCTGGACGTAGCACAAGCCGCCGCCGCCCGTGAAGACGGTCGCGTCGGGGAAGAGGATCGAAACGGAGTGGTAGTTGCGGGGCACGGCCATGGGCGCCATCTGCGTCCACTCCTTAGTCTCCGGGTTGAAAAGCTCGGGGATCAGGATGCCGTCCGTGTTGGTGAAGACCATGGACTTGCGCTGGCCGCCCGTGACGAGAACGGTGCCGTCGGGCAGGACGACAGCGTTGCCGAAGCCGCGGGGGAAGGACATGTCGGCGACGCGCTCAACCTCGGAGGGGGTGTTGGGCTCGCCGATGGTGGTGACGTGGGCACGCTGGTTGGCGACGCTGTCCGTGTAGTCGGGGCTGCCGCCGGCCGAGAGGATCTTGCCGGCAACGGCGTCGTACATGACCCAGATGCCGCACATGGCGTCGTCGTCGTCACGGGTGGCGGCCTTTTCGACGGAGCCGGTGCCCTCGCTGCCGAACCAGTGCTGGTCCTTGCCCGGGCCGGCCTGGAACACGCTGCCGTTCTTCCAGCCGAAGAGCCATGCGTGGTTGTCCTCGCGCCAGATTCCCTCGTGATCGACGGTGAGGATCGGAGTGACGTCGGCGTCGGGGAGGTAGGTCCACTCATTGGCGACGGGGTCGTAGACCTCGCCGTTCTTGCCCTCGCGCTTGCCAGAGTAGGCGCCACCGATGGTGAAGACCTTGCCGTTGGAGAGAGTGGTCGACGTCTGGTAACCGCGGGCGACCTTCATGTCGGGACCGCGGGTGAACTCGTTGGTGGCCGGGTCGTAGATGCTGACAGCGGCGGCGTCCGAGCCACCCTGAACGATGATACGGCCGTCCTCCAGCTGGCTGATGCCGGGGCAAAACATGTCGTGATGGGTGTTGGTGACCGTGCGGTCGGAGATCTCGCCGGTGGCGAAGTTGTAGTCGCCGTACTGCGTCTTGCCAGATGCGCCGCCAAAAGCGTCCTTGCCCCACGAAGAGAAGAACAGCAGCCTGCTCGGCTCGGGGTACGACGGGACGATGTAGGCTGCAACGGGGATCACGGGCAGGCGGATGAGGTCCGTCCACCTGCCCTGGGTAGCCGGGTTGTAGCGCTCCGGGACGTGGATGGTCGAGAACTGCTTGTTCAGGACCCAGAACAGCGACTGCTCGGGCTCGGCCGCCTTGATGTGGCAGACGTTGTTGAGGTGGTCCATGACGGCCTTCTGGCATCCTTTGGTGTTGGAGCAGAGCTCCGCGCAGGCCTGGATCGTTGTGACGTCCTTGACCATGTTGGCGCTGGCGCCGGTGTAGTCGGTGTTGAGGCAGACGCGGTAGTCGGCGTTGGTTTTGGGTACGCGGTAGGCGGCCTCGTCGAAGGGGCAGGTGGCGAGGAAAGTGCCCTCGGCGAAGTCGTTTGTCATGCGGATGGCATCGAAACGGTCATCGGCAGCCCAGGTCATCTCGTTCTTGCCGTTCTTGACATGGCACAGCTTGTCCTGCTTGTCGTAGACGGCTCTGGTGCAGCGAGAATCCGTATCGCAGATCTGGACGCACTCGACGGTGGCGTTGACGTTCCTGACGACCTGCAGACTGCCGCCGCCGAGTTGGTAGTCTGAATCGGGGCAGACGGTGTATTTGACGCCGATGGGCGTCACCCACACGGTTTCATCGTTTTGGCAGGCCGTGATGGCTGCGGAGGAGAGTTGGGAAAAGAGAGAGGTGGCCGCGATGGCCTTGTATACGGCTGAACGAACCATTTTGATGTGAATGTAATATGTATGGAGCCGAGTTGCTCGTGTAATAACGAATGTGTTGCCCAGTGAGAGCGAGTGAAAGTGAGCGTGATACCAGATACGTGGGGGAAAAAACGAGGGACGTGTATCTGCAATTAGAAATAACACATTGGAAGAATGAATAAGGAAAAGAACGAGAGGTTGCTCTTAGAGGCGACCGTGAGAGCGACACTGAGGAGAGAGTGTCAAGAGGAGACGAACAAAGGAAGAAACTCGACGGTATGTATACACAAGTTCCTACCAAGCCTGCCGCCGTACGTCGATACACCTCCTCCACTGCGGTACTTTCTTAAGGCTAGAAGGCTCCAATAGACAGATGCCCATCTTCAATGTGGCAACCCTTGATCCATGGGTAGGCTGCGCTATCCCGCAGGCACGGTGGTGGCCCGATTAAGTCTGCTGGGGTCTGAATGCATCGTCGACGCCGAGTCGGCATCAACGAATAGCAACCCCTGGAGTTATGCGGTCTCCATTTGACACAGGATAAGGTGGGCACAACGCCCAGTTGCTAACACTATGTGTTGGTTCGTCTTGGGGCGGGTGGATCTCAAAGCAGAAGGCAGTCCGTGATGTGGGAAGACCAAGAACATAAGAATTAAAGAGTCCATAGACTGTGGAGGCCACCACGACGCCTTTCACGGTCCCATGACCGAAGAAGACGCTGACGGTCGGGCACTGCGGTCAACCTGAACCCCTCGAGCCTCCCCCTTGATCTCCCCTGGCAGGGGCCCGCAGAGAGCCCCATTGCTCCGGCTGCTGGGATCCCCCTCGGACTCCTGCCGCCGGCCGCATGAGGGATCGTCGACACAGCCATCGACCATCGAGAAGGTTCGGGGCCAAAAATGTAAATAAAAATTTTCGTCTGAACATTATGCTTTCAAGCTTTGCGTGCCCGAAGAAGGTCGTCAAATAAGCTTAGCCGTCGTCTGATGTTGTGGGAAACAGGTTGATGTACGTACACTGGACAACTATGAAGTCTATCAGCATCATCCTGTCAACATCGCTCGTGTCAACGCTCGCTAGCCCTGCTATGACCCCTTGTGACCCTTGCAAGCGAAAGAGGGTTTCCTCCACGACCAAGGCCAAAGTCGGACGGGGAACGCCGAGCATTTCACCGACAACAGTTACTGGGCATCATCGCGTTGACTGCCTTCCAGTGCGTGCTCCTAACACAACCGGCAGCCATGTTCATTGGCGATCGAAGGATTCGGGGGGCTGTCATGCTGCGGCTCGTTCGGATCCCGTCATGCGTGTCCAAAGATCGATTTGATAGATGCTCGTGCATTCATGTAAGAATAGCATATCCACGATCAACATAGAATAGATGACGGAAACACTTGACCGTCTTTCTAGATCGCATCTCTAGATCGTCCTCGAGCACGAAGCCCTGGGAAAGGGTTGATGCTAACCGGCACAGCCCTATGGAATCTTGCAGCCGGTAATCTGCGGCGAGACATGGTTGAACGCTGCCCTATCTCTGGCCCTGGGTTCCAAAGCTAACAAAAATAGAAGCCGTGCGAGAGGCAGGGAAGGGGAAAATCTGCCCATGGGCGTAAACTCAATTTCTCGAGGACAAAAACACTTGACCAAGAACGACGGGACGTTGGAGCAAGAAGAAAGGTCCCCCCATTGACCGGATTCTGAAACGAGGAATACATTGTGTCGATCACTCCCAACTTGGCATGTCCACATTTGCCTTTTTTGGACGTATCTAAGCTAGATTAGGTTGCCTGCCAAGAGATCGTGGAGACCCCTGGCTCCCCTTTTTCCCAAGAGCAATGTCTTTTTGATTGTTATCACAGCCTTGATGACTCGTATTCAGCACGAGTCCACAGATGCTGAATCGCTCCGGCGATGTGCATCTTTCTTTCTCCAGTGCTCACCATTATGCAAACAAACCGACGCTCCTTGAGTACATGACCAGCGTGTCCACTGGGGACTCCTTGCGCCAACTTCACATGCACAATGCATTGTACGCAACTTTGACGTCACGTCGTCGATGGGGGGGACTAAGTCGGGTCGGAACTGACAAGAGTCGGCACCGTCCCGGCCGCTGCGAAAACTAGAGGCTCTGCTGTGCTTCCCCCGTTCAAATTCAACCCCCGTCGTTCGGGTCTTTGCGAGTCCATCGGATAATGACCTGGGCTTTGTTTACCACTGGACTATTTGATTGGTTCCCTGCCGAAGAGGATTCGCTCACCGGACACAGGGCTTCGGCCGGCAACGTTACTATCGCAGACATCCCCCCTTGTGCATAGCTGCAGGAGCACGCCGTGCCATGACTTAATAACCAAGAGTTGCCCGTTAACACGAGGCAGGAAAGCTCCAGAGAGCTATCCGTACGTCCTCACAATAAAGGTCCCGCTCCTGTAGCCGCCCATCTTGCAGCGGCTAGGACTCAAGCGGCACCACCCGGCTTTTTTGCCAACGCCCGAGATGGCTTGATCTGGCGGTTTTGCTCGACCGCTATTTCTTATTGTTTTTGTTTTTCGTCATAGGCTCCGCCCGGACACCTCCTCCCGTAGCATCCGATGATTTATCGAGGGAGAGGGGCAACAGCCAAGCACAGGCCAGCAGCATTAGTGTAGATGTTCTCAATCCTGGCTGCCGTCAGTTCATCGAGGTCATGACTTGGCAGGGTTAGAGGAGCTCAGGCCCATCGCTTTACACATGTCATAGTATACTAGTTGTGCCCCTGCGACAGACGCTGTGGCGATGGCATCGGGCACATCTATTCATAACTATTACAGCCCCCCCATCTCCCGAGGAGAGACCGCGTAAGTGGTAACCTTGATTAAAATGACTTTGATCCTCCGTTCCGGCCCGTTCTAGCCTTTGCGGTTCAATCTCTCTGTATACCCATGGCCACTCTGCTCAAAACCGGCGCCAAGCCGTGAGCCTCAGCTGTTTTCGCGCCCGTCTGGCTTCCGGGCGCCGTCTCATCTCTCGTCGGGCTACTTCCGACTTACATCAACTATGCGAGGAAGAAACGTGGACTGGTGTCGGGCTCCCTGCCAACGCTACCGTGTACCCCAAGCACTGTATTGTACCATCTCTCGATGATTCCTGTGGCCGTGATGCAGCCTCTAGAGAATCAAACGGGTCGATATCGCTGCCCCCTTGACTCTGTGCGATACGCATGAGCTCTTGGTATAGTGGCTCGAGGCGTTGGGCGTCTTCCTTCTCCGTCTTTCCGGGGATTTATACCGCCGGAACACGCCCGAAGAAGGGGAGAGCGGACCCGAGAACCATGTTCTGAAGCACTTTGCAACGGTGGTGTGCGTCGTTGGGATGGCCAGTGACTGGGGCATGAGGGCATGGTGTGAATAAAAGTGAATATAGTAGGTAAATGTCTCGAGGTGATTCTGTAACCTTGCGGCAGGATCCAATCAATTCATGGAGAGCCACTTACCAGCTTCACTAAGGACATTGGCTGTTGCCTTGACCAATCGCCGAACTTAAAATTGACCTCCAAAGTATAAGGAGTCGTCACTATGGCGCAAGTATAACTAACGTAGACATCAGAGCCATTCATTCAACATTCAATGCCTGCGGGTACGCAGCCATGCTCTCCGATATATGTAGGGGTTCATGTTCTATAGCCATATCGAACCCCCCGCGGAACTCCTTTGACACAGTTTACACACGTGCGCAGCGTTTCTCTTTGTTAAATATAAGTGTCATGATTGTAGTGTATAATATCATACATCCCGATACATAAATTCAAGCCTCGCAACATGCCACGCTTGCGCCCGATACGATACGACCCTTCAGATGGCGCACGTGTGAAATTCCCCAACCCTCGACAAAGCCTCTTACAGCTTGGAGGACTTGGGCGCCTTGGGTCTCTGCGTCGGCGTCGCCAGCGGGTCGTACACGGCCGAGGCGAGGTTGTCCGACGGCGTGGACCCGTGGTTGAACAGACCACGGGTGTCGACCAGGGAAGAGTTGAGCTGGTCGACGCGCGTGCAGCCGATGAGGCGCATGTTCATCTCCATCTCGTCGCGGAGCAGCTGCATCGCGCGGTCGACGCCGTCGAACCCGTATCCGGCCATGGCGTACAGGAAGGGCCGGCCGATACCGACGCCCTTGGCGCCGAGGCACAGCGCCTTGATGATGTCGGTGGCGCGGCGCACGCCTCCGTCAATGTAGATCTCAATTGCATTCTCCAGACCCATGCGGCGCAGCACCGGCATCGTCTCGGCCAGCACCTCGATGCCGGACCGCGCGAAGTCGAGCTGGCGACCGCCGTGGTTGGAGAGCACGACACCCTGCACGCCAGCCTCGATGGCCTTGAGGACGTCCTCGACACGCTGGACGCCCTTCAGGATGATGGGCATGTTGGTAATCGACTTGAACCAGGGGATGTCCTTCCACGACAGGGCGGGGTCGATGAAGGACGAGATGGCGCGGGCGGCGCCCTGGCTCTGGTCCGTCGCCTGGCCCGACTGCACGTTGGCGCCGGGGTCGGTGAACTTGGAGCGCATGTCCTTCTCGCGGCGGCCGAGCTGCGGCGCGTCGACGGTGATGAACAGGCCCTTGCAGCCGCGCTTCTCGGCGTGCTGCACAATGCGCTTGGTGATTTCGCGGTCCTTGTTGACGTACAGCTGGAACCACTGCACCTGGTCGCCCTCGGCGGCGTCCATGAGCTCGTCAAAGGAGCACGACGCCAGCGTCGGGATCATCTGAATGACGTTGTGCTTGCGGGAGGCCCGCGTGAGCAGGACCTCGCCCTCCGGGTGGCCCAGCTTGCCGAGCGCCGTGGCGGAGACGTAGAAGGGCATGTCGACCTTTGTGCCGAGCATGGTGGTGGTGAAGTCGACGTTCTCGACGTCAACGAGGATCTGCGGCCGGAACCAGATTCTGTGGAAGGCGCTGTGGTTTTCTCGCAATGTCTATGGGAGAGGAAATTCGCATCAGCAATCGTTCTCAGTAACCGGATATATGGTTCGGCGAGCGAGGGGGCGGGGGGCTAACTCACGATTTCGTCGTCGGCCGCACTTGAGTAGTAGCCCCACGCCGTCTTCTTCATGACCCTGCGCGCAACGGCCTCGAAGTCCATCATGTTGTAACATTGGGACAGAAGCGGCTTCTGCTCGACTCTTTCTAACCGCTCTACTTCATCGGGGTCCTCATCCTTTGCCTCTACCGCCACGGAGCCCATGTCGACGGGGCCCATGTGCTTGGACTGGTCGAGGTACTTGTCCAGCGTGTCTGGTGGGTGGATGGGGTCGAACTCTTCCGTCGCATCTTTGCCAGCGTATTTGAGAATGATTTTCGAGCCACCGGGGTGCTCTGAGAAACCTGACGTTAATGGAAGTCCAATCGATAACTGCTCTTCGAGGGGAACTCACCCGGCAGAAACTCCGTCACATCGTAGGCTTTGCCCTGTCCGCTAGAGTCAACACAATGCCCGCCCACGGCCGAGTCGCGGACCCCCATTCGTAACTTACGTGGACAATGACCCAGCACGAGTCGGCATTGTTGTGCTTCGCGATGTCGTCGCCCTTCAGCCCCATCTTGTTTGCTGGGAGTTGGATATTTGCTGTTTCGGACGAAAGGATGGAAATCTGAGGGTGAAGGTGCTGAGAACTGGCAAAATCCGGGGTAACCGTTCACAATTGGTAGATCTTTCTCCACGGGGTAGCGTAGATTTATGGGCGGGCGGCTTGTCCTTCGCTCAAATTCAAGGAATTTCAAATCAACTGGTCCGGGAATAAGTTCTCCGCAACACCGATGACGGCCAGAAGAATCGACAATGAGCCCACACAAACAAGAGGACACACAAGCGCTTTGAAGTAGGTGCTGCCCGGCTGGTTAGTCCGAGGATCGGTCTCCAAAAAAAAAGTTCGGCGCGTGTTGAGCAGAGGCGTTGGGGGAGGTCTCGTCTCGAGGGGCGCTTGGAGAAGGGTTGCCGGGGGCGAAACCCATTAAAGGTCATCAGCTCGCTGTTCATTGTACCGCTGGACACTGCCGCGCCCCACAGTGGCTCCCGCGCTGCGCTAGTGTACCACCTCGGGTCAATGGGGTGCGGGGTAACTGTCGGTGACGTTCTCCATGAATTGTTGTTCGTCGGTGTAAAGGCACCGGCCGCAACCCGGGCTATCCCCGATAGGCAATCCGAACCCACCCACGCGTTCGTGCAGCAACCACGACCCGTCACTGCTGTGAGACCTTCTCCGTCCTTCGGCTTCTATGCCGTCCACCGCCACGGGAACTAACGGCTACGCTCCCGAGAAAAATAGATACGGGCAGGGTGCCTTTTTATCAGAATCATAGTTTCTGCCACGCGGGATCCAGTCCCTTTTGTAGGATCAAACTCCAATTAGGGCTTCGTTTGGATCGGGTGATTAATACAACGATGCTTCTGGCTCGGGATTCGCCTCCCCTGTCGCTTTATAGTCTCCGCAAAGGGTCTCGGCCATCCTCTCTCCACATGGTACTCAGAGGACACTTCAAATTTGACTTGAACCCCTGCCACCCCAATAAGCCTTCAGGGTATGCGCTTCCGCAAGTCTCGGAGGCATTTATTGGGTCCCAAATCGTGCTTGGAGGCGTCGCTTGAACACGGGAGATTAGATAAGATCTATCAACTCTGAAAGACTATGTAACTCAAGCCGTAAACTTCCATCTTGACTACTTCCCGTTATCTCTGAACCTCTTACACACCCGGCTGTCACCACAATGCAAGAATCTCCATATTGCCATCTACAAGAACGTAGATGCAATAGCGTACGTAAATTAAACGTTGAATTCGCAAGACAGGCTTCCGAGGTTTAGTTTCTTTAATAGTGACTGGCTTTGTCTCTCAATTGGTCTCTGACTTGATAATTGCAACACTGCATACACATGCGACTTCTCGCATTCATCCTCGAAAAAAGGTTGGTAACATATATGTCTCTCCTTAAGTATCGCATTACGCATTCGTACTCAAGAAACAAATATACGCGTAGAACATGACCACAAGAGCAAACCCCCTCAGGACAAACTTGACAAAACATAGGGACAATGTCTACATCTGTTAAAGAGGCTTCGGAGGGGAGGTCGCCATAATAAAAAGTTGAAAATTATTACCCAATTTCCCAAAAGTTTTACCAACTCACTCTTGGTCCTCTTTGACAAAACATTGATCCACGTAGCTGTCTTTGGAAGGAGACGCCAAAAGTTGTTCGCGAGGGCCTACATAACAGAAAACCTCTCCTCAACGAGCACAACCAAAAAAGAAACACTCAAAACAGACATTCAATCAATACTAATTCTGAATGTGTACCCTTCTATCAGTAGGCCGCGACATACGATCGTCATTTAAGTTTACTGGCATTCATCTAGGTATCCACTGGTTAACGCTGGGTATAAAGACTATATGAAAAATCACCGTGGTAATCCATGAAAAACGCCGTTCCAGCCCAGCCGCCAGCCTACTACTTATACAATCTAAAACACCGACTGACGTGGCCCCGACGCGACCATCACCTCGGCGACGCTCGACTGCCTCTGCGACCCCTTGCGGCTCGCGAACCGCCCAAAAAGTCTATCGGATTTCCTTCGCTCGCTGCTCGAGATGCTCGACCCGTCCGTCGTTTCCCGTATTGTGTTGCTATCGATGTGCGTCTGCGGAAATATGCCCCAAGCCCCCTTCGAGTTGGTGCCCGACCAGCACCAGTGGTCCTGCCATGCCCCTATTGCCCTCGTTAGCATGCCCTCGCCTCACCCTTTGGGGACGTGAATGGAAAAATAAAGCGGTGGGGGTGACCTACAGCCGATGTTGGTTATCCGCTCTCCTTGGTCAAACTTCAGCCAGTCGCCGCCATCCTTCGATTTGGGCGCAAACTTCCACTTCGCCACGGCCGAGATATTACTCGTTGTACCCATGCGGATTTCCGACTTGGGCGGTGGCTCGAGCTTCAAAACGTCCAACGGCGCCGAGCCGTAATTGCCCTCATGCCATCCCATGATCCACTCTCCGCCGTACTTGGCAGGGAACTCGACCCCGCTAATCCTCGCGCCGTTGGCCAGCTCAAAGGCCGCCGTGTTGTCAGATAGAAGTCGCATGCCGTACATCCTCTTAACCGTCTGAGTTGCCATTGCGGTGGGGAGTTGCGCCAGCTCCAGTGACTTGCCAGCCAGAGGGGATGGCGCCGGCGACGATCTGAAGTGCAGGTCAAAGTTGTTCCTGAAGTGGAGAGGCATCTGGATCTCCTCCACGACGGTGATGCCGGGGACCGCGGGGAGAGGGCGGGGGTGGCGGGCGAGGTGTTCGAAGAGTTTTTTCTGGCTGAAGAAGACGGTTGCGTCGCATTCCTCAAGCGTTCGTTGGGAGTGGACGCAGAAGACGCAGCCGAACAAGGTCTCGTCGGAGCGTTTCGTGGCGACGTGGCTCTTTTGCAAGAAGCGCAGGCGGAAGGCTATCTTGTGTGAGAGGTAGTTTACTTCTTCTATTGGGTATGTTAGCAAAGAAAAGCCCCGAATCTTGACCACGCGGGTTACGTGCCGGATCCGTTTATATCCTGCTCGACCTGGTTCATGTCAAGCTCGTAATAGCAGCTAGAACACTTGGCGAACACTTGAGCGCCAGAAAATCCCTTGACGGCGAAGTTAGTCAGACAAGTTGGGTTGAGGGTCAGAAATCGACGAGGTATAAAACTCACGGGCTTCTTGATTTTTTTGATTCCTAATCCTCCCCGCGTCACTTCCTTCGCGCCGTCACAGAATCCCTTGTACAGGTAAAACGAGCTGTTCAAGCCGATACTGCAGTCCTTTGACCGTGTCGACACTATGGGAGGGGGTATTATGCTCCGAGACGACTCTGATTCGACTGGTATAAGTCCTTCGCAGTCATTCACAACCAACGGCACCCTCTCAATGCCGTCATGAACGCCTTGTGGAAAGTTTGCCGGTATCACCGGTCCTCGAGACGTTGGACTCAGTTGTGAATCGTAACCGGAAGCTGTCGAGGCGCGGTGCTCGGTCATGGAAGGACTGATGGCGCCATCGTTCCTCCGGCCATCGAAGACGGAACTTTGGACCGACTCCTGAGAGCGTTGCCTCGACGGATGAGAGTAAATCGAGCTAGCTTGTGAATAGCGATGTGGCAACGGAGCATGGCTAGGTTGTATCGCCACATCTTCGGAGACAACACCCAAAGTCGCCGACGGCTTTCGCCCTCGCGCGCTAATGGAGCTCCTGTCAGTCGGCGAGACTGGGGATAGAGACATATCCTGCGGGCTAATCTGCTGGTATCGCTCCTCTTCCGAGAGTACCCGTTCGGCAGGAATGTCGAGACGATGATTCGAGCCCTGCGATGGTCTTCTCTCATGCTCTGGGCTGGCAGGTTCTGAAACTGGAGAGCTCATTGTAGAAACAGGCGGTCTGCGCTCGATGTTTTCGCCCAAAGTCACCTCTAACCCAGGATCGATGATCGGGCTTGCTTTAAGGTCCCAGGGGTTGATTGGCGGCGGGGGCGGGGGTGGCTCGAGGATCTCCTCATCCTTAGGCTCTGGCTCGAGCTGCTGCTCTTCCGTAGGTTGCACCTGGACAACTTGTACGTCCTTGGATGTTCCATTTCTTGTTCGTGGTTGCATCTGCAGGTCTACCGAGAAGAATGGTGGTCAGCGCGTGCACCGACTCTGTGGAGGTGTTGATTCCCTACCAGTTGCGGCCGGTGGCGAGGTCGCGATGGTCGGAATGGGAGGCTGCTCCCGCGGCGTTGGTTCAAGCTTCATTCTCTTCAATATTTCTCCGATCCTGAGCCCAGCCTTCTTACATAGCTCCCGCAGCTCGGCATACTTATCCTTCTCAAATGTATCGGCCTCGACGAAGTCATCAAAGTCCCATAGCACGTCGGTCAACTGCGCCCTGTATTCGGCTATTTCGTCTATACAGCAGTCAGTTGGCTGGCCAGCAACAATGGCAGTACATATCTATACTGTTGTCTTTGAGTGCATTTGTAAAGTTTGCGCCGCACTCTTCTAGATGCCGGGAGCACAGCGGCTCAATGGTCTTGAGAATGCGCTCGGCGCCCTTGACAAGTTTTTGGCTCTCGGAGAGCATGTCCTGATTGTCGCCTCCATTCTCGATTGCGATTTTCCCCTTCTCTATGATCTCCTTGAAGGACCCAGTCACCAGGTCGACCACAACGTCCATGGCTGCAGCTCAGCGACACTCGTCTCGTTTTTGGTGGGGTAAAGCGGTGGTTGCACGATGAGCTATACCAGCACGACAGGCTGGAAGAGGACCATTCGAATGCAAGTACGGTTTATAGCAATAATGGCCGGTGTCTCGATGGGACGTGATTGTGGATATGACTCCGAGTCGACAGCAGGAGGAGGAGAGAACAGGAAGCAGAGGAGATCTCGAGTAGGACGAGGCTGTAGAAGCTGCTGAGCTGAGCGGCTAGCTCAGAGTCACGACCAAGGACAGCTCCCGGCCGCAGGATTGGCATAGCATGGGCAGACATGGTAGGTGTATGCAGGGCGCGCACTGCATGTCAGACGGCTCCCGAGACACTCCCACTTGAGAGGCAGCGGGCAGAGCCATGGCTTCAGAAGCCCGCCAAACACTGGCAGGACTGGGCAAGGCGGTGCCCAGTTTGCTAGCGATCGCGGATGAATAGCGTCCGGGTTGAGGCTAGTCTCTGTACGAACTCGGTATGGCGGATGATAAACAAGGACAAACTGACCTGCCCCAACAGGCGGTGCATGGGAGAGGGAGGCCTAAATCCGAGGTAGGGCTGTCCAGTGATCATAGTTGGCCTTTGAGACCTGTATGCAGACCCGTTTGAATCCATCGGCGTGGCACATTCTTGAACAGGGTCCCGCGATTGGTGCTCTCAAGCGGCGGGAATGTCATGGACACGGTCGTCGTTGAGACTTCCAGGAGCTGTTGGAAAGGGAACCCGAAGCTGCCAGTGTTGGGTACGTACCTTTGTCCCGGTTAGGCGTATCAGATGAATGCTGCACTTGTGCAGTGACAGGCAGCTAGCGCAGAGGCGCAGCCCAATATTGAGCCCATTTCAGTAGACGAGTCCACCATATGCCTCGGCGTGTACATGTCTTCTTTGAGCCCCTCGGTCTGCCTCGTTGATGTGTAATTGATAAGTGGTCATCTGCCAACTGTAGATCCAATTCTGGGCTTGCATTTCGGTCAACCTTTACAGTCACCGACCGACCTAGGGACCCTTTTGCCTGACCCGCCCATCTGCGCCCGAGCCTTCTTCACCTGCATCGCCTACATAGATCCATTTTCTTAAGAGACAGCTCGAGGTTTGCCTAACACATACTCCAGCCGAAACAACGGCGCTTTTGGTCACAAATTGTCGTAACTTTCACATGGTTTCCAAGAAGTATTTTCGCTACCAATACACACACCTAAGCAAGAGTAACCCGTATTATCATGACTGTTGGATCAACGCATCCTCAATATCCTTCAATCACTTTATATCCTATGACCGCTGCCGTCGCAGGTTCACGCCTTGGTCTTGTTTCCAGAAACGCTCTACAAGGCTGTACGTTAACAACCGACTACCGGCATGCCAGAGCGGGAACTTACCTGAGAAATCAAGTTGCGACCAATCTGGATGGTTTCGCCCATGCCGCGCTGCCGCAGCCAGAATCTGTCAAATCGTTAGCTTTTGGGTGCAAGTCGTGTATAATTGGAAGAGGCTTACGCGTCCTCAGGGCCTCCTTGGCCCTGCGTTGAAATTCTTCGTGCTTCGTCCTCCAAAGATTGCAGAGTGATTGCCTCGGTCTTCTCAATGCCAGGGGTGGCGGCCTGGTCCGACACGCCTTGGCCCAGGTTCTCCTCGAGAAGTCTCTTCTTCATCATGAACCGCTCCTTCTTTTCCCTCTGCAGACCAGGGCTGTCCAACTTCTTCAAGACCAGACGGACGCCGAACTGCACAGCAAAATAGAAGTGCTCGGCAAGCAGAATGCTGAGGAGCAAGCCCCATGCCTCGATACCTGAAGGGGTCCCACTTGTTCCGGTGCCCGCTGAGCTGCAAAGAAAGACAACGGAAGCACTGGTGATGCTTCCCAGCCACGACAAAAACCCAAGGGCGTTAAGCCAGGGGCCAATTGAGTCGGCACGCCACGGGATGGGCCTCCTGCTGCTGATGGCAATCTTGACAGCATCCGATCTCATCTCGACCCAGTTGTTGATAAGGAAGAAGCAAGCCGTCAGGGGCCAGGCCACAGAAAACAGCGAAAGGTAACCGAACTGGATGACCATCTCTCGGTAGTCGCCAGTGACATCGTACGTCTCGAGCTCAGCTTCATTCCTCACCCGCTCCAAGAAAGCGGCCTCTTCGACATCGTCTTTGATCTTGCCAGCATCACCGTCGTTGGATATTTTGGACTGCACCTCTCTAACCTCCTGGAACACCTGACGCTTGACGTAAGGTACGATGACTTCGGTAGCGAAGTTGACGACCTGGGCAGTTACGGTGAAGTAGAACATCTGCTTGCTGATTCGTTCAGGGTTGACGACAAACTCCTGAGTCTGGAAGTTGGTGTCCTTGGGGGTAATCTTCTGCGCAGTGGCTCGCCAGATGTCAAGATAGGGGGTGAGGCGGTCGCCAAAGGGCAAGTAGACGAATGCGGTAAAGAAGAGAGCCATGTAGGAGGTGAGGAAATTCAAAACGAACTCCTTCTGGACCAAGGCCGCGTGGTGCGCTGGAAAACTGTCAGCAGGAATTCCCCGTGTGCTTCAACAAAGAAAACCCACTGTCGATCGTCTCATAGTTCTCCATCTCCGTGAGCCTCGTTGCGAATTTGGTAAGCACGGTAGAGAAGGTCGGCGTCAAAACAACCAAAATGATAGTTGGAAGGAATGCCTGGATATAATAAGCATAAATAGTCACAAGGGGTCGAATTACTAACCAGATACGACTGGAAAGGCCCGTTGTAAACCTCATTGATGAAGATTTCCAATGAGTTGCACGTCACGATGAGAGTTCCAAGCACTGCTATGCAAGCTGCCGCGAAAGGAATCTGCAAGAGCTGCGTCTGTAGTCGCTTAATGGGTGAATAGATCTTGACAGGCTCTCCAGTGATGGGGTCCTCGGCCTGGCGCTCGAATTCGAACTGCGGCCGGGGGTGCTGGATGTTGGATACGCCACGGACGCCCCACTGCACTGCAAGATCGACCTCCTTCTTCTTCCAGTATTCGAAGAAAACAACAGACCACAGACAGCTGGCCAAAGCGTAGAGCCAGGAGAACTGGCCGAGGAACATCCAGGCCGCAAAGCCGGCGGCGGCGGGGAACACGAGAAATTTGAAGTATGTTTGCATAAAGGCAAAGTAGAAGGCTACGTTTTCGCCGAAGTTGTCGCGGATCTCGTCCAGATCAGCTTCGTCAGTTTGACCCTTGGTACTCATCCTCTTGATCCATTGCTTGTTGAATACGTGGTTGTGGAGAGGAAAGATGCTGTCGACATGCTTCCAACGACCCGACTGAGGTGTGATGCCGGCGCCGCCTTCGTTCTTGGGCTTCACCATGAGCAGGTATACCAAGCGCAGGCGCTCGGCATCGCAGACAGGCTCATCGTGGAAGGCCTGGGAGAGGTCCTTTTCCGGGCCGGCAGTTCGGGCGCCTTGTAGCCAGTCCTGCAGCCTGGATCGGTAGACTTGGTCGGCAAGGAACTTTTCGGCGATCTTGACAAAGACAAGGACGGATTGTTTGCCGCCCCTTCGGACCTCGGTGATCAGACCGACATGGGTCAGGGCCTCGATGAGCTGCACGAAAGCTGCTTCGGCATCGGTCCGATCTGTACAACACTCGCATTAGTCCCTTGATGAGCGGGGACAGAAGGAAATAGGGGGATGGGAGCTTTCGCGAGTTACCTTCTTGCGGGATCTTGTAGTTGATCACGTAGTCGACGCCAAAGTTCGAGTCCAACCCTTTGGTCTTTTCGTTGCTGTAGAGGTCTTTGAAGCTCGCCATGGCTGTGTGCCGGTGAATCGTCCCGAAGCTCTGTCGCCGAGAGCTTGGGCACGGATGCTGTGTAGGTTCCCTGGTGGTCGGTTTGCGAAGATGGGATGCAATCCCTAGACGAGCTATGCAAGATTTCCTAAAACTCCCGAAGACGAAGTATCGTGAGGAAGGCTGGAGGTGTTTTAAAGACAAGTTTGCAGAATGCAGACAGCCCAGTGGCTGAAGTAATGACGGCGATGTCTCGCTTGGCAGGTTTTTTTGGAGGAGGACAGAGAAGCTTGGGCGCGGGAGGGCTGAGGGAACCGTCACGTCACCGCGCAGGGCCCGACTTGGGCGGGAGTCTTTTCCAGGGAACAAGCTCCTGCCCCCCAGCGCCTCCGGGCCATTCATTACCAGTGACACGGCAGCGCCATTTCCTGGTTTGGAGTAGATGGTGTGTGGCTCGTGCTGCCCCGGCCACCCCCAGCCTGGACAGCTAGCCTCTGGGCCTAGCTAGGCCAGTGCCAGCTGCCGGCCGGTCTTGCCCCCGCCTGCCCTGTGCGACGGGAAGCACTCGCACATCCACATACCCAATTGCAATTGCGCTAGAGGTGGTGGGGTGATGGTGCTGGTGCTGTCACCAGTGGGGTTTCAGCTCGGATGATAGCTGCTGGGAGCTCCCTCAATTCCATGTGAAGATCCGTCTTGACCTCCAACCAACTCAACAATACCTCACCGCATCTCATCTCACCTCAATTCGGCTCACTCACCTCCCTCTCCATAGCAGACGGTCACATGGACCTCATATAACCCCAATCCCTCTCCCTGTCCGAAAACCAGGCAAGGCGTATGCGGAAAGCGACCGCCTCTCGCCTGCAATGACTCTCCTCACAGCTCTCGGCCTACGCCGCAAGAACAATTGGGAGCCCCTAACGCTGCTCGACTCCCTCCTCATTTCGCCCCTCTACTTCGTCGTCACGATAATCTACAGCATCCTCCTCGCCCTTCGCGGCCGCCCCTTCACACCGCCCCGCGACAAGCCCGCCATCCGCATCGTGTGCCTCTCCGACACCCACGACCGCACCGACGTCACCATCCCGCCCGGTGACCTCCTCATCCACGCAGGGGACCTCACCAACGCCGGCACCGCCGCCGACATCCAAGCCCAGCTCGACTGGCTCGCCGCCCAGCCCCACCAGCACAAGATCCTCGTCTGCGGGAACCACGACAGCTACTTCGACCCCAGCGCCCGCCTCCCCGAGGACCGCGGCAAGACCCTCGACTTCAAGGGCATCCGCTACCTGGTCCGTGATGCTGTGACGTTGGAGTTTAAGGGAGGCCGCCATCTCAAGATCTACGGCGCTCCCGACATCCCGGCGTGCGGTGGCTCGGAGATGGCATTTCAGTATGACCGCGCATCGCCGCCTTGGACAAACACGGTGCCAATCGACACAGACATATTGGTCACTCACACCCCGCCCGTCAGTCGCTCCCCTCCTCTCACCCACACCCGAGACCTCTGTCTAACGCGTCGCAGAAAAACCACTTAGATCTAGGCCTAGGATGTCCCGGTCTCCTTCGAGAAGTCTGGCGGGTGCGGCCGAAGCTTCACGTCTTCGGCCATGTGCACTGGGGTCACGGCCGCCAGGCCATCCACTTTGACGAGTGCCAGCGCGCCTACGAAAACCTCATGGCCAAGCCGCCGCGCGGCCTCATCCGCGACCTCTTCCCGCACTCCGGATGGATGGACGCGCTCCGGGTGCTGGGCTATGGCGTGCACGGCGTCGTGTGGAAGTTGCTGATGGTCGGGCCCGGCGGCAACACCAGCAGTCTCATGGTGAACGCCGCCCAGATGTACGGTAACACGGGGCGACTCGGTAACAGAGTGGAAGTAGTAGATTTGTGACAAGTAATATTTTCTTTGCCACCTGTAGACTAGTAGTACGTTCGCGCCCGTTGCGCCGGTGTGGTATCATGGTGATGTCTATGCTAATGAACGTGTAGTAAAACACCGAAGAAGAAAAAAAGAAGGGGGGAGGGAAAAGAGAGAAGGGAAAGGAAGAAAAAATATGACCCAAAAGCTCCGCCGAATGCTTCGAGAACCAGTCCACCAATCCGCAGTTTTTTAAAATGTAACCCACACCTAGATGAACATCATCGCGAACCGCACCAACGCGATGGCGACCCCCAAACACACGGCCCAGCCTAAATTCACCTCCGCCGCCGAGCTGACCGAAACCATGGGCTGAGTGGGCTGATCTGGGGGCGGGCCCGCGGGAGGGGCCGGACTTGGCGGCGCCGTCGCCGTCGTAGGCGGCCCAGCAATGCCCAGCGGCACCGTGAGCGTAACCTCGTCCGCGCCGTCGACGCCGCACCCATGGCACGGGACCACCGTCGTGACCATCGGCACACTCACCGCCGGCGGCTGCCCCGCGCCGCAGTATCTGTTGCACCCGGGCACCAGGATCGTCGTGTAGTGCTCCGTGACGACCAGGGACGCACCGTCGGTCGCGTAGACAGTCGTGTACGACACGGTCGTCACCAGCGTCAAGGTCGAGACCGGGCGCGGCTCCGGGTCGCCGAGGGGGGGCGCCGGCAGCGGAACATCGTCGGTGACCCGGCCGTAGATCGTGAGGAGGTAGCTTGCTGGTGCGGCGCGGCGGTGGAGCAGCATCAAGCGCGTCGGGGCCGGGGTGACGTTCGCGGTGCCTCCGCAGAACTGGGTGCTGTTGCCCGGGCAGGGTAAGTTGCAGCTTCCGCGGTCCTTCTCGGCTCTCGTGTCAGGGTCGAGACCGTTTGCGCAGAAGCACTCGCTAGATTCCGGGAGTGAGCGCCTGCAGTCATCGCGTTTGGATCAACCAAGGGGGCGGGAGTGGACGCACCTTCCGCGAACGCCGGCGTATTTCCCCGGCTTGCACAGATCCACACACTTCTCCAACGTCATATCTGCCGCCGAGGTCTTGGGCGCAAATGATTGAAACCCGGTGGCGGACCCGTAGCAGCCGAGGTACGTGTACTCGCCAATGCTCGCCGGCCCGTGGTCGGGGACGAGGGGGTCGGTGGACGGGCTCGGCGGGGCAGTCGAGGACGGGCCGGTGGTGGCAACGGACTGAACGGTGGTTTGGATGACCACGGTGCCGTTATGCATGAAGCTCGACACGATGGTGGCGGGGTTGGGTACCGTTGTGTAGACTGTAGATGTGGTTTCGACCGTTGTCGTCGTGGTCGACTCGGGGCGCGGCGCGGTGTTGTTGAGTCCTCGCTCGTATACGTCGATGTAGTTGACTTCCCAGTACCTTCCCTTCTTGTCAGTGTCTCGCGGGGGTGAGAACAACGGCTGTCGAAGAATGAACACCTACGCGTTCCTGAATGCCCTGGGGTTATTCGCCACGTATTCAACGCATGTAGGCGCCCGCTGGTTGCATGTGTCCCCGTCCTTGCCCCATATGTTGGCCGCGTAGTCACCGCAGAAGTTCTACTCATGGTTTCCCCCAGTCAGCAAGAGAGAAAAATAGAATTGAAGAAGAAGAAAAAGCACATCACTGCCAGAAGCTCAGAGGCAAGGCCGCCTCAGAGCAATGCCACGCAACGTCGCCCCCGATTTTGTGTTCCGCTGACAACCTTACCGTCTGTATCACGATGCTCATGTTCTTGAAATGCTGGTCCACGTTGCACGTCGACGTCCCAAACAGCGCCGACGGCAGCCCCCAGCCAGACGGGTCGGGACGCTTGGCCACAATGTCGGCGGGGATGCGCTGCCGCGGCCAGTGCCAGATGCGGATGGCTTCCGAAGTCCAATCGAGAGCGTAGACACCGCCGCCGACGGCGTTGAATGTATCTCCGTAGGTGTGCGTATGCGAGGCAGGGGGTAGGTAGTTACAGCCGGCGTTGTTGGTTGTCTGTTTGGTAGCAAGGAGGAACATCCTCGTGTCAGCAGGGACGAGCAATCAGGGGCAAGGGGGGGCGTGAGAAGGAGAAATCCGAATAAGCATGAACATACACCGGGGCTTTCACAATCGCGGAGGAGAGGCTGACCAGCGACTTCGGGGGCGTCCGGTAGGCGGCAGCCCTTGGTTCTATTGCCAACATCAGTCTCAATACTCGACGCCTTCGTCAAGGCCGAGGACGAAAAAACCCACGTGTGTCCGGAGATGATATTCCTAGTAACCTGGTTCGCACCCTCGATGATATCGACCTCTCCGCCGGCAGGCCACTCCGGGCCATACATCCAGACTTATCCCTCACAACGTCAGTCATCAAAAAAGAGAAAACCCCCAACACTTTACCCCCCCGGAGCCTTATGTCTCTCTAGCAAGCCCCGCCTGAGGAGATTAGACTTACACGCAGGCCACAGACCGCACACCGAAGGCGGCATATGCGCAAAGTCTCCGATGAACAGGCCATGGTTGTACTGCTTCTTGCTCTCCAACCTTAGACTCAGCCTCCCCTCGCCGAGGCCATAGACGTTTGTGTTGTCCACGCCCAGAGTCACGGCCTGCGTGGCCGGGTTGATCAAGTACATGCCTTTCGCGAGGGCATCTGACTGGTTCTGGTACCTGTTGTCCCCCGAGTTCCAAACGGACGTCAGCTTCCACCCAACTCCCACGCGCGTGTAAGGAACGAAGACGGCGGGAGCGACGCGATCCCGTACAAGCACGTACGCACCTTACGAAGCCATTGGACGGGTCGGCGAAGTTGACGAAGTTGAACCCGGAAATGAGGTTTGCGCCAAAGTATGAATTCGACAGGCTGTAAGCCATATTTCTTTTGTATCCTCCTCTTCTCTACTTTGTATCTGCCTTCTGTTCTTCTGGTCTTCCTCAACGCTCGTAAGAGCCAGGAAGGGAGCGTATAAGTGATCACCAACCACGAATAAGTCAAATGAGAGATGGGGAAAGGGGGGACGGCGATGAGACGATCGATAGTCAACGAAGGATTTGGTGATAACAAGAGAAGAGAAACGCCACTGCGGTTTTCTCATAGACAGTCTTGAGACCTCGTGCTTATAACACCTGCCCTTGTCTTCTCCCTTACACCAACCAAGGCGCCCAGGCACTGCATCACCGCGTAGAAGTAAGAAGGCTCCGACTTTTGGTTACCTCCACACACCACCACCACGCCCCTCACGTTGCAGCGAGGAATGCCACGCCGGCGCCGCGGCCAAAAGAAACCCAGGGCCACGTCCAAGCCGCATCACGATCGAGCCCCATCCAGACAAAGTGACGTCCGTTTCCCCATAAGGACAGGTAGGGTGGGCCGGACGAGACCGCGCAGATCTAGCCGGGGGATAAGGGAATTCAATACCCGTTTATCCAATTCTGACGGGCGAAAAGGGGAACAACCCCACCACCACCAAAACACAAGCGAAGGGGAGGAGGACGGAAGCTGAGGCGGAATAAGGAACGAGGATGGAATGTGCACCGCTAGCCTGGAACAAAGTTGCCTCCTCTCGGATCCCCAAGGCAAAAACACAAACAAAAAAAGCTGATAATCCGCGCGCCCCCAAAGACATTTTGACGGCGTCGTTGGCGCAATGTTTCGAGGCCCAAGACAGGCTGAAGCCCTCGCCCAGCCAAAGGGACTACTCGAGTCCGCGTCAGCCAAAGGAAACGATGCGCGAGGCCAACAGGTGTCCCCCGGGGGGGTTCGCGTCGGATGCCGTAGACCACGCCTAGAAGGCGTGGGAAAAGGATCGATCGGCCTTGGCTCCGAAGTGAGACAACTTAACGCGTGAGAGGGGTGCCGCCTTCATTCCAGACGATGGCGGTGCCCGGATCCGCATTCTTCGTCCCGGCCCTTGCTTCCATGGACCGTCTTCCGACTCCAGAAAAGACGAGACGGGAGAAATATGTCTAGATCAAGGGTGGGTATATTATTCATGTATACGAAAATTCAAGATCGCGACCCAAACGCCCCTGCCTTTTTTTCGGCTTATGCCCGCCGACTCTAGCAGCCCCCCCTTTCATCGATGCTTGCCCAGCTTAGCCTTTAGAAAGTAGAAAAAAAGTCACGTCCGTCCGTCACCGCCGTGCTACTCTTACACCATGATCCTTCTCAGCCCCTCCGTGCCTCCCAGGACGCGCCGGCCGGTGACCGCGCACCGCCCCTGTCCGCTCTCCCACTTGCCCTCCTTGTCCCCCATAAACTCCTCCTGCATGGGATGCACGCCCTCCACCCAGCGGTGGATGCACGAGTAGCAGTATACGAGGCCCGTCTGGCACGCCGTCGGTGTGACGATGGGGTCCTCACAAATAGGGCACAATGCCGAATCCTCGGGCGCGGGGACCGTGTAAATGGGCAGCAGCGAGGGCGTCGCGATGGGCGCCGTCTCTGCAGCTGGGATAGCCGCGTTCGCCACGTCATCATCACCGCCGGCAGCCTTTTCCTTGCCCTTGCCCTTCTCGGCGCCGCTCTTGGCAGCACCAGCTCCTCCCTTGCTGCCCCCCAAGCCCGAGACGACTGGTGGCGGGAGGTCCAGCGTCTCCGTGGCCTTGCGCGAAAGCTGCTTGGCGAAGTCTGAGGCGTGCCACCACTCGAGGAACTTGAGCGCGAAGATGCTCATGGGCAGCAAGACGGATAGGCTAGAAAGCAGGCGCGGGCCCATCTCGCGTGGCGAGAACAGGGAACGCCATCCCGGAGGAGCACCGCCCTTGCTGCCGGCCGGCTTGCCGCTCGTCAGCGCGTCGATGGCCTGATAGTCGGCGCCCGTCATCCGCCGTACGCGGGTGCCGATGAGCCACATGAACGGGTTGTGGTACTTGCTGTTATCGAACAAGTAGGCGAGGTTGAAGGACAGCAGCGCAAAGTAGTACGCCGCATTGACGCTGGGGTAGATGTTGCACAGGAACCAGCGGTAGTAGTGCAGAAACCGCTGCTTCAGCGTCGGGTTCGGCGGCATCTGGGTATACGCGGCGCCGAGGAGGGCGCGCGGTGCGTTCACCTCGTAGCCCTCGTCGAGCTTGCTGCGCAGGTAGGGAATGCCGACCATGACGGCGAGGTTCATCCACACATCCTTCGAGCTGAGCTTCAGCGTATCGCGGACGACCTGGGGCGCCGAGGCGCTGGCTCGCGGGATCTCGGCATGCAGGGCCTTCTCGCGCTTGAGGCCATAAAAGTTTTCGGTGAAGCTGCCGCCGCGGGTCTTGAGGTAGTGGCGCTCGACGAAGAGCATGCAGAGCGCGTAGAGCTCATCGTAGGAGTTTAGGGCGCGCAGGAGGTACCGCGGGTACCGCTGTGTTGCGATGGTAAGGAGGTAGCGGATCGTGGGCGGGAGAAGGGAGTTGAGCTGCTGTTCGGAGAGGAGCTCGAAGAGCGAGGGCTTCTGGTCGTCGAAGGAGCCCCGGAGGGCGGTCATGAACTCCATGGCGGAGGGTCGCGGAGGGTCATCGAGGTAATGTGTCCCCTTTGTGGTTTGGGGGGGATGGAGGCGAAGATGTGGGCTATCTGGGCATGCCGATGGGTTGCGATACGGATTGGCGATAATGCCGTTGTCGGGCTCGGTTTGTCAGAAGTGAGAGGTTGTACGTACCGAAGGGATTTGCCGAGGCACTTCCACTAGTGCGCCGAGATATGTACCAAGAAACCCGGGGAAGGTATCAGTGATTAAATCTGCGGGGCAACCACCTATCCGTTAGGAAGGCACTCCGGGCCCCGACTTTAGCGGTGTTGGAAACAGCAAAGCCACGAGATACTTAACTATTGTTTTCACTGCCAAACAAAAGCCAACTTGATTGAGATGCCCCTCGGACCCATGCATCAAACAGCGTCTTTTACGTGACCTCAGTCTCTCATTTTGTAACCAATTGCAAATCATTCGCATCTCTGGGGGCTGTAAACTAGACAGGGACATCCTTTAGATCCGCGGAATATACATCATTGGAGCGACTCGATTCCACATTCGGCTTTGAGGATTGCGCCTTTCAAACACCAGCTCACCACTCACTGGGTTCCACGGCTCAGACATCGTCTACATCATGACCAAGAACGTCCCAGCTCCGTTGCAGCGCATCCTCAACACCAAGTCCGGTGAGGAACGGATAAAAGCCTGGCTCGCCCTCGACAAGGACGAGGCGGGCCACTTCAAATCTGGCGTAAGTCCCCTCCCCCAAAATCTCATGACGGCCTCCACACTCGGCATCCACTGAACACTAGCCACTTACCGCGTACTCACCCACCATGATGCTAACACGCAAGTCGCCAGAACTGGATGAGCGCCCTGATCCCCTCCATCACCCTCCTCTCAACCACGCTGGACCCCAACCCCGCCGCCACCTTCTCCTTCACGGTCCATCCGGACCACTGCAACCGCGCCGGCAACCTCCACGGCGGCGCCGCGGCAACCCTCTTCGACTCCCTCACCTCCCTTCCGCTGGCCCTCATCAACGACAAGCCCGGCTACTGGCAGTACCTCGGCGTCTCCCGCACCATCAACTGCAGCTATCTCCGCCCGGCCCCCGTGGGCGAGGAGTGCCTCGTCGAGTGCGAGATCATCCAGATCGGCAAGACGCTGTGCCAGATCAGGGGCACCCTGCGGCGGAAGCGCGACGGCCTGGTGCTGGCGACGTGCGAGCATCACAAGTTCAACACCGACCCGCCTGCAAGCAAGTTGTGAAAGCGGTTCAAAGAGGGGGGGTCTATGGGGTGGGTGTATTTCTATCGCCTTGGTACAGAGTGCAGTCGTGCGCAACTAGAATAGTAGAACAATGTGAGATACCTTTTGGATATTGTCAATGCTCGATGATGTGGTGCCCGTTGAGCACCAGGTCAATAACCTCGGCATCCGCCGCCGCCAACAACGCCAAGTCCTGCGCCATGGCCTCTCTCTCGTCGTCGTCGTCGTCGACGTCGTCGTCCTCCTCGTCCTCCCCCCATTCCCCCACCACAAAATCCTCGTCGTCCTCGTCGCTGGCCAGATCCGCCTCGAAGTCCATGATGGGCAGGAAGTCGTGGAAGCTGATCTGTTGGTCGTCGCCCTTTGGGCTCGAAGCCCGGTCGGATACTTTGAAGTAGGCGCTGGGGCCGCAGGGGCCGTGGGGGTCGTAGTCACTGATTGCTCGTCAGAAATCACCCATTTCGCCTCAACAAGACGGTTCTCGGGAGACGTACGTATCAAACCAATGGCCCACAACGCCGCGGGCCGAACCGACTCCGCCGATCTGGATCCCCTCGCTCCGCCAGCGCGCGTGGCCGTTAAAGATGGAAAACGAGGTCCACCGGACCTCGCCCTCCTTGGTCAACCGGACGGTGCCTTTGACTGCTGATTAGATGAGAATTAACGCAGACAACCCAGCACGCCGCGGCCACCTACCTCGAAGGTCGGAGTTGGCGTTCTCGTCCCACGAGTCGTCAATCGACCGAGATATGCCCTGGAAGTGCACCACGGGCAGCTGCTTGCCGTCTTCTTCTCCGGGGGGCTGCACGTCGGTTACGTGGATCTTCATGACAATGAGGCGGGTCGCTTCGCCGACGTCGAGCGCGGGACGCGGGACCTCGCGCGGCATCTGGTCGCCGATGGGGAAGTTGTAGCTGAAAAAGTCGTTGTAGTCGATGAAACATACCACCTGGCCTAAATGTTAGCCCATGCCGAACCTCCGAACCTCCCTCGTGGGAGTAGACTTCTCACCCTTAGCCATGTACCAGCAACGCCATAGGGATCTTGGAGATCCAGGTCTTGGATGCCCCGGCTGGGAGCCGGTAAATAGCTCCCCGACCATGACCCGGCGAATGGCTTCTCCCACAGGTTGGAGAAGATCTTGGAAGTCAGGTTCTGCGCGCGGATATTGCTCCCCAGCACAATCAAAATGGCCTCCACCTTCTCCCAGTCCACACGATCCGTCTCGTCGTCCATAAAGGGGCCCCATCTCGTCCTGGGCGTGTATTGCCGCAGATCGTAGACCTTGGAGCAGGCAAACGGGTACACCCTCGATGACCTTGTGCGGCCGCAGTTCAGAATTGGCCTGCCGTAGAGGCAATGCAGCTTCGCGCTCTGCTGGTGCGCCTCCTTGGGCACCTCGGGGAGGCGGATCGGACGCACCTCGCTGCGCGCGCGCTCGAATATGAAGGAGCGGCAGAGGAAGGCCAGCCTCGCGGGTTCTTGGCTAAAGACGCGACCTAGGAAACTGGCGTTCCGGGACGCCGCGTGGGTCCCAGTGTCGTTCTGGGTCTCACCGTTCGGCGATGCATGTTTCAGCAGTCTGTTGACGGTGTCGTACACAAAAGGCAACTCATGAGTCTAGCGAGATTCTGATGAGTCCTGAATGGGGCCCGAAAGAGGTTCACATGAGGCCTCTCACCTTCTCATCCACCTTATCGTTGGCGCACAGGATGCTGAGCCTCACAAAGTCACGCAGCTCCTTCTCCCAGTCCAAATTAGGCTGCGCAGGTGTATCCTGTCGTCGCGATTAGACCAAGATCGACCTCGGAGATCATGCAAATATTCATACGAGGGTTTTCAGATACACGTCCTTGCAAAGTTTTTGGTTCCCCTTCACATACGTGTGCATAAACCGGCATGTGCGCGGGAGACGGCCGAGGTCGCGGGGGTCGAGGCCTGAGAATATTTGGTGGAGGATCTCCGCCGGTAGCAGGTTAAGATGCAGCATCTTGGACGATGCCCCGTCGAGGTGCCCCATTTGAGATTCCGACGGATGCAAGGTGCTCAAGCAAGGAGAATTCACAAACAGCGATGATCTGGTTCGGTGATGGGACGTTCTCTGCGGGTTGGGTGGCGGTGGTTAAGTGGGAGAATGACCACGGAACGGAAGCTTAAACTTACGTCGTCCACCTGGTTGGTCCACTTGTACATATGCGGGGAATGGGCGGGTGTGGGTACTGGAGGTACGTCTATCTTCCTGCGATAGTGGTGACCCCGGGATGTAGGCTACTGGGACGTACCGGTATCAGCGCAGTGGAGACGGCGGCTGAATAAGGCAATTTTGGGCCATCACGGTTCGCCAGTTGAATGGTGCTATTTGCCCACTGCAACTGGAGACGTCCTGCCTCTCGATGGTGCGGCATCTTGCCGTCTTTTCGATTCTCCAATAACACAAATTCTGCAATGTATTGCATGAATCGGCGGCTCCAAGCGTTGATCAGGATGTAAGGCGGCTTCGCCCTTGTATCCCGCAACGGACCTGCATCGACCGACATCCTGGCCCCTCCCCTCCCCCCCCGGTCGGCACCCGGGACGGAATAGAGACGGAGGCGGAGGATGTGCCCCATTATTACCTCGTCGGCATGCGCAAAAGGCTGTTGCGAGCTACCCACACATGCCAATCCGCCTAAGAGCACGAGGGCAGAGCAAGTTCCAGCAATCCGGGGTTCTGGTGCCTCGAAGTTACCAGCCATTTCCGGCCTCAGCTCTCTGGGTCGGCCAATGCTCAGCAGGGTTGCCCAAACCATTCATCTCACCATTCCCTCTGTTCGCGGCAAAGACGGCAGGCAGAAGTGATTCGATGGGAGGCAGACATAGATGACGTGCCACCCCAATGGCAGTTGCATAACTAACACACGCCCACCCAGGCTTTGTTTGCTCCAGGCCGCTGCCCCATTCCAGAAGAGTCTAAAAATAAACCACTGATTTGGCCAGTATATGAAGAAGCATCTACCGTAAAGATGCAGATGATGTGCATCGCAGCCCTCTTGAACGGTGAGACGCCCGCCCGAGAGCTCTTCTTTGGATCGACGTCGGATAGGTGGGAATTCCTGCCCGTCCGGTCTCCCACCACCCCCAGCGACCCGTTCCCTCTTCCGTCATCTGAATGGGCAAAGGGCTATCTGACGCGGGAGAGAGTGAGCCCGGCCGCGTCAGCAACATAAATAAGTACAACCGAAGAGAACCAAGGATGATTTGTGATCAAGTAAGACAAGTTCATAAAATATACTCTCTGAGACCTAATGTTCTCCGTCTCAGCGCCAATGCTGGTAGTATGTCACAAACAAATCGACGCGCTACCATGAGGAGCGCACCATGGGGGTATAGATACAATACAGCACATAATAAAAATGCATAGTGCTTAGTCCGCTTTAGCCTCCCTCATGATGCCAAATTATCGTCCCGACGCCCTGATTTCCTCCCATAACATAACTCGCAAGAAGTGGTATATTTCGAAGCCAGACCCTCCCGTCGCAATGACTTCCGTAATTCAATCCGCTGCCCCGTATGAAGCACCGTAATAGAGGCCCAGCCAAGCAGTTGTTCAACGTTGGCTGATGTCGCCCCATCAGCTTTACTGACATTTACATCGTAGTGACCCCAGTGTTTAGCTGGAGACAGTTGTTAAGGAGATTGGCGCCCTCGTGCAGTAGCTCCCAACGCGTAGTCCCGAACGAGTCCTTCAGCACCAGCAAGAGTGCACTGTTTGTGTTGATGCCCTTCATCGTCTTTAGCGCGTCAGGCGACGACGCGCCGCCGTATTTCACTAGGTACTCCCGCATTTGTCGTACCTGCTCCTGCTTGGTGGTTGGCAGCTGAACTCCAGGGCATGGGCCTTCGAGGGCGAATCCGTAACACCAGACGACGAGGACGGCAAAGTATAGAACCCACGGTCTGTTGAGAAGCACGTCATCTCGAGCTGTGTAGGGCTCGTCGTACTTGTAGCCGTTGGACTGTGGCGCGTTTCCCCCGTCGGGCATAAGAACAGAGCTGAGAAATTTGAGGGCATAGTAGGTCGCATCTCGGGCTTTGGCGGAGGGCGCCCACAGGTCTCTCATCCTCCTTTGCGCACTGTTGAGGTCTTGTTGCCCGATAGCTCTTCCCAAGAGCCGCTTTGCCCTCGCAAAGATCTGGCAGTCGACGATGTCAACGTGCATCGCCATGTGGGCAAGGTGATGCAACACGGTTCGACTTTCAAAAACAATATTGGAGTCGTTCTTCTTCGCAGAGTCGAAACGGTATGGGTCGGAAGAGCCCTCGTTCCTTGTCAGCGATTTATCAAAATCATCCTTCCAGGCGTCAAATGCCCTAGTCAGAGTCCCCCGCCATTTGTCTCGGCCGCCCAACGCCTGAGACACGCCACCGCCAAGGACGTTAACTTGAAGGTCCCTTTGGTTCATGTGCCAGCTGACGCTTAGGAGACCGGCCATGAGAACCATGCGACCGAATGGGTTGGTCTGGACTTCTTGGCCGCTGAGCGTCCGCTTGAGGCCCTCCAAAAAGGAGATTGGCTTGATGCCGTTGGAGAGGAGATTGGATTCGACCCTGCCGACTTCCGCGCCGCTCGTGGCTTTCCACAGCGCCTCGTCGCAAGGCAATGGCAGCCGCATCTCGTGTGTGACCATCACCGTAGAGTGACCAAACATTGTGGCGTGGATCGAGTCGATGACAAAGGCCGCAAACGCAGCTCGTCGAGTCGACTCGTTGGTGATCCAGTGATTCCACCACTCATCTGCTGTGTGGGCCACCCCGGATGCTGAGGAGTGGCGCGAGCTGTGTGCCTTGTCATCTCGAGGGTTGGGTGGTGAGTCGAGTGACGACTTTCCAATGAGCGACCTTCCGCGGCGCATCAGGGTGATGGTCGTTGCATGATGAATGTGAGCTCTCTCGTGGAGCTCTCTTGTCGAGTACATCTTCTCGTACAGCTCGAGAAGGATAAGTGTCTGGAACAGCCACAGTTTTGCTGGCGGCCGGAAGTTGGGGTCCATGAAAATCTCCCATCGCAGGTGCCAGGCCAGAAAATTGGATAGCTGCGCCCCGGCCTTTGTGACTTTTTGTCCGTGTGTCTTGTCAAGACAGGCTGCGCCAATCGTCATCATCGCGAGTAGCAGCAGATTCGGCGTTCTGTCGGGAGAGAAGGTCGGCTTGTGGAGGATGGGAATCTGGTCACTGAAGTGCACCCAGTACGATCCAATGTAGGCTTGCATCATCCGCTTGCTGAGCATGTGGTCGCCGTCTGTCCGATCGCCCTCCAGAATGCTGTCACGCTGCCGCAGCGCTGGGGCCTGGTCATTCTCGTGGAACCTTTGATTGATAAATTCGTAAATCTCCTGACTCTTTTCCTCGGAGATCGTGGCCTCGGGCAGGTTTTGATCCAAGAGGTTGTTGACGGCCATGACCTGATGGGGACCAGACGGAAAGTAACCCATGGGCACACCGTCCGTCCCCACGTACGGAACGCTGTAGGAGTTCTGATACTCGCCATAGCTGGGCAACGTTAGCGAGGGTTCACATTTCTGCGCGGGGTAGACTGACTTGTTCACATATCCAGGAGCTACAATCTGGCCCATGGGCGACCCCTCGCCTTGCTGCGTATTGAAGAGGTAGGCAACGAAATCTTCGGGGATCGTGACGTATGGTGACTTGCTGAGGATGCTGTCGGTCCCAAAAACGGGTATAGTCCCTGGCATGGACATCTGATCAAGCAACATCATCTCGCCCGACTGCTGGGGATGACCCTGTTCAGAGTACTCTGCCGAGGTGGTCGGTGCGTATGTTTGGCCACTTTCGCGGGGTATGCTACCCGCGCCGTTGGGGAAATCGGAGGGCGGTAGGTTGAACGGCGGAAAGTTTTGCTGGGTAGTGTAAGTTGCGGACTGTGGAGTGTTGTGTTGTTGGCTGTGGTAGCCGTGTTGGTTGGAAACCGGGGACATGTAAGGCCCGTTCGTCTGCACAGTTGGTCTGGGACCATTGGGCGACTGCTGCGGGGGACGATGCGCCTGGACGTTTCCATATCCATTGTCGTGATGCATGTAGCCATCCATACCACCTGGATGCGCACCCATAGGGTAACCCGGAGGAGTGTTTGTTGCGTGGGCAAAGGGGCTACCAGAGACATCTTTGGGTGACTGGTATTGCATTTGAGCCTGGCGCACATTGGCGAAGCCTGTGCCCGGCCGACTGATCTCAGGGGAGGCGGACCCTGGGGCTGGAAACGGAGGCCGGTCGGTGGTGGGAGATATGTGGCTCATCATCGAGTCCTTGCGGTTCAAAGCGGACCCCTTGGCCGTATGGCGGTCCCGGTGACGGTTACACAGGTCTAGTCGAACAAAGGTGCGACTGCAGTCAGGGAAGTCACAAGCATATATCTGCTTGGGCGTATGGTTCAACTGGTGACGGTACCTAGAGAGATGTCAGCAGGGGAAGGCCGCCGAGTTTGCGCGTCTGCACATACAGATGTTCGGCCCTAGAGTAGCTTTTCCCACAACCGTCTTGAGGGCATTCGAACTTCTTGTCCAGGCCCTTTCTGCTCCTCCGTCTTTTCCGCGCAGGGCCGCCGTCAGAGTTGGACGAGCCGCCTTTACCTTCGTCCCCGTCGGCTCCATCGTCGTCCATTATGTCGACATCTTTGTCTTCTGAAACTTCTCGCAGTCTGCCTCTCCCTGCCTCGTGTTCCTGTTTGATAAAGTGCCGCGGACTCGTTTGCGGCTCGTGTTTTGTCGCCATTGTCATAGGACTTGTAGGAGACACGGACATCGAGGATTTGAAATTGGCGGAATGCGCTGGTAACACGGAAGTCATATTTCCAAGGAGGGTGGCTCCCTAGTCTGATTTGTCGGTAGGTAGGGTTAATGTAGTTTACGGCGCGAGTCCTGTCGTGTTGGGACGGACCAGTCTACAAGGACACCAGGCTGTATAATGCGGAAGGTGCGTTGCTGTAAAAGGGTCGATGTTTTGTCGCGAAGCGACAGAGAGGAAGCGGAAGAAGTGATGAGTTGCCCGGTTCGAGTGGCGTGGCGCGTGGGCAGTACAGCAACTGACGGTTGGATCAGTCCACCAGACTTTCCGTGCTCTTCCTTTCTCGTAAAGTACAGATGCGTGCGCAAACCAGGACTCGTGGTTCTCGCTTTCGGCCTCTCCAAAGCCAATTGGAGAGAAGTTTCAAAACATGACTGAAAGGGAGTATCTCCCGCCAGCAGAATCAATGGCGGCGGCGACGTGGCAAGCTGGGAGTGTGATGCGCGAGGAGGAAGTCGGCGGCTGAGAGCGCAGTTCGCGAGGAAGGCGAGATCCCTCAGTCGAGGTACCCTTGAGAGGCGAGGTCAGGCAAGGTAGGGTAAGCTGCTGGGGGGTGGTTAGCAAGTGGATGTCGGTGGAGATGGTAGTATTAATGATGGGCCTGCCGCCTGTTGCGGTAAAATGGACGAGCGCTGGCTGCATGACAGAGCGAAAGGGGTGGGGTGGGTGTCAAAAAAACCAAAAAAAAAACCACCAAAAAAAAAGGGACGGCAAGGTTGGAGGTTGCGGATGGAGTGGACCGTGAATCAAGGGCTCTGGGCTAAGGCGTTGCGCTCGGGTGTGTAACGACGAAGCCAGGCCTGCCATCCAGAGCTGTGCAGGGACTCCGGGCTCCAAGGCGCTACCTAGCAAGGTAAACGTATCCTGTGTGCGCAGATAGCTCTGCATACCATTGCTAAAAGGTTGGGCGACGAGACGACTAGCCCGGTGCCAGGAGGAGGAGAGCGACGGGAGAAGCGTGAGCGCGGGTGAAGAGGAGACGACCGAGGGGTGAAGAGAGGGCGCAAAAATCAAATCAAAAGCTACGCCTTTTTTTTTCTTCCTGGGGGAGGCGCCGCCGCCGTTCTGGTCGCACACGCAGTGTCCGGGGCAGCCCAGCCTCTAAGAAGCAAGACAGGGAACCTGGGGTGAGAGTATCGCAGTAGACCAGGCGAGATGATGAAGTACCGGGTACGAGCGTTGGTGGTCGAAAACACCCTTGGCAACGTGTGCACTTCGTTGTCGAGGACGGGTACCTCGAACTTCAGGGTACCTCGGTCTTCTGAAGCGAAGCGAACCGAAGCGAACCGTTGATGTCCGTCAGTGACATTCCCAGCTAACCCCAGGTTAAGGGAGGTACCGCACGGTAAGGCCAGTGAGGGAGGGCACGTCGGGGTGTGCCGCTGAGGTGTCGGTGGCGGCTACTGGCCGCAACAACTGCAGTAGCAGCAGTAGCGGCGGCAGCACGTCGAGATTGGTTCATGCCGTCGAACTGAAGCGTCCGTTTCCGTGGAAGAGTGCAAAGCATCAAACCCCGATCCAAGGTCCTGGCTGATATCCAGCATGACGTGTATGGCGGTCCGTATCTCATCCGTGGCGGCATGGCCAACGGGACCATTGGTGCGCCGCAGAGTGCTCGGGCAGGGAATAGGTTGGGAAAATGCGACGAGAAAGAGAACAAGCCCGTGGGGACAGCCGGGGGGAGGAGGAGGAGGAGGAGGAGGAGGAGGAACAGGAAAGATGCGACATACGGGAGAAATGAATTGCCTTACCAGACAGGAGATTCACTTTGCCAAGTCGATGGATGCAAGGGGCGGGCCAGACAGTACCAAGCACGAGGGGAGATGGGACAAGAGGTAGGTAGCGTCGTAGCAGAAGGTGAAGAACGTCGGAGTGCGCAAATGCAGGATGGATCCTCTTGGGTGCCTCTCGATGCTGAGCACAGGGCGTCGTTTGTTGAAGATTCGCCTTGGGGCTGGTTGGCTGTCGTACTCGTGCTTGGTGGTGGTGCCAATGTGCTGTGCTGTGCTGTGCTGTGCTGTGGGTGCTGTGTCGTCGTGACGCCGTCTATGGCATAACAAGTCCTGGGGAAGTGGGTAGGAAAGGCATTTGACCATCTTGACAAGAAGGAGAGGCAGAGTGGGAGTGTGGGGGGTCTTATGCCACCTCCCACTCCCCTCCTCTCCCTCCTCCCACCTCCCAGACAAGCCGGCTGGTGTGAGTCCAGGGTCTGGTCTAGGCGAGAGGCCCGCGGCGTGATGCGATGAGATGCAATGCGAATCCCCTGTCTCGACATGTCCGTCCCCAGCTAAGCTCCCATAGGAGCGATGGAGGGGCCGTAGCCTGCTGCCAAAAGGTGTGGTGGGCCACGCCATGGGGGTTCATTAGTGCCTCCCAATAATATGGGAAAGGCGGTTGGAACGCTCTGAGGACCAACACGGCGACCCCCCCCCTTTCTCTGCGACAGACAGACAGCTTCTGGGGGTGCACTCGGGGAGGGGGGAGGCGAAATCGACCAGGCACACTACCTGATTAGCAAGGAGCTTTGGGCAGACGGCGCGCCGAGAGACAGGCGAGGGAATAAACCCGCACTGTGAGGCGAGCTGAGACGCTGTTCCCCGGCATAGATGTGTGTAATCGGATTATCAAAGTCGATGCCATCTCCGCTTGAGCTGCTCATCGAAGCGTGGGTGCTTGCGCTGTCATTTCGATCCGCGGCACGCCTGCCACTCGAGTTTCCTTCTCATCTGACCGATCTTGGGCAGTCAATCTCCCATCGCTGAAGATGCCATCTCCCTGTCCCCCCCGCCTGCGCTATTAGCGGCCTGCTTTCGTGCTGGTTGCAGGCCAATATCGGGGCATTGATGGACCGTGTAAGCAGAGTGGCACTCAGCTTGTAATTGTTCGGTACCGTTCGCGAAGACCCGACAGAAAAGTTGACAAGTGACCAGCTTTGCATGTACGTGTCTGCGCCTCATCATTTGCCATGACCGAGGAAAATGGGATATCCGGCCGAGGCAGCCGTTCCGCCTTCTATGCCAGTTTCTCCGAAAAATTCTGATGCTAAGGGCAGACCCGTCTCGGTGACACGTCTGGCCGCCGGTCAAGCCAAAGTACCCTCCCTTGCCGCCTAGATCCGTCGCTGATCCCGGTTGAAGTTGGTGAACAGTCGCAGTCAGGAAAGCTGGCCTGCATCTGCATTACTGCTCCCCACAAGAAATGGATATCCAGGGCTGGTACCCGTAGGCGGCCGGCCATTATTCCTTCACAAGCGGCAGATTCCTCTTTGTCTCATCGCCCGCCCCGTCTTTCGCCCAGCGGAAATCTGTCGACAAGTTGCCATTATGAACGGCAACCCTGCCAGGCCTTCACAGCTATGACGTTTCCTTCCCGGTATAGATCCACATAGTCGTTAGTAGTAGTCATCTGATGCGGGTCTCATGCAGAAGCTGCTCTCATGATATTTCGAGTGGTATTCGGTCGTCGTACGATGGCAACAAGAACACAGCAACACCTATCTAGACAGTGTGCAAGACTAAGATGTACACGGCTGGCCAGACGGACAAGGTAAAAAATGAAAAAATAACAAAAAAAAATAAAAATGAATAAAAAAGGGCATTCATTAAGCACATCAGTCCACAGGTCCCCTGGGGCCTGAGGGTCTGTCCCCAAGACCCCCCCAAAAAAACCCCGACTTCCTCTCCGTCGCCCTACGACAAGCATGCCCATGCTCACCAAGGCTGGCGTGGCTAGCTTTGCAGGGATGCCCGGTGTGAGAAGCTCACTCGAAGAAGACGAGACGTGTGGGGATGGGCACGGTCTGGAGCTTGGACTTCACGCCCTCTGGGGCGCCTACCCTCGCTCAACCTGTGGGCACGGTTGCGTGGATCGGCCGCCCGTGTCACTTCGAACTTGCTTCCTAGGGGCGATGGCTCAAATCTTTGCCAGCCTGGGAAAATAGCTCGTCCATATAGATTGCTGCTTATTTCAACAGAGACCGCTCTCGTTAGTCTGTTTTCCCATGCAATCTTCCTTGACACCCTTACCTGCTTCCAGCTGTGTCGGTGCCCATGATGGGAACGACGACGGATAGCGGTGCTTGAGAGAGAGAGAGAGAGAGAGAGAGAGAGAGAGAGAGAGAGAGACGTCATGATGGAATGAAAATTTAAAAAATAGTAGAGGACGGGGGAAGGGATGGGATGTCATGCAGGTCGGGCAGTATATGACACTCGAGAATCCGGCGTTGAGCCCAGAGACGAATTGATTGTGTCTTGCCATCAGTCCTCGGTGCAGGTCATTTCGTGTTCTCGCACCACACCCAACAACTTGACCAGCAACCCGGCAGTCGCGCCTAAACAAACTGACAGACCAAGGCTAGGGTACTCTACCACAGAAAGTCAAAGTCCGAACAGAACTATGTGTTGCCACCAAGCGACCGACACGGTAGACCAGTTTGTCTAGAGGCAGCTGTCATGTCGTTGCTGGTCTTGTGCCGACACCCCACGCCATGAGGCTGAGATGCGCAACGCGTATCAGGAACAAATACCGCAGTCTCGGGTCTGGCGTGGGTGAACGACACAACCCGCGCCGACGTAGGCAAGGCATACGTTTGCGAGGGCATGTCTGCACCGTCGCCCAGTATCTCGGGCGTCGGTCGACGCGCTATCAATTTCTTGGCCCATCGCATCTCGTAATGGGTTCCTCATCAGGCATAGGCGTCCTTTCGATTAGGAATGGCAGCACACAGCTCCCAATGATCCTGGACGCCCTCCATTCTGTTGCTCAACATTGGCAAAATCGAGTGCCGCGAGCACCTCTCACAGTGCTCCTCATGCGGCCTCCCTCCCAAGTCCCTGTTGTTGATCACACCCTGCGCTGGGTGGAGTCTCTTCCCCACCCACCACTAGGCAGGGCGTCATGAGTGAAGCCGGCAGCTCACACGACACCGTTCCAGAAAGCGCTTCGGTCTTCATTTGGGCCGATCGACGATGGTAAATGTCTCATAGCCGCCATTGTTACCAGATAATGATACGGCAGAAAGAACCAGTCGCTTTGGGAACCAGTCAGAAATGGAAATGCGATGCCGCCGCCGAGGGCGCGACGTAGGCGGATTTTCCCAGCTACTATGTATGCAAGGCGGCATTCCGTATGGCCCTTGGTTTGGACTTAGCAAGGTGAGTAGCCCGACGGGTTTGGGCGCTTTCAACCTCATCAGTACGGGTGCAGAGCGGCAGCTTCGTACCATTAGCTTCCACCTATAGATAGCACCGAGATGTGCTTCGAACGAGATATGGTAGGGTGACATGGCCGAAGTGCTGAGGACGAATTTCAGAGACCCCGGTTGTGGAGGCGACAGGGGTCGCATTAGCTGATCGCCGGTCAGCATTTGGTGAACGAATCATAGGTGGCTTCCATACCCACTCGCTGTGAGCTTTTACCAGGGACATGGGGGGTTTCCGAGCAAGCTTTCAAGGGCTAAGATGAGAACCGAACGACCTCTGATTCACTATTGACTGAACATAATGAGAAGGTGTGCTTCAATAGCCGTAAATCGCCGACCCTCCACGTCGCATTTGGCGCGCCGGGGGGGTTCGGCCTACTGGTGTATGTCATGGTATGCATTGGACAGAGTTCTTAAAAGAAACAAACGGAAGCAGGTCCCCGAAACTCCCCAGCACATGGGCGTGTGTGTGGCCTTAGATGGTTGGAGTGGCTAATCGGTTACGACGTCAACCTTTTTTTTTTTTTTTTTTTTTTTTTTGCCGCGTGTTGATGTGCTTTGAATATTTTGCTGGACAGTGCTTGATTTCTCGAAGAGCGGTTCCTGGAGTGGGAGATATCTGGCCACCTGACCGTAGAGTAACTCGTCACAAGTCTGGATGGGGCAGAAAAGTAAAGCATCTAACCACCTATCATTTTGGCAGGCAGCCCTCCTCCAGCTGGTCTTTGAGGGGGAAGTGTGCCGATCGACAACTAGGCGACATCGGAAGCCTGGAGACTGGCTGTATTCCCGCTTTGTCAAAATCAATATGAATATTCGTGCGACAGGGCCGAGATCGCTGATCAGCATCAGAGATGAGAGGTAGAGCGGATGGCTTGAAGGCCCATCGGTTGGCGTTGAAAGAAAGTTTGGGGGTCTCTTGGTCCACCTGCGTCTGGACGTGGGATGACCCTCGGAATGTGTGGGATATCAATTACGTGTGATATGGTGACCCAAGCTACTGGGCCAGCAGCGCCTTGTTTCTTCCAGTGCAAGAGAAGAAAGCCCGGAAGAATTCTTGCCAGACACCCTCCGGATCGTGGATTACCTAGGCCAAGTCCGCCTCTTCCCAGTCTGTGTTGTGCTTGGGGCGGTGCAAGATGGCAGTCATGAAATCATATGAAACCCTCTAGGTTAGCAACAACGCATAGGACCCTCTGTGGTTTGGGTCCTAACACGGCCAGCGCATCAATACGCGAGCTCAAGAATCAAGAATCAATCCTGCAATGGTGCGGGGAAGCTTAGGGTAGAGGAGGCATCGCGCGGGTATATTTGCAAATGCGTGATCTGTGTCTTGCTCTGGAATTGAAACAGATCAGGGTCGTATGTTGCCAACGCGACTATCACTCCAGTCCATCCTGGTCAAGGCTGGTACTTTGATCTTCAAATACTGATGGGAAATTGCCTAGGAATTAGATGTGACAAGAGCTGCTCGTGCCGCGTGGGGTAAACGTGCTTGCTGGTAGGTACGTGTCCGGACGTTTCTATGAGGTAAGCCGGATATCGGCTCTGCTCTAGTGGGGGACCGAGATTGGACTGAATCTGTTTCGTCTTTGGGCTCTGGCTTGGGACAACGGTGTGGTTCGGACGATTGTCTTTGTCTCCTTCAGCGTCCTTCATCTTGAAAGTAGACAAGGAACGCCTCCTGGATTTGCCCATTCATGTTTGACGTTTGGCTTGTCCTTGGAAGGCTGTTCTTCTGTTTGGTATTTGGTCCACACCGTCGACCTCGAGCTTGTTACAGCAAATGATGTTTTCCTTGCAATTTTTTTTATCATACAAGGAGAGCAGCGCGGCGCGGTTGCAAATCCATGGGCCGCAAGCATACGGTCTGTTCGCTTCTTGCGAGGATGGTATGACCTGCCCGCCCCAGGCTCGCTCTCGCCATCGACTCACCGTTCGAATGTCCCGCAAGACCGGCAAGATTTGGTGCGCGCAGCGGCAGCTATTGAAGAACGTTGTGCTGCTTCAATATGGACGTGTCTGACTTTGTTCGCACACGCACCTTCACTGTAGGACTCGGCGCGTGTTGGTGCAAATTTGAAAATGCACCAGGGGAAATGGGGGAGGGGCCGGCGGACGTGGGACTGAAGTGGCATCACGGGTCTTGGTACCCCAATCGAGGCGGAGCTGAAAGAGCTCGACTTTGCCCCGAGGCCGAGTTAGGTAAGCGACATCTGGTGGCATTTCCCCACCATGCGTGCCTGCCAGGCCGCTGCACATCAAAGATTAGAACGCTTGTGGGTACCTGTCGCACCACTTTAATACAGGCAACGGGTCCCAGGTACACGCGCTGCTCACACTACCTAGGTACTTTGTATCCGTACAGTCCCCGAATGCCGCCAACGCCCCGCAGCTCTTTCTTTCTTCGAGGCAGGTAGGGCCCTGGGCAACCAGCAACCAACAGAGGCGCCGCTGCTAGGAGCCATGACGTGAGAAAAAAACCCATTCTCTCCCCCCCGGCTCTCCTCACTTCCCTCTCACACCATTTTCTCCTCGATTTCGGCCTCAAATATAATGTGACACTTGGTCACGCCTTTTATTCGAACGCTGCCACCCAGACCGAACCCTCAATCGAGTTCCCCTTCGTCATGGCACCGGCCAAATCTTCGAAGGCTGGTCACGACGACACCAAGCCCGAAAGCACAAACACCAAAGACAAGCATGCGCCTAGTTCTGGCAGTCAGCATTCGAACGGAAAGCTGCGTCGTGTCGCTAGCTCGACAGGCTCCCAGCTGCGAGAAGTAACCAACGCCAACGCTGCTGCCGACGTCCCAACTCCTCCAAAGGAGGCTGTCCAGAACACCGGGGTAAGAGGATTCCTGGCTCGACACACCACATCACCCTTCTCATTTTCGATCGTAAAGCATAGCGCGCTAACGCCCCCCTTCGTTCAGATACAATGGAACACATTTGACCGAGACACGCTACATGCCTATCGTCGCGAGCACCATCTCAACACCCCCACCTCGTTTTCCTGCTCATACCGTCAGTTGGTCCTGTCAAGACCTGGAGGCATTGGCCTGCACTCTCCTACAATGGCGCGGAAAAAGGAGAACAGAAGACAAAAGAAGGAACAGCTGGCAATGGCTGTGCGGAAGCACTTCAACGGTGTTGGGATACAAGAAAACGATGTCATTGTGGACTTCATTCACAAAGTCAGGAGTCATGCCATCACCAACAGCGACCGCCACAGAAAACCTAACTCGACACCTCACGACGCCTGACGACCACATATGACGGATGAAATACTGTACGGGGAACTGAATGCATCGGCAGCGGCTGATTGATATGCGATTTTGTCGCTTGAGCATAGCCTGGCTGGCTGTTAGGGCGACTTCGGATTGCACAATGATACCTTTTCCATGGGCGGGTTTTCCATGACGATAGACGATGAAGGCAATGCCCTTCCTCGCAGCATACATAGATACGATCTACTACAATAATGATATTTGGAGTTTTTGATTCGGAGTTTTGGATTCGGAGATTGGGACATCTCTCGGCATGGCTTCTGCCACCTAAGTATCTCGGCCGCTCCTCCGAGTCACGGCGCAGGAGCAGAGCGCTCACCACGCGCACAGCCGCGAATTTCCACCTCGGGCTGGTTGTGGGGCTACTTTGCGAGCCACTTAAAGCCATCGCAATTGCTGACGTGAAGCCTGCAGCTGCCCCCCCCATTTCAGTCTACCCCTGCGCGCCCTTGCGCCCACACTATGATGCGGAATGTGCCTGAGGCAGTCACTAGCGTTCGGCTTAGCATCGGGCCAAAAAAAAAGTTGATATCATCCCGTCTGTCAATGGCATCGAAGGGCAAAGAATTTCCGAGAGAGTTCCACATGCGCGTTGATGCTTTTCCGCATCCACAGTCAATTTAACCCCTAAACTTTACTACACACTGCTGCTTCCGATGCGTCGTCACGCTTCACAATGAATGCCAGCATTCTCACCAAAGCAGCGGCCCCAGGCCGCCTGCTCTCTAGCCGCATTTCCCGGCAGTCTAAGCTCAAGGATTCTGTCTGCAAGCGCGCCCAGATTCACACCGTCACCTTTACTGCCAGGCCCACGAACTCCCCAGCTTCTCGGGCGACATGTCAAGCTCCTTCTTCCAAGCGCGTAAGTAACCACGCATGCAAACTGTCCGTACAGCTTACTCATTTGTTTAACGACAGGCATTCCACGCAACTTCTAGCTCCCTCGCCCCGAGCGACCCGTACAAGACCTTGGGTGTCGAGAAATCGGCGTCCGCGAGTGATATCAAGAAGGCGTACTATGGCTTAGCGAAGAAGTACCATCCCGATACGAACAAGGATCCCTCTGCAAAGGGGACTTTTGGCGAGATCCAAAGCGCATACGAAATTCTTTCGGACCCGAAGAAGAGGCAGCAATTCGACCAATATGGCGCGGCCGGCTTCGACCCCAGCGGTGCACCGGGCGGCGATCCATTCGGGGGAGCTGGAAACCCATTCGGTGGTGGTTTTGGCGGCCAAGGCGGTTTCGGCGGCGCCGGCTTCAATTTCGATGACATCTTCTCGGCTTTTACCGGTGGCCAGGGGTCGCCGTTCGGGCGTCGTGGTGGTGGCCGGAATCCTTTCCAGCAGGAGATCCTTGTCGGCGACAACATTGAAGTGCAATCGAGTATATCCTTCATGGAGGCGGCCAAGGGAACGAGCAAGACGATTACAATAACGCCCCTGGCCGAGTGCGGAACGTGTTCGGGTAGTGGCTTGAAGCAGGGCACCAAGAGGTCGGAGTGCAAGTCATGCAACGGAACGGGAACGCGGGTGCACTTTATGAACGGCGGCTTCCAGATGGCGTCGACGTGCGGATCCTGCGGCGGGACGGGCACGACCATCCCCAGAGGATCCGAGTGCAAGCCTTGCGCGGGCAACGGCGTTGTGAGGGAACGGAAGACCATCACTGTCGATATCCCGGCGGGTATCGAGGATGGTATGAGGCTCCGGGTTGACGGCGCAGGTGACGCACCCGTCACGGGCAAGAACGCGGAGGTCAACGCCCGGACGCAGAAGGGCGACCTCTACGTCTTCGTGCGTGTCGCAACGGATCCCAAGTTCCGACGAGCAGGCTCCGACATCCTCTACACAGCAAGCATCCCCATCACAACGGCCATGCTCGGAGGAGAGGTGACGGTGCCGACGCTGGACGGACAGGTCAACGTCAAGGTGGCCACTGGCACCAACACGGGAGACAAGCTGACGTTGTCGGGCATGGGTATGAAGAAGCTGAACGGCAGAAGAGGAGGCTCGGGTGATTTGAAGGTTGAGTTCAAGGTCAGCATGCCTAAGTATCTGAGTGCGAACCAGCGCACTCTGGTGGAGATGCTGGCGAACGAGATGGGAGACAAGACGGCTAGACGGATCATGAACGTCACTCCCCAGGGGTAAGCCGATCCAAAAACCCCAAACTCGTGCGCCCACGCCATGCTGATTTTTCCGGAAAAGATCTCAACCAGCTTCACCGGACGACACCGAATCCCACAAGAATGAAGGCTTCCTCAAATCTATGTGGCACACCTTGACGAACCACCCGGCCCACCAGAACTCCTCCGAAACCGACGCGAGCAAGCCAACCAAGGACGGCAAGAAGGCCGACGAGAAGAAGGACGAATCCAAGAAGGATTCTGGCTCCGGTTGAACCAGTTTAGTGTCACCATATCGGCCTCTTGCGGCGGGCATGTAGATGGCTTGTGCAAAGTGATCATAGACGGTGGGGAGGGGGGGCCCTTGCATGGCAGGTGTTCAAAACGGTTCTTGTTTTCTGTTCTATCTTGTTATTTTCTAATCCGATTATCCCCCGGCGTCGGCAGAATGGGGTAGCCTAAAGAGCCATTGTTTGGTTTGGAGAAAGCCATTGCTTGTGTATTATCCACAGACTAGTGTACAGTGTAGTATAGACTTAGGGGGATGGAAAGCCAGCTCCCGCGGAGGCCACTCACCTCAGATCATTACCAAAAAAAAAAAGACCACCCAAATCAATACCAAGCATGCGGTGTATAACGCTTTGCGTTGCTGAAGCTGATGGTGTTCGGTTGGGGGAACCTGGGCGCTAAGTTGCGATGGGTTGCGCTTGAGATCCAGGCAGTGAGCCGCAGCTCTGGGAAGGAGACCGCGCGGCTGGTTTGCACCACACTCTGTCATTTCCATAGGTCTGGTGCACTTTGGGCATGATGCTGCAGGGCGTCCGGGTCGCATAAACGGCCTCCTTTGAAGATCTCCATGTCTTACATGATTGTCCACAATGTTGGAGATGGATTGTTTGTGATACCATAGCATTACTAGGCCTTTCACCGCCAGTGGGGGTTCCCCGAGAACCCGACGGACAAAGACGCAAAGCTTTCCCGAGCAGAGGTTGCCGCAGGATGGCGGGAAAGCCCACAAGGAGCTCTCAACCACCCTGCAGGGAGCGGGCCGTCCGGGCCTGTCTGTTACCTTGGTACTTGTGCGAGGATTGCCCGCGGCCTGGACCCCTGCCCGGACTTGGTGGGGTCACAAGCGCCGGCCAATGGCGGCCAATGAGGGGTCGAAGGAGAGGGGCAGCTCTCGGTGGCCCGTCACCTGCATAAGGGCGGGACGGCGGAGGACCAATGTCGTTGCGCGGACATGGGCTGTCGAGGACTCAGACGAGGTGCTGAAGTTGTTAGTGGAATTGCAGTTGTATCGGTTCACTTGAGTTCACTTGGAGGGGCGGGTTCTATATTGGAGGCGGAGAGACGACTGCATTTTAAATAAAGTAAAGGATGGAAAAGAAAGAGAGACCGGTCAAGTGTCGGTTCGGAGACGTACTCCGATAGGGTTATGGGAGGTCCCGATGTTCTTTGCGTTGTGCTTACTACAGCGGAGGCACAGAATGTAAGCAGCGATGACACGGTGATGAGAACGCGGTGCAGTCTGGCCGTGGAGGGGCAGGGGCACATGGAATATCACGAGATGAGATTGCGAGAGCTGACTGGGTCGAATTGCTCGGCACAAGCTAGCCCAGGTGGAGTGAGGGAGTATGCAGAGTTGAGGAGCGTCGCATCGGGCATGTCTCACTCTGGTCCATCGGAATCCAAAGGATAGGTCGTCCGACCATGTCGAAGCGTATGATGAGTTATATGAGGTGATTAGGGCCGGGCATGAATATGTGTGATTGCTGCTGTGCGGGTGGTCTGTTGAGAGACTGACGACCTCAGCGTCCCCAGGCCGATATCGACGGGATGTGATGGGTAGGATAGCTGCCCAATGTGAACGGGGGGGGATATCCGGTATTTGGACACCTTGCTTCTTGTAAGAGCAGAAGGTGATGGACTTTGCAGCAACTGAATCCCACCGAGCCGGACAGGTAGGCCTTCAGCGAGCTCCGTCCGTTGGGCACTCGGGCGCCTATGGAACTGGCAAACTTGCAGGATTCTACCTATGCTGCGCCCTTCTTCAAGCCTCAACCTCCAGCGAGTGTGTACTTAACAGCAGTCAATCGTTGGCCGCAAAGGGACAGGACCCGCGACCCGTTCCAAAGAAAGTCTTCCTTTTTTGATTCTTCGAGTCAAGTGCCCAGCTCCCAGCTCCTTTGTGTACGACAGACGGCACCCACCCCTCGTCAAGGCCCCCGCCTAAAAGCCAGGAACATCCCCGGCTCCTAGTGGGCAGTAATCACTGCCTGGCGGCTACGTACGACAGCCCAACGTACCCTCTCCAGTCCACGTTATGCGCCAACGTCAACACCACGCACCAAGGCAGAGGCAGCAGCTAAGTTGAGAGGTGCAAGACGACACCGCTCAGCCTTTTCCTCCTCCCCCAATCTCCGTGCATTGCTTGGAGATCCTGTCTGACGGGCGCTTCGTCCACCAAACATATATCACCGACATTCTGGTACCACCACCGCCAGAGGCGCAGGCAGAGACGAAATCGAGACACTTGTTGACGCAGAGCAACCACCCGGACAGCAGCCGCCCCGCCCTCGAGCTCCTCGTCAGGCCTCACTAAATTACCGTCCCTCATCTCACCGGGTCCCCCAGCACTATGACCTCACAGGAAAACGAGCGCGGAATACTTCTTTACAAACAATAGCCAAATTCAGAACGTCCCAGGCTTTTGATTCTGCATCTCTTCGTCCTCCCTCAAGCCCTCCGTAGCCAGCAGATCGTGCCACCCGCACCCTACCTGCCGGACCAAGCCAGCGCCCAGACTAAAAGCTGGCCGCAGAACAGCAGCCCACCGTCGCCGCCCCCGACGCCGCCGAGAACACGCACCGCTCACCCTTCTCCATCAGCACCATCGACGCAGGCAGCCCGGCAAAAACACGCATCCAGGCCAGGTACCTGACACAGTACGTACTCGAGACGGAGCTAAAGTGCACCGACGCTGCTTCCCTTCAATCGTCGCTTCCCGCCCCCACCCCGCACTCCGCCCACCACAGCAAGACAAGCAGCCAGCGAGCGACCTGGAGAGCTGCATCCGTACACCTCAGCTGTCACTTCTTCACAAGGCCACCTCTGACGAGGCCCCGTATGCCACCCAATCAGCCCGCCATCTGAACCAGGCTGCCCATCTTCGCAAACACCCGGCCGAGTCCGAACCATTGTCTCTTGCGACCACCCCGCGATCCTCCGGGCCGACAGCTCGTACTGTCCGTCAAAATGGCGCAGTCGCCCATGATATCGTCGCCGCTCAAGGCCACAAACGAAATAGACTGGGTCTCTCCGCTGAAGGACTACATCAGGGACACATATGGCGATGATCCAGAGCGCTACGCCGAGGAGTGCGCCACCCTCAACCGCCTGCGACAGGATGTGAGGGGCGCTGGCAAAGACAGTACGTCGGGCCGCGACATGCTATACAGATACTATGGCCAGCTCGAGCTACTGGATTTGCGCTTTCCCGTCGACGAGCAACACATCAAGATCTCTTTCACATGGTATAACCCCCCGCCCACCACCCCTGCCGCTTTGCGGTCTACTACGCTGTTTGCGCAGACTGACACCTACCGCGTCAACAGGTTCGATGCGTTCACCCACAAGTCGACGGCGCAGTATTCCCTCGCATTCGAGAAAGCCTCCATAATATTTAATATCTCCGCCGTTCTGTCATGTCACGCCGCCCACCAAACGAGGTCGGAGGAGGCGGGCCTCAAGGCCGCGTACCACTCGTTCCAGGCCTCGGCCGGCATGTTCACTTACATCAACGAGAACTTCCTCCACGCACCCTCGTCCGATCTCAGCAGGGAGACGGTCAAGACGCTCATCTCCATCATGCTGGCCCAGGCGCAGGAGGTATTCTTGGAGAAACAGGTGGCGGACAAAAAGAAGGTGGCTCTGCTGGCCAAGCTCTCCAGCCAGGCGGCGTCTCTGTACGCGCAGGCTGTCGAAGGTGTCCAGGATAACTTCAACCGGGCCATTTTTGAGAAGGTCTGGCTTCTCATGGTTCAGGTAAGAACTGCTACCGCGTCACCATCCCCGCTCTATGAGTGTCGGGGTGATTCAAGCCCGGAAATTGAGAGTTAGCTGACTTGCCTAGGTCAAATTCAATTTCCTGAGCTCCATGTCGCAATACTACCAAGCTCTTGCCGACGATGAAGCTGGTCAGCACGGAATCGCCGTCGCCAGGCTCCAGGTTGCCGAGAGTCAGGGAAAGGAGGCAAACCGCATCGCAAATAACTTCCCCAGCTCGGTACCTCCGAGCTCCAATCTCGGCGCCGAAACGGGCGGCATCCTCGCCGATTTTACGAAGCGGCATCTGTCGACCGTACAGGACAAGCTGAAGGAGTTGGCCAAGGAAAACGACTTCATCTATCACCAGAGCGTGCCAGCGGAGGCGAGCCTGCCACCGGTTCCCAAGCTCCCGGCGTCCAAGCCGATACCCGTCAGCGAGCTTTATGCCGGTCAAGACATTCAGCGTATCACGGGCCCAGATCTCTTCTCCAAGATCGTGCCCCTAGCTGTGACGGAATCCGCAAGTCTGTACGACGAAGAGAAGGCCAAGTTGATCAGAGCTGAGACGGAGAGAGTGGATACAGCCAACGGCGAAATGGCCGCTAGCTTGGACTACTTGAGGTTACCTGGCGCTCTTCAAGTCTTGAAAGGAGGCTTCGACCAAGATGTCCTGCCGGACGACGAGTTCAGGACGTGGTGCGAAGACGTTGCCGGGCACGAGGACCCAACCGCCATTTTTGAAACTCTCAGGTCCGAAAAGGAAATCATTGTGAATACGCTGGACAAGAACACGAAACAGCTCGATATGGAAGAGAGCGTGTGCGAGAAGATGCGATCCAAATACGAGAACGAGTGGACACAACAACCGAGCTCGAGATTAACGTCGACATTGCGAAGCGACATCAGGAACTACAGAGAAGCGTTGGAAGAGGCCGCGCGAAGTGACAACCAGCTGGCGGCAAAGCTGAGGCAGAACGAGGCAGAGTTCGAAGAGATGAGGGCGGCCGCCAGCCACGGCGGCATTGACTCCCTGTTCCAACACGCGGTGAGCAAGGTGCGGGGGAAAACGAGCAATGTCGCGAGCCCCTCCGGCAACGAACCAAACCTGCTGGACGTTGACTTTGACGAAGGGGGCGTCAGTGTCGTTGACCAAATCCACAAGGTAGAGGAGATCATCAAGAAGCTGAACCTTATCAAGAGGGAACGCAACCAAGTATTGAAGGACCTCAAGGAGAAGGTTAGTACTGAGATCATCCCGGAAGGTGGTGCGGAAGAGACGCTAACACGGACAGGTTCACAACGACGACATCTCTGAGATTCTCATTCTCAACAAGAAGTCGATTACAAATTACGAGTCCCAACTTTTCCAGTCAGAACTGGAGAAGTTCCGACCCTACCAGAACAGACTGCTGCAGGCAAACCACAAGCAGTCGGCGCTGATGAAGGAGCTTACGACTAGCTTCAATACTCTCCTACAGGACAAGCGGGTCAGGTCAGAGCAGAGCAAGTATGAAACAGTGCAACGGCAGAGGACAGCAGTCATGAACAAGTACAAGAGGGCGTACCAGGAGTTCCTCGACTTGGAGGCCGGCCTTCAGGGTGCCAAGACGTGGTACGCTGAGATGAAGGAGACGGTTCAGAGCCTCGAGAAGAACGTGGAGACCTTTGTCAACAACAGACGCTCCGAGGGCGCGCAGCTTCTCAACAGCATCGAGCAGGAGCGAGCGACACGCAAGGACGCACACGCCGAGTTGGAGCGAGAGCGGCTCCGGGGGCTGATGGAACGCATGTCTATGGACCCGTCCGCATCGTCACCAAAGCCTGCCTCGAACCGACCCACGCCGTCGCCCTTGAACTTTACAAATGTCCAGTCAGCGCGATACCCGCAGACCAATTTCCAGGGGCAATATCAGGTTCCCCAGTCCCCGCCTCCAACCCAGCAGCAGTACCCCAGCTTCGCGGCTCCCCCAACTTCACAGTCGTACACGCCTCAACCGGCGAACACGTACGGCCAGCCAGCGTACAACCCGAGCCAGTACGGACGCACGCCTGGTCCAACATCACCTCCTCCCCACCAATCCACATTTGGCCCAGCTGTCCTTCGAGGTCCGGCTTCGCCACCACCTACGCAAACATCCTTCGGCCAAAACCAGCAGTACGGTAGCTTCCCCGGCCCCCAGCAACAAGTGCCTCCTGGATTTGTGCCACCACCCCCGCCTCCCGGCCCCCCACCTCTGGGCCCCCAGCAGACGTTTTACGGTCAGCAGGATTACCAGCAGCAGCAACAGCAGCAACAGCAACAGCAACAGCAAAACTACCAGCAGCAGAACCCCCTCAGCGCCTACCCCTCGAGTGCGCACCCACGGTCGGCCCAGCCGCAGCAGAACAGTGACCCGTGGGCCGGCCTGAACAACTGGAAATAAGGAAGGCCTCCAATCACGTGGCCTGGAACGCCGAGGCCAAACGGGGTTGGTTTGGCATACGAGACGGGTTGAGGAATGTGCATCTAGACAACGGTTCGAACGTAGCAATGCAGGTGGGCTTGTGCAGGAACCTGGAGTCTTTGGAGTTGTACGGGGGTGGTTTTCGCCGCCAGAGCCTTTTTTGTTTCCTCCTACCGTTTCCATCACGAGCAGGAGATGCAGTTCCTGCAAAGGGCCGCGCTGAGTGTGAGAGAGCTTTGGACCTTTTTCAACCCGGATATCAAAACAAAGTTTGGCCAACCGAAAGAAGAAAGATAAGAAAAAAAGACAAGATAGGGGGGGAGAGACGCAGAAACAAGAAAACACTGGGATAAAGTGACAACCGGGCTCATGAATAGATAAATGACCACGACCTCATCGCGCCTTCTTCTCACGTGACAGACTTGGGCGCGCCCAAGTCAACTTTTCGATGGGGAATCAGGTGGCAGTCAAGTGAGGGGAGAGAGACATGTGCATTGGCTGTTTTTAAAGGTGGGCTTTTTGTCTGTTGCCGCTGCCGTCGTTGCGTTTCCCGCATTACCTGCGCCCCCGTGCCAAAAGAGTATATATGTAAAAAAAAAAAAAAAAAGCATCTCTGCATAGCCTCCGACTCGTTACCCTTTCGGCCGTGACGGTCTCTCCCCCTCCAACCCCTCCCCACCCTTCCTTCCATTCATCGTTACATGTATATATATGCATACATGTGTGTATATATAGGTATATGATTAAGCTACAGGTAAAGAAGAGGAAAAGAAAACACAAGGGAGGAGGGAGGGGGGGAGTGTGGTTTGATAACACTGGCCACGGCGATCCCTAAACGAACGGGGTTTCCCGGGCCCGCCGCCGCCGCCGCCGCCGCTCCGTAGCCCCCCGCGCGCCTCCCTTTTCTAGATGCAGATATCCAGGTGATTCGATTCTTCATGCCCGCCCTTCCTCCCCTCCCAGCCCCCCGGATGCTTCGCTATGCTGTGATGTGCTGTACATTCCCGTACTATACTGTCCCGTGCTGTCCCCGTGCTGTGCCGCTCTCGGCACATGTCGCGGTCGCTCGTCGACAACCAACAAATTAATCCCATTTCTTTCTTCCCGGGAGCGCCACTCAAATGTGATCGCTGCTGCCCCAGGCCTTCGCCGCCTCGGCCGCCACCTTGGCGGCCTCCGCGGTCGCCTGCGATTCCTTGGTGGTGGCGGCGTCGTCGTCGTCGCTGTCGTCGTCGTCAGCGTTTGGCGCCGATGCGTGCTGTTTTGATTGCTGCTCGGGAGCGGCGACCGGGGCGCTCGCGGGCGCATCTTCCTGGTCGGCGTCCGGTGCCACCGTCTTGATGGTGCTCTTCTCCTCACCGTTCATGTGTCCCTGGACCCCGGCCGGCGCCGCAGCTGTCGGCGTCGTCGCCGCTCCGTCTTTGGACTGTGGCCGGCGATCCGTCGCGGGGCTGACGGGTGTCTCGGAGTCGGCGGTCCCCGCCGAGAGGATGGACTCGGTGTAGGACCCCTGCGTCAGCGGGCGGAAATCGTGCGTGTCGCCATGCCGTTTGTAGCCGCCCTTGTCACTGATTTCCATCCCCGTGGACGAGGTGGATACCCGCGACCCGGAGAGGGAGGCCGAGTCCCTGTCGCCGCCGCCGGTCTTGCCGACGTCCGTCTTTGATTTGCCCCATCCGCGGCCCCAGCCTCCTCCTCCACCGCTGCTGCTGTTGTTGCTGTTGCCGCTGCTGCTTCCACCTCCGCCTCCACCTCCCCATCCGGTCTTGCGCTTCTCGCCCGCCCACGTAACCCAGGAGCTGACGTAGGAGCTAGCTTTGTTGCCGGCGGACTGTGCGTTGCCCTGGGCCTTTGCCGCGTCCGCAGCCACGCCCGCCGCTGCTGCAGACGCAGCGGCAGGGCCGCCCGCCTTTTCGGCCTCGGCGGCGGCAGCCTCCTGCGCCAGGCGCTGCTCCTCGGCCCTCTTGCGCTGCGCCTCGCGGAAGGCCTCCATGTCGGCGTAGAACTTGTTAAACATGGTCGAGGCCTTTTCTTTCCCCGCGGCGAAGTTCCGTCCGAGGACCTCCTTGCCGACGGCGAGACGCTCGTCGAGGTGCATTTCCTGCACCTGCTGAGCGATGCGGCGCTGGACGTCGTCGATGGTGAGGCCGCCGGCGCAGGGGTGCCTCGGCTCGACGACGTCGAAGAGGTGCGAGTCCGTGTTGGCGTTCCAGATGCGGTGGTTCTCGGTCCGGGACCAGGCCTCGACGAAGTCGCTGCCGTAGTCGAGCGAGGGGTCGCCCTCGATGTGCGGGAGGAGGGCGCGGGGGTTGTTCGGGTTGGCGAGCAGGTGGTTGTGGTACTTGACCGAGGACACGAGGGAGAGTATGTACTCCTCGAACTGGAGGCGGATGAACTCTTCGCTGCCGACGTAGCCCATGGTGTTGGGGCGGTTGGGGTTGGCGTCGTCCCAAGTGTCGTAGACCACTTGGGTGATGTAGTCAATCCAGCGGCGGTCGGCGGCGGAGAGCGCCAGCCCGTTCCGGAGGGAGCTGGATGTGATGTTGACGGTGTGCTCGTCAAGGTTAATGAGGATGTCGCTGTAGCGGTCCTTCTGCTGCAGGAGAAGCGAGTTTGTGCTGCCGACAATGTATGACTTGGTGCCAAAGTCAGCGAGGATATCGAGTTGCTGGAGTGGGGTATATGGGCCGTATAGACTGCCCTGTTCACATTGTCAGTACCGGGGGAGGGGACTTCGACTTGGGCGAGCGGGGTGGAAGCGGGCCGTACCTTGCCAAATATCTGGAGGGGCAAGCCCATGTAAGTGAGCAACGAATTACGGTCACTGGTTCGCAGGCTCGTGGGTTTCGATAACCTCTTCTCGTAGTTGTTCAGCTCCGGGTCGGCGCAGTCGACGAGATTACGGATGAGGCCGGGTATCAGAGAAATAAGAGAAAACTGCATCATGCATAACCGTTCACACCGTGATCCGAAAAAGAGCATCTGTGGGCGGGGTCTTTGGTTAGCTTCTGACTGCCCCCTGGATGATGACCAGGTTGGCTGGCGAGGGCGTCGCCAAACGCACCTTTGGTTGAAGCAGGCAGCACTTGAAGAGCATCAACGTCTGCCATTTGAACTCGTGCACCAGCTCGCGCAGGCTCATGCCGAGATACTGGTCGCGGCTCTCTTCCTCGCTGAGCAGGCCGCGCTCCTTCTCCTCGGCCAGGCTCTCCTGGAAGCGTCGCAGGATCTCCGTGTCGGTGAACTCGCGCTGGGCGAACCAGGCCTGGGTGACGACGCTGAGGCGCTCACGCATCATGCCAAAGTGCTGCGGGGTGTCTGCGATGACCACGACGGCCTTCTGGACTGTCGAGCGGGTCACGTCGGCGGGGCGGTTGATGAGCTGCGAGGCGTCCAGCTGGCGCGTGCAGGATATGCCGAAGAGGGACGTCGCCGGCCCCGTGGCGGTCGCCGGGCGCAGGAGGGTGAAGTATGAAAAGTCCTCGCTTGATCTGAATCGAGCCTGTCAGCTTCTCCTTTCTCTGTGCATTCGGAACGGGGCAAGGCGGCCACAGTAACTGCCGTGGCCATCTTGCTAGTATTGTCCTTCGGGCTGGTTGGCTCCTCTACTTACAAGTGCGCGCCGTCGCTCAGAGCCATGAATGGCAACAAGCCCCAATCATACTCGATCGCCGGGTCGCAGCCGTCCGCGGCGCCGAACCACATCTCGACCTCGGGGCCGCGGGCATGGTGGAAGTCGACTACGGTCACCAACGGTATAAAATCGGGTTTGGCCGGCGTCGACGGCACCGTCAGGGGCGTGGCGGCGCCGGACGTGGGCGTCGCTACTTCGGGAGTATCCATGTCTGGCTGGCCCCTCTTCTTCGCTGCCTCTCTCTATCTTGTGTTTGTCTTATCCACGACGCAGCATGCGCCGAGTCTCTGGTTCTGCAGAGTTCGGAGGTTTGTCTCCTTCTGAGTCGTCCAATCGCCCCCGGATTTCCAAACTATGTTTCCTTTTTTTTGTCTTTCCCTTTTTGGCTTCCTTGGCGCAACGAGGCCCACTCCTACGACATGGCCATGTGTTTCCTCTGGTCCTTTTTGTCTTTCTTGTTTTCGCTTCGGTGGCCCTCTCGGATCCGTCGTGCGTTTCGTCGTCAGGTCGTCGGTCACGAGTTGGCTTTCGTTGCGTCCGTGTTTGTTGGCAGCTTCGCGTCGTCCTAAATGTCTCCCCAAGATTGGCAGTTGTCGATCGCTTGGTGACTTTTCATTCAGGGTGAGGGGCTGTGGTTCGTTCTGACGTAGTAACCAGTCCTGTCCACTGAGGGGGGTCGAGTGAGACAAAAAAAAAAAGGGCTGGCTATGTGCGGCTAGTATATCCAAGACGTATTGGCGGGGCCGTTCTTCTTCTCGCAAGAAGAATTTGGATGACTAGTAATAAAATGGAAAGGAATGGCCTCTGCTAGTGAGCAACCGATAAATGCGTACTTGGTCCTCTTCTATACCGTCACGTTCGTTTCTTTCGAATCGGTTGGCAGGTCCCTTTCGCCGTGGAAAGCTTGCTCGCCGGAAGCGGTGACGGTTCGGTTCCGCCTCCAAGCGCGTGGTCGCGCACGCGAGCGTGTGTGAGAAGAGTGGCTAGGAGTCGGGTTGCACCGCGGGCAGTCCACCTCGTTGGTTCGTCCGCCACCTCACAGTTGTGCCGACCAGCTGAGGAGTATGGAAGATCTGACAAGTCGCAATGATAAGCGGTCGGAGCCTCGATATGAGTGTCGAATCGCAGGGTGAAGTCCAACCCTCCGAGAACAATTTGTCCTCCGGCAACACAAGTGGAAAAGAGGAAGAGAGAGAAAGAGAGGGAAGGGGAACTCGGCTCGGATGTTCGCAGTGGGTTCACGGTAGCTTTGTATTGGATTGGATGTAAATGAACGGGCTCGGGAGAGTGGGTTGTGGATGAGCTGTTGGAATTAGTGCCAATGCACTAAAGTAAAGTAATACTTTATTGCTACTTCCGCTCTTATTTCACTTTTACAATTTTTTCATTTCATTTCTTCTGCCCGCGCTCTAGGTGAGGTACTTCATGCGAACCCCTTTTAAAAATAGGCCCAGGAGGTCCAGACGAAGTGAGAATAAATGTAATGAAATGAACGGCTCGTCCCACATTGGCAAGCAAGACAGTTCAGGGATCCGAGGTTTGACCTTGGAGAACGTGACAAGAAAACGACAAAACGAGAAAGAAGAAAGAAAATAAAGCCTTCCCTCGAGGGGGAAAACTAGACATCATAACCCCGCGCTATCCTAAGATTCGAGCCTCGAAAGTACGACACACCCGCACTGAACGAGTGCCGGGGGACTGCTCGTGGTGGACAAGCTACACACGGCCGGGAATTATGTGTGACGAGGCCAGTTCAGGGTCCTTGGCACGGCTCGGCTGCTGCCACCTGTGACTCTTGGGATTCAGAGGTATCACAGTCGTCTGGAATATATCCGTACCTCCCCTCTCCTCCCCAGTCTCTCGATACCGACCCTAGAATTAGAGGTAAGCCTCACGGCAAGTCTCTGTCCCCAACCAGCTATACGGTAAACAAACAAATGCCGGAAAGGGGGCACCGCGAACCCCGAGGTAAACACCTGTTCAAAGGGCTTCACATCCTGTCCCCCAACACCCAGTAGCGCTGAGGTACATGGCGGTTGACGGTCCACCCCAGAGACACGTCAACCATGCACGGAGCACCGACCACGTCCGTCACCAATCCAAATCTCGTCAATCGCAGCTTTCCCATCCCGCTACTTTTGTCCACCCCCCCTTTCCCCCCCTCCGTCATCACGGATGTGCTTCTCAAGGTATCCTCTACCCTCCAGCTACATCTGTGAATGCCCCTCAAGTAACAAGAGTTTAAAAGACGGCCCAGAAAGTCCTGGGCAGCCGGAAGCTCAACTCTGCACACCGACACACCGTCGGGATGCACCTACGGAGGCCGACCTGAAATGACAACATCACGAGCACGCCAAGTAAATTCCTTCTGGCAGCGACCAAGGACAACGTCTTGGAGAGGCAAAAGAAACCACCACGTACACCGCACCCTCCCCCCAATCTCATCTCATCTCACCCATAACCTCAAGCACCGCCAGCGTGTCTTGCATTGCATGAGATGGAAATCATCCCCCCCCCCCCTCCTCCCCTCCTAAAAGCCCATTAAATCAGTCCTCCAGCACGTCCCGTGCCGTCCCTCATCTCACGCTTACCTCGTGGTGATGCCTCCCGAAACGTCGGTCACCCTCCTTTCCCATCCCCTGCTTATCTTCTATCTTGGATGCGTTTGCTGTAGCCCATTCCCTGCGCGGCCCATGACTACATCAGAACACCGTAAACTAATATTGCCAAAGAGCTCGGATTATACATCGCAGAAACATTTTGTTACAACCCGAAATTCACTCGTTATCAGCGTAGTTGGTTGTCCGCGCAAAGGTAATACAAGGTACGTGATGGAGGCGGTCTGTGAGGCCACGTGCTGTGCAGCCCGCCCAGAAACCTTGCGCCGACTGCCGGAGGTCCTCGCGTCTTTCTCCGGGCCGGTTGTCAAGTGCCAGACCTGTCGTCAACCATGGAGTGCTGTTCATGATTTCTTATTTTGTTTTGTTTTTGTGGCTTGTTATTCTCTACAGCTCGCTTTCTGCTATTATCCTGGAACCGAAACCCATACCCTTCAACATCCCGCCGTAGTCTCAACATACACCATCATCCCTGATACATCCGTCATATTCATGTTCAGTAGGCATTTCCTCGAGCCAGGAGCCTTACGAGTCCACCACGGCCTTGGCACCGTCCTCCTGCCGTGGGCTTTCACCCACCACAGTCGTGGAAACGCGAAATAAAGAAAACATCGTTGGAACAACAAGATGGAAACAAAAAGAGAAAAACACCTCCGAGATGCATGCCATTCCTTTATATCGCGTATACTGTTGGCCCTTTGCATTGTCAACGGTACAATAACCCATCCCGTCTTCCGAACACCATGGCAGTGTGTGAATGTACTGGAAACACGTCCCGTCTGGTTTTTCGTGGTATCATAGCCTCCTCTCCCCCGGTTATCCTCGCTTCGCACTTTGCGCTTTTTGTCTATTGTCCGTTGAACTGCTCTTCCATTTGTTGCGCTGACGCATCCACGTTGTGGTAGTCGAGTATCTCCGAGTACCTACAGAGACGACGTCATTAGCCTTTATACCAAGCCGTTCAATATTTTGATTTTGACTTACATCATGATCTTCCATGTGTCCACTGGCAGGTCGGCGTCGTTAAAGCTCCAGTCAAACTTCTCCTCCGCGACGGGCTCGTCCGTGGGGTCGTGGTAGGGAGCAAGGTAGTCGTGCGACAGCGCCTCCGTAGCCGTTATCCGCTTCTTAGGGTCGAAGACGAGCATTCTCTCCAAAAGGTCAATGGCCGAGGGGTCGGCGTTCTTGAACTTGTTCTTCAGAGGTTGTCTCTCGCGTTTGGGGAGCGACTTGACAAATCGAAGGGTCTAGCTCTTGGTCAGGACGGGGTCCGCTATTACTTTTCAACATTGGGTACTTACGTTTTCGCTGGCGATGGAGTTGATGACATCATCGGGAGGAGTGCCCAGCAGCTCTGTGATGATGGAGAACTGGTTGACGTGGTCCTTGCCAGGGAAGAGGGGCTTGCCCTCAAGCATCTCGGCGAAAATGCATCCCGCGCTCCAGATATCAACCTCAATGTCGTACTTTTGCCACGTGAGCATGATTTCGGGAGCACGGTAGTATCTCGTCGAGACGTAGCCGGTCATCTGGGGATCCTGGATACGGGCAAGACCGAAGTCACAAATCTTCAAATCGCAGTTCTCGTTGACGAGGATGTTGCTGGGCTTCAGATCACGGTGAACAACACCGGCCGAGTGGACATATTTTAGGCCGCGCTACAGGACACGTTAGCACCCCGGCCAGAGTTAGCTATGGGAAAGGGTGGCGAACGTACCATGATCTGGTAAAGGAAGTACTGAATGAACTGCTTCTCAAGAGGTCTGGAGGTGAGCAGTCTGTGCAAATCGGTTCCGAGAAGTTCTGTGACGAAGTAGATATCCTCGAGAGGGGAGATGAAGATGTCACTGAGGGAGATGACCTATAATGCTGTCAGCGCATCATTCGGCAGGAGATTCGGGCGTTCACAGCCAGCGGCTAGGAGACGTACGTTCTCGTGTCTCAGGTGCTTCAGCAGCTTGAGCTCTCTGTACGTCCGCTTGGCAAGCACAGGTGTGCTGAAGGGCTTCATAATCTTCTTGACGGCAACATTCTGGTTGGTGAGCTGGTCACGGGCGGAGCTGGCGGCGGAAAAGCGTGTCAGCAGGAAGATGCGGGCGTTCGCAACGAGCACCGTTGCGATGGGATGTTCATTCTCAAACTAACCAAACAAGACCGAAGGCGCCCATGCCCACGGGTTGCAAGTCCGAGTACCTCGAGGTGATCTCGAAGGTCGTACCGAAAATTTGTGCTCTGATGAATTCGGCCATTTTTGTGAGGTGTCTGATCTGCCTGATCGAGGAGGATTGATTCGCAAGGTGGAGTGGATTAGGGGTGAATAGGAGGAAGATGCGATCGGTGAGGGATGACGATGCAAATTGGTCGTTTGCCGTGCGTGGGTGATTCAGGAAGAATGAGGGGTGGAGTAAAAGGATGGTTGTCGGGAGATCGACGGGTCAAATTATGGTTTTACTGCCCTTCTGCCGAGATGAGAAAAACCAGGGGAAACGATCAACTCGTCAAATCCGAGTTGAGGGAATTCGAAGAGAGGTTGCGGGTGAGGTGCGATGGGCGGCTGTCCGTCACGTCTGTGATGGATGGCAAGCGGGAGTTGGCTGGATTTTGAAAGAGATGCAGCAACGGCGGGGAGCGAGCGAGCTCAAGGATTTGTTTCGCTGAAGGAGGGGTGGCTGTCGGCGGGGCGCCCTGGGACGTGGGACGTGGACTCTAGCAGGAGGTCGTGGCCGTGGGCGTGTAAAAGCGCGGCGGGGTAACGAAGGTGGCAGCCGAGTGCACGCACGTCTCAGCGACTGGACGGGGGGTGGTGACTGGACTGGGCTGGGCTTTCTGGGATCCGGAACAACCTGAGCAGTGTGGCAACGGCATTAGCGAGCTTCTTCTTGCAAGGAAGCAAGCAGTAAAGTAAGTGGCAGCGGCGGATGCAGCTAGGGGGCGACAGCAATAGCGGAACAACGCAAGAATCTGGTTTTTTTTATGTTTCCAGCGCCGCCCTCTTTTTTCCTCTCGCTTCCTCTGACGTTTTGGCCCATTCCGTTTTTCCCCCTTGCTCTTGGGGTGTCTTTCCGCCAGGGGTAGCCAATGGAAAACCGACCACAACGTAGAGGGCGCAGTGACATGATGGGGCGTTCGTTTTGGGAAGTAACGGGGACGGGCTGCAATAACAACTAATAGCGATTGAACTTGCTTACCTGCGGAGCACCAAACAGTCGAGTTCGGATGCAATCTTTTCTCTTTCAATGCTTTCCCTTTTCCCTCTCTTTTTCCTTGAGAGGTTCGACCCTTCAAATTCACGGAATCAAGTCCGGCCGTAAAGCTCAAACCAAAAGGCGGCCGTGGGAGTGGCGGGCGCACGTGGAGAATGCAGGAAGTAAATCCGCACGAGTTGTCGATCAGTCCTTCGTCGTCCTTTCTTGATCCGCCGCTGCGGTGAAAGTGAGGTTGCCGGTTGGAGGGTGGATCTGCAATAGCACCAGTCGGCAGGTTGCACGAGGGAGGATGTAGAGGATATCTAGCGTGGTCGAGATGTGGCTGGTGGTTTGCGGTTCGCCCGTGGAATGCGAGGCGTCTTGTTCCACTTCGTTCTCCTCGATGTTTCCCTTTCAAGTTCTTACTCGGAAGACCAAAGGCACCGGTGGTTTGTAAAGAGATGAGAGCTGGAGACGGGTGTAAGTAAATGTGAAAGAGCAGGAGATCAAGCAAAGAGTAGGGTACGGCGGGATCAGCTTGGAGGGGGAAAGTACTTTTTAATTGTTCCAGAAAAGGCCACGCCTGGGAATACCTTGGCGGAGGAGAGGTGGGATGAAGAGGGGGGGAGGGGTGTGTGTGTGCAAGCAAGCAAGCAAGCAAGCAAGGGGATACGGAAAGACACTAGCTGAGCGAGCGAGTGACTGAGGGAGACGGAGAGAGCTTGTGTTGAAGCGTGGGAGAGAGCTGCCCCGCTCCCGGCTTGTTCAGGAGCGAGCCGGGGGGGGAGGGGGGTGTTGGATGTCGGCTGGAACGGTGACTTGGCCTACCTAGACGGGCACAGTTCATGCGAAAGGTAAGGTCAGGTAAGCAGGCTACAGTAGCTCTGACTGGACGGAACGATAACCGCAAGAGGGACCGTTTATTATATGTCTGGGTAGGTACTGGACGAAGCTCGGGCAGCAGCAGGACCAAACCGAGACTCGAAATGAGACGAGAGACCAAAGGGCATGAAATGTCCGTCCGGACAGGCGGCTCAGGCAGAACCGCAGTTGCTGAGCCGAGAGGAGACGAGTTCAGGAAAGAAACACACAAACGATGCGGCTGAATTTCCAGCTGTCTGGAGTGGCGCGATGTGTCTCTCTTCCAGCGAACCTCGGCCGTTTTCTCATTGTTGGGAGAGAGAAAGGCCGTAGGTAAACAACCACAACCTGATATCTTTGGATGACCGAGAGACATCACATAGCAGCCGTACCACAGACCGGCACATGGAATGCCTCGAGCATCAGCGGCACCGCTGCGCAACGCACCACATCTCACTTCAGCTCCACGGCCCGAGTTGGGAAATTTTCAACAATGCCATACCTCTCAGCCCGGGCTCGGATGGGACAGTTACGGCAGCAAGACTTTAATTATTGGGGGCCGCTCGTGCCGTTCGCATTCCCCTGGTCTCCGTACAATGGTACGGATATGGTGGCTTGTTTTAATCCTAGCGGCAAACAGGGCGGTCGAGACGAATCGACGATCAACCAAACAAGCAGGAAACCAGAGAGACATGGTCTTTTGGTCTTCTGGATACCTTTTGGGGGGGTCGGACATGCCTCAAACGACTGGAATCGACGATGGCCACCCGTGTCGTGACAGCATTACCGGCCCCAAACCTGTTCAGTCTTTTCTCTACTAGTCTCCCCCTCCCCCCTCCCTCATTATTCCACGCACGCACCTCCGGCGCACACAGACGACGCCAACGGACATGTCCACCTTTTGTTCAAAAATGCCATGTTTTGCCCAAGGCACTTTCCCGTTTCCCGTCCCCCGTTATCATCACAATTCACAGCGGCCCTAACCTGCCACGGCCCACACCACAATTGGACATGCCAGCCCACCAGCCCCAACACGGTGATGAGCCTCGAACGGTACGGTGCCTCCTCGCCCATTTTTATTTTTATTTTTATTTTTATTTTTATTATTCCTCGTCTCCTGCCCTCTGCGCACACACCCCTCTCTCGCTCCACCCATCAACCGGCCTCAGGGCTCCCCCCTTGTAGCTTGCACCGGTCGATCAAAGGCTCCCAGCATCATGGATTCAGAACGCCGCACCTTTTCCAGAGCTTGAACTCTGTACCGCGTAGCATATCCCGTAACAAAGTTGTGTCTACATTCCCATGGCAGATCATATTTGGCTTTTTTTTTTCTTTTTTCTTTTTGCCTATACCGTTGTGGCATCTCCGCCCCCTTGTGCATGTGCATATGGTACATGTGTCGAGCCCGTTCTTTTCTCCCGTCAATCCTGGAATGAAGGCCCATTTCCCTCCTCCCTCACCGCCGCTGGTGTTCCTTCTCGAACCGACGGTTGCTGGCTGGGCTGGCCTTTTCGTCCGGGGCAAGGGGCGCCCAACCGTATCCCACAGCTCCAGGCCGGAGGGGGGGTGCCCAAGTACCAGCCAGGCACCGCTTGGGGGGCGGGGGGAGTCCAGATGGGGGGAAGAGAGCGAGCGAGAGAGAGAGAGAAAGGGAGAGGGAAAAAACCCACGGAACCCACCACAGCCTCTGACGTCATCATGAGATCTCATCGAGATGATGTTGGGATAGAACCTTCCTGCGTCGTGTCGCGTTAGGGGTGGGGTGGGGAGGGTGTGTGTGTCCCGTCCCGTCACCTTAGCCGCCCCTGCTCTTGCCAGTAGTGTTTACATTTCGCTCCTGCCCACACTTTTGGCGTGCAACAAGGTACTAGCGGCTCACTCTCCAAATATCTACTACGTAGCGCTCCCCGATGGTCGATAGATCCCACGACACTAACAGCCAGTCCGTACCCTTCCCGCAGTCCCATCACCGTAAAAACACTCGCCGGGCAATAACGTCTCCCGATCCAGGTCCAGACCCTCTCCGTCTCTCCCTAACCGCACATCGCCGCCCCGGGTGAGGATCGAGAGAAATAAAAACGGTCCGGTCCCAATCGCGCACACCCCTACTGTTACTTACTACTCCTCCTATTCCTGCTCCTCAGCACGCACTGCTCCCCCGGCACATGGGTGTGTTACCGCCGCATAGCGGTCTTCCCCCCAGCTACTAGGTGTCCAACAAAGTCCTGTCACGAGGTCCCCTCAGCTCCAAACGGGCCGCATGTTCTAGACTGGCCTGGATGTCCCAATCCAGCGCATTACCTGCTGTAGCTGGGCATATGTCCGGGCCTGGCTCACCTCAATGAACCCAGACGGGGGGACCGCGCATCGACTGGAAAACGGAGCCGCCAGCCCGTACGAATTCCATGAGACGACTCCGCGGCTGAAGAGGAATGACGACGTGGGCGATACTGCTGCACAAACCACGCTCTCTGCCCCGATGCTAAAACCGCCCAGCTGACGGACCAAGCATCCTAGGGGGAAAGAGAGGGCGCCTCTGGTCACAGAAGCCGGTCCATTCCCTTTTCGACTTTGACTCGATTCAAGGTTGGAGAGACTCGTCGATCGCGACTCGGCAGGAACCATTTTTCTTTTCCCTTCCCACCTCGACTCTTCCTCGCGCCCTCCTTTCCCCCGATCTTCAAACGTTGTGGACATTCGGCACTTTAGTTAATCTTGTGGCCGCCTTGCTTTCTGCGTCCTCGTCCTCCACAGATAACGGTACCGGACTTTGCTCCGGCCTTGTCCTCCAGTCATCTTAAACCTTACGTAGAAACCACGGTTGGGCGGGTGGATGATGATGATGAGTCGGCGAAGTCATAATGATTAGCTCCGGCCCCTGTCATGTTGGGGAACACGTAACAAGAACCTGTTAACTCGGCGGGTGGGTTACGCAGACCTTGCTCGGTCTTGGATCTTCCCAGCAAAGAGGGTTCAGCGAGCATCCATCGGAGCTTTAACCAGGCGCCCCTACTGTGTGTAATCGTTTGCCGATACTGGCACTGGCGATCACAGGCTCACAGCTGCCACAAGAAGAAAGGCAAGGGCAAAAAGGGAGGGGACCTCTCATGCAGCAGACAAGGTGTCCCGGTGGCAACGCCCTCCAGAGGAGGACCCTTTTCTTGGACCCTGAACTCTGTTTGGCATCCTGAAGATCGCTGCGTCAAGACACTTCCGCCGGCGTTCCCCGTCCGCTGACCGGCATTGGGGGGTCGTGGACAGCAGGCAAGGGGGAGGGGACGAAGAATGAGGCCCGGGTCCTCCAACCACGGGCGCGACGTGACGGGCGCGGGCGCGGGAGGACGGCACCGCCGCCGCGGACAGAGTCCAAAAGGGCCTTCCCGTTGCCCCTTCCTCTGTGTGTGTGAAACGCAGCCCAAAGGTAGATACAATCAATGTAGGTACACCACAACAACATCAAAAAGAGATGCCAGGCGTCCCGACTCGTTCTCGCTCTCGGCGTCCGTACTCGATACACGGTTAAGCCATTTTCCTTATCGGCCGGGGGCTACGACAGTAGTGGACAAAGACTAACTGACTCCTTTTCCAACCTCCTGTCGCGCCCGCCCCCCCGAATCAAGGCAAAATCAACGAAAGAGTAGCCTCATCGCACGAATCATTTCCCACAGCACAAACGTACAAAACGGCAAACGGCAACAAGTATCTTTCCCGCTACGTACCTTTTTTTCTTTCTTGCTCACTCCCTCCTCCCCCACCGCGGCCGCATGCCGCGTCCCAAATCCCCCCCCCAAGGGGTCTCCTAGGACCCCAAACCCGTTCCTGCCGTTCCTCTGATGTCATCCTGCAGCCTTTTCCTTTTCCTCCCCTCCTGGCAGGGCTAACCGGGGGGTGGCATGGGGATGGATCAGGTGTGGAGGTGTTTCTAGGTTTTCTGATTCCCTTTGGGGAGGGTTCTGTTTTCGCAGTATCAAGTCTAAATCCAACGGGGGTCTCAAGCAAACGACAAAAAGGTATGACGACAACCCCCAAGAAACCTCCTCTCCCCCTCCTCCGGACCATGTCCCCCGGACAAATCAGTTCGGCTCTTCACTACGCCGTCACTAAAACCCCCGGGTGACCTGCGAGTGGTCTCGCCCAGCTTTTTGCTGATCCGTAGGCTGCCGAAGTCTGGAACCTGCAGGGACGTTTACCTTCCAGAACATCCAGAAATCCCGATGAGACAGGAAATTTGCAACAACAGCCCAAAAAAAAAAAAACCAAAAAAAAAAAAAAGGAAGACATAACCAATGACCAACCAGCTTCTTGCATTTCTAGTCCTTTGACCTGACCGCCCTTTCCCATGTTCCTTTCGGGGAGGTCCTGGGCTTCGTACACCCGGAACCCTTTTTCAAACCTCTTTTGGCCCCCGCAGTGTTCCTCTGCCCACGTACATGGTTGTCTTAGGGTGGTGGGTTTTCTGTCATCGCGGAAGACGCCAAACTTGCGGCATAATTACGTCATTGCCGCAAAGACGCGCCCCATTTTTTACCTCCCACCCCCTGCTCAAACGTTCTTGTCATCCCGTTCTTGTTCGCCCTTGCTCCGTTTCTCACCTTGGCCGTTCTGCAAGTCCGTTCTAATTGGTTGCTGAGTCACGACACAACTGTTCTCCGAGGTCAACAAGACATTCGCAGTCGCCGAGTTTCGGTCTCAGAATACTTGAATAGCCTACACAAAGAAGATATTATCTAGCACTGTTCGTTTTTCCAGCGCCTTCCTAGGATGTAAAGTGCAATAGGTACTTGGCTCCTTTCCCGCCGAACCAGTCGTCCGCCTCTAGGCCATCGTCAACCGTGTGCCCCCTCACCTCTCCATAGCGCCGCGGTCTAGTCCTCTACCTTGAGAGGCTCCACGTTCCAAATCTCCTCGGCGTACTCATTGATGCAGCGATCACTGCTGAAGAAGCCCATGCGAGCCACACTGGTGATGGACTTGGTGATCCACTCCTCTTGGTTCTTGTACGCCTCGTCGACGAGGTGGTGCGTTTCGATGTAGCTGTTGAAGTCGTCCGAGACGAGGTAGTAGTCTCCATGGTCGCGGACGGCTGAGATGAGCGCCTGGAAGTCCGACACCGAGCCAAACGTTCCGCTCTCAATTGCAGAGAAGACCTTTGACAGATTCTCGTCGATGGAGTGGGATCCGTAGGTGTGTGCGTGGCGGAGATCTTCGACGTCCTCGGCAAGGTTACCGAAGAGGAAGATGTTGTTCTCGCCAATCTCGCGCGTGATCTCGATCTAGGCTAGTGTTAGCAACCGATCATCCGGCCAGTTCCATCCTGTCGGGTTACTTACGTTGGCGCCGTCGCACGTGCCAATGATCAGGCCGCCGTTGAGCACAAACTTCATGTTACTGGTGCCCGAGGCCCTGCAAGCAAAAGTCAGTCGGGGGCGGTTCCGGCCGTCGTGTCGGGGGTTCACTCACTCAGTACCGGCAGTCGAGATGTGTTCGCTTAGGTCGGAAGCCGGAATGATCATTTCGGCCTTGCTGACGTTGTAGTCCTCTAGGAAGATGACCTTGAGCAGGTCGCCAATGTCCTCGTCCTTGTTCACGACAGAACCGACGTTGTTGACCAGATGAATGATTTGCTTGGCCATCCAGTAGCCGGGTGCGGCCTTTCCACCAAAGATGGTAACACGCGGCGCAACCTTCTTGCGGTCCTCGGGAGACATGGCCTTGAGGGTAAGGTATCGGTGGATGACACCAAAGATGTTCATCTGCTGACGCTTGTACTCGTGGATTCGCTTGACCTGGACGTCGAAGAGCGCCGCGGGGTTGACGCTGACGCCTGTCGTGGTCTTGATGTACTTGGCCAGCCGGACCTTGTTGGCGTACTTGATCTCGGCCCATTCCTTCCGGAATTCCTTGTCATTGACGCTGAGTTCAATCTTGTTCAACTGTGTGAGGTCCTTCAAGAACTCGTAGCCTCCAGTCTTGGAGGCGATGAGATCAGACAGTCGGGGGTTGGCCTGGTGCAGCCATCGTCTCGGGGTGATTCCGTTGGTGACGTTGGTGAACTTGTCGGGGCCGTAGATGTTGACAAAGTCCTTGAAAATGGTAGTCTTGATGAGATCCGAGTGTAGCTCGGCTACGCCGTTGACCTTGTGGGAGCCGACAATGGCCAAGAATGCCATGCGGACCATCTTGGGCTGCGACTCTTCTATGATCGAAACCCTGCCAAGGAGATCGCGGTCGTTGGGGAACATCTTCTCGACGCTCTGAAGGAAAAACAGATTGATGTCGTAAATAATCTGCAAGTGCCTGGGAAGGAGGTGCTGGACCAGGCCGACAGGCCACTTCTCCAGAGCTTCGGGCAGAACAGTGTGGTTGGTGTAGCCGAACGTGGCAGTGACAATGTTCCATGCCTCGTCCCAGTCTAGCTTCTCGAGGTCGATTAAGATACGCTGCAGCTCAACAATTGCGAGTGTCGGGTGGGTATCGTTCAACTGAATGGCGACCTGGTCGGGGAACTCCCTCCAGGGGCGTCTGGACTTCTTGAAGCGGCGGACGATGTCGTAGAGAGACGCGGCGACCCAGAAGTACTGCTGCTTCAGGCGAAGCTCCTTTCCTCGCTCGAGGTTGTCGTTGGGGTACAGGACGGCACTGATTGTCTCGGCCCGCTGCTGGTCACCGACAGAGTTCTCGTAATCGCCACTATTGAACTTTTGGAAATCGAACTCTCCGCTGGCAGCCTTGCTGGACCACAGACGGAGGTTGTTGGTGGAAGGCGTCGCGTAGCCCGGGATTGGCACGTCATATGCCACGGCAGTGACAGTCTCACCACCTTCCCAGTTGGCGACAGTCTTGCCGTTCGAGTCTGTCGACTTCTGGACGTGGCCGAAGAATTGGATCTTGGAGACAGTTAGCGTTTTCCCAAACCCGGTGATATCTGGCTGGCTGACTTACGTCGATTGTAATGTCGTGACGGGGGAACTCCCAGGGGTTGAAGTCAAGCCAGTAGTCGGGGACCTCGACTTGGTAGCCATCGATGATCTCCTGCTTGAAGATACCGTATCTGTACCTCAGTCCGTAGCCCCAGGCGGGGAAGTTTAGAGAAGCAAGACTGTCAAGGAAGCAGGCAGCCAATCGGCCCAGGCCACCGTTTCCAAGGGCAGCATCGTGCTCCTGTTCAATGACGTCCTCGATGCGAAAGCCGAGATCGTCCAGTCCAGCTGCACAGGAAGGTTAGTATTTGCCCTTTTCACCCCAAGACGTGTCAGTGTTCCACCCACCTCTGGCAACGTCCTTCAAGCCGACGTTCAACATGGCGTTGTCGAGGGCTCGGCCCATGAGAAACTCGAGGGAAAGGTAGTAGACACGCTTTCCGTCAACGAGGGTCTGGCGCTGCTGGGTCTTGTTCCACTCCTTGACCAGCCGGTCACGGAAGGCCAAGCTGGCGGCCGAGTATGCAGCCGTCTCATCGCAGTTGAACATGCTTCGGGCAAGAGTCGTCTCGACATGGCGGACAACCTCCTTCTCGAACTCATCCTTGCTTTTGAAGGGATCAGCCTGAGCCTTGGACCATGCCGCACGCTGGGGCTCTGGGATTGAAGCTGTTCGCGGGCAGTTAGTTGAGAGGTTCCATTCATGGCTGGTGGTAGGCGGGAGGGAGCATGGCAGGGGATTGAAGCTACTGGGTCCATGTATATGGAGCTCGCGACGATCAGTGCGGGGTATTTTGGGCCTGCGCTGAGGAGCTGCCCCTCCAAGCTCCACGAAAGCTGCGAGAGCTCACCCAAGACACCGGGAGCTGGCGGACGCATGGCATTTGACCAGGCAATCATGCAACTGAATGGAGAAAGCGAATGAGAAACTCACCCTCGACGCTCTTGATCTCGCCGGCACCGAAACCAGTAAAGGTTCTCCTGTGCTTTGGGCGGGAGATGCCCGCTGGGCCTACTGAGCCCTGGATGTCGACGAGGGGAGCGCCCACAGAGGGACGCCGCTCTCGCGTGGGGATGCGCTGTTCCGTGGTGCCCGACATTTTTTTCTTTGCAGGCCTACTATGTATGGCGAGGTGTGCAAAAGCGAAATAAGAGGGAACTGAAGATTCAGTCTGCTTGGTTTAAGCCTCGACTGTCGTGAAACTGGCAATCGTCCTGTTAGCTATGTAGGGAACCCGGGAAACACGAGCAGCGAGTGAGCGAGACACAACTCGGTTGTAAGTATCCGGCGAGGAATGAGGAGCGAGGGGGGGTAAGTCGGAGGAGGCCCAGACTCGTTGACAGGCGGAGCGAACGAGACGTACGTCAGGATAGGCCCAGGATGTTAGTGGGGGGAAGAGCGGGGTGTTTGCGGTGCCTGAAGCTCAGTCCACCACTCGCAGCCGGGATTCGTAGTCAGCCCAGTGCCGACGAAGCGTCTCGGCTGAGGTTACGAAGCTGCTCGGAGAGCTTGCTGAAGGAGAATAGAATAGAATTCCAACAGAGTTCGGAGGGCGGTCGGACTGGATTGACCGTCAAGGGTAATGTAGCAGATGCGGCTGGTTGTACTGGAAACCAGACGTTATGTACGACGACCACGATGACGAGGATGATGATGGTGGTGGTGTTAGGGATGACAAAGGTGAAGAACTAAAAGGTAGACGCAATCTTTCCAATTGAAGAGAAGAAGGGAGAGGGGAGGAGGGGTAAAAGGAAGGAAAGGTCGAGTGGTCAGGAAGAGAGAAGGGGGGGAGATGGGGAGCTTAAGAAAGAGACGGCAAGGTAGGTATCTCTGTCAGCTATGGCATGTTGTGGACTGTCTTGTCTGTCTTGTCACCTTGCGGCAAGGCGAGGAAGAGAAAGACGAGAAGAAGGAGGAGGTACCTCCTCCACCAGATGGGAAACAAGCTAGCCAACTGCCTCTTACATCGAGATGGGAGGCATGGCATGGTCTGCATATACCAACCAACAATGATCCTGCAGCGTACGCGACACAGCAGGCTAGGCTGGCAGATACCAAGGCATGGGCCATGTTGCACTCTCAAACAAATGGCACTGACCGGGACTGGGGACTTGGGCTGATCTGACAACCCGCACACCCAGAAAGACGCGATGGATCTCTGGGGCCTGGCCCCGGTGTAGTCTGGAGCAAGCTCGCCGAAGAACAAACCGCCTGATATGACCTCACCCTGCCGAATGGCGAGGCCCAGCTCCCAGCATTGAAACCATCAGATGCAGCTGTGAGCACTTGCTTGCTGCATCGAGCCACGAATAATGCGGGGAGACACGCGCGGTGGGCAAGCACCCCAGCAACAGTAGCAGCTAATGGTATAGCAGCAGCAGCAGTGTCTTTTACCATTACTCCACCCGGAGCTAGTGCCACCAAGCAGGGACGACATGGGTCTGGGACGGCCGCGCATTGGAATTGGCAACGGGAGAAAGCGCAGCTGGGCCTGCTGGTGCGGAGGAGACGGATGGGAACTGGCCAACTGGTTCATAGGCAGAGGTTGCCGGTCAAGAAGGGAGTTGGTGAAGCAGGAGTCCAACCCATACGTGAGGCGAGGCGTGTGTCCCGAGTTACCTTGGCACCTCATCCATGTAGCTACCCTCCTTAGCGCGAATGCGGCAGCCGCCGGCCTAGTGGTGCGTCAAAAGGCGCACTAACACCGAGTTGGCTCGAATAATGGTCAAGGCAAGCCCGGGATGCCCAGTCGTCCCTCCTAGTCCAACGCATGCCATGCCTCTCCCTCCAGTGAGTCTTCTGCGTGCACGCTTCCTACTCCCGCGTCTCGATCCCACTGAACGGGACGAAAAGAGAAAGAAAAAAAACCAAGGCAAACGCAGGACAAGATGCCCCCCCCAGGCTTAGATTAGACCTAGAGTGGCCCGATTGTGACGGGACACTTTCGAGCGGGATGCCCGAATGCGGAATAATGTTCGGGGGGCCGGCATCCCAGTGTCCACCATTCGCTCATCACCTTGGAAAACAGCAACCCCGGCATTGCGACGGATGGTGGCATGGGCGCTTGTCGAAGAATACGGGAGAAATCTCTTGCATCCAGAAATGTTGAAAATCCCATGCCGGCCCCCCGAAATGGCTTCGACGCATCCCGGGCCTGGGGCTGCTTGACGCCGCGCCCTGTGTAAGCCCACCCGGCATAGCTCGCGAAGCTACCTCGGATGCTTTGCCGTCACCAAACCAACCGGAGCCATCAATTCCAATCTTCCCCGGTCGCTAGCTGTTCTTCCCTCAAGTGGTTTCCACGGTATGCAACATCACTGACCAACATCTCTCACGTTCCTGTTCTCGGGCCAATGCCGCCATTCCATCATGCCTGTCGCCCCACGGCCGCGAGAATGCCAGGATCCCACCCGTCCCCGACGACGGCTAAGCAGTGAACCATAAAAAATAAAAAATAAAACATATTATCCTGTCCCCCCAAGTTCCACAGGTAAGCTCCTCTTGACACGGCGCCAGCTGCTGCGTCGCCCAGGGTATAAAAAAAGCTCACTACCCTCCCTCTGTGGGGCATCAAAGTTGCATCTAGAGTCTTTCCGCGATGACTGAGGGACACTCCGCCCCACGCCGAACATCCCGTCTACCTCTCTCTTTTTCTCTCCTTCTCTCTACGGATACACGCCATCTGTTCCCCTCCTCGGTTCCATTTTTTACACTCTGGTAACCCGGCCTGCGAAATACGGGCACCCTCCCTCATCGTCTCCATCCCCATGCATCCTCGTTGATATCCCAAACATGCCCGATCAAGCACGTTATTGGCCTGACAACCCCTCCTCCTCCGCCTTTTCTGTCATCCGGCAGAATGGTGTACTTCGAGGAGCGAGAGTGAGAGCACGGCGTGGCCAGCCACGTCCCAGCTGGAATGCAATGCGACATTCTGCGATCCACTTCAACATCACCTGATGTCCCCCGATACGCCTCCCTAGGTGATTCCAATCACACAATGCCATTCATCGGGTTCATCATTTAGGTTCCACAGTTGCCGACTTGGAGCCCGCACTAGGCCCCTCATTATACCATCCGGAATGCGGTATGAGGAAGTGGCGCCGGCATGTCTGGTGGCGAGGCTGCGTGACCGTTCCACGGCTGCGTTGTGATATTCCCCGAGACGCGATTTGGGCGTAGGTTTGATGTGAAAAACAAATGCGACGCTTCTAGCGAAGCATATAGCCTTGCATGATTAATACGATATACTATACAACGACAGCAACACCAACAACAACAAAAAAATCATCTGCGCCAAGCTTCAAGCCAGCGTTCTCGTACGGGGGCTGTCCCGGAGCTCCATTCATACTCTTTCCCGCCATACTCTGTTCCCCCGAAAGCCGCACGTGGCTTCTGGCATGATCGTCCCGCTGTCGAAGCCAAGCAGGGTTTATTTGTATATCCAGATGCTCACTTGGGGCCGTCCATTGTCGTACTGGCACAATTCCCAATGCATGACTTCTTGCTACTCACATGGAGCTTTGCATCACTTAGCTGTTGCAACTCCCCAGCTACCAATCAGACCCGCGCCCCTGCTTCGTAGGAAATGATGGACGCTGTTGCTTTCCCAAGTTCCGAGTATCGCCCCTGCGAGTGGTCCATTCATCACTTCGTCTCTGGACCTCCCTTTCCCGTACCGTACTCCAGATCACGGCATACCTTTCGCCACAAATAACAAAAAAAAAGGGGGGGTGTCGTTGACTTCTTCTTTCCCGACACCCATGTTTCTCGATTGGGCGACAGCAACCGGTTGCGAATGCCCTTTCTTGAAGCAATCGAATCCATGATGCGAATGAGCGAAATTTGCCGCTGCCGAATTAGGGCCCCCAACCGACCGTTCGCTCAACCGTCCCGTATAGTAAGCGAGCGTAGAAAACATAGTGAACGCCGTCCAAACGAAGTGCCGCCCACAACGCCCGGCAATGCTGTAAAACGCTGACCCGCAACACAGGAGATGAATCTAAACATTAAGGAAAACTTTTGACCAATTCGATGATCTTTCATAGGATACCCGAGTCCCGAAGAGCGTTGTTGAGGATCGTCTCCTTAACTGCCGCAAACACTAATCGGATATTCGACGTATCGGTTGCTTGAGTCAAGCTACCGCCCGGATTAGCTACCGCCCGCGGAAACAATGACGTTGTACTTACTGGGGATACAGGTTGAGGTGTGCTCGATTAACCTGGTTGAACCTCCATAGGAGATATTTGGCCGCCTTGTTGACGTCGTTGCCACCCGAGTAGTCGGGGAAGTAATTGCCCAAGGGCGAACGCCCAAGCTTTTGCTTGAAAATATCCACCTTGTTCAAAAACAAAATGATGCTTGTACGCATGAACCACCTTGAATTCACCACGGAATCGAAAAGTAGCAAACTTTCCATCATCCGGTTCTACGAACGTTAGTCCCTGGAGGCGCATCGGTTAGGTAAATTTGTGGCATGAGCGTACCTGGCTGCTTTCCTCGAGCAGGACTTGGTCGTACTCGCTCAAGGCAACGCAAAATATGATGGAAGTGACGTTTTCAAAGCAGTGAATCCACTTCTTTCTTTCGCTTCGCTGACCACCGACGTCGAACATGCTAAGATCAAATACGTTAGCTTGTTCCCAGGCTGTTGCACTGGATCACGATGTCTCACTGTATGCTGAGCTGGCCCATTTGAAACCTCGTCTCGTATATGCCAGTCGTCTTGGTTCTGGCTCGGAGGACATCCATTTCGCTCGGGAGGTAATCCGGGGCGACGATTCGCATGACCTCTTGGAAGAAGCTATCGTACCCTGGTCAGGTGCGCTCGAACGGAAGCAGAGGGGATTAGCCAAGGAAAACATACTACTCTGCCGAATCCATCAAATAGAACTCCGTTTGCCTCTCCATGAGCTGCTCCCGCGCGGGGTCACTCCATATTGACTGGATGGCGATACCGATCTGGGGATCAATATGCGCTTGGGGTCCGGACTCGGCTGTGTATTCCATGAGGAAAGTGGCGTATGCTTTGTTCTCTTCGATTACGGGCTCAATGTCGAACTGTCGCATCGCCTGTATTACCGCTTTCGCGCATTCCACCACGTTCTTGAACACGGTCGGTCGATAGTTGTAGAGTTCGTCTTCCGAGTAACCCTTCAGATGGATGATCTTCATTTGCTTGACTATGGTGGATTTGCCGCTCTCTCCGGATCCTAAGGAGTTGTCAGCATGCTCGCACACCCCCAAAAAGAGCTCTAGAACGAGGGCAGTAAGAACGTACCGAGAAGGAGAATCTTGCATTCTCGGCGTAACCTCTTGGAGTCCTCCTCCAGCTGTCTATCGATCGCCTGACTCTTCTTCTTCTGCTCCACCTCCTCGTTGTTTGAACTCATACAGGCACCCATCTTGCAGGTGTGGCGAGGCTTGAGGCAAGCCGCTGACCGAAAGAATGATGCGGTACGTTGATGATGATGCTGCTCGGATGCAGGACTCGATACGTCCAAAGGTGAAGCTGCGTTTTTGCCAAAGAAAGAGAATGCACGTTAAATGCCCATAGTAGTAGTAGTAGGTAGCGCCGGTGAAGGTGAATTAATCGCAAGGCTGAGGACGGTAGCAGAGGGTCGGCTGGCGGTCGAGCTGATGCCGTTGGTCGGGATCGGCTGAGAACTCGGCGGTAACGCAAGCGTGCCGGGGGAGATGGGCGTGGCCAAGAACAAGGAGACGGCAGCAATTGCGACCGACGACGACGGTGTTGCGAGATCGAGTATCGGAGGAAGTGAGGATGGACGGATGATGAGCTGCAACCCTGGAGATCGGGGAAGGGCGGGAGCCGTCGAGGGAGATGGGTAGCGAAGGACGGAAGACGAGGAGTGCGACCAGGAAGGCGGGCAAGGACAGTGTCGGAGGAATAAATGTGGGTATCACCAGGACCTCGACAGGCGGGCGGGTAGGTGCAATTGGGTAAGGCCCAAGCTAAGCACCCAGGTATCCGTACTCAGGCAGCCAGTGAGAGGGCGGGCGGGCGAGAGCCTTGAGCCTTGTGGGATCGTCGCGGGTGGCACGAGAAAGGTGTTCGCGGCGGCAGGGAATTATTGTGCCAGATATCAGGCCGTCCTGTTCGGATATAATGTATCAAGTGACGAAGGGAGTATGGGAGATCGGAAATGGGAAGACAGGACAACGGGGAAGGGTTGGGGGGAGAAAGGCAGCGAGGAGAGAGAGTGTGTGGGTAAGGAAAAAGGAATTCTGTCGTGCGGAAAGAGTAAAGTTGATGCTAGTGGCAGGCTCGGGTACCAGAGTCAGCGGTAACTTCGCACCGCCGTCCGCTGCAGAGGGCAATGCGAAAGGCGAGGTAAGGCAAGGCACGGCAAGGCACACACCTCGCACACCCAGACCAGACCAGAGCAAGAACCAGACCCAGACCCCACCTCCCCTTCTCCTCGGGGTTCCTCAGATATGCGGCGTGGGTGACAGGGACATGCACACAGCGCAGAACTGCAGCAGGCCCGGGCAAGCAGAGCAAGCTGGCAAGGCTAGGGTGGCGGGTGGGTGGTGGGTGTGCGCGTGGGTGGTGTGTGGATCGGGCATGTATGGGGGTCTCGAAAGTCTGTGGAGCGTGGACGGACTCGGCCTCTGGACTTATTCAATCGGCCTGGACTTGTCTTGGTCTGCCGGAGGGGGAGAAGGCTGAACCAGGAGCAGACGGGAGGTAGCGGGGGGGGACGGAGCTAGATGGATACACATAGCGACGGATGGGTTGACTGATGGATGAATGCTGACGACTCAAGTTACGTGGGAATGGTGGTGGTGGTGGTGGTTGGGATGCTTAGGACCTGCCCGTCTAGCACATGGCAGCACACAGGACAAGGCAGGGTACCGGCAGCTACACGAACGTGAGCTACTACAGAGCACTCGTTCCAGCTCCAAGGGCACCGACGGCCGGTGAGATGAAATGTGATTGGGAGCTCGGGGCTATGTGCGGATGGCAATAATCACTGTTAGGTGAGCTTTCTGAGGGAGATGTCGATCCTGCAAGAAGTCGTATACTCGACATGGACATGGACATGGACACCGGCCTTGCATTGACTTGAAAGGGCGATGGCTCGCTCGTCACTGGCTGCGAGAGGAAGGCCCCATGCACATTGGAGTGCCAACTATTCGTACACTACAGTCGGTACGTACCTTGCCACCAGAGGACCTTTCCCGACCTTACCTACTTCGTGGAGCTCTCTCGACTGGGTTAGGTACGGATCCCCCCGCTTGTTTTACACTAGTGCGTGTCCCTCCACCGCATGCATGGCACTCACCATTCCATTGGATACGTACCCAAGCAAGCGGCCTGCCATAGTACACGACCCAGCCCAGGTCTCCAGTCAGCCCAGTCCAGTCATTTACAGCACCCGGTAATTAGTGGGCGTGTGTATCTCTAGTCTCCATGCTTCTCGGGGCGTTTCTGGTGCCTGCTTGCATGTGGTGAAGGATTCCGGTGTGCCAGAAAACACCTTACTCGGCGCGGGGAGCAATCAAGCAAAGAAGGCAAAGTAGGCGGGACGAATGGCGATGGAAGCATGCCGTGGCATCTTTGCAATGGTCAAACTTTGTTGATTCATCACTGGCCTTGACTATTACATAGTACGGTTAGTCTAGGTACGCTACCTACTCTACCTACATTACCTTCCCTACATTACACGTGCAACGTCGTGCCCACGTACCCACAGCATCCATCCCTCGAGCAAATGAGCTGCGACGCAGCCGTCCAACAAGGTTCTGCTCTTGAAGAGGGCTCCCTCGTCTTGAACACAAGTTGCTGCACCTATCCGATACGGCAATGGCACTTCCCAATTTACTTTGCTTTTTTTCTTTTTCTTTTTTTCTTCCTCTGGATTAGTGTACTATGGGACCTCTCTCCCTTCCTCCCCGTCCGACCAGATCGGTACCTGCACTTTCTCACGACATGTTGCAGGCCGTCGTCTCCAGTGGTAATCCGGCATTTCGGATTCCATTGGTATTTTACGCTGTTTCATTTCTTCACCCTCTCCCACTTTTTCTTTTTCTTTTCCCTTTTACTTTTCCTTCCTTGGGACACTCGTTATTTCAGGCCTTCCCTGTCCACAACCACCACAACCACCCCTCCCAAAGCAAGCTCGCAAGGTACCGACGCCCTTTTGGTGTTTGGACCCTCAATGTCTGTTCTCGGGCCCGGGAAATTCTAGCCCACCCTGGAAGCCACCCAATTTGACCGCGCCCAGCAACGCGCCTCCGCATGCGGCAGCCTCATACACCATTGATGAGCGAGCGCGGTCTTCTGCTGTCAGAAGGAGGGAACTAGGCAATGTAACAAGTGTTTCAGTCACCAGTCCCGAGTAATGGCTCTCCATTGTCCAGCCTGTTCATCCCGGTCCGCCAAGCCACACACAGATAGAGATCATACTTTGTACGGATACAGGCTGGGGACATTGGATGGATGGATGCCGCCGTACGGACACCGAATGGGTCGCAAAGCACGAGAACTCCTCCTCGGCATGCACCTACTCTAACAATGATACTGTCAAGCAAGACTGACGTGTGGCCTCGCCGCCAACGACCTTTTCGTCTCCGACGAATCACCAGGCGCCGGCTTGAGACGAGCTAATAATCGCCGTCGGCTTTGACGAGCTAGGTGGCATCCTGTCTGCCGACGCTACAGTTTGAGCAGAATAGACGGATGGCTTCTACCCGCGGCCTAGGTACTGTGGCTTGCAACCAGCCTCCGCTACCTCCCCATGGACTGCAGAGACCTGCCCATACGGGGTCGGTTTCTGCCTCTTTACGGATTAGTCGCAGGTTTTTCTGCACCGCCCCAAACCTCCAGCATCGCATCGAGACAGCAAGCTATTTCACCAACACATCCAGACGAGGCGAGAGATGAGGTGATTTGCAGGTTGTCAGAATATCAACGATGCTACAGTTACGGTGCAGCTGCAGATGCATGTGCATTAAATTGTGTCCCTTTTGTGGACATCCTGCTGCTGGACCTGCCTGCCACGTTTCAGGGTTGCAGCGTTTCTAAATTCCGTCCTTCCCCAGGACCCGGCATCTCAATTGCTCGACAAGATATGGATGTTTTGCCCGAGGAAAAGCAGTCCAGTCTGTATTTTTGCCGCCTTCACCACCGTGATATGAATCTGGCCGGGGGGCAGAAGGACGGTACTGTGTAGTCGAGCACATCCACTCCGGGGGGGCTAGCGGCTGCTACGCAGAATTTCTCATTGTGAAAACCTTATACACGCTTTGGGCTCTCCACTCCTGATTTCAACCTGAACGCAGCTCCATCCCAGTCCTCTGCGTTTCTCGCCTCAAAGTGAGACCGCCCGCCACCTGGAATTCTTCAGGCGACCCCTTCGGTCTCGTCTTTCCCACCCCGTGTATACTTCCCTCTTCAGGTGGCACTCGAACAGCCATCAGGTTATTGAACCATTGCCTTCCAACGCTCGCCTATCCACCATCATGCCAAAGCCAATAGCGGATAGTCCCTGTTCATTGTCCATGTGGTATATCGCGTAGGCTGGCTCGCCATCAATGACTTGACTCGGCAGGAGTTTGTTTCTTGACAGTACTTTAAACCTCATGTTTGAACGTCTTCGTATGACTGCCCGCCGGCTGCTTTCGCTCAAGTCCTGGCGAGGGGATCCCTCCAGGGTTCGCGGTGGCATCGGCCGTCCGCCATGATGGCTGGACACCCCTGCTCTCGTTCACGTTTTCGTCAGATAAATGGCACTGATCGGACCTCTTGCCTCTGCCCCTGAAGCAACCTCGCCCAATCGGCTAGCGCCAATCTGCAGGCGGTTCAGCAGCCTTTGGAACAAATAATCGGGCAGGGAGCACACGTGGGAGAGGCATCAAGTCTCATCTTCTCAGACCAGCTTGGAGGGCCCAGCACACACACACACAAGACATCAGCCACCCAAAGCAACTAAGCAGCCTGCTGGTGATTGAGCATCCTTGTGACTGTTATTGATGGATGGGGGTTTTTTGTGCTCATCAGATCACAGTCGACATACAAAGAGCACTTTGCAAAGTTTCCCACGTGCGCCACTGTCCTCGTACGGCAGGAGTGGTCATCTTGAAGCGCAGCGGCGTCAGGCCAAGGAAACCGGAGGTGACTTTGTCGACCACCACCCACCAGGCTGACAAGGAACCATGTCGAACTCTCCCCTGAAGAGATACAAGCCGCCAAATAGGATTCACGCCCAGTAACACTTCACAATCGCACACCATTTGCGGATGACACTATCGTCGCCTGCCCCTGTCTCGCCCAATCTTGCCAGCTTCCTGAACGAGACAAGCCCCGACGCACCTCGAAACCGTTGGCTGCGCAGGCTCTGGCTGGCGCAACTTCAGCTTACATACATTCATACATGCGCGCTGCTCAGCGCTTAGCCATCTGGTCCCAAAAGATTCGGCCAGCCCGCCCGGGCCAAGCAGCGGGCCCATTGTCCGATGAAGAAGTGTGAGGGTTTGAGGCTCCCCGACAGAGACTATGGCTGGGTTCATAGGGAAAAAAACATGAAAATAAAATGAACCATAGAGCCGCCGGCCCACTTGTTGGAGGTTGGCGAAGGCGAATCATGCGACTATCCTGATACCAGCCGAGACCGACGTGCAGAGAGAGACACGCAATACACCCGAGTGGGTGACAATGGGTGCTCTTTTGACGGAGCCCTTTTTTTTTTTTTTTTTTTTTTTTTCGTAAAGCTCTCGCACTGAGGGATAATACCGTTTCTTTAGACCAGGTGGCTCGGCGGCGACGGGCATCGCCCATAAACCACTTTCGCGATGGCATCTCAAGATATCGCTCTGGCCGCCGGGGCAAGCAAGGGGGCCATGCCCGACTTTCCAAAATAGTAACATCGCGGTAAACGTTGGACTGCGATAACGAAGGGTTAAGCAAGGAGTGTGACGTCTGTCGGAGTGACCGCCGGGTCGTGCTGCGGCTCTTCGACGCCCTTGCTTTTTTTTTGTTCTTCTCCTTTCTTTGGTTGAAACCAAACCACCCGGACTCCGACGCACAACGTGGTTGTTTTTTTTTGGTTTTCTTCCCTCCCCCTTCTCGAAAACTTTCAGCCAACCATGCAAGTTCAGGCGAATGGCCTGTCCGTCACGGATTTGCCGTGAGGTTACGTGGGCGTGCTGAGCTTGAAGTCTGTCCCGGCGTTTCACGTCATCTCATGGCAGTTGCCCTGACTAGCGTTCACGGACGAGCTTTTGCCCACCCAGTATGGTATCCCATATATTGTTTGGTTTTGTTTGTCACCGGGCTTCTCTATCCCGTGACTTTTCTCTTCTGCGTGGCGTTCTAGTTGAGTAAGTGCTTGTAGTCGGGGTGTGACGAACCGGCGCTCTTGATACGTACCGACCAACTTATCTCGCATCGTCTGAGAGGGAGGGGAGGGCAGGAAACTTATCGTGTACGGGACATTCTGGAGACGTGGCAACACGGCCTGGTATTTGGTAAACTTCCTCGCCACGTGTTTGGGCGCAAGGCCCGGGGTACATGGTATGTTTTCATTCGGAAACAATGTTTTGGGGTCTTTGCTCGCAGACTCCACGGCGCCGACGAAGCGCGGCCCGATTTCCTCGTCTCCAACGAAAGGCGGTTGGTTGTTGCTTGACCGGACTGGAGCAGCCATTTTTAATTGAGGTTGGCTGGCCTCGTAGTCGGGTCGATAAGTCGACGACTCGGGCTGGTCTCGGGTTCAGCCCGGTTTCTTCTATTCAAGCCAGGAGGCGAGGGAAGAGAGTTCAACGAAAGAACTCGATAGATGGGCGGGAGGGGAGGTAAGTAAACGAGGAGATGGTGAACCGTTGAGTGACCGTCGGTGTTTTTAAACACAGGAAATGTCCGTAGCCCGGGTGAGGGTCGGAAAACGACGGGTTTTTGGGGATTCGGCCGCATAGTCCGGCCGGGTGTGGTCTTGGCGCCCGGGCCATTCGCCCGGCCATCGGCCGAAGTGCCCCATACTCGTGTGTCCAACGACACCCTCGCGGCTTCGCGACGACAAGACGGACCTCATGCTGCAGGATCCGAATATTATCAAGGGGTTGCGTCTTGGATTCCACATTTCCAATTCGTGACAAAGCTGCCAATTATTCATCCTTTGGTAATCGCCCTCCCCCTCGCGAGCACGAGACTTGTCAGCCTGCCGTACGCAATGGTTGGGCTCGTCACGCTACAGCGGTCGTGGCTTGCAGAAGCAATCCAGCTATGCGTTTCCGAATTGGATCGTCGAGATGATGCTGTCTCCTTGAGTAGCTGAACGGGGTTGGGCTTCCCCTCTCTTGCGTGCTGCTAGTGAAGGCTGCCTTGCCGGGTTGACATGATCGCGCGAGTTTGACGGCGAAGCTGCCCGCAGTCAGTATAGTGTTTTGATGGGGGAAAGGGGAGGGGGGGGTTGATCAAAGGTTGCCTGCGCTACATTGAAATGAGTCTTCACGATGAGAAATAGATCTATAAAAGTCGCCTCCGCTCCTGATGGTATAGAGATGTTGTTACATGTTGTTACAGATCCCCAAGACTTCCATTATTAGACAGACAAACAATCCAACCAACCGACTAGGAAAAATTCAGCTTGAATTACCGCCCACATCAGAATCATGGCCACCACGAAGCCCATTGTACTCTACGGTCACAGTAGGCCCCCTTTTCCTGATCCTTCACCCTCTTATATGTCCAACATACTGACGAGACCGAGACTACTGCCCCAACCCGGCAAAAGTAGTCATGATCTTACAGGAGCTCGAGGTGCCCTACGAGCAAGTGAGGCCCCCGCCCAGACACTTCATTCCTCGAGTTGAAGGGGCGAAATGCCATACTGATGAGCCCGCTATGCGCAGATCAACATCGACCTCGGTGTCGTCAAGGAGGAGCCCTACGTCTCCATCAACCCCAACGGCCGTCTCCCCGCCATCACGGACCCGAACACGGGAATCACCATCTGGGAGTCTGGCGCCATCATCGAGTACCTTGTCGAGACGTACGACACTGACAACAAGATCTCATTTCCGTCCTTCCCGGAGAGATTCCATCTCAAGCAGTGGCTTCATTTTCAAATGTCTGGTCAGGTACGTCTTCTGCTTCTTTTTTTGTTTTCCGATACCCTCTTTACCTTGCAGTCTGCCACCCCCCCTCCTGCTTGGTGCTTGAGAGCTCTGGTATTCACAGGAGTCTATGAAGACTGACAGCTCGTTGGTATGTTGGTAGGGACCGTACTTTGGCCAGCTCGGGTGGTTCAAACTGTTCCACCCTGAAGATGTCCCGAGTGCTAAGGAGAGGTACGAAGAGCAGACGGTCCGCGTCTTTTCCGTGCTCGACCGCGTTCTCAAGGATAGAGAGTATCTCGTCGGAGACAAGGCGTATGCTACCACCGCCGCCCCCCATCTTCCCAAGGTACACGACTGACGAGAGGAGAATAGAACCTACGCTGACATCGCCTTCATGCCATGGGACTACCTCGGCAGACGCCTCCTCGGCGACGGCTGGAACGACAAGTGGGATATTGATTCCAAATATCCCGCCTACGCTCAATGGGCCGAGAGAATCCGCGCCCGGCCTGTTGTCAACAAAGTTTTGACGTCCATGCAACAGCTCCAAGCGGCCGAGGCGCAGGCGCAGGCCCAGGAGTGAGGTGGCCCTGCCAAAATGAGTTGAATGGGCTATGGCTTGAATATAGCCATCATGACAGCACTCGTTAGTCTAACTGACAGACAATTCAATCTGCCATCATTCATCACATTCTCATAACACCCAACCGTGGCAAGGACCACTCGGAGGGAAATTGGCAACGTCGGTGCGATTATTCCATCTCGTACTTCCCTTGTTAGTACAACGTGACGTATATATGATTTGCCATTCGGGAACAGGTAGCCCAGCCTTCTTCGACGAGATGCCATTCCCATGGCACATATTTACAGATCCTACCAGACCTCTGAACTGATACCAAATGCTGGGCTTTGAATGCCGTGCGCAGAAGACGAGTGTGTGGCCGGAGAAGGCTGCAACGTCTAGTCCTCCCAGATGGCAGCCTTGGCCTTCTCCGCATCCTCCAGCCTCTGTCTCTCCGCAGCCTTCTCCTCCTCCCTGCGCTTGCGTTCCTTCTCTTTGACGGCCTTGTCGTAAGCCTTTTGCTCCTCGGTCAGCCGCGGCACCTTGACGCCCAACGCGCTGGCGATCATGCGCCGCGCCACGGCGTCTGTCTTTTCCGGCCTGCGCACACCTCCAGAACCCCCCAGGCCGGAGGACGAGGAGTCTGTGTTTCCGTAGGGTGGAAACGAGCGGTCTGCCGTGTTGTAGGTTGGAGAGACAGGGGTTGGTGGCGGAGCGTTGGAGCCGTCATTTAGTGGTTTCGGCGTTTCCTCCTCGTCGTCATCGTCGTCATCGTCCTCGTCGTCTTCCCAGGAGTCGACCACCGGCTTCTTGGCCTTTGACTTGACGGTCTTGGAAGTAGGGGCGGCCGAGGGCTTCTTGTCGCCGTCTAGTGAGAGCTTGGAGAGCGAGGACGTGAGGTCGGACTTTTGGCTGGATGGAGGCATGGTGTTTGTGTTTATTGGTGGGGCAAGGAATGGTGTTTGGTGTTGAAAAGAGGGATGACAGGGTATTGCTTGAAAGGATAGGAAGTTAAGATGGCCAGGAAGCCGGGGGCGGTTCCGTCGGGAAGCGAATGTGGTGTATGGGGGCGAGTCCCGGGAAGCAGGGAAGGTGGGAATACCAGCGGGCAAAAAGGGGCCTCTAAACGTCGTGGTGAAGGATTTAAAGGGTGAAGCACTAGCAAGGTAAGGTGCAGCTTGCAGCTGGGGGTGAGCCTGGGCGAGGTTGTGGATGACGAAAGATAGGTTGACGGATACGTGAAACGATCTCTCGTCTGCTGTGAACCCTTAGGATATTGGGGATAAAGGGGAAGGCAAAGGGGGGTAAATATGTTTACACGCGGGATATGGGACGGAAAGTGGTCTTGGTTCCTTCAGCTGCGCGAACGGACTGAGGGCGGCACCGATATTAGACTGGACGGCGGGATGGATTGTTCGAATAACCCTTTTCCAGTGTGGGGTGTTTGGTTTCCTCTTCCCCGCAACGAGTCAGAGAGTTCAGACAGACTGTTGCAAGCACGGCGAGGTGGAAAGATCGCACAGGCAAAGTGCACGGCTAGGGCGCCACGAGATACTGTGTTTACAGGCATAACACACGGTAGACGTAGCTGAGGCCAGAGTGTGGCCGGACAGTGTGAGTTAGCCCCGAGCGGGCAGTTGACGGCTGCCCCTCCCCGAGCCGAAGCAGCGTTAGCTGCAAGGCCAACCACTGCAATGCATCTCCAGCTGGCTGGCCGGCCACGAATGCGTGGGGACTGGCCCCGCCGGCAACCGGGGCCGAAGTTCTTCCAGGTTCCAGAGCCAACCAGCCCACGTCCATGCTGACTGGTCAGGCGAGCGGCAACGTCAGTGCTCGGCTGGCTAACATTGATTTTTTTGGTGATGTCGTTTACTCTTTAGTTCCCCCGAAGTCTCCATAATAGCTAAAGGCTACCAACTCACCTCTGATCTGTATTTGTAAGGCGTCAGGAGGCGATGCGCAACGCGATCTAGGACTCGGAGTCCTTGCCCCTGCACAAATAAACAACCTGCACGTTTCAATTGTTTACTTTAGCTTTTCTCTTTTTCTCATTTTCCCTCACACGACACAGCGGCAGCGGCTTCCTCAATTCGCCCGCGGCCCTGCACTACCTGATCACCACGTGCCGTGACCGGAGCTTCCTGAACGTTGACTCGCAACCCCGTTCACCGGCAGCATGGTGATGCGATCCAGCTTCCCGAGGCGCCTCAATCTCGGCCGCCCGGCCAACTACCTCAGACGCCCCTACTCGGTCTCGAGTAGCAGGTTACCGACTGCGAGCACCCCGAGGTGCTCTGCATCCACCTTCGACCGCCTTCTCCTCGCCCCCCGGAGCCAGCGAGCCGTTGCTCAGTTCTCGACGTCGACACGATGGCTGAAGGAGGAGGATAACAGCTTCTTTGACCGCGCCGTCGAGCCCCTGTCCGAGGAGGAACAAAAGGCGAACCTCAAGCACCAACGCGAGCTCGAGGAGAAGGAGTTAGCCGAGGCAAAAACCTCCAGCTCCGAGTCATCCGCAAAGAGCGAGGGCTCGGGAGGTGCACAGGATGGCAAGGCTGGCAGCGCGGCTGGCGGATCATCGGCGGGATCTGGGGGAGGTGACGACAAGGGTGACGGCAGCGGCAGACGCGGACGTAGGGCCTCGGACAAGAGCCTGCAGAAGCCCGTTGTGCCCGATGTCTACCCCCAAGTCCTGGCTATCCCGATTGCGAAGCGGCCGCTATTCCCTGGTTTCTATAAGGCTATTACCATCAAGGACCCCAACGTGGCCGCCGCCATTACCGAGATGATCAAGAGGGGCCAGCCGTACGTCGGTGCGTTCCTCTTCAAGGACGAGAACCAGGACGAGGACGTTATCCGCAACGTTGATGACGTCTACGATACCGGTGTCTTTGCACAGATCACGAGTGCCTTCCCTATGCATGGCGAGCAGGGCAGCCTGACGGCCATTCTGTATCCTCACCGCCGCATCCGACTTTCGAGCTTGCTGCCGCCTGGAACCGATGACAAGAAGCCGACCGAGGCCAAGGTCGAGCCGGTCCCCGAGCCGATACCCCCGAAGCCCACCGACGAGGAGGTCCAGCAGGAGAAGAAGGGCGATGTCGTGGCAAGCTTCGAGGAGAGTGCCGTGGCTCCCAAGGCGGACCAGCCGGCCGAGAAGTACGAGCCCACAGCGTTCCTCAAGAGATATCCCGTCAGTCTCGTCAACGTCGAGAATCTGACCGAGGAGCCCTACGACCCGAAGAGCGCCGTTATCCGCGCTGTCACAAATGAGATTGTCAATGTCTTCAAGGAGGTTGCCACTATGAACAGCCTTTTCCGGGACCAAATCTCAACCTTCTCCATGAGCCAATCCACCGGCAATGTCACGTCCGAGCCCGCAAAGCTGGCCGACTTCGCAGCCGCTGTGTCCTCGGGTGAGCAGGGCGAGCTCCAAGAAGTTCTCTCTAGTCTCAACGTCGAAGAGAGAATGCAGAAGGCTCTGATTGTTCTGAAGAAGGAGCTCATGAACGCGCAGCTACAGTCCAAGATCACAAAGGACGTTGAGAGCAAGATTACTAAGCGTCAACGCGAGTACTGGCTGATGGAGCAGATGAAGGGCATCCGCCGTGAACTCGGCCTCGAGTCTGACGGAAAGGATAAGCTGGTCGAAAGATTCAAGGAGAAGGCCGACAAGCTGGCGATGCCTGAAGCCGTGCGCAAGGTGTTTGACGACGAGATCAACAAGCTTGCACACCTCGAGCCCGCAGCCTCCGAGTTTAATGTCACCCGGAACTACCTTGACTGGCTGACGCAGATCCCCTGGGGACAGCGCAGCGCCGAGAACTTCGGCATTCAAAACGCGATGAAGGTTCTGGACGAGGATCACTACGGACTGAAGGATGTCAAGGACCGTATTCTGGAGTTCATCGCTGTGGGCAAGCTGCGTGGCACCGTTGAGGGCAAGATCATCTGCTTCGTCGGGCCTCCGGGTGTTGGAAAGACGTCTATTGGCAAGTCCATTGCTCGCGCTTTGAACCGACAGTACTACCGGTTCAGTGTCGGTGGTCTGACGGACGTGGCTGAGATCAAGGGTCACCGACGAACCTACGTTGGCGCCCTCCCCGGCCGCATCATTCAGGCGTTGAAGAAGTGCCAAACGGAGAACCCTCTGATCCTCATCGATGAGATCGACAAGATTGGCCGGGGCTACCAGGGAGACCCCTCGTCGGCCCTGCTCGAACTGCTCGATCCCGAGCAGAACAGCTCTTTCCTGGACCACTACATGGACGTCCCCGTTGATCTGTCCAAGGTTCTTTTCGTCTGCACCGCCAACATGACCGATACTATCCCGAGACCCCTCCTTGACCGCATGGAGCTGATCCAGCTCTCAGGCTATGTCGCCGACGAGAAGAAGGCCATCGCCGACAGGTACCTCGCCCCGGCCGCCAGGGAGGCCGCCGGACTGAAGAACGCCGACGTCAAGCTCAGCGAGGAGGCCATCGAGGAACTCATCAAGTCGTACGCCCGTGAGTCTGGTGTCCGCAACCTCAAGAAGCAAATCGAGAAGGTGTACAGAAAATCCGCGCTCAAGATCGTCCAGGACCTTGGCGAGGAGGTACTTCCCGAGAAGGAAGCTCTGACGGAGGGCGGCAAGGAGGCGCTCGAGGAGTCGGAGAAGAATAACGAGACTGCCCGCGAGACCGGCGAGCAGCCAGCCGAGACACCGGCTACCGAGAAGCCCCGCGTGGCGCTCAACGTCCCCGACACTGTCCACGTCACCATCAGCAAGGAGAACCTCGTCGACTACGTCGGCCCCCCGGTTTTCACCTCGGACCGTCTTTACGAGGTCAACCCGGCCGGCGTCGCCATGGGTCTTGCCTGGACCCAGATGGGCGGCGCCGCCATGTACGTCGAGTCCATTCTCCAGGCTCCCTTGCGCCCCAGCAGCAGACCCGGCCTCGAGATCACGGGCAACATGAAGAACGTCATGAAGGAGTCGTCTACCATCGCCTACTCGTTCGCCAAGTCGCTCTTAGTTAAGGAATTCCCCGACAACCACTTCTTCGACAAGGCCAAGCTGCACTTGCACGTCCCCGACGGTGCCGTGTCCAAGGACGGCCCTTCGGCCGGAATTACCATGGCCACCTCCCTTCTTTCGCTTGCCCTCGACACCCCCGTCAACCCCACCGTCGCCATGACGGGCGAGCTCACCCTCACCGGCAAGGTGCTCCGCATCGGCGGCCTGCGCGAGAAGACTGTCGCCGCGCGCCGCGCCGGCTGCAAGATGATCATCTTCCCCAAGGACTGCATGTCCGACTGGCTCGAGCTTCCAGAGGTACGTTATAACCGATGTTTTTATTTTGTTTTTCATGACTACGAGATCGCGAGGCTAATTTGCACTGTTACTCCAGAACATTAAGGAAGGCATCGAGGGTAAGCCCGTGACCTGGTACTCTGACGTCTTTGAGCTCATTTTCCCCCAACTCGACCGCGAGGCCGCCAACAACTGCAAGGTCTGCGAGTGGAAGAAGCAGCAGGACGACAAGAAGAGGAAGGAGAAGAAGAACAAGAAGAGGGACGATTCAGACGATGAGGACGACGACTAGATTCTCGCGTCGTCAACATAGCACGATATCGGCTGTTCACCCCCCAGCTACATCTTGCCCTCTCAAAGATCCCGCGCTCGCGCTCACCAACCCCCCAAAACTCACATGTCTCCCCCCCGGGTCTCGCCGTCATGATTTGGCACCCGTCAGAACGGCGGCTCGGAACAAGAGAGGTGGGTGGCCCAGAGGACTGGGTGGGACGTGGACAGGCGAGGCGGGAGCCGGGGCGCGAATGCTGGATGGGCGTTCTGGGCGACGAAGAGAAGAGGTTTTTTTTTTCACACACAGATGACTAGACGAACCCGCATAAACGTCACGCATGCTGACACATCCCCCAACACTGCATCTCTACTCTAGATGGTTCTTGATTTTATTGTTTGTTTGGTTAGTTGATTTTCAGGGGGGCGGTGGAAGGAGAGCCGGAGGGGCTTTGTAAGAGTAGGATTGCAGAGACACCCGATTGCATAAGTGGATTGCGCGGCAGATGTCGCGCACACTGCGAGGAGGAGGCAATTGAATGGAGAAGCAGGGCGCACGATGATTGCATAGGGTAGCTATCGGGCAGAGGAGTAGATTCTTGTACATTAAGGCCGTGAACCATGTGTGGCACTCGGCGAATAGCCACATATTGAAGTTTATTCCAAAGACGTGAGATGTAGCATAATTGGTTTTCGTTAGTGTCAGCATCACAATTCGATTGGTTTCTCGACCCAGGGGTGGTGACTTCCAGTCAATGCTGTTCGAGGCGAGCAAGGAGAATGGGCGAAGACCAACTTGCCGGAAACGCTGACACCTGCAGATGCGGGCAACCTGACCACCATGTCTGCAGACGGCTGCATTATTGGCACTGGTGAGACGGCCGCGCCGCACATTACGTCGAAATCGGTTTGTAGTAGCGGGATTGGGGCCTCGAAAGACGTCGCGTGGCGGGACGTATGTCCCTTCGTTGCTCAACTTCCGTGTTGCGTATGTGATATATGATGAGCAGTGCGGTTCGATACTGACCTGAGTCGCTGATGACATAGGTCGTGTGCCTAATTGTGGCCCAATCTGCCATGGTCTAATGAATCCAGGTTTATGGATATCCAGAGCCACCTAGATTGGTGCAAAGGCCAGTTTCCGTTGTAGATGCCAATGTGGCAAGCGGTGGAGCTCCCCGGTGCTTTGCTTCAGGGTCTGATCTGGTGCCATGCCCGTCCATCCACGCGGGATCGGTGGGGTTCGCGGGTCGAGCACTCGGGTCGGCTGGGATCTGTTGAAGGGAAAACTGGACGACCCTTGCATGGTTTTCTGCCCTTTTGTCCCGCCACCGATCGTCCATCTCAAAACTTCAAGCCGTGTCTTCAGCGCATTGTACACGGGAGATCTCCGAACCGGGGACGGTACGGCGCTTGACGAAGCATGGCTATGCCTGCTTCCAGCGCTTGGAGCAGCAAACGGGAGGGAGAGAGAATTGCAGGAACGACATTTTCGACACCTATGCTTCTGAACAGTCCCGGCGGGCCGGAGAGAGCCAGGTTGCAAATCTGACAACCCAGCCGTTATTGGAGACGAGCCCGCTTGGTACCCGGGTGAGCATGATGCAGACGCAAGCCATGGCTCTAGGACAGCCTGTCAACGAGGAGAAAGCCTCATCGTTTGGGCTGCGTCGATGCCTAAATGCGGGCAGCGTGTAATGGAGGCACCTCTGACCCTGACCCGTCCACTGACGTTGACCCAGAGACAGGGCTGACAATCAAGGGCTGCAACACTTGGTTTGCTCGTCTCCTTTGAACTCTGAAATGGTGTCAAGGGATGTGGCTATAGCGAATGGAGACTGGGCCGCCCACAGGGTCGTTCGTGGAGCTGGCAAGGTCACGATGAGCAAACGGTCTCTGAGGCTGGACCATCAGACAAAAAGGTAGCGTTGCAGCCGATACCAACCTCTCAAGGTAATTTACATTGGCGATTGACTAGTTCGTTCGTCTGCGCATGCGTCGCCGTGTCATATTACGGTCCCATTCTCTGTAGTGCAGCTGCTGTCGTGTCACCTTGTACATGACATAGCGTCAGGCAGTGGAGGGCGAAAGCGCGGCGGGGACCGCTGATTGGCGATGTGTTGGCGTTCAGACTGCGGATGAGGGCGTTTGGTCGTGCAGACAGATGGTGTTGCCGCAGAAGAGCGACGGGCACGTGGGGATTCCGTCCCCTTTCAGAGCCTTTACACAGCAGGGCAGATTTGGACGCAGGAAGATGGGGAAGGCCCACCGCTTGTAAGCAGGATTGTGCAACTGACGGGTCTCCGACTTGAGTTGGTGGGCGAAGAGTATCGTTTCGCGCCGCCATCTGTGGGAGATGTCGGATGAAAGCGAGACGGTTTAGCTAGCTTCCCCCCATTCGGCTCATCGGGATCCAAAAACGGTGTCGGCGAGACTAGCTGGTTCTGGAAAGGGTACGGACGGCGATTTTGGGCGGCAAGCCCTCTTCGGGTCCGGGCCGTTGTCGTCGTCGTCGCGGAAAGCAACATTACCACGGTCAAGATGCGACTCTGGCTGCAGCCAGCTTGGAGAGTGGAAGAGCGGCGAGTGCGCAATCGGTCAAACAGGGCCCCCGGTCCAGATCTCCGAGATGGCCAACCCCTGAGCGGTTGAGTCACCTTTTGGTCGACATAACGGGGCACTTGGGCACCTTGGAGTCCACTATGACATGCCCCCCCGGCGGCTGGCATCTCGAAACCGCTGCCCGTCTCTAATGTTCGTCTAGACACCCATGCCAATTCTGACTTTGGCGTGTGGGCCAACCGCGAAAAGCAAAGGGCGGTCAATTGATGGTTCTGAAGCCAATTGATTGAAAAGGAGGGCTGCAGTGACGGCGATGTGGATGTTTGCAGGTTCGAAAGTAGAGAAGGGTTTTCTATGCGAGCCCAACGAACCCAACGTCCACAAAAACAAGCAGCACCCAATCGCCAGAGGAGGGCTGAAGTCGAAAGTCATGGTGCATGGCAAGAGGGCCGCTAGGGACGGACGGAGAAGAGCTTGTGATGGAGGGCGGCCTCGGGCTGGGTTCCTTTGAGTCTCAGTCACCTTGGCCCGTTCGTGCCGTACTATGTTTTTTATGTACCTTGGGTTGGGTGCTTGGGTAAGTGGACAAGGGAAGAAGCCGACGCTCCAAACCAAGGGCAAGGGCCTAGCTCGTGAATTGAGCCAATGCGAGGCACAGAAGGCTGAGGGAATGGGGCAGTTGCAGCCAAATAAGGGCACACGGTGAGAAACCAAACACCAGTTAGCCTCCCTTCCCTCCTTCCTTCGTCGACAGATGCAGAGAATGGCTGTCACTGGACGCCCAAGTGGAAAGAAAGATTTGAGTGACAGCGCATCCAGGTTAAGGTAGGAAAGCCCCACCTCCATAAGCATTCAACCTCCCAGCTGCCTCCTGCTTAGCTTAACGCACCTTTTCCCTCACCCGGGCAAGGTGGGTAAAGAGAGGAGGAGCATGGGCCACCAGCCGAGGTGGCAGGGGAGTGGTGCCTGAGCTGAAATGAGCGCCCAAGTAAACTGCTAACTGCAATGTATACAAACCACAGTGCACTGCCATGCGACATTCTACCTAGTATGTACGCACCGGCCAGGCTGCGTTAGTGTCCGCTCGAGTTGTTCCTGTCAGTACATTCGCTCACTGACCATCTCACTTTTCTTAAACCTCGTTCATGCTTCTCTTTTCTGATGCAACCAAGGTACCTGAATGTGGAGAGCCCGGCCCTCAAAGCAAGCATCCTCGTTTCCGCCTGATCTGTTCTATTGGCGCGGGAGCTCGACGAGGCGGCCTCACCTCACCTCACCTCACCTCGCCTCGACTCGCTCACCTCACCTCACTCACGCGGGGCCCAGCCACCAGCCTCTTGCAGCTCCAGAAACACGCCCCGATATTGCTCTCGCTCTCTTCACCTCACGCACTTCGCCTGCCTCTCCTCCTGCATGCATGCATATGCACCACTTTGGATATCCCGTTGCAAGAAAAGGAAAACTGCTCTCCCCCGGCGCTGGACCCCACGAGTGCCCAGGGCAACAACCGCCAACGTTGCCCCTCCCCCTCTTCCTCCCCTCGGAACGCCCCCGTCAGCTCCTTGCCGCTTGTTTTCCATACAAATCATCAGTCCGACGCTCGCCTCACCCGTCCCAGCCTGCCGCCCAGCAGCACATCATCACGTACGTCTGGTCCAGACGAGCCCAGCCATACATACCCAACTCCAGCTGTGACTTTCGCCGGTCGGTGCGGATACCCATCTCACACCCACGCCGTCCGTTGCCATCCCATCCCACCACGTCCCATACCAGATCTCTCTTGCCGATACGCAGAGCGAGCCCCGTTCCCTTTTCCTCCCACATACACTGCCCCCGCATAGGGTCGGACGAATCACCCTTCGCGCCGAATCTATCCATCGTCAAAACAGCCCCAGACGCGCCGCCGGCCTCGTCTGCCCGACCATTACAGTCTAAAAGTGAGCCCATCCGGGATTCTCAATACTTCAAAACCACCACTTGACTCTCTCACTCATTCCCGGATGACAGCACATGCACCGCGTCTAGCCCCCCGTGCACCAATTATCTGTCGATAGCCTCCTGATTGGACTTCCCGATTACTCAAAAAGGCCCTGCAACTCCCGGTCGATCTCTCGTCCCCCCGCCCCGTCACTCTCGTCTGAACATGGTCTTCTTCACGACTACTTCTCTGCACACGTCCTTCCTCCTCCGTCACAGCGTCTGATGTCCCATCTTGCATCCGGCTGCCTGCATATTGTCCGTCACTCTCGAGTTGCAACTTGACGTCCACAACAGACGCTCGCCGTCATTCTTGTCTCGCGTGCCCCGCGCCCGGCCACTTTGCAGCCCGCTGCCAGCCCAATTTTAGCTCCGACCGGTACCAAGCCCGGCCCAAGCCAGGCTTGAGGTTGACCGTCTTTCGCTCCAAGGCTCATCCTTGTCCCCCCGCCTGGTTCGCTCCCCGGCCAGGACTGCGGGCCTATCCATAATTAACACCTCGTCCCCAGGATCACACCGCTTAGAGCCTCACCACTCGCCTTCTTGTCGAGCTCATCAAGAACTCGACGAGAACCAAAGCCTTACCTTTCACTTGATTTATTATGGCGCAAGCGAGTGTCGCTTCAACGGAGCCACCGCCCTCGTCGGGTCATCCGCCCACCAGCTTCCTGCGCAAACTCTTCGGACGAAACAATGCGCTCCCGGCACCCGTCGGCCCGCTCCAGGCCAAGGAGCCCGAGCCCGAACCCGAGCTAGAGCCCGACTCCGACGACCCGCATAGGACTGAGTTGGTGCGCCGAGTCTCTCGAAAAGTCGTGCCCGGACTCCCCCGCGTACAGACCTTCAAACGTCAACAGTCAGAGCGCAGAAACAACCTCGCACCAGTTGAGCCTTCGACGGCAGAGAGGCGTGCCCTGTCGGTGGACAGGCGTGTACAGTCGCCACGCACAGCCTCGCAGTCCCAATCCTTTCCCCGAGCTAGCGCCCCGGACTTTCTTCAGAATGTGTACGAAATTCAGTCGGCCCCTTCGGCACCGGCCAGCCCCATCGAGGAAAAGACCGACATGAGCTTGAGTCGGATGGTATCTCGAGCTGCAGAACCCACGGCGGACGAATCTCATATACACGACGTGCAGTCGAACTCGGACGCGCATTCAGTAACGACATCGCAATCTCATTACGAGGCCATGATTCACCATGAGCTCGAAAATACTTGGATCCTTAACCTTAGCATGCATTTCCGGGATAAATCTAAGCGAGAAAAGTTCTTCGTCACCTATCGAGAAATGGAAACTCTCTGGCGTCGAGTAACAGTTTCTCTCGACTACCGCAATGCCCCCGACGGCTCTCTGGAAATGGACTTGCTGCATACCAAGTCTCAACGCGACAAGAGTTCAAAGATTTACGAAGCCATCAGGGATAGTCTGCGAGACATTCAGTTCTATTCGTCGGTCACCAACTTGAAACTGCAAACCACTGAAGGGCGACTTCATGTTCATGTGGTAGAAGACGTAAATGTGAGTCATGTGGCTCGGCGAACTCGGTTTAAATACTAACCGACAGCAGGAAATTATTCCTTATCCTACTGTCCGCCAGATACAACATTTAGGTTGTCGGAGGATAAGAGAAAAGGACATTGAGTTCGATTCTCACATGTCTGGTTTTGTTTATAAGGTCAGCGTTGGCGGAGAAGTGCTTATCAAGAAGGAAATCCCGGGCCCTGATACTATTGACGAGTTTCTCTACGAGATCAATGCTCTGAATCGGCTTCGGTATTCGAGACACATTATCCAATTTTTCGGCGTTGTCGTTGATGATGATGACGAGCACGTCAAGGGTTTGCTCATCAGCTACGCGGTTCACGGGGCCCTCATTGATGTCATCTACGACAACCGGCAGGAGTCGGAGCTGGATTTGCCATGGCAGCTTCGGGAGAAGTGGGCTCGCCAAATTGTGCAGGGGCTGGCGGATATTCACGAGTCTGGCTTCGTACAGGGCGATTTTACCCTTTCAAACATCGTGATTGATTGCGATGACGATGCCAAAATCATCGACATCAACAGACGAGGCTGCCCTGTGGGTTGGGAGCCCCCCGAAGCTACACCGCTCATTGAAAGCAACCAGCGAATCTCAATGTACATTGGCGTCAAGTCCGATCTCTACCAACTCGGTATGGTGTTGTGGGCATTGGCGGCACAGGATGACGAGCCCGAGGCTCAGGGACGGCCTTTACAGCTCGGGGAAGAGCACATTGTGCCACCCTGGTACCGGCAGTTGGTAGAAATATGCCTAAGCGACGACCCGCGATTACGACTGCAAGCCTCTTCACTCATGGCTCTGTTTCCGGAGCCTACTAATGGCGACGATATTGCGCCTCCATCTATCTCTGTGGACGATGGTTACACCATGCAAGAATATTTCGTGGACGGCTACCAGGACAACGGCCACGCAAGAATCAAAACAGTCCAGCCGTCTCATGACTGGTCGTACGTAAACATGGGCCACACGTACGTCGACCCAAGCAGGGGCTTCTCCCAGGACCCGTACTACTACACCAGAGGTCGATCTCCCCCAAGCCCGCTCCCGAGTCATTATGGGCGGTGTGACTCCCCTCATATGGGTCGTAACATCTCCAGCTGGGCTGAAGCCAGGAATATTGCACCGTCATATAGTGATATTGGGGGTGACGAGAACGAGGACGCCAAGAGTGCAACACCGACGACGAGCAAGGATTCCATCGTAACACCCGAACCATTGGATGAGACGAGCAAAGCAGTGCAGCAGAAGTTGGAGGGGTTACAGCTGGCGCCACTCTCCAATGATTTGGCCGAGCTCGATCGGACGCCCGGACAAGACGATAAACAACTCGTCGGCAAGGAACTAGCAAAGGTGTTTTCAGACGAAGAGTCGGCGGAAACGTACGCTCCGGATGTCACTTTCGAAACACGGGCAACGATGGCAACCCCTATACCTATCAAGAATGTCGGAATAGATGAGGAGGAAGTGAAGGAAGACCAGGTGGAAAGTGAGGGAGGGAGAGACAGCCAAGGAAAGGCTTCGGACGGGAAAGGAACAACAGGGCAATCAGAGCCCACAGACACGGGGAAAACAGGACCCGAAGACCAACCGAACAGAACCGCACACATCCTGAACAAGGTGGAGGAGGTTGCAACTGCGGCTCCAGTCACGGAGCATGGGGAACTGGCTGCAGAGTCATCAGCCAGAGTAACCGCCGTGGATGACCCGAAATTCACAGAGACCGAGACCAAGGCCGCAGGGTCGCAGGTTACAACGTCGCCCGAAGCAACAAGTTTGCCGGCGGAAGCATTGACGGAAGAAGAGATTCTCAAGGCAGATCAGCCTTCTGCGTCGTCAGACAAGCCCATCGGAAGCCCGGTGGAGGAAGCCCCGGAACTCAAGGGAGTCGGGGCGGCGTATCTCGACACGGACGAGCAAGCGGTACGAGAGAAGGCGTTTCCGGACGACTTCGCAGTAACAACGGCAGCTGCCGCAATGAAGACAGATACTCAGAAATGATGGGTGTAATAATAGAAGCTGAGGCAACTGCAGGCAACTTTGCATGGGAGCAGCTTGATTGTCTGGGCATGGGAGGTGTTTTCTTTTTCTCCCCTTGGTAGAGGCACAACCAGTTTGAGGCTCTGTATTGGTTGTCCCCTATCGGCATAGCATCGGTGTAGATGATCGAAAACCTTGTAAGTGAAATAGATGATGGTAACAAACGAACCCGAGATGAACCAACCGCTGCACAATCGCATCAAGACCCCAAACGAGCATGTTGTGATCTCCATGGCAGTGGACGATAGGTGCTGGGTATGACAAAAGACTCCGGTTCGGGCTGCAATGAAATAAGTCGAGATGTAAATGCAGTAAAGAAACGAAAGTGGGCGTGCACCTGATTGACTCAAGTGATGCATGCTGGGAACAACCGGGTGTTGGCTAAATGGCAAAATCACCGACGGGTGGATGATGTTTTCTTATTGGTGCCAGAGAAACGAACTGGGCAAGTGAAGGAAGAGCTACTCCAACTTGGAGCTTGGGTCGCCTCAGGTCAGGTACGGCTAGGTCCCCGCGGCGAACTGGTTTGGATGAAAAAAGATTGGCAGGGCGGGTCGGGTGTGGCGTTGGTTACAAGAAGTAACGCCTTTCTAAATTAGGTTAGCATGGAAAGGTTCCAGAATGGCCAATCTTTTGAAGGCAAAGGCTTCCTTCCGTACGTAGACCAGCGAACAATCGAAAGCGCCAATGTCTGTTGAACACGTGACCGTCCCCGCCACCGCCATGAAGGGAGCAGCAAGAATGTGGAAGGGCCCACCAGAGAGAGAAGATCAAGAGCAACCTCGGGACGATGGCGAGGCAAATCCCCCTAGGGTCCCTGCTGTATGTATCGTGTGGTTCTGGGCGGAGGATTGCGGGGCAGGGTCCTGTTTCTGTTGGGGATGGGCCGGGATGCCGGAGTGGGATAGGCGAATGTCGTCTTTCACTTTAAAAGTACCGCCGGGGAAAGGGAATGGAAGGGCCCGGTTGGTGCCAGTGCCACAGGATGGCAGGTCTGGAGTTGCCGAGGCCAAACTGCAGGGGACGGCTTGCAACTGACACACACCGACCCAACCTGTCGTTGTCGTCGCCGTTGACCGAGAAGCTGAGGCGATGATGAAGGAAACTTGTAGGGACGAGATGGTTGGCGTGATTTTTGAGTTCTACGAAATGGTTGTCGCGGCGATAAGGAGAATGATAAGTCCCCTGCTAGTGGAGGAGCCCTACCACAGGAGAGCTCGGAGCATCGGAGGCGACGTGAGACCTCCGTCATTCGGTGGATCCAGGTGGAGAACGTGTTGAGGAAAGACGTGGAGTCGTGGATTGAGCAAGCCGCCACCGCCGGGCTCACCTCTGGTAGTGTGTGTTGGTTTGTTGCTCTGAGTCTCTAGGTGTTTTGCGGCGTGTGCCTTTGCGCAGAATCCAGCGGGTCCGGAAAAAAAAAGTCGGTTGATCAGGCAGTCTGAGACAGCAACTCGAAGCTCACCAGTGTTAGTTGCCTCAATCATTTTTCCACAGTCCAGTTTCTCTCTTGCGCCCCCCCACCCAGGGGATACTAGAAGAGCCATGACCAGTTGTCGTCCGATGAGCGGTAAGCGGTTGGTAGATCTGTCTGGGTCTCGAGGGCGACAGGTAGCTGCAGGTACAAAGCTTCTGCATGAGGTAATGTAAGACAGCAAGCAAAGGGGCGTCAAGTCATGAGCGGACGCAGGCAAAGACGCGTGACGCCTTTCGCTTGCCTCGTTGGTGGCTACCTGGGATTACTTCAACGAGAATGAATCTTGCATCTCGCTAACATCATGGATATCTGGGGACGGTGGCATACATACGGATAATTACAGACGCAATAGAAGCGACGCTTGGATCTGGCGGGCGGACAGATGGGTACGTTTGGTGGCGGGCCTCATGATACCGGTGACTTGTGCTCTCTGTGCTCTGCTCCCTACTCTCCAAAGCACACCTCAGGTGAGCCTTCAGCCCTGGGGAGTCGTGGGAATTGGAAGCTGGGTATGGGAAATCATTCCAAAAGAGGCAAGGTGGATTACAGCCGCCCACCCGCCCCGCCCCAGCGCCGACCACATGGCAGGGGTAACCCCTGCTTCCGCCAATGAACGGCCCGTCATATTCAAAAGCGTTGGGGAAGTTGTTGGGAGCCGGGACTTTTCCTTTTCTTGTGAACCGCATCTCATGCGTGCGTGCCAGTTATCCATTGCAGATTGACAACCACCCACCACCACCTCACCCCTCAGAGATGAACTGCAAACCCCAGAGCGTGCGGGACAGGGAATCAAAAAGCCGACGAAGTTGTGACCTGATCTGGGGCCCTCCATCGTTCTATCCTCGGCTTTGTGGAGAGATGGCGTGTGCTGGCAGGCGCCGATTTTGCTTCTGATCCCGAAACTTTGAGCTGTTGATGGCATGTTTTCCCGCTCGCGTCGTGATTGATGACAACTGGACCGATTTTTTTTCTTTCGGTTTTTTTTGTTGGTCCTGCAGGAAAAGAGCACTTGGAGGGATCTAGATAGTTGAATCTGCCCATCGTGATCCCAACGAAGAGAGATGCGTGTTGAAGACAGATGATGCTGCTCTGGGCATGGGCGTGAGGTTAAGATGCAGCCAAGTCAAGCCAGAAACGGAGAGGCGGAGGAAAGGGAGGGAATGCCAAAGCTCGGCAAGCAATCACTCCCCAAGGGGTGTCGGCTGCTCAAGCTCCAATGCCACCTGCCGATTGGTGACTGCTGGGTGTTGCTGCTACCTGGGCTAGGTAGGGCAGGGGAAACTACCTGATTATGCAAAGCAGTTATTGTCATGTAAGGCAAGGAGAAGGACACTTCCCATTGCGATCGTTTTACGGAGTACACTACAGAGTACGTATACCACTCATTGGAAAGAACGTCTGTAAGGGAACACGAGCCGGTACCTTTCGGGCTGTGGCGAGCGAGCAATGTACTTGTCCATCTGCCCTGTCTGCCAGCCTGCTCGCCAACCTGCCAACCTTTTCTGGTTTACCTTGCTCAGCATAAATCCTGCCCGCCATGCGGATACACGCGTCGTCCGGTACCTCTCGGGAACGAGACAGGACCACGGATACGGAGTACTGTGTGCGGGTCTCTCTCTCTGTATTGTACACTAAGATTAGCTAGCAGACCAGCCCGAGTGAAGCTTCTTCTCCCCCTTCCCATCTGCCCATTTCTCTGCAAATCCCGGACAGATCGAGGTCCCGCCCTTTCCCACCCAGCATATCAGGTCGAGCCCCACGGCCCACGCAGCGTCTGCCTTTGCATTTTTCTGGCTGGTTGTGACTTGTCCTGGGTCTGAACTAACTGATCTGATTCACTGACCCCCCTCCCCACCATCCCACCCTTCCCACTCACTCGTTTGCTGGGACTTTCGAAGCTGGTGGGTGGCGGATCCCTCGCCCAAAGGTACCCCGGCCTCCGTACCTGTCCTTCCTTACTGGGGCCTCTAAACCTATTCGTTTCCCTTTATATAATTCACAACTCTTCATCTCCCCCCCTTCACTCTGAGATTTCATCCTCCAGACCTTTCTTCTTCTCAGAGTACTCTGCTCACTTCGGACCGCATTCTCATCGCGGACGTTGCTCACTCCACAACGCACCGAGCATAGTTGGAGTTGTGTCTGGCATAGACACCCCGGAGTATTTCGCCTTTCGAAAAGAGCTGCCGACCTCTCCGACTGCAGCCCGTTGGCTTTGTTCTTCAACATGGCGACGACTTCGTCCTCCGCCGCGACGCCCAAGGAGGCCGCCAACTTCCCCGACGGCACCGCCGACTACGTCCCCGTGCGTGCATCCAAGGCCTATGACCTCAAGAAGCCTCACATGTGCGCCCTCCCATCGCTCTTTTGCAACCACTAGGATGAGGGCTAACCCGTCAACAGTTCCACTCAACCAATTACTTGGGGCAACTGGTACAAGCATGTCGACTGGTTGAACACGACCTTCATCCTGCTCGTTCCCCTGATCGGCTTCATCTCCTCCTACTGGGTTCCTCTTCAGTGGAAGACGGCCGTTTTCTCCGTCATCTACTACTTCAACACCGGTCTCGGCATCACTGCTGGTGAGTTTTGTTGAAACCGTCTTGAATGCAATATGTGCTTACATGCAACTCCCAGGCTACCACCGTCTCTGGGCTCATCGTTCGTACAAGGCGAGCCTTCCTCTGAGAATCTACCTTGCCGCCGTCGGCGCCGGCGCCGTCGAGGGCTCCATTCGATGGTGGTCCCACGGACACCGCGCTCACCACCGCTACACCGATACCGACAAGGACCCGTACTCCGTCCGCAAGGGTCTCCTCTACAGCCACATTGGCTGGATGGTCATGAAGCAAGATCCCAAGCGCAAGGGCCGAACCGACATCTCCGATCTCAACGAGGACCCCGTCGTAATGTGGCAGCACGTCCACTTCATCAAGTGCGTCCTCGCCATGGGCATCATCTTCCCCACGCTTGTCTGCGGCCTTGGATGGGGTGACTGGCTCGGTGGATATGTCTACGGTGGCATCCTCCGCATCTTCGTTGTCCAGCAAGCTACCTTCTGTGTCAACTCCCTGGCCCACTGGCTCGGTGACCAGCCCTTCGACGACCGCAACTCACCTCGTGATCACGTCATCACTGCTCTCGTCACTCTCGGCGAAGGATACCACAACTTCCACCACGAGTTCCCATCGGACTACCGCAACGCGATCCAATGGTGGCAGTACGACCCTACCAAGTGGTGCATCTGGACCTGGAAGCAGCTTGGCCTGGCTACCGACCTCAAGCAGTTCCGCCAGAACGAGATCGAGAAGGGACGTGTTCAGCAACTCCAGAAGAAGCTTGACCAGAAGCGTGCCGGGCTCGACTGGGGTGCTCCTCTGGAGCAGTTGCCGGTTATCGACTGGGACGATTTCGTTTCCCAGGCCAAGAACGGCAGAGGTCTTGTTGCCATTGCCGGTGTTATCCACGACGTGACCGACTTCATCAAGGAACACCCCGGTGGCAAGGCCCTCATTTCTTCCGCCATCGGCAAGGACGCCACCGCCACCTTCAACGGCGGTGTCTACCTCCACTCTAACGCCGCCCACAACCTCCTGTCCACCATGCGTGTTGGTGTCCTCCGCGGTGGCTGTGAGGTCGAGATCTGGAAGCGGGCTCAGTTCGAGAACAAGGACATGACCTACGTCACCGACTCGAGCGGTCAACGCATCGTTCGTGCTGGTGATCAGGTCACTCGTGTTCCTCAACCCGCCGCCAGCGCCGACGCTGCATGAATAAGATGATGGACCGGACAATTTAATGACTTTTGGGAGGCTGTTTCAAACCAAACAACCAGGCGGGCGAGGTGGAGGGGGGGAGCGTTTGACCTATACTTCAACGGGCAGTTCAACTCCAGATTGTTCTGCAAAGGGCGTTGTTGAAAGAATCGTCTTCACTACGGCTTGCTAAAGCCGTCTTTAGTGACGTGCCTCTTCGCACTGCAGCCTTGACTGAGAGTGGGAGCAACCGCCGACCTCACAATTATGGGATATTTTTTAAGGCGTTTGCGGGGTCAGGCATTGCAGAGGGCGTTTACTTTACAGTGTCGAAGAACTGTTAGATTAGAAATGACATGTCCATCGAAAAAGGACAGGAATCAAAATGCAAGAACTTTCACTTTACACTTTTGGTTTTCTTTTAAAAAAAAAATCAGTTTATCCACGTGCTCCACGATACATCCTGTCTCACAAGTAAGATAGATGTTGGCAAGCTTGACGCCGAACCGAAGGCTTGATCAAGTTCGGCATCGAACAATAATACCCTTGCGGCTGACTACACGATACCACCAAAATCGGTCACGGAATCTGAAGAATGAGAATGAAATAAAGTAAAAATCCTCACGGGCCAAGGCCGCCTCCGTCTTCTTCCCGAGCCGGAATCACATGCTTTCGTCTCCTTCCACCTCGTTGCTTAATGTTGAGCCTCCTCCTCCTCCTTGGCACCTTCACTTCCCGCGTTCGGGAGACCGGGGGGGGTGGGGGAGGGGGTGGTCAGGCCATTCGAAGATTCACCCCCCACCCCTGGCCATCAAGAAAGAGAGGGGGGTTTTTTTTTTTTTAAAAAAAAAAAACCAATTTGGCAATAATAATAACAATAACAATAATAACGTAGAGGAGTGGGCAACAAAAAAAAAGTAAAGGTCCGGAAGTTGGTTGGGGCGGGGCCCCGGACGAATGGCTCGGCCACCGGACCGTTGCTACGTCTTCACGGACCATGAAAAAAAAAAAAAAAAAAGTGAACTAATTAAAAATTGGAAAATAAAAGGGGACCTAAAACCTTACACTGCTACTACCCAATTACTACACTACGACTTTCCCAACAAAAAAAGCAACCCCCCCAGGATCAGTCACTCGTGGTTGCGAATCCACCTTTGCTCAACTCTCCACATTATAGAGACACGCACATTCGTTCATGCGGCAACAACACGCTGGAGAGAAGAAGGGGGGGGGGGGTTCGCCGGTTGACCAATCTGCAAATCAGCCATCAAAACATGTGCAAAGCACTCGTGGAGTCATGATAATCGATATACACCACCCCTTTCACGGGTGGTCTGCTCCTTGCCTCGGATGTGTGACTGCCAACAATCTCACGGACTAGCGACGGCTTACGATACGCGCGGCTCCCCTGCGCCATCCAAAGACATCAACAAATCGTCGTCCTACCGTCATACTACATATCAGCACGCGATGTGCCATGGTTTTGCCCGTCCAATCGTTGCCACATGAGCCGAGATAAGACGTTCACGGTGGTCTCTCGGCCGTTGGGCAAGCATGTGAGGTTGACCCATGTGGATTGCAAAGTGGTATCAATAGATACCGCCTAAATATCAAGTCTTGATGACGATGCAATGTGTGCCTCCCCCCCTTCTTCAGCCCGAAATGTGTCGCCCGCCCGAGAGTGAGATACCCACTGCCTGGGTAGGTCTAATGCATGTCTAGTGCCCATACCACGAAAAGGCGATAAAAAAGAGAAACGATCGAAAGTTGCCTCCCAACTCCATCCTCAACCGATCTCATGCTCGCCGCTCTTGTTCGCAAGAGATGTGCTGTAGCGGTGTGGTATCGTCAGGTCATTGGACGCGTGAAAAGTAATAATGCCTCCCCCATCCCTACGCAAATAATGCAGCCGCCGTAGTGGTTTGGGCGAATGGGATTTCCATGATCCCAACCACAGGCGGCAACCGACAAGAAAGGAAAGAAAGAAAAAAAGTAATGTTGAGGCCGAATACCGCCTGCCGCGCCGCTCCCAGTTGCTGTTTCCCGCATATTCCCAAACGCCATGGTGCTATGCTTGCGCAATGCAGATCACTGAAACCTTGGAGGCTATCGCCCAATGATGGAGCTGAAGCTCATTTGAAAAGGCTTCTGAGATCCATCAGTCTCTGTCGGGCTGCCTCGCTCTTATCAAAGACCCGGTCCTTTCTGTCCATACTAAGACTTGCCAGCTTGTTCTTTTTCTCCTGCAGCTCAAGCATCTTCTCCTCGAAACTGTTTCGCATGATGTATCGAACTGTGCGGACCGGTCGCTTCTGTCCCAAGCGATGGACTCGGTCAATGGCTTGAGCCTCGGCCGCAGGGTTGTATTGGGGTTCCATGACATAGACGCTATTGCCCGCGGTCAGGTTCAGGCCAAGACCACCAGCTGTGATGGATACCAAGATGACATGCACTGAATCATCTTCACGGAAACTGTCCATTGCATGTGTTCGGGCGATGCGCGACATGCTGCCATCAAGTCTGACGTACTTGACTCCAATAGTGTCAAGAGCCATCTGTATCAAATCAAGATGCGAGGTCCACGTCGAGAATACGACAGACTTGTAAGGCGGCTCGTTGGGGTTTGCGTCACTGTCAGCCTTTGATTTGAGAAGATCCTCAACCAACGCTCTCGTCTTGGTGTGCGGTCCTGAATACTTTCCGAAGCTCTTGCGACCGTTCGGTGTGGTCTTGTCCTTTGCAGGGCCCTCGTGCTCGACCTTGACGCGGGACCGACGAATGTCAACATAGGCAGGCTTGATAACCGCAGAGCAGATGGGGCAGGGCCCCATAGCCTGGCCAGGAGCGAGGAGTTGTTTGGCTTGTTCCTTGACACCCTTAATGCAGGAGCCACATATGATATGGAAGCACGGCGTCATGTAGCCGAGAATATCCTCTTGTCCCTCAGACTCGATGCTAGCATCATCGTTGGACCCCAACTTCTTGGAACAAGCGCTGCAAGCATCTGTATTCGTCTCCTGCATGAGCTCAAACATCTCATAAGCCTTGCGATCTGACAAGCCGGGCTTCTTGTCCTCATCGTCGCTGTCAAGGTCAATAGCCATGTCAGCTGTCATACCCTGCAAGGCCTCCAGGTCCTCCTCATTAAGAAGGTCCTTGCCATGGGCACATAGAAGTCGAAGCCGCAGTATAGATCGAAGGATGTGAATGTAGGTGTGGCCTCCCAATGCTCGCTGCACACCATTTCCAGCCAGAACCTTGACGCGATCTTGAGCGTTCTTTTCGAAAAGGTCATAGACCTCACGCTCCTCGGCTGTGAATTCAAGTTTGACAATGTTGTCGCTTCGTGGGGGGAGGTTGATCTTGTCCTTCAAACGCCGGAGCGTGACGCTATCCACAAGAACGCGAAGTTTGGGGACAATCTCTGTGTCGCAGGCTTTGAAGGGATCCACGATGAATCGATTGAACTTGTTGCGGTCGTCAAAGGGCTTGAGCCTGATGAATTGGAGGAGGGCGGCCAAATCCTCGAGACGATTCTGGACCGGCGTTCCGGTCACAGCCCAACGCCGAGCGGCCTGCAGCCGGACAATGGCCTTAAACTGAAGGGTTGCCACCTCGCGAATCATGTGTGCCTCATCTAGCACGATGCGGAACCATCCAATTTCTTCCAAGGGATACTTGCCCGACTTTCGCTTACTGCGAGCGCCTAGTTCACTCGAAACAGAGCCATACGTAGTGATGACCAAGTCGAACTCAGCAAGCTTCTCAACTTCCTTGATTCTGTTCGATCCGTGGTAGATGTAGTAACTCAGTTCTCCTGGAGCGATGTGTTGCTTAATCTGCTCCTCCCAATTCGTAACAGTACTCAGAGGACAAACAAGCAGTGTCGCCTTGGCGTTCTTGGAGATGGCTGTCAGCGGTAGAGAGCTCGAGGCTGTCGCCTTTCCTCCGGCCTTTTGGGGTGGCATCTCCGGCTGAACAGGCGTGCGGCCTGCCCATTCGTTGGCTTGATCCAACGAGCTAGCAATGAGCGAGAGTATGCTCAGAGTCTTTCCCAAGCCCATCATGTCGGCAAGTATGCCGCCATGAGTGTCCGCAGGAAGCTGTCGCTCCGCATGGCCGGTAATGACGTTGTAGTACGATTTCTGGCCGCTGCCCCCGATTTTGAGTTGCCACATAGAACCTTTGATTCTTTCCTCGGGGGTCGACGTCTTCTCTTTCACCGTCATAAAATACAGACCCTGCTTCTGGTGCTTGAGCAGGTCGGTAGTGATGATCGGAGCTGGATTCATTTCAGGAAGCTCATCCGTTTTCCCCATGGAGTCGAAGACACCCATGACGTCTGATCGAATCTCCTCCACAGTACGAGGAGTTGGGTTGGTGTAGTAAGTTGAAGACGAATGATTGTTGTACTGAGCAAGAGCTCCAGCCAGGTTTCTCGCGCCGGGGCCCGGTGTCGGTTTGGTTTCAGCGTGGACATTCTCGTACCTGACGCCCTTGTCGACTCTGTTAGGGTGACGAAGGGTGATCCTGTGTCTCTCAAAGTGCTTGCCAACAGCTTTGCCGAACCTATACTGGCCGTAGAGAGTCACCTCTACAGGATATGACCTCGAAATGGCATTGCCCGGAACCTCATCCGCTTGCTTCCTACGCGCCGGAATCTTGCAGTCGGTTCTGAGGCGGACGTTGGAGTCCAACAAGGGAACGAGGGCCCCGGCTGTGGCCGCGTCCACGTTCCCGATGATGTCTCGCGTGTAGTCGTAGGCCTGAATCCTCTTCGTCGAATCCCCGATAAGTCTCTTCAGGACGATCTTGACTGGCGGCATCCAGTCCGCCCCGAAGATACTCTGAGTGCCTGGCTTAGCAGAGGGCACCTTGTGGCAATCAAGGTGGCCCGAGAGCATGCCGTAGCAGACCTCCTCGTACGTGGGGTCTTCCACCATAACCACATCGTCGTCACCTTCGGTCAGGTCCACCGTCTGGTTGGGCACCTTTGAATTTTCCTTCTTGCCTTCCTCCTGCTTTTCCTTGACGTATGCGCCGAGCATACCGCTGCCGCCAGGCCCCATCGCTTTCTTGTTGTCGGCATCGGATTCGGGTGTGTCGTATTTCCTGCGCTTGGGTTGAGGCGCGGAAGCACGATCCTGGACGTCCCTCATTCTCTCGATCATGTTTCCCATTCCATAAGGCGATACGCCGTTGTCGCGACCCGGTGTCGAGGCGCCTGAAGCCATGCTGGGTGTTAGCGAGTCGTTGGGCGTGTCATTAGGACTCGCGAACTGGAAAACGACTGCGTTGTTGTTATTGATGCTTTGGTTTCCCGGAGCGGCTCGAGTCGCCAGAGACTGGGGCTTTGGAGAATTTCGACTCGCAGCGGGCGTGGGAGCTGTGTAGGAACGGGGGTTTAGCAAAGCCTGCGCATTCCACGACTGCGGCTGGGCGTTGATCGCAAAGTTTGCTTGGCCTTGAGCGGGATTTTGTCAGTAAATCCCCGTTGAGGCTTGTTTTAATCGTGGAGAGAGTTCGGTTCGTGGCGGAGGATAGAAGGAAAGAGCGATCGTCAGGCCGCTCGTCGGAGGGGTAGGAGGATTGTCAAAGGCCGAGGAAGGTGGGGGGGGGACTCACCATTTGACCTGTTTGGCGACGCCATGGCCGTGTGTCTTCGTGTGTGCCGACTCGTCGTTGTTGTGCTGTGTGAAGAAGGTGCCGGAAATCGCACGCAGAAAGTGAGCTTCAGATAAGCAGTCCTATAGGAGTGGTTGCGATCATCACAAACGAGGGAGATGCGAAGTAGATTGTTGAATTATCAGTCTTGCTGTCAGAGGCGGGAACAACAATGTCGTGTGTATTCGGCCTGTATAGAGAAAATCCGTGAAAGAATATACTGAGGCCGGGAGTCGCTGCGCTTCGAACAGTGATTGTCTGCTAGATAGCAGAGATGGCAAGCGACGAGCGGTGGTAGGTGGTGAGATTTGAGGATGGCACGAACGAAGCTACACCCAGAGATGACTTGCGACAGTGAATGGGAAGGACCAGAGTAGGGGGGAGTCACGGCCGAGGAGTGAGTCTTCGAGCCGAGTCGAGTTAACTTGAAAAAGAGACCCAGAATCCAGGAATACACCTTAGAATGGGGTGAGTGGCGCGTGGAGGCGGGAAGAACGAGGTCGAGGAGTCGAGTCGATTCAAGTCGACGCCTGTTCAGAGTGTCGTTTGTCCCATATCATTGTCGTTGCCTCCGAGAATATTCAGGGCAAAGTTTCTTGCAGGCCGGCGCAAGACGGGAGAAAGCAATGACAGCAGTAACCCAAGGTAAGGCAAGCGCAAATATGGGCAAAAAGTGAAGGTAGGCGCGGCACATGGAATGTAGGTAGTGCAGCGTTGGCTGCAGCCTTCTTGCAGCTGAGGTCACTCCTCCGTCCCTCTTGCAGCGGGGCACCTGCAGTGGAGACCCGTTGATTCCCGATTCCGATTAGCTACCTGGAAAGTTCGCATCCTCACGTGGCCACCCATTTCAGAGTGAGTCTGGTCTGTGCGCCCCACTCCAGCCCATCTTGGCCCAGGACATCCCACTCTACACCTTTCCGTTGGCTCAAAAGGCAGCCTGTGAAAGGGCGTGTGATCACTTGACCAGCCAACTTTTCCCCGTCACTCGTGGCTATCATTGCAGATAGAGGTTTCCAATTTTTCAATTTGTATTGCTTAATTTTATGGCTTCGTTTTCTGGAAAGCATAACCCGAGTTTGCCGCTTTAGTGTTCTGGCGGTGTCCCTGCTGTCTCCCCGATCTCTCCACTTCCCGAGTGTTAGGAGTTGGTTCATACCCAATCTGCAACTCAAAAAAACCCTTGGTACTTTTTTTTTTTTTACCCTTTTCTTCTCTTTTTGTTTTTGTAGCGATGGTGATTCCGAATTATTGGCTCTTGCCACCCTGGGCCTTGTGTGTTTCGCCCTACAGGTCCCAACCTTATCCCACACTTTTAACTGTGAGCCATTTTAGCACATCTCCCACCACTGCCACTCAGGCAACAATGCCGTCGTTGGCTTGCACACCCCATTCGATCTGCTCGATGGATCCATCTAACCGTGACGCCGGGTGTCTCGATGCCTGTCTTACGTTGATATGGGCCATTCAAGCCATGGCCATCGTGGCGGAACCTCTCCGACGAAGCAATGGTTCTTGGACCCGTTCAACTAGTGGCGGGATATCCAGGTTCTTGGTTGTCTGCGCACACCGCACAATGTCATGTGAGCAGCATGTCCGACTGATGCTGCAGCGGTTGCCTTTTTCGCGGTTTCCGTTTTTTCTGTTTTCCGGCTTGTTTCTCCTCCAAATTCACGCTATTATCTACCCAAAGGGTCATCGGTCTTGAACAGGTTTGCCTGACAAGTCTGCATTCTTATATTGTTGCTCTTGGCGGGGCCTAGGCACTTGGTCCTTTGCCTGATACAGGTCTTTGGTATTATGGGTACGGCTCCGGCTCCGCGTTCTCTGGCGGCGTCGGGGCGGGACCTGCTGATGATTGGGCGATCGGGACCGGGAGGGGCTCTGCCCCCGTCGCCGGTCCAGGAGAACAACGCGAAGGAGGCGCTTCCTCATGGGCGACACGGAAGTGCTCGGAATGGCTCGTGAAGAACCCCGGGAGGACAATGCCAGCAGCGAGGTCGATCGGCGGCGGGGTCGTCCCCGGAACGTGCTGGACTCGCCCGTGCCGCCGTAGTGAGTAGCCTCTAGGTCACATCTTGTAAGGCTGCGATGCCTCTTGCGCCCGCGGTGAGCATCTGGTTCGGGCGAGAAGGTCCTTGACGTCACCTCTCGGAATTTGATACTGATGCCGGTTTCAAATGGAGACGCCATATTTTGACTCCCGTACAAGAAAGGCAGAGTTGTTCGAAGCTAAGATGTGCGGCTCTGGGTTGAGATAACACGCCTATTGGCAGGAAGGAGTGCTGTGTGAGTAGAGATTGGGGCAAAAGGTGGAGCGGGCGAAGAGATGATAAAGGATTCCAGAACGGCCAGAGGGAAGAGGGGGGACAGAGCACAAGGGCACCGGAAGGGATTGGCCGGTGTGGCAGACGATTGTCCTGATCGGGATCTCGCAAGACACTTGGGAGGCTTGAGGTGGGAAGATCACCCGGGTACAGTCGCCCAGACCGCAAACGACGATGCTGGACCTGTCATTCTGCAGGGGATACAGGAGTCCGAAAATTGGACGTTGCCTGCGGATATGACGGTGAGATCGAGACTGGATTGGCCGGGGCAATGGAAACGGACGCTATGCCCATCGACATGTCGCCTGATGAATCGAACCAATTCGCCGGCGCGAGAGAACGACGTGGGGTGTGGGTGGGCCCATGGCTGCGACCCGAGAGTTTGGGGATTCTGGGGGTGTGGACAGGCGGCGGTAGCATCCTACGTACGTACCGGTAGGTAGTAGTCGACTAACACTAGAGGGACGACTAGGTAGATGAAGTCGACGCGAGCCTGTGTTGTCTACAGGTACATAGTGCAGTTGGATTCTGTCCAATTCACGCTGCGTTTAGGTTGGTTGGCATTCCGTGCTTTAGTTGGTGGTAGCCTTGGTTGATGTAAATGTCCAAGATATCCAGTCTGTCAATCTCGCAAACTCGCTCATATCCCTCGTTCCACCAACATCAGCCCTTCAGAGGCAACCACGAGTATTACCCCGCCCGTATGGTCATGGCGAGTCGGTGTTGTTGTGTGGCCCAGAGGACCCGCCAACTGCATCTCACTTCGGACACAAACGTTGAACCCGCCGTTTCCGTCTATCTCGGTAGGTACTTGACAGCTATTCGGGCGCCAGGTCAGGACTGACAAAGACAGACATGGCAACCCTCCTCTGGACGCTTGAAGCAAGCTCATGAAGGGCTAGTCGACGCTCCGCCGACTGCTCCTGAGGGTTTCCCGTTCGTGTCAACGGGCTGTGTCTGGTGCAGCTTGTCCAATCTCAGCAGCTACCATGGCACTGTTGGAAGGGCGAGGTTTTCAATTGGTGCCTTCCATTGCCCTAGTCGGGTCCTGTCAGGTCGGGTAAACGCGGCGTCCGATCCGTCCCTGGAAGACCTAGCCGGCAGAGTCACAGACTGGCCTGTGCTTGTGCCGCGTCGCCGTGAGGTGCAGGTGCTCTGGACCTCGAGGTACCGGGATGATAGCAGAGCTGGTTGTACCCCAATGACAGCATCGCGGTCTGCCGCCGAAACCATGGATTTCTGACGACACACGCCCAACGGACGCGACTCGCTGGGAAACTGTTCCTGTCCACAACCACCACCTGGCCACTTGTTCCCTCTTGGCTTCATCCTCGATTTCGCTTCCTGCTGGCACCTGCACGCCACCTGTAATTGTGTATTGCTATTCTTTCTCCTTCTCCTATCCCTGTTCGCCTTCTTTCTATAGACTTGGTGGCCTCCTACATGTTCAGGCCAGGTTTCCGCATTCCTTTTTTCGGTTGACTCCCCCATCGCAACGGAGATACGGGAGGGGAGACCTTGTTCCGAAGCTTCTCGACCTCCAGTTGTTCAAAAGATTCCACGAAACTCACCCACATGGCTTTGGCTTCTCGCATTTTCTTTGCCCGATAATTGCCTCGCCCTCCTCCAATCGATACCTCCCTCCGTCTTTATCCGCCCACGATGCCTCGCTCCTCCCGCCCCCCGACAACGGGCTACGAACGTCTCGCCCAGGCCGACGCCCTCTCTTCCGATTCCGAAGACGATGACCCCTTGACCCAATCATACGCCTCCCTCCAGCCGGCCTCCGCGCCTCGCTTCGCCCCCATCTCCCAGCCGCGCCCCCGCTCGGGCATGACCACCCCGAAACCCATAAATGCCGGTTCTTCTAGGCCAAGAAACCGTCGTCGCGGCGGCAGCAACTCCGGTGTTGACATAAAGGCCATCAATGCTCGATTAGAACGGTGGGCAGATGAGATCGCCAGTCGCTTCAAGCGCGCCAAGGGCCGTGGCAAGACCGGAGAGGAGGAAAGTCTCGAAATCCATCATTCCGTTTTCCAGCCCCCCGAGGGTGTCCGGCCCATTACGCCTGAAGGCCTTGCCGTGGCGCAAGACGTCATGACAAAGTCCCAATTCGAGGAAATCGTGCGCAGCGTTAGACAAGCCATCCTTCAAGGCACGCATCCGCGAATGATCACGCAGGGAAGCTCTGGCAGTTACTTTGCCCGGAATACAGAAGGGAAGGTCGTGGGTGTATTCAAGCCCAAGGACGAGGAACCGTATGCCGCTGGCAACCCCAAATGGAACAAGTGGATTCATCGAAATCTGTTTCCCTGTTGTTTTGGGCGAGCATGGTAAGTTACCAAGCGTCACTTCTCCTTAGGACTTGCTTGTTGACCTATATTAGCCTGATTCCCAATCTCTCATATGTCAGCGAAGCAGCAGCATACACGCTGGATTGTCAACTTCGCACTCACATGGTGCCTTACACGGATGTTGTGTGGCTTTCCTCAAAGTCTTTCCATTACCCTTTCTGGGACCGCCATAACTTCTACAGGAAGCAGAAACCACTTCCAGAGAAGCCAGGAAGCTTCCAGGTCTTTCTCAAAGGATTCAAAGACGCCAACATTTTTCTGCGAGAGCATCCCTGGCCGGACCAGTACTGGTCCGGATTCAGGGCTAATGATCCGCACCGCAAGCGTAGGAGAAGATGGGCGGAAAACTGCCGGCCCAGCAGTGCCGCTGCACTGGAAGATATAGAAAGCGACGACGAAGGCAGGCAGGAAAGCTTACCCCTGGGTCCTGACAACTTCATGTGGACCGAAACATTGAAACAGTCATTCCGGGAAGAGCTTGAGAAGCTGGTCATTTTAGACTACATGATGCGGAACACAGATCGTGGCCTAGACAACTGGATGATAAAGGTGGACTGGAGCACTCAGCAGGTTTCAATCGTATCTGAGCCACTCCAGATGAACATGGAGACAGGCCCATCCGCAGAGGACGGGCCGCGGCCGGTAGACTTGGGCCAGCGGCCACCAGCAGAAGGCCGCTCCCAATACCCTTACAAGACGCAGCAGCCCATGAAGGCATCGAGCCCCGGGCCAAGCACACAAGATCCCAAGATCACGATCGGTGCTATTGACAACTCACTCTCCTGGCCCTGGAAACACCCAGACGCTTGGCGAAGGTACGTAGGACTTTTACCACACGCCTCATCCGTCAGCCCAACCGGATGAAAATCAAAAAAGAAGAAAACTGTAAGAACAACCACGCTGACTGCCCCTCTCACACAGCTTTCCCTTTGGTTGGCTATTTCTACCCGTTGACCTGATTGGACGGCCATTCTCACAAAAGACGCGGGATCATTTCCTTCCTCTTCTAACGTCAACTCACTGGTGGAGCCAGACGCAACTGGCGTTACGGAAGGTGTTCCAGTTGGACCCAGACTTCCAGGAAAAGATGTTTGCTCGGCAGATCGCCGTCATGAAGGGCCAGGCATGGAACGTGGTAGAGACGCTCAAGACGCCGGATCATGGCCCTCTGGAGCTCACACGCCGCGCCAAAGTCTGTGTCTGGGATGACCTCGTCGAAGTACCCGTGGCAGTGCCCATGCGGGTGGCGTCTGCTGAAATGATGCGCCATGAGGCAGAGCTGCGGCGCTCTATCGACGAGGGCGACATCGGCGAGGCTAACTCTTCCACTGCACCCCCGCATCGCGTCGACGAGGACCTACTTGGCTTTGCCAGTCCCCCCGCCGACATGCCGCATCCGGGCAGATTTGAAATTGCGTCGAGCCCGACGGGCGAGGGCGCTCAGTCACCGGACGAGACGTCGATGAATGGCTCGGGTATTTTGGCGTCCTCGGCACCGTTGGGTAAAGACGCGTCACTACAGCGACCTAGGTTTTCAGGACAACCACAACGAGAAAGCTATCATGGGCCTCGCGCTCTCAATATGTACTCTCCCGCACGCCAGCAACAATCACAGCAGCAGCGTCGCTATTCATTCGCGACGGCCGCTGGGCGACGTAACAGCAACAGCATCGCTCAGCACCTATACGGCTTCCGCCCGAGCCAAGAGTACGACGATGGCGACGTTGAGGAGGGTGACCTGGGCTATGCGGCCGCCGAGGGCATGGAGGGTAACCAACGCAAGGTTATTGTGGAGAGGTTGGAGCCGGTGAAAGCCAGGAACCCGGTTTTCACCTGTTGGTGATCCACTCGGCTTGCATCGAGCAAAACATACGGGGGCGGCACGGCGTTCACGAGGAGTTGGAGCTAGGTATCGGTTGGTGGGTTTCGCTCCGCCCGCTGCGCATGCAAGGTGCGAAGAGTGGTACACCCTTTTTTTTCCCCTTCTTTTTTCCCTTTCCTGCCTTCCCGACTGTTTGCCGGAGCACCACGCCAAGTAGGAATAGGGAAGCCGGGAGTTTGCTGGCTCATTTTGGGTATTGTCTAGAACAGTGACTACTACCAAACGTGGGGATGCTGGTGGCGTTCCCTGAGGTCGGGTAGCTCTATCACCGGTTGCTTGGCGGAGGAGATTCAAGTGGCAGGTAAAGACGACGAGGGTCTGAGGTAGAGACACAATACGGGAGACACGATATGGAAGACACGATGAGGGAGACATGCAAAGACAGGTCCAAAAGACGCAGACCCGCGCGGAGGGGGGGCCAACATGAGGAGGAAAAAGCAAAGAAAGCGGCCTGGGCCCTCCAAGAGAGGGGCTTCGTTTTCGCGGGAGGTTGGAAAAGGCGCATGCAGAGAACCTCTTTCGGTAACTTGAGATGGACCTTTTTTTTTGAATCTTGCAAGGATTCCCACTTTACCTTGTGGCCCTCGCACCCATTTTAGTCACAGGGTATATGTCGCCGACCAGCAATCCATACAAAGTCCCCAAACCAGACGTAGCATGAGAGACCCCCCAGGTGATAAGAGCGAAAGCTGGGAAATAACAATGCCTCCGGGAAGTGAGGCTGTGCGAATCGGAAGGGGAAGGGGAAGTGACAGCTCAAGTCGCACAGCGTATTTGAGTCCGAAAGCCGTGACCACCGTTCCGCCCTTGGTCATCCGGTGCCAAAGAAACACGTAGAGAGAGAGAGTCGTCATCGAGGCGGCCGCCGATATTCGGGCTCGCATTTTACGGAAAGGGGAGGCGATTTGCGGCACGTCCGCTCGAGGAGTGCTGGGATTTGGAGAAATGCCTGCCTGGCCTCGGTGTGTGCGTGGTACAGTAATATTATAGGAGGGTGGGCGTCGTCGGCATTACGTCCAAATCCCGTATCGTCGGTAGATATTAAATGAGATGAAGGAGTAAAAAAAAAAAAAAGTCCATCCCGTATACCCATAACCGCAGTAAAGCCGCGGCCGCACTTAATTTAGGATTTGTCGGCTCGTAGGACCGGCGCCGTGCTCCACCTCTTTTTTGGCAACACTACCTATAGCCTCGTAGGAGTATCCGTACTCTCCGCGCCCTGTAAAATGACCAAACCAAGTGCCTTCTTGGGAAACGGATTGTAGGAATGGGTAAGCAATTCCATCGTAGGCGGTAGGTCACGCCGCTCCTCATCCAACAATAGGGGGTGGGTTTCTGACCACCTGTACGTACTGCGTGGTTCAGCGTCGTGTGTGGTAAGCTATGTTCCGTCAGCAAGACAGGGGGTCATAGGGGGGCGGTTGACATCGATGAAGGGGGACGATTATGCCCCAGCCTCCCGTCCTAGGGAACCCGAGAGTACGGTTCTGTTCAAGAGGAAGACGAAGAGGGAGGAACCAACAGGGTTCCTCTCGACCGGGGTTCCCTGTTGGTGGACCAGAATGTGACTCCTCATCGACCGCCAACTCATCTCCTTCCCCTCTTTACATGGTAGAAGAAAGACAGTTGGAAGAGGAAGGAGCTGGTCCAATTTCTCTCAGACCGGGTAAAAAGAATGGAATACGCAGATGCACGGCCCGCACCGTGCAGACGAGAATGCGGTCAACGGCCGCAAGATGCGAAGCTTAGAGGCGTGTTCTTAATCGAAGCGGTTCAAGTCGGGTCGTCAGGAACGATTACATACAGTAGCATGTTACGGAGATGGGTCGAATGCTCCCCTCTGACGTGCATCGCCTCTGAGAGGCTAGTCTGCTGCCTCGCTCCCTGTCGCGAAGGATCATCTTGCGCAGCCGCTGGGCGATACTCTCAGTAACAGCATGCGCAGGGAGATGACTTCGTCGTAGTTGCCGAGATATGGATCGCGGCCCCTTCTCCGAATCCTTCTCCGTGGCCGCATGGCTTGTGGCTACCTAGCAAACAATACGCATCGCTTTTGTCAGTTGCTCGTTTAACGGTTGGCAGGTGCGCTCAGTCATGCAGCCGACGCCGACGTGATTCCCAAGTAGTAGCTCTTTCCGGCCGGTGGGAGTTATGGTAACAAGAGTCTCAGCTTCTCCTCTCTCAGCCCCTCCCCCTTCGGGGTCGCCTCCGGGCAACCCGCGCCCCCAGTCGATAAAGACATAGTCCCAAGGAGAGGTTTGCCTGCAGCTCGAGTAAGACTGTGGCGGTTTAGACAGACGGTACCGACAACTGACAAATCTTCCGCTTCTCTCGTCCTGACGTCAAGGGATGGTTGGGATGGTGCGCAATGGCTGCTTGGTTGCCAGCGCGAACGGCGTGCCGTCGTCTCATGATGTCTCCCATTGCTTTTCTATCCGTCCGCCATGCAATGCATCCGAATCCGTTGGTGCAAGGGTTGCAGAGTGCAGCGAGTACGTGGCCGTTAAGGACAGGCATGGCGCTCCCAAGCACCAGGATGTGGTTTCCTTAACAAGGAAGGGGTCGTCGACCCTCGCTCCTCGGTTCCCAAATAGCTGGAACCAGGAGTTTTGTGGCTCGCGTCATCGCGCTCTCTCCCGAAACTCCACTGTCCGAGCCGGCAACAACCCAGTCGACTAGCATGTACAGGTTTCTAACCTGCAAACGGCCCGTCGAGGGGTTCGTTCGTTGGACTGGGCCGGCCAATTTCTTCTTCCAACCTTCATCAAACCATCTGCGCACGAGAAACAATCAATGTTGGGTGAACCTCCCGGAGTTCGACTTTTTAAAGGTACGCCCCGCCTGACAAGCAACCATCCCAGGATGAGACGGGATTAAGAACCTCAAGAAGGGAGCAAAGGGAGTGAGGTAATTAAACCTCATCAGCACACGCCCGAATTCGCCAACGTGTCAAGATGCAGCGATACAACCCACCAGCCAGAGCCATGCCCCTACCTATATTTCGCAGACCTTTGCCTATCTCGTGCATATTTTGCCGCCATCCGACCGAGTTGCTTCCAGCAGAGTCTCGGGGGTGGTGTGGTGGAGGCTTGGGGTCGCAGAGGCAGGCATGCGTGCTTGGTAGAGTAAAGATCGATGTGTTTCCTTAGGATGCCTGTCTCCCTCCGTTTGCTGTCGTGAGATACAGGCTTGACGCGGGTCTCACTGCGCTAGTATGAGCGCAGATGATTGCCTGCTTTGTGTGTGAGGATCAGGCCATGGGCTCCGCCCTTGGTGATTTTCGGCCGCATACGGTCCCGGCCTGCTTAATGCCAAACCAGTCAAGCAGCATAAGAGGATGTCCAGCTCACTTGTCGTACGAGACAACGACAACTAGCCTTGGTCGAGGTTGCTCCTCAATTCGTTTCAGGGCCACACAAGTCACCCGCGGCCTCAACCACACAGGAAAGAATCCAGGTCCGTGTTCTCGGGAGGGCTCAACAACTTCAAGCAGCGCGTGATGCCTTGTGTGGCCTGGGAACCTATCATGTCTTGTGCGACGCTCCTCTAGCTCGGATTGACTTCCCACCTTCCGTGGCTGCCTCGCCCTCAAACATAAGCCAACGACCGGATCCTTGGGACAAGGGAGCCGTCGGACTTCGATTGTAGCTCCGCGTGCGATGGGTGCAGATCGCCCATGCAACCCCTCCTTTAAGCAGTGTTCCCACCCGCGGAAGGAGGAGGAGGAATAGGCAGGAAATAAGGGGCGGAGAGCCGTGTTTGCTGAAGAGCTTCCCATTGCCTGGGCACTGGAGGGTTGCAGCAGAAAGGTGTGTGTTGGGCCCTGTACTATTTCCATGCGGTTGGTCTCAGGGACAACATCCACCACCAGACTTGGTTGTCGGTGTGGGTGTTCTGATTGTAGCGGCATCGGCATATTCACCCGTTTCCGGGGTGGAGACGGTAGACCTTCCAGAAAAGCTCAGAATCCTGCGCCCGCAGTCGATGAGAGGAAACACGTCTATTTCCGTGTCCTTTCGCAGCCCTGTGTGGTGTGAATCTGTGATGGCGCGTCCCGCTGGACAACAACCGGGTCGTTTAGAGAGCAACCGCCTACCTGGCTTCCGGAACAGCTTATGAAAGCCAGCCACGGTTAACGGAATCCATGGATCTGGCAATAGATAAAAGCGGTGGCCAGGATGGGTCGGACCCGCTGCCACACCTGCCCCTACTGTATTCCACTCCCCGGCCTGGGATTAGCACGTCTTGGTTGTCTGCCGGCTCCATTCTCGAATTTTCGTGCGTGCAGGGGGTCCAGGGGCCAGCAATAATAGCAGAGGACATATCCATGCCACCTGAAGGCTGCCTCGTCCGTACCGCGTACCAAAGTACACCGAAACAGGCTCCCGGCTTCTCTGGGTCGTAGAGTACTAACCCAAGATCGACAGCGACATCGTGGGGTGTAGAAAGAATGGTCGACCAATCTGAGGCACCTCGACTTGCCCATGTCCCCACCTCCAACGCAGCGGGCAGTTAATTTTATGTCTATTAGACACCACTGCTGCCTTCGTCTACGCCCTTGTGATCCTGATATGCTTCCTTGACGGTCTTTCGGAATTCGTGAGCGGGCTGTGCCTGAGGAATAGTCCTTGTTTCCTGTCCTGTTCTTGAAGCCTGAGAACGCCACCTCGTTGAGGTAGAACGACCATCAAATACAACCTCGCCTTCTCCTCAAGGCCAAATCCAGAGACCAGCTGTGGACAGGAGTTTCTCGACATCGTCAAACCCGATCCACAGAAAAAGTCAACGTTTCTTTACAGCTGTCGACATGGCAAGGTACTGTTGGATCACCTCTCCTGTCGTGGATGAGCTACTTGGTCGCTAAATTGCTCCCAGCGACCCGCAGACAGTCCCTTTGGACAACTCTTTTCTCGAACTGGTCACGCATCAGGGTAGAGAATATCAACGATACGCAGTTGACAATGGGGCATATTTTGTGCCGATAGACGAGGTAAGGGACACGTCGAGCCCCTGGAAGATGTGCATGCCCTGCTTATACTCTCCAACGGGACTGTAGGACGAAGTCGAGCGCTTGCAAATGATGCATGTCGTGCTTTCGATAGTGTTCGAAAGCCAACTCCTTTTTCCACCCATCACCAGACCCCGGCGGATACTCGAGTGTGGGTTTGGAGCCGGTGACTGGGCCATCGACGTTGCACGGCAATACCAGACCTGCGAGGTATGTATTGCGCAACATTCCATATTCAAATCGTGCTGTATTCTCTTGACATTCGATGTTCGATTATTTTCAAAGAGGCCCAATGACTGGGGAGAGACGGCTATGGTCTGCTGGCCTTCGAAAATCTGGCACGAAAGACCCTTCATCTTGGTTCGGTGGCGACATGTTACTTCCTACTCCCATCCCGCAGATGCCGAGAAGGCCAATCCCCTTCAAGTGAAGGGGAAGCGTCCCGCTCCTTGGTGCTGTGCTTTTTGTGCAACGCTGAACTGTCTCGGTAGGTGGTGGCCATCGACATTTGCCCGCACATCTGGCCCGATGAAACTCAAACACCGGCGAACTTGAATCTCCAGGTCGACGACTTGAACGGAAGGTATTTCCCAACTGGGCCTGTGTCCATAAGCCTCATACAGGCAGGGCCCTGCTAACTTGTTCCAGGTTCACGTTTCCTTCAAACCACTTCGACCTTGTGCATAGCCAAATGATGGCAGGCGGAATCCATTCGAACCGATGGAGGGACTACCTTCGAGACATCCATCGCGTGCTTCGACCTGGCGGTTGGTGCCAGATGGTGGAAATATACTTCAACGCCCAATCGGACAATGGGACGTTGACTCAAAGTAAGCCGGGTCCTCCTCAAAGGCATTGTCTTTGCTGATCGTCGTTGTGCGTACAGATCACGCCTTGCGTAGGTGGTCGAGGCGATACTTGGATAGCATGCAGCCGTACAAAGACCCTCGAGCGCCGCTTCAAATGCAGAGTTGGATGCAAAATGCTGGATTCGACTCGGTAGAAACTCAAATGATTCCTCTCCCAACTTGTGGCTGGTCCAATGGTAGGTACTTTGCAGGAATAAAATGCAGGCTCACGAATCTCACCGGCAACCAGATCCAAGGCAGCACCAAATTGGTGTGGCTAACAGAGAAAACGTCAGGAGGATGCTATCATCTCTAGCCATGTATCCCATGACGGAGTTCCGGGGGTAAGACTGTTATGAACTTTGCTACTGTTACAACCTCTGAGGGGTTTAGTATTTCCGAGCCTGAAGCTGACTGTAGCATCGCAGCATGACTTCTCAGGAGTTCCAAGTTTTGGTGGCCCAGGCAAGGAGCGAGGCTGATAATCCGGCGTTCAGGGTGAGTCCTTCCGATTCTCATAGGCGCTGTGCCTCGTCCGATAGCAAGAGACGGCGTGGCTAACACCAAGGCCATGTCTGGCGAACTGGCCCAGGCATATTTTCCAATGTAAGTGGCTTCCCTTTCGACACGGCTGTTGGGTAGCCAAGCCGGACTAACCCGTATACGCCGTCAAGGTATGTTTGTATAGGACGGAAAGCTCGCCGTTGAGGCAGACCACGGCGGCCGATCGGTCAGATTGCGAGTGTGGGCTAGCATTGCGGAGCGTTGGGTTTTGGCGCAGACTCGGTGGGCATTCCGGACAAAGATTATGATTATGACGATGTGACGGACGGTAGCAAATACCCCATGCCTAGCTTTCGGTTTTGTTGTTTCTATTCTTCACTTGTTGTGCTTTGAAAAATATGTTGTGGCTTAAACCGGTGTATGAAGGTTGCTGTGAGACCGGAATGATAAGAGGGGGCTTACTCCCAGAGAGGCATCGGCCGCCTAGCCAATGCAACTCGCCACTGGGCCTCGTCGAAAGTGCATGGGACTTTTGGTCAAGAACCAAAGAGATGCAAAGCTGAGGCCCGTCCAAGCATGAGGATGTGGCCGCATTGGCTTTATCAAGAGAGATTGAAGCCGACTGAAGGTGTAACTATCGTCACCGATGGACGAGGAGGACCGGAGCAGGAGGATAATTCTTAGCAAGCGAGGGGAAACAGGCAGCCGGAGTGAGCCACGGAGGAAAAGACTCGATCACAACGTTTGAACGAAGCCGGGATCTCTCGTGGCGAGTGGACGGAGGGGGTTCATCGTTGGAAACAAGTTGAGATAGATGACGAGTGGGTGAGGCAAAGGAAGACATGAAGTTGAAAGAGACTGTAGTGGAAGTGGAGAGCAGCGGGAGCTAAAGCAGGTACATACCTACCTACCTACTTTGAGCGGTGGGTGGAGGGCAGAACGATGACGGTTTCCCATTCCCACCTTGGGTACCTTACTTCAGGTAGCTAGCTGACAGTGGCCGAGGCAAGGCACGAGGAGTCCAAGAAGATAGGAGGAAGGGTGGCAGGGAGGGTCTGGGTACTTGTTCTGTCTGCCTCCCTCCGTAACAGTTCCACGTCGGGCTTAGATTGGGAGGGAGCAAGGCACCATGCCCGCACAGGAACACATTCTAGCGTGCCTGCACAGATTTTACTCGCTACCGTCTCCTCGGATTCTCGGTGAAGGCCGCAAATGAACCACTCACGTCGCATTGAGCATAGGGTACACAATCGCGACCAGCATCACAACTGGGCATATCATCCATGTAGGGGGGCTATTGTCGAGTCGCATCCTTCGCCGGAACCCACTTTCATCTGAAGAAAGACGTGTTAAACAGGTGATGCCATGGTTTTTGCCTCCGCAATCGCCGCCGTTCTCGCAAGTTCCACGCCAATATCCACGCCGGTGAGCGCCCAGAGCTACGCACGACCCAGGTTCCCCGGCTTCGGAAACTCCATCCCCGGCAGCACCCTCAAGGGGTGCATAGTCATCTGGTTGAAAAGGAACTTCACGGCGACGCAGGGCATAGCTTTGAACGCATTATGCGCAGACGACAAGACCCAGGGACGACGTCGTCTGGGATGCCATGATGCCGACGACTGGCTCAAGTTGTTCACAACAATGCATACCGCAACGTTCAGAGGCGTTCTGCCGGCCAATCCAAAACCGGAATGCGTTTATGGCTCGCTCCAAATATGCTATGCAGAGCATGTGCGCGCGGGCGTGTGTGGCCATGGGACTTTGAACTTGGAGCCCCCCGGTGAATGTGATATCGGAATGCGTTTGCGAATGCCCCGACCCTTGTCACAGCTGCAGCTTCCTTGATGCTCGGCACATCAGGTGATCCCTGGGCCTCAGAGATTGCACAAATGTTGCGTTCCCTTATAGCAACTCGGATGCATTCGACAAGGAGGCCATATCCAAGATATGATACTCCGCACATTGCCTGTCTATTCATGGGCTTAGCGTGTCATCCAAACTATTAGACCATGCTAGTCTAGGGTGCATGTCAAACCTCTAGCCAATGAACGGCAAACGAGAGAGCTCTGTAGTGTATGTCAAAGTGTCAGTCAGTATGATTCAGCGGGACACAGACGCTGAGACCCTGAGAATGTGCACACTGGACACCCGTGCCACAATGCGCCACCAACATCGGCTTCACCCAACGGCCTCCGGCCAATGAGATGCTCCCCTGGGAGCTGTATGCGCCAAGGATACGAAAGCTCTCGTCGCCGACTTTTTTCCCCCCGACTCCAATGAAGAGAACGCTGGACGAGACGACCGTAAAAACGACAACGTGCCAACCCTAGAACCTAACGACACGAAAGACGTTCAATTGAGAAAATACTGTCACCCCTTCTCCGTCTCCGTCTTCAAACCCGCCGAACCGCACCCGCAATGGCCTCCCGAAGCTCAGTACGCCTTTTCCAGGCCCTCCGGCCGACCGTGCCCGGCCGCGCCTCCCCCCTTCGGGCGCTCCGTCTGTACTCCTCTGACGCCGCCCCGGCATCGCCCCCGCTCCTCGCCTCCCTCAAGTCCGACCTGAAGACCGCCATGCGCGCCAAGGACGCGCCGCGCCTCTCCGTCCTCCGCTCCGTCCTCTCTGCCACCAACAACGCCGCCAAGACGTCCTCACCCATAGCCACCGACGCCCAGCTCGTCGCCCTCCTGCGCAAGACCCAGCGCGCCACGCAGGATGCCGCCGCCCAGTTCCGCGCCGCCGGCCGTGACGATCTCGCCGACAAGGAGGACCTCCAGGCCAAGGTCATGTCCGAGTACATCGCCGGCAGCGGAGTCGTTACCGTCACGGAGGCAGACGTCCGCGTGCTCATCAACAAGGCCATCGAGGACACCGTCGCCGCGGGCAAGAGCGGGCTGGGAGAGGTCATGAAGCTCATCAACGCGGCGACCCAGGGCAAGGATCTGGAGGTCGACAAGAAGCGCGTGGCCGAGCTGGTCAAGGACGCCATTAAGAAGGAATAGACGGCGAGAGGCCTCGAGAGCCGACCATGTACAAGCCTGTACTACAAATGTTGTATTATATCTGTATACCATGAAGCTCTAGAAGGGAGCATCGTCTCCCCCCACACGACAGTCACAAGGAATAATGTACCATCAACCACGGCCACGAGACACGAGACACGAGACACGGCACAGTCTTGGGAAACTGGAAGTGAACCTTGGACTTGGCGCACGCAAGCGCATCATCAAATCAATGGTATCTGACTAGGTAGGGGTATGTCAAAGAGCCCCGTCCGATCGGTTGGGAATATCACCCCACCTCCCCCTCCGCGTTCTCTCGCTCCTGCTTTTTTAATGCGAATGCCAGCCCCATCCCCTTTCCGTCTTCCATCAACCCCCGAAACGCCGTGATTGTGTGAATTATGTGAGAAGATATGCGCTCCTGCACTCTCGGGTGGGATTTTAAGCAATGCTGTCGTCCTCGTTCCTCAACCCCGCATACTCGGTCCCCTGGTTCGCCGTGCTAAGCCGCGCGCACAAGCTTAGCAGAACAACCGTCTCCGTCGCGGCATAATGGTTCAGCGCATCGAGAAGAATCTGCAGGTGCCGGCTAAAGTTTCCCTCCCACTTCTTCATGATCTCGAATAGGTTCCCCACGCGTGCTTCTTGTTGTTCTCCAGCCCCTGCCGATGAGGTTGAGTCGCTGTGTGACCCTGAAGGCTTTTGGGTCCTGACGGCTTGGAAGGCGCGCCATTGCTCCGGCGACATGTTGGGAGGGCGCGTGGAACCCGACAGGTCCGGGTCCGCCTTTTCCAGCTCGCGTGAGAGCCAGTTGGAATACGTTGCGAAGATTGTGCAGGTTTGCATTAGTTTCGAGTGGATCTGTAGACCACCTTGTTAGCCAAAAGTGAACGAGTGGGCGAGAGAAAGAGAGAGAGAGAGAGAAAGTAGCTTTGCGGCAGGTTACTTACCCTCAGTAACTTGCTGTTGGTGAGCATGCATTCCTTCAAACACGTATCCAAGAAATCCACGTGGTCCTGCATCAACTCATCCACCGTTCTCGTGGGGCCCGTCGAAGCAGTGCCAGTAGCCTCCTGGCCCTCCTCCCCGACCTTGAGCCTCGACATGAACTTGGCCCAGTTGGGCTCGATAACCTCCGCGGTGCAGAAGTAAAGCAGTTGCTGCACGAACACCAGCATGCGCGCGCGCAACGTCCATACCCGACGCTTCCAAATCTCAAGACTACGCGAGGAGCTCTTGTGCGACCACGTCAAGCCGGACGTCTGCGAGTACCATGTCGCCGACAGCTGAGATTCTAGGTAACGCAGCGAGAGAAGATACCGGAACAGCGCCTGGTAACGCCACACGGTCTTGCGACTGATGACGAGGGACACCGGAAATGGTACTGCGTAGTCTAGCTGCAGCGACGTGAAACCGATCGCGTTTTTGTCGTTCTCGATCGGTTGGTTGGCCAGGGGCTGCAGCGTCTCTCCCTGCTCGATACCAGTGATGTTGACGACCCTCTGCAGGGACTTGATGAGCGTGATCTCGTTCATCTCCACCTTGACGTCCTCCTTGAACGGATCCAGCGAGACGATGCTGCCCGGCTGGCGCAGGACTAGGTCAAGCAACGACTGCAGCTTGCCGGTGTTAACGGACTTGACGGGTTTCCGCAGCTCCGAGGCGCCGAGCTCAAGGAAGTAGGAGAAGTAATCGGATGGATCCAGGAAGAAGTAGTGCTTGAGCGACCGTAACCTCATGGGCAGCGAGTGTGTGGTGAGAAGCAGCTGCATGAGGGACTCGTTGGCATGCGCGTATGCGCTGTTGACGTTCTCAAGGAAACGGCTGTCGTCGAACGACGTGGGGACGTCCTGGACGACCTTACTGACATCCACGCCGCCGCACTCCCTGACCACGTTGAGGTACTTTCCGGCCAACAGGACCTTGTCCTTGACACCTTCTAGTTGAGGGGGAATATCGTGCTCCCTGATCGTATATCGTCTCTCCCAGTACTCGTCCGTGTAGTCCTGCTCCAATCGTTCTCTCCGAATACTCTTTTGCTCCTTAACCAGGAATTCAGCGTGGGGGTCATTGATGCCGCCGTGGTGAAGCCACTCGTTAAGCATGACCATGTACGGCTTGCTGGCATCCCGCAGCAAGGACGTCAGCAGCGCGCGGGCTGCCGGATCTCCCGACATAGATTCCAGCCTTTTCGTAATCAGCCCCAGCACGACGCCGCCTTTGCAGATCTTCTTGCTCGAGCCCGGCACCAAGTCGCCGCCTTCCCGCAGCGACTCGAGAATGTTCTCGAAATCGTCCGCGCTGTCGCTCTCTTCTTCCTCGTCGTCATCGTCGAGCAGCGCATTCCTCTTCAACAAGTCGTGTGCTAAAGAATACAGATGCGACATCATCTGGTTAGTGGGCAGGGTGTGGATGTTCAGAACGTGGAGTGTAAAAGTCTCGTTTGTCAAGAACTGCGTCTCCAGCTGCGCAATCATTACGAGGTAGTCGTGGAGGAATTTCCTGATCGATGCGCATAGCGCGTGGTTGACAGCCCCAAACTCCTCCCTGCTCTGCACATCAACGAACATCTCGAGCGCAGAGTAGTAGGTAGCCATCTTGAGCATCGACGCCGTAAGGTCCTGCAGGCTGGGATCCAGGCCAGGTAGTATTTTGAATGTCGGCCCTGAAAGCCGGTCTCTTTCCTCGTGAGGGTTGTAGGTCTTGGCAAAGCGGATGTACTGGCCCTCATAGCCCATGAAGACGAACAACAGATCCTCCAGCATCACCGCCTCCTGCGCTTCAAGCGAGAGCTCACCTAGTGGTTTTGGTTGCTGAGGCAGTGGTGCTTGGGACGCCAACGGCGGTATTGATATTCGAGAAGCTAGGGGGGCTGATGTGTGGGGAAGAAGTGTCGCCTCCGGACACCATGGTGCTGCGAACCCAGTCAGTCAGTCGCCGTCTCCGCCTAAGCACCGTCGTTCGCGGAATCTCACCTTGTGGACTATCAACCTTGGCCTCCTTGGGTTTCGCATCAGCCGTCCGTGACTTGGCTTCGGCGGCTTTGCCCTTCTCGCCTCCGCCCCTCCGATCTCCCCTGTCAGGACTCCGCGTGCGCTGCACCATCGTCTCGAGCTGCGTCACATAGGTCCTCTCCGTTCTTCTCTCCTCCACGCGCCTGTCATCGTACGCCCTGCTTGCATTTCGGGGGTTCCCCGACGCCGACCTCTTGTGCGCGTTGTTCCCCGGCGACTGCGGGCGCTCGCGCTGCTGATCCCGTTCCCGTTCCCGTTCCCTCTCCCGCTGGCGTGTCTCGGTCCTCTCGCTTCTTTCACTCTTGAAGCTCGTCTGCCCGCTCGCATTGCCGCCTCCTGCTGCACCAGCATTCATACGCGACGCCCTCGGGGCTCGTTCTTGGTCGGCGGCGGAGGCGGTGCCGTTCGCGCGGCGCTCGTGGGTTGATACCCTGGTGCCAGACGACATGTCGCCGACTGCATTTGAAGGGTGTGAGACGGGTCGGGTGTTGCGTATTCCTTCCGCGGTAGGTCCTCTTGTTTACGGCATGCGTGGTGCGCCTTCAGATTTCGCTTCTCTCGTCGGCTTCGTTCGTCGCTCTTTGTTTCTACCCCTCTATCTCGGAGTCGCTGTCTGCTCTCCGCGCGCGGGTTGGGTTGCTAGCACCTCTACGCGGTAAAGTGCCCATTAATCTGAGCGCGTCTAGTCGGAAAATCCTCGCGCGCTGTTGACCCCGGTCCCGGGCTTGCCTGGGCCCCTGGGATATTCCGGGTTTAGCGTTCGGGACGGCAGCTGCTGGAGGGGGAGTGACGAAGGCAGCCAATCAGGGAGCTCTGAACGATGGGACAGGGGTGATGTGGTTCCAAGCTGCGGCTAAGGTAAGGTAGCCCGGGCATAGTTGCTCTTGCTGCTGCCCCCCAAGCTTGCGGCTGCGTAGGCTGAGTGCTTGCCTAACTACCTGCCTCTCAGCCTTCCACCGTCACCGTTTGTTACCTGGACCTTTAAGCTCCCCTCCATCCATCCACCAACACCCCAGCATCCCGCAACAGCAAACCACCTCACCACCACCCTCGACGTCCGTACCAATTGACCTCACCGACCGAGCCCATCTCGAATTTCCCACTTAATCTCTAGCGACTACACATACAAAATACCGCCAAGATGTTTATGGCAAGATCTGAATACGGTAGGCTCTCCTTCCGCGGCTTCCTCCCCCCTTCAGAAGCTCCCCTCTGACCAGTCCTCCAGACCGAGGAATCAACACCTTCTCCCCCGAAGGCCGCCTCTTCCAAGTCGAATACTCCCTAGAGGCAATCAAGCTCGGCTCCACGGCCATCGGCGTCGCCACCTCGGAGGGTGTCGTCCTCGGCGTCGAGAAGCGTGTCACCTCGACCCTCCTCGAGACCTCCTCCGTCGAGAAGATCGTAGAGATCGACCGCCACATCGGATGTGCCATGTCAGGCCTCCAGGCCGACGCCCGCTCCATGGTCGAGCACGCCCGCGTCGAGTCCCAGTCCCACTCCTTCAACTACAACGAGCCCCTCCGCGTCGAGTCGTGCACCCAGGCCATCTGTGACCTCGCCCTCCGTTTCGGCGAGGGTGCCGAGGGCGAGGAGACCATCATGTCCCGCCCCTTTGGTGTCGCCCTACTGATCGCTGGCTACGACGAGGACGGCCCCCAGCTTTTCCACGCCGAGCCCAGCGGTACCTTTTACCGCTACGACGCCAAGGCCATTGGTTCCGGTTCCGAGGGCGCGCAGGCTGAGTTGCAGAACGAGTACCACAAGGTCGGTCCACGCTTTTGCATCGCACCGTCTTCTCGAGGTGTGCCAGGCCGGGTTCCCCATGAAGCTAACACATATGCAGTCCCTGTCAATCACGGATGCCGAAACGTTGGTTCTGAAGACCCTCAAGCAGGTCATGGAGGAGAAGCTCGACTCGAAAAACGTGCAGCTGGCGAGCGTAACAAAGGAGAAGGGGTTCAGAATATACACGGACGAGGAGATGGCCGCCGTGGTGGAGAGGCTTCCCGCCAACTAGAAGACGGCGATGATCCCGGAAAAGGAAAAGGAGGTTTGGTCTTGGCTCAAGAAAACACCTTGAGGGGTAGATCGAGAGAGAGAAAGAGGGAGGGGGAGAGAGAGAGAGAGAGAAAGAGAGACCAGCAACTTTTTGCCCCCCATTTTGCTCAGGTAACACCCGATTACGAAATTTGGAACCTGACGTCTAGACGATTTCCCCCAGTGTGTATCATTAGTGTACTCAACGTGATGATGGCTTCTTAAAACGAGTTTGGTACTGGCGCAGGTGTGACTTTGGAATGGGCCCAATCTTTTGATCTAACTGAACCTCCCCAGCACGGCGGCTTCACAGTTCCCCGGACACGCTTAAAAGACGATTTCGTATCAAAGCATCCCTCCCTCCCCCTTTTCCGGTCCTCAACCTTCGTCCTTGATAACCATCCTCTCAAGCTCCTGCTCCATACTGAGCAGGCCCAAGGCATAGAATGCCCGCTCCGACTTGGCCACGACGAGCATCTTGTCGTCGCTGTCGAACTGCTCGATGATGGCGCCGATCCTCCTGGGGTTCGTCCACACCGACTGCGGGACCACGGTGTGCAGGCTCGGCGACCGCGTGTACGGCGGGCCTCTCCCCATGGCCGCCGCCTTCTTCCAGCCCGACTCGCAGCCCTCGGCGATCTGCCTCGCCGACTGCCAGCCCGTAAGCCGAGCGACGTCGTACATCCGCCTGACGATCCAGTGGCGCTGGGCGTCGTCTTGGTACTGCGCGAAGAGTGGTTAGCCGGGTTCCGACGGACGATTCAGAAAGATAGGCCGAAAGGGTGGGGAGGGGGATGTCGTGAGGAGCAAGTCTTACCTGGATACCGCCGACAAACAGACAGAAGGAGCTCTCGATCAGCGCCGCGCCGACAAGGGTACTGATCTCGACAACGTTGGTGCAGTCTTCGGTCAGCCCGGCCGCGATCCGGCCGAGCTCCATCGCGAACTTGGCCGTATGCTGGGCCTGGATGCCCGCCGCGATCATGGCGGCCGGCGGCATCTTGGGGTGCGCGCGGTACAGGTGGATCATGCCCATGTAGTAGTTCATCCAGATGCCGGCCACCGAAAACGTGCGGTACTGCAGCGTCGGGCCAAACGGCGAGTCTCTGTGGTCGGCGTAGTCGGCGCCCAGGGGCTGGAACTCGGGGCCGAAGTTGGCTCGGAGGATCTCGAACGCCTCGCGGAGACTCTCCCACTCGCGCATGGCCGCGTCGGCGGCCGCGTCGGAGTCCAGGTCCTCGGGGAGATCTGGCGGGGGCGGGGATTCGTCCCTTGGAGGGCTGAAGCCCATGGGTAATGTCACCTTTCCAATGTTAGGCAGCATGCCGGGAAACATCGGAGGCGAGCTGCCGGGTCCTCCCTGCCTCCCTGGGGGGCCGCCCGGGGGTCCTCCCATCATACCCGGTGGCGGCATTCCCATCGGGGGTCCTCCAGGGGGCCCACCCATCATACCCGGGGGCGGCCCGCCTCCGGGCATCCCACCTGCCATTCCGGGTGGAGGCCATCCCTGACCTCCCGGTGGTGGTCCACCCATATGTGGCGGCCCTCCTGGTGGTCCGCCTGGTGGTCCGCCTGGGGGCCCTCCGGGAGGTCCAAACCCCTTAAATGATGCCCGTTTTCGAGGAAGGTCCTTTGATGCGAAACTGCAGAGGCGGCCAAGCAGCAGCATTAGGTGGTCATAAGTCCCGTATCTGCTGGTGTCAGGGAAAGACTGGTTTGTATTTGGGGTGGTGGGGGGACTCACATGGCTTCGAGCCGGCCCATCGGCGCTCGTGGCGGACACTGAGTCCAGTGCTGAAAGTCCATGCTTTGTCTCGTGAGCTTGGTTGTCCTCTTCACTGCGAAATTTGACGAGTGTCACTCACAATGGCTTTCCTCCGCCCAGCATACTCTGGTAGACATCCATCTTGCAATACCACCAATACAGGTCCCGAAGATGTTCGTAGTGCTCTATATCACGGTCTGTACAGTAGTTCCCAATCAAGGGCTCGTCGCTCTCGTAGGAAACTTTCTGGTTCGTTAGTCGGCTGAGAAGGCCGAGGTCAACATCGTCCAAGTCGTGGCTCGCCATGTGGGTGTTGTCGTGGCCCATGAAGAAAGGATCTACTGGCTGGCTCCGACTTTCTCGGAACAGCGCTCGTCTAGCTCGTTTGAGCGGTAAGATGTTCTTCGTCCACTTCCTGAATGGAATCTCTCTGATCAAGAGTCTGGCGCCATACAAGTGGTTGCACCATTTAGTATGGTCCGAGTTCCAGACCTCAAAGTATCCCAGCAGTAAGGAGGCGGCCAGCGTGGCAGGCTGTGTTCTCCTGCTGGGGCTTCGCAGATTCTTTGCGATTCTGCGGATGGCGAGATGGTAATGCTTCATAGCCGCCGTCGGTGGTATTTTCTGCAGCTTGGCGATCTGCAATGCGCCCAAGGCGAGCATTGCCTGGAGGAGGGCTGGATGGGTGAAGGATATGATGGGGAATGTGTCTATCCAAGTTAGTCGAGGCGCAAAACCAGAAGAGTTCCAATCTTACAGGTCCAAATGTTGTGTCCCGCCTTGGGAACAGTTTGGTTATTTGATAGCTTGGAGTGGTCGAAAGGGTGCCGCTCGTAGAGAGACATGCTTGGTGCCGTGACATTGACAAAGTGCCAAAACAAGGCGGCGGTTCGCTCGTCGTTCAGAGGGGAGAGGTTGGGTGTGGGGATGTACGATGTGAGGATTGTCTCGTCGGCGAAGGCCGAGAACGACCTCATCTTGGTTCCATACACGTCCCAAGGACCATCGTTGCGGCTGTACACCAGTTGGCCGTAGGCGCTGTCTTCTATCATGACATCCTCAACAGCGTCATCGGAGTCGGGCATGGAGGCATCCTCGTCCGAGTATGGATACTGAGCCTCTGCATCCTCAACAACGCTATCCCTCCAGGGAGTTTTGTTGGCCTCGGGAAATGCGCCAACGTCTTCCACTCGAGGATGATGGCCTGCTGGCTGTCCTCGCCAGGGCTCTGCCGGGCTGCTGGTGAAGACGCCGCTGTCGGTGCTGGGGCTGATTAGGTTGCTCCCACTGCCGCCAAAATTCCCTTGGAATTGCGCAGGTGCGACTGGCGGGACCATAGACGGAGGTGGGTGCATAGGTTGCTCGCCATATGAGTACTGATTGAAGCTATATGCGGACGGCGGGGGTTGGTTTGAAGGCTGACCCTGGATACCCGGGCCATGTTGATATACCGGCTGGCCTTGGTAGTCCTGATGCTGTGGTGGTTTGGGAGCTATTGGGGCCAAGGGGGGCCCGTGAGAAGGCTTGGGCGGAGGGTTGGCAAGTTGCCGAAAAGGCGGGTTTGATGCCTCGGGGGGGTAAACAACGGGACCGTAGACACCATTGAGATTGAATGCGCCGATGGGGTCTTTGAAGATGACACGCTGGTTATAGCCCTCGCAGTGTCTCTTGGACTTGATACAGTTGCTGCAAATGGGCCGACCCTCATCACATTTGATACGGCGTTTCCGGCATGCTTTCGTTCAGGTTAGACTCTGGGTCGGGTGAGGGGAACTGACGAGGGCATAAATCAACGCCGAATACATACTCAGACAACCGGTCTTGGTCCTTTTTCTCGGATTTGCTTTCTTGTGGTTCGGGTCATCGTTTCCGTTGTCGTCGTTGTGTTCCGGGGCCTTGGTTGGGGACTTGTCGCCCTCAAGCGCCACGTTGGTGGATGACATCCTGGGATATGCTAGTGTGCTGCGAGTGAGATCGAGTAAGGCGACACGGCTCTTAGTCCATCAGTCTCTTGACGGCTACGGTGTGCATTGTCCAATGTCTGTCGCTCTGCGGCGCAGTGGGGAGCGAGTGCCTCGTCGGCTCAGGTAGAGCGAGTCTTCTCTCCGACTCCAGATCCGGGACTGTAGAGAGACGAGGGGCGGAAAGAGTCCAGTTGGAGCCGGGGTTGTCGGCGGCCAGTTGGTTCAAGCGATGTCCTTCCGGGGCACAAGCGTCGTCAAGAGTCGCAGTAGCGCAGCGAGACAAGGTGAATTTTTTCCGCCCTTGTGCGCGGCAACAGAATCGAAGGTGGGAAGCAGAAGAAGCAGGTAAGGGGGCCCAAGGACTAGATACTTTTTTTTTAAGCAGCCATAGATGGCGGGAGGAAGTGAAACAAGCCGGTGCTACTTTGTCTTCGCCGAATGGATTGCCATGGGTTAGACAAGATGCATGGACTCGTGGGGTAGGACGGGGGTGTAAGGATGTCTGCAGCAGTTGTAAATAGATGCGTCTCCCAGGCACGAGGATCAGGATCAGGATCAGAGATATCCTTCCCAACCCGGGAAATAGATTGAGAGGCAAATAAAGGCAAATGTATTGTGCCTTAGGGTATCAAAATGGATTAAAGAGGAGGCGTGGGCAGACAGATGCACAAACAACGGGGAGGAGCCGCCAAGCGGCAAGGAGAGACTAAGAGGAGGCCGGGGGGACCGGGGTTGGAAGAAGAAGCAGCAGCTGGCAGGCAGAGAGAGAGAGGATGGAGGTTGGCAATACCGGTAAGGTGAGTCGAGGCACCAGACCGCTAGAACGAACAAAGAACAAGATAAGGCTCTGTCTGTCTCCGCCACCACGCTGGCTTGGCCAGGCAAGCAGAGAGTCATTGTTTGCTGCGGGGAGAAGAGAAGGCATTGCATGCATTGCAGGTGAGCGAGCGAGCACATGCTCGGCGGCACCCCCTGGATGTGTTCGTGAGCGGACGACGAGCAGGGTGGTGTATAGCCTAACCACGGTTACGAAGGGGATCCCCTGGGCTGTTCGTGGATCATGATGGAGGTGCGGCAAGCAGACGGGAGGGAGAAAACATATGGTGGCTTGCGGAAACTGCAATGCAAATACGTACAGCTCCAGCACACACACCACAGCACGGCGCAACGTACCTTGGCAAAAGGCACAGAGGGTGTGGGAGATGTGCGCTAGGCGGCTGCCCAGGAAGGGAGCTTCCCGGTTCGTGATTAATAGCACCTGGTTGTATGCCACCTCGGGCGCATCTAGGCTCTAGCTCCGTCGTTACTCTGTCATGTTTTCGCGCTAGAATGCCGCTGCGCTGCCTGGGTTAGGCCGCTTAGGGCCTCCGGCTGCCACTGAAGGAGGGGGCGCACAGGGGGGGGGGGGCATCTCTTTCAGGGGTCTGTCATATCCCGACTGACAGGCCATCGGTGGCTCGGCGCACGGCACTAACAGGACCCGACTGGTGAACCAACCATTGTCCCTTCGAGAAGCTGCTTTCCGGTGTCGTGGCCGGGGAGGGGGCTCATGTAAGTCGAGGTCGAGGTAGGTCCATACCTGCGGGTTGAACGGAGTGGACAATGCGCCGAAGCCGAGGAACGAAGCTCTGCTCTATGCATATGCGGTGGCCTTTGTTTCCATGCCGAGTTCGTTCCCATGAGCTAATGTATGCAGACTTGATTGCACGCGGAGATTGGAATTGCGAATAGGGGAGTTGCCAAGTGGTGTAGGTCAATCCAACGGCAAACGCCCAACAAAGTTTGTCCTTGCATGCCCGGTAGCTTGGTCAAGGGTATCTATCTGGGCGTGTGCCAGAGAACCACTGCCAACATGGGCCCAGAAGCACCGCTTGAGTCGCAATGAACAGAGCTCGAGAGAGGTCTGGACTCCCGTATGACAGGGTCCGACCCGCCAGGCCCTCCGCCTGCCGTAAGCAATGACCAATATGTGATCCGGCAAGAGAGAGACGGAGAGAATGAGTGAAACGGTCGACATAGGATTTGCGAAGGCGTCAGTCCTGCAGGTTCGGGCGTCACCACCGCCCGTAGCCGTTAAAGATCTTGGCTTCCCATCGACCTGTACTCAATCTTTAGCCGGGTTCGGAGCCCACGCATGGTGGGTAACGGGGCAGTCGTCATCGAAATGAGATCCAGATCGTCGGTGACCGACCAGCCCGGCAACATGCGCCTGTGGCGTTCGTAGCGGGGATGCCATCCATACATTAGCTTTTGAAAACTAGCCATGTGCCGAGCGAAAGACGAAGCCCCCCTCAAAGACCAGGATTTTCGGAGACCGTCTCTTTTGAATTTTTCAAGAGAGGGGCATGGCCTGATAATAACCCATGACCAATACGCAAACCACCATCGTGAAGGCGACAAGACGCAGAGAATGCGGTTAGTGGGTGCAGGAGGCCCCGTTGCCCGAATGTATGTGACCGGACTAAGTCATTGTACGAAATATGGGAGCCAGGGTTGCCTGCCTGAGCCCCCAGGGGATATGCCCAACTGGTTGAGACTTGACAGCCGTGTTGCTGGGATCCAACCTATTCCCCCAGTCCCGGGATGCTATCTCTCATCCGATGATGAACTCGACCAATCGTCGGGTTTCCAACCTGCCGGCCGGTGCGACGGACAAGACGTCGCAACACCGTCGACTGACACTCAGTGCAACACAAACATCGCGCACCGCCAACCAAAATGAGGCGTCCTGGTCACTGCGGGCCACATCCGCCCGTACTCTCTCAAGCGAACTGAACGCTGCCGGTTCATCCTATTTGCCGATCGCCTTGTGCCTCTCCGTACCGCTTCAGAGGCGCAGGAACACAACTTGGCAACTGTCCCCGGATGTTTACTGTATCTGATCTGAGCGGTAACCCACAATGACGGCCGCTGCAGGTCAAATATGCAATTAGCCTTCTCGCAGCCACAGTCCGGTTTACAGCGCGAGTGTCAGCCGGCGGAGAGTCAGTAGCTTCCGGCGTCCTAAACAGCATACCTGGCTGCTTGGATTCTGTAGGCTGCTGGGTTTAGAATAGTGCTAGCTGGTACCGCGTCGGACGGCTTACCCTGGTACAATCCGTCAAGGGCGCTTTCTTTGGCAATGTATCCTACCAGGTCTGTCATACAATATAGGAATTCAACAACCCATGCACCATACCATAATGGTCTCTCATCCAATGGTTCTGTATCTCTCCATTCATGTGGAGATAGGAGAGGACTCTTTGTCATCACATCTCGGGTGGCGCCCCTATGATATCTCCCGCAACGGAACTGATCTGGAAGCCGGATCACTAATCCCCCTCCCCCTGGATGATAAAGTCAATGTTCCACATTGACGTGCCGTTGTTCTCTGAAGTGCCGTCGTCAAAGCATCCAGTACTGGCCTCCCGTGAAACCGGCTAATGCGCCGTGCCCGTATTTTCGGGGCAAAAGTCGGGGCTTCCGAGAGTTGAACCGACTGTTCGCCGAACGACCTATTAGTGGCGGGATTCGGGCTAGGCCTTGGACTTCAGAGTTCTGGATTCATTGCTCTGTCTCAATGTGAGTCTCTTGATAGCCAAGATGACGGAGTGTCATCGAGTCCTCTGGGGTGAGTGGTCCTCTAGCCCTCAATCTCTCCGACATGACGGGGTCTTGTCGGCTGAGAGACAGACACAAGACAGCAGAAATGACAACTAATAAGATTTTTGTCTGCAATAGCCCTGGTGGGCCAAATACTAATCAAGATGAAGACGGGATGGACCTGGGTCATGATTGCGGCTTATACTTACAATGTGTACTTTGAGGCAGTATCGGCAACTATGACACTGCGATGCTGAAGTCTTTTTGTGTTTCTCCGTGGCGTGTGAGTTTGCGCAATCTGCACCCGTTTCACCCAGGCAGTATTACAGAGAGCAGCTCTTTGGATGAGGTCTCCTGCAGATTGTTAGAGCCGGGCATACCAAAGACAACTTGCAACTCCCCGACCTGTTGAAAGCCTTTGACGAGTTCTCTTACCCATTCTGCAGCTCTTGTTTCCCCAACCGCATGCGGCCTGGTTCTGGAAAGAGCGGGAAATGCACTAGTCTGCTTGTTGTTCAGCCATCTGCGCATCTCAGTTGAAATCCATAGCCAGTCCTGTTTAACATTGTCAAAAGACTGGGATTGTGGCTGAGTGGCAGCTCGGCACAGGCTGCGATTACCAATACTGCTGATCTGGACCGCTTCTTTCTTACCATTTAAATACAGCCTAGCGGCGGATGCTCATTAGACATGAGTGTTGTGCAGTATGAATTGGTGAATACGGTATGACAGATTCGATGCTGCCGCAACGAGCAAGGTGTATTGTAGCCCTGGGGTTCGATACGAGGATCGGAGATGAGGGCAATTTCCACGAGTTGTAATGCAGATCAAGACCTCTGCCAAGGGTTTCAGCAAGCAAACTCGGCTCAAGACTGCATCTGAACCTTTTTTTTTGGTTTAATGGAGAACAGCCATAGAGGTTTTGTTGCCGTACAACGAGAGAGCCACCATTCCGGCGGGCGCCGGATGTCGATTGCCAGTGTACTAAGGCGGTTCGGGTGGCAGAGTAATAGCGCCAGAATGTGAAGTTGCGACAGCCACCGTTGCAGGCTTGCCAGTGAACTCCATCCACTAATAAGCGCAAGGCCGTTGCGTGATGGATTGGTGCTTCAGTGACACTGGAGGTGTGAGAGGATAATGGGTACCTGGCAGTTGCACTATGGGAATGAGGTTCCTAGCCAAAGGAAGTAGTACATCTACGTGCTTTCTTCTCAGGAACCATTCCGGTCTCCGAGAACGCCCGGGGCTTCAAACTAAGACGCTCTGATCAGATTTATGTTCGTCGATGCGGATGTTGAACCTCAGAGCATCCTGTCTCAAGGCCGGTAGGTGATGCGATGCAATGCGATGTGATATGCTATAACATGATGCAAGCTGGAAACAGGATGCAGCTGCGTTGGGTGAGAAAAGAGGGTGGGGCGCACGGTCCACCCACCTTACTCTTCCCATCCTGGTGTCGATCAGAAAAAACAGGGGTGCGATAAGCGACCTCTGGGGAAGGAAAGAGAAAAAAAATTCAACGTCCAAGACGGATAAGGTGCTGGATGAGAATTCACATGAGCATAAGCCACAACTCACTCATCATCATAACTTTCTCACGCAAAGTTATACCTACACACAACCGAGCTGTCACTCACGTAACTCCCCCAAAATGTTTGCCGTCCCAGGATGGTCCGTCTCAGCAGACGCCCTCAAGTCCGAGAAGCAGGGCGGCCAGAAGGATGGCACCGCGAACAAGGCGCGGAAGCGCAAGAGGGCCAACAAGGACGAAAAGGTCACAGGGTCCAACGTCGCTGACCTCTACGAGAATGTGATTGAGGGAAAGGATGATGGCGGAAAGAAGCGCCGGAGGAGTGACGCCGGCAATGAGGGCAAGAAGGACAGCAAAAAGGATGCGCCTCAGGCCGAGGCTGATGGCGCCGAGGAGGCGGCGACTCCGAAGCCGAGCAAGAAGCAGAAGAAGGAGAAGAAGGAACTCCCGGTGAACAGTGAAGAGCAAGAGACTCCCAAGTCCGAAAAGAAGGACAGGCAAAACAAGGAAAAGAAGAACGAGCATCGCGAGGAGGTGGAGCAGGAAACCCCCAAGTCCGAGAAGAAGGACAAGCAGAAGAAGAAGGACAAGTCGAACAAGCAGGACAGACAGGAGAAGAAAGACGAGGAGTCTGCTTCATCAGAGACCCCGCAGAAGGCCCAAAAGCAAAAGAGCAAGGACGACGATAAGAAGAAGGCCAAGGAGGCGGCTGCAGCCATCGCCGCCGCCGCCCCTCCCGCCCCTCCCACCGCGGCAAAGCTCACCCCCCTCCAAGCCTCCATGAGACAGAAGCTCATCTCCGCCCGCTTCCGCCACCTCAACGAGACGCTTTACACCCGTCCCTCTGCCGACGCCTTCCAGCTCTTCGAGGACTCCCCCGAGATGTTCTCCGAGTACCACGAGGGTTTCCGCCGCCAGGTTGGCGTCTGGCCCGAGAACCCCGTCGACGGCTACATCCGCGACATCAAGCTCCGTGCGAAGCAGCGCACCCCCTTCAGGGGCGGCGGCCGTCCCGGTGCTCAACCTCACGCGACCGGGCCCCTACCGCTCCCCCGCACCGACGGAACCTGCTACATCGCAGACTTGGGCTGCGGCGACGCCCGCCTCGCCTCGACATTGACCGCCGAAGCCAAGAAGCTCCACCTCGAGATCCTCAGCTACGACCTGCACTCCCCCGCAGAGCACGTCGTCAAGGCCGACATCGCCAACCTACCCCTGGCCAACGACTCCGTCGACGTCGCCATCTTCTGCCTCGCGCTCATGGGCACCAACTGGCTCGACTTCATCGAGGAGGCCTACCGTATTCTCCACTGGAAGGGCGAGCTCTGGATCGCCGAGATCAAGTCCCGCTTCGGCCCCGCGCGGTCCAAGAACGCCGTCGTCTCGCACAGCGTCGGAAACCGCAAGAAGGCGGCAGCGGTTGTCAAAAAGGGCAAAAGCGGGGCCGGGCCCGAGGAGACGGAGGCGGACCGCGTGGCGCTCGCCGTCGAGGTGGACGGCCACGAGGACAAGCGCGGCGAGACGGATGTTTCCGCCTTCATCGAGGCGCTGAGGAAGCGCGGCTTTGTCCTGCAGGGCGAGGGGGAGGGCAACAGGGGTGCCGTGGACCTGTCCAACAAGATGTTTGTCAAGATGCACTTTATCAAGGGCGCGGTGCCGACCAAGGGCAAGGGCCTTGCCGCGGCTAAGGCGGCAGGTTTCGTCGAGAAGGAGAAGAAGCAGAAGAGGTTCGTGTGGGATACCGAGGAGGACAAGGTTGATGAGACGGCTATCCTGAAGCCCTGTGTCTACAAGATCAGGTAATCCGGCCGTTTTTGGGCTTTGTGTTTGGTAAATAAAAGTCATGTGTAATTAGATTGGTATTATGAGGCTCAAGGGTTTTCACGAACTCGAAACCCAAATGAAAAAACAGACTCTCATTTTTTTCTGTGGAATTTTTATCCTTTTCTGTGGAGGACTGGGTTGGTTCGCTGCGAGTGCTCGTGGCAATAGTCATGGGATGAATACCAATCGTAATAGCTCAACATTGACATTACGGAAAAAAAATTCTGACATTGACCCAGCTCAAAGGTAGCATCATCTGGATTTCAATGTGCTGAGTTGGTCTACAAATCGCTGTCAACGCAGACCGTCCGCGTTGGCCTGCGTACGAATCATACGACGCCTCTAAGTTATTGCCTAGCCCGACCTCGAAATGCCCCTTTACCGACCATGCTAACTGTGCCGACCATGCTTTTCCCGTGCACGTCTTGCTCAGCTTGGAGATTACCGTATACGCCCCAAATCCAGTTTATGCCCCGAACAAGAGACCGGCGGCGAACTCGACATTACCGCCTGTGGCTTGCAACGCATTAACGGCAGCTTCTCGTGGGAAGCCTAGAGCCATGAGCTGAGAGACATGCTCCTCAGGAAAACTAGGAGTTGCAGACTGCTGCTGGGGTGCCGGGTTACCCTGTTGAGGGGGGTTCTGCGGCGCTGCGGCAGCAGCACCAGCCGGACCGCTGACGACACCGGACCGCTGACCAATGGTCGTTCCAGCCGGCCCTGGCAATCTTGGCTCCTCCTCCAAAGCCTCCTCGCTCTCCTTTGGAATCTCAGCCTCGCCCAAGAACGGTACCTCCTCACCCTGGATGATCAGTTTGTCCTTGGCGAGGTCGATGCTGGCTTGGTAACGCTTAAGCATGTCGAGGCCGAGAAGCAGCTCCACCTGTTTGCCCTCCATGACGGTGAAACTGCATGGCAGGAACATGGTGCCGACCTTGATCTGGGCAGAGTGCACGCGGCCAATAATGTTGGCCGTTCCGACTCCGTGGGCCACTCCTGCAAAGCGCTTATCGACAAGCCTCATGATCCCACAGTCTTCAGCGCAGGTTGGTGACATGATGGTGGCCTGTGCTCCGGAATCGACAAGTGCCTTCACTCTGTGGCCGTTCACTTCAACGTCGACATACAGCATGTGAACCCGTCCAAACACTGCGCAAAGTTAGCCACCGCGTCCTGCATATCGATATCTCGTCGTCTCCATCGTACCTTCAGGGTTGTGCTCCATGGCATTCTGGAGGTTTTCCATTACTCTCTCTTGGCGAATCATCTCTTCGATCTTGGCCTGCGCCTCGATATCGAACGGGTCCTCATTCAGGCGTGCAATTTGCCTTTGTCGCTCTTCACGCTCTCGCTGCTCGCGGTCGTAGCTATCATTGAAGAGCTGTGCGAATCTTTGTGGGTCGTCCAGTGCGGCAGCGAGCTGAGGCTGTTGGCGGGTGGCTTCGGCACGCAGGTTTGGATCACCCAGGATCTGGAGTCGGATAAGCTCTGGGTCTTGTCCTCCCGGTCGCCGCCGCTGCGGTCCTCTTCTGCCCTGGTCCGGCACACCGGTGGTGCCTTGCATATCCCTCACGTGCAACGCCAACATCTCACCATCGGCAATCTGCAGCTGCTCCATCGTCTTGGTATCATCTTGGATCAGGCGACCGTTGTGGTAGAGATGTTGAGACGTAGGCGAGATCTGGGTCTCGGCTTGGATGGCTTCGCGGAGAGTGGACACGGGCATGTCAGGGAAGATCTCGAGAGTAAGGAGGTCTTGGTCCTCGACCTCGGGGTTCGTTATGCTGAGTGTAATGCGCCTGTTGGGGGAGGTGTCAGTCGGAAACAGCTTGGTTTCTTGGTAGGTTGAAAGCCTACATGATGGGCGTTTGTTCGCGCTGCGTGCGGATTATGTTTGTTGAATTTCGTTGCCGAGGGTGTTGGTGATAAAATCCGGCGGTGGAAGCAAGAAAATGGCCCGAGGCTGCCGACAGAGTTGGGGGACAAGGCGAGGCTTGCAGTCGTCACCAGCCAGGCGAGTTTCACAGGTTGCGAATGCGAAGTCGAAGGTTCCCTCAGCACGGAGCAGCGGTGGAGGAGGGGTGTTGGAGGGGCCAAAATTCAGGCAACACGACGGTGACGTCTTGTCCACAAAGTAGGTCAATAGCTGGAGAAGGGGGAAAAAAAATATTGGCAGGACAGAGCTCCGAAAGGTTCGATTGGATGATGGTGGTTCCCACACTTTGCTGAATGATTGGGTAGGTAGGGCGAGGTGCGTTGAGAGCAAGGTAAGTCGAAGAAGGTAAGGATCTTGAAGTAAGGGAGTGAGGTAGGGAAAGCGAGGTAGAGCTCGGTCACTGAGGTACCCTTTTGAGTGTTTCGTAAGGAAGGTGGGTAGCCAGTGACGAGACCCCTACGTTTTCCCCGTTTGCAGTGGCCGGGACGGGGGAGACGGGGACGGGGACGGGGACCGCGGATGGGGCGTGGCCAGGACAAACCAGGACAAACCAGGACAGGAAGGAAGCACCGGCTACGGGAGCCTCTTCGCTTGCCTCGCTTGCCCGGGCCTGTCCATACTGTCAACCGCAGTAGAATCCCACCCCATTTGCGTCCAGTAATCCTGTTGGATACTTCGCTTCGTTGATTACCTGAGCTTCCTTCCGTGTTGCTGAGGTCACAGCATTCCGGGCAGGTTTCCCTACGGCACATCAGCCCCACGAGCTAATCGTTGACTAAGCCCCGAAGTACCGTCAAAGTACCCGTGGGTGCAAGATGTTCCCGTCAGCGACTTGCCGTTAACCTGCGGCAGCTGCGCGAGCCAAGGAAGGGGACGAGAACACCCTTGCACGCGAAATGGGTACTTCAGTCCTGAGCGAGGTACAACACCTGGGTCATTCCATTTCATTCTTCAATGGACCTGGACACCTGGGAACTACAAAAAGTTGATAGGCCATGATTAGGTCCTCTGGAGCGGGCCGCCCAATCGAAGGCCGCTGGCAAACGGCTTCGGTCACCTACTTCTGCGCGCGCACTTCTGTGCCATGATGACGAACATACGGGCACCGTACCTCAAGCTCGAGATACCAGGAGAGCCGGAAGGCAAAAGAATTTCTTTCTCTGAAGACCCGACGTGAGAGGTCCGGCACGGTCTGTCTGTCCAGCCAACCCCAGCCAACCCCAGCCCAAGAAGACGACCTGCCGCTGCTTGCTTTGCTTTCCATTGCCCAGACAACACGAAAAGCAAGCAAAGTTTCGCTGCAGCATGCGGGTATTGCATCCAGGCCAATGGCTCTTGCGACAACCACAAATTCCCAGTTCCTTCCTACCTAGCCAGATTGCCATCACGCACCCCCTCGCGTCCATTGGAAAATCAACGCAGGCGGCCAGCAAGGCTCAGCCAGCCCCTACCTTACCTCATGTCTAACTGCCCGAACAGACTGGCGAGGCCCGACCAAGTTTCTTATTCTCCCTCCGTGGCTGATGGCACGCTGCATTGTCCTTTTCCTGTCGCTTTCTTTGTTGGCCAAACAGACACTGACAGCCACCAGGACGGCATTTGCGAACACCGGAGATGCTGTTTCGAAAAAAATAGCCCATCCAATGGTATGATAACAAGAGGATCGGCCTCCAAGTTAGTTCAGCATTGTCTCATTGACGCCACCTCAAAGTCGACCAAAGGTCGATGGGGGTCCTCAAGTCTGCAGGAAGCCGGAACTGCAGTCAGCTTGGATGCCTGTCACCCAATTTGGGCGTGATCCGGGAACCAATCCAGGCCTTCTTCCGGCCTTGTGCCGCCGTCATGGCACGTACCGGTTCCTTTTCTCTTTTCATCTCCTCTTGTTCCAACCTCTGCAACCCGCAACGGTCACTGGTCTAAGACGGCTCAGTCAACCCGCCCCAAGCGGATTGGCTCCCACCATACAACCCAAACTCATTCGCATTTCGCTCATCTGACATGGTCAAGTGTTCAAAAGTGCCTCACTTATCTAGGTTTAGTTGAGCATGTTGGCAACTGCTGCAGCGCGGCGGGGCAATGCAACTCTGGATCGTGGGCCCGGGAGATTCTCCAAAGCCGATGCTGCACTCACGTATGTTTCGGTCAGCGGCTGCAGTCATCGCCCAACGGACTCAATATACCCCCTCCATAGTCTTGCTACCTTGTGGTCTTGGTCCAGCTGGATGACCATTCCACCTTGCGTCTTTCAAATTGGATTTCATTGCTCGTATCTTGCCAATTAACTCGGATGGTATCAGGTCTGCCTGGGCTACTGTTGCGGGAAGCCCAGCCCAGTCAGCTGTTCTTCCGCCGGGGGTTCTGAGGACCTGCTGCCTATGATGGGGCGCAGAAGGTGACAGAAGCAAACTGCATCGGCTGGCCCAGCCAAAGGAGCAACAAGCATGCGGGCCAAGACTTAACAACTGAGTTATTCGCCCACCTGCAGCAGCTTCAGAAGTTTGGCTATGGTCACCGCACTCCTCTTTTCGGACTTTGGTTTGCTTTTGTTCCTGCAATAGCCGAAGAGCAACGACGGCCTCTTTGAGCCAAAAATGGGGACAATCGATTTGTAGCGGATACCCCCGACTTCTCTCGCTCGAAGCCGATGGAGCACTTGTTGGGTGGCCAGCGCCTTCGGGCCACATGGGAGGCAAACTGATACCGAGCACCTCGCCGGGCCACTGGAGGCTGGCTTATTGTGGGGAAAAGGTACATGGCAGGTAAAAGTATGCTACCTCATCCTTCTCTGGTCCCGACCTGTGAGCCTCAAGACTTGTACCGGTATCAGCTTTCCCCTGCCCTGGGGGCCGTGTGCTGAGCTGGACTGGGCCGAGCTGAAAGAAGACAACGGTATCCATTGTTACCCGCGTTGCCCTGCATAGAGACCGTTCTTTCCCGCTTTCGTCTTGCAACTTGAGCGACGTGAACAGCGTCATTTGCTAACGTCACAACCCCGAGAAACTCCAGGAAGAGTGGGAAGTAATTAAGATGGAGCCTGGCAAAGACTCGCTTTGAACACCCACAAGCTGAACAGGCCACAACTGTGCCGGTGCGGGTAGCTTGGTCACGCGACAAACACCTCATACCAATACAGCATCCAATGAAGGGTGCTATGCAATGGCAAGTCATTGAACTCCAATCCCTCGTTTCTCTGACCCAGTGCAAACCCGGTCGGTTTTCTACCAACTGCATACCTTGTGCTTGCCCGTCTCCTGTTTTTCTCTAGGTCAGCATTTCGCTCGCGCTTCCGTTTCTGCTCTCGCCGTTTTCGTGCATTGTGCCCCTCGGTCTAGGTCACTCCTAGGCTCTTTTTACCGCTGTCCAGCGTCTGCCCCCGGAACTCAAGTGTGCAATCGGCCTGCTTTATCGGCCCGGCCGGCCACTACTTGACTCACAGTCCCGTCGTCCCGTCCCCGCCCACAACGTCAGCGCCGAGTTGAACGGCCGGTGGCCTTCCGCTGCCCTCCGAGTGTGCACCCGCCTGATTAGTCGACAATCGGCCTCATAGTGGCACCCGCCTCTTCTGGCCTCCATCCTGTCATTGCTCTTGTCCTGGCGCCAATTTTCTCCTGTTTACAACCCAAAGAGGGAAACTGCCCACAGGAAGGCTTCCATCGGCCTGTCTTGGCCCTTTTCTGTGTAACCAACAACTTCCCACACCCCAACACCTTTCCTCATCCTCACTTCTCTCTTACCACACAAACCGTCCCATTTCGAACAACCGCCCGCCATGCCCGAGAAGGACCCTCCTGTCGCCAAGGCAGATGAACTGTCTGACTGCGCCATCGACGACTCGGACGATGGCGATGACAGCTACGTCGAGGCCCAACGCTCGATTTCTGACCTGAAGAAGCGTCGTGCCTCAGCCCCTCTGGGTGTCCAACATGTCGTTCCTTTCCACTTCAGTCCCTTGGTCCAGCCTCTGACCGAGTCGAGCGTTGAGTCTTGCGTCGTTCTTGAGAAGGCTGCATTGTCCAATCCTGATCATCGCGCGACCCGTGACAAGGTAGGCCGAGACTCCTGTTTCCCAAATTCTATGTTGATTGGTTTATTCCGTGTGTCTCTCACCACCCTCCATCAAATCCCCCAGCCATGTTTCTGCGCACTGCCACTTATAGCTGCCGTTCTCGCCGGTGAGGAATTGCGGTGTATATTTGGCAGGCGTGTCCATAGGCAGCCAAGATATAGTGCTGGCATCAGAGCTTACCCATACTTACGCTTGTGCAGTTTGAGTACCGTCTCGCAACTTGCTCCGACATATCCACGGGCATCTTCTGCAGTGTCGTCCCGAGCGAGGCTAAGGGTTTCCAGCTCGAGACACTCCCCGTCGCCAATCCTGTCGAGACCGGTCGAGCCAACGGCGCCAGGCTCGTTCTATGCGCTCACATCGTCTCGACTCTCGGCAATGGCCCCGTCGTCACCGACGCTGACATGAGCTACCCTCTTAATTGGCGCGATCAAGAGTCGTCCAAGAACTCGGGTCTTGGCCACCAGACCATGGGTCGCACTGTCTGCCTGCACTCTTTTGCGGTCGCGCCCAGACTCCAGGGTTGTGGCCTCGGCAAGCTCTTAATGAAGTCGTATCTTCAACAAATCAACAACTCCGGCATCGCTGACCGTGTTGCTCTGATCTGTCAGGACGTAAGTTCAATCTAGCTGATTGCACGCCGTGCCTAAGTGGTATTAACGTATTGCAGTACCTAGTTAGTTACTACAAGCGGTTCGGTTTCAAGCACCTCGGTCAGAGCAATACATCCCTCGGCGGCGGCAGCTGGAACGACATGGTAAAGCATATTCACGACTGGCAATTTGCTTTGCGTGGACTTACTGACCCCTCGACAGGTGATCGATCTTGCCGGCCCTGCCAAAAAGGGCACTGAGGCTCTCAAGTCCGTCGCTGACGAGAACCGTGCCCATGCGGGACACTGAAGAATTTCATGGCCAATCCAATAGCAGAGCATCCCGTTGAGTGGGCTTACAGAGAAACGGGGGTTAAGCCTTTCTGTCTAAGTGAACAAACCGGGAAGGAGTACATACAATGCGGTCGCCGGATGGGATGGCTGCAGATTTGCATCAACGGCTTTGTTTTCCCCCTTTTCTTCTTCTTCTTACCTACTGCATAATGTTACCTGGAGATGGCAATCTTCCAGGGCACAGCATGTCACGCAGACTGGGGAACTGAGGTTTTATGACATGGAGTGCATTGCCTCGAGAAAGAGAGCAAGAAAATCGTGCCACAAGACTTTTTCAATGTACCCTGCTTAGCCCTCGTCCTGCGCAAGAGTTACATGCATGCATATCGCTTCCAAATCAATTTTTGTCATCCTATACGCCTGGCCCAAGGGCTCCTACGAAGCTCGTCCGTCGCTATGAGCGCCTCCAAAGCCTTCCACCCACCGCTTGCCGCTTGCCGCTTGCAAAGTTGCACAAGGCATGGATTTCAAACTCCAGATTTACCGAAATTTAGTCGCTGGCCTTGTACTTGGCCCGGTACTCCTCCGTCCGCTTAATGTCCTCGGCGGAAGCGAAGCTCTTGGCACCCTCAATGATGTCGTCGAGGGTCAGGATGGCAAAGATGGGGATGCCGTACTCCTTCTTGATCTCGCCCATGGCGCTGGGGCCAGGCTTGGTGTCGTCACCGTCGGCAGCAGGCAGCTTCTCCATGCGATCAAGCGCAACGACGATACCCACGACCTCGCCACCCTCCTGGCGGATCTTGGCAATGGCCTCGCGCTTGGCGGTGCCGGCGGTGATGACATCGTCGACGATCAAGACCTTCTTGCCCTTGAGGGGGGCGCCGACAATGTTGCCGCCCTCGCCGTGGTCCTTGGCCTCCTTGCGGTCGAACGAGTAGCAAGTGTGGGCGTAGTGCTCCGGGTCCAGATCAGCGAGCTTGTCAGTCGTCGCGGTCGCGAGGGGGATACCCTTGTATGCGGGTCCAAAGACGATGTCGAACTCGAGGCCAGAGGTCTTGCGGGCGTCGATGACGGTGTGGGCGTAGGCGAGGGAGATGGCGCGGAGGAGGTCGGCGCGGTAGAAGTCGCCGGCATTGAAGAAGTAGGGCGAGATGCGCTTCGACTTGAGCTCGAAGGAGCCGAACTTCAGGACGCCTCCGGAGATGGCGGCCTTGAGGAAATCCTGCTTGTAGAGGGGGAGTTGGGAGGCCATGATTCCGGTTTGTTTACGGTTCCTTCGGGACTGGGTATGGAGAGATAGACGGAGGGGATATTATTTGTGTTGGTCTTCCAGGTTTTTGCTTGACGTAGGCTGGGGAATGAAAGTCCTCAAAATCGAGAATGTCTCGGATGCCCCTCCATCCATAGAGGTCTGCCCCGCGGGTGTGCCCCACCAACCTCAGAAAATTTCCATTGCGATAAAGTTTTGATAAGGAGCAGTCCGCACCACCGGACCCTGCATATACTTCACCCAAAAGTTAACTGAAGCGAGCATGCTGTAGGCTCTGCATCGGCCCTGACTAAAAATCTACTTTGAAAAAGGCTTCAATCGCCAATTCCAGGCTTATAAACTATAGAGAGCATAATAAGCTCTTGCTGGGTCTTATGTGAACAATTGAGTGGGAGGTTTCACGAGGCAAAGCATTAACCCCAAACCCCTTCTTTCCCTTAGGAAAGAAAAAAAAACAGCCAGCCAAGAGTGACATGCGACCCCCCCCCCCGTCGCTTGCCACTTTATCCGTGCGCCCGATAAGATAAGCGAAGTCTCCTCACCGCAAAAAATTTCTGGTGTCCAACAGTCCGCCCCCCGTCCGAGTGCTTTATCCAGTTCACCGACGGTGCACCTTGGACCGATCGCAATATCTGAGGACTGCTTCAAGTTTTTCTACGCAGACCACAGCAGCCCAACATGAAGACTCAGTACGTCAACCAATTCGCGATCCTTCTCTTGGACGATAAGGATATAGGAAAATAAAGTTGCTAACCATACTTTGCCCGCAGGTGGAAGGATCTCCCCCCGGTCCCCAACTCGCAAGAGTTCCTCGACATCGTTCTCTCGAGGACTCAGCGCCGGCTGCCGACCCAGATCCGATCCGGTTTCAAGATCTCCAGAATCCGTGGCTTCTACACCAGAAAGGTCAAGTTCACCCAGGAGACCATCAGCGAGAAGCTTGGCCTGATCATCGAGTCGTTCCCTCGTCTCAACGACATCCACCCTTTCCACAAGGATCTGATCAACACCCTCTACGATGCCGACCACTTCAAGATCGCCCTCGGCCAGCTCTCAACTGCGAAGCATCTGATTGAGACCATCTCCAGAGACTGTGCGTGGAAATCTCCCTGTCGTGGCAGCTTGGATTCAAAGGGAAACGGAATGGCTGACTTTGTGCGATTTATGTAGACGTCCGTCTTTTGAAGTATGGCCAGTCGCTGTTCCAGTGCAAGCAGCTGAAGCGCGCCGCGCTTGGTCGTATGGCGACTCTCATCAAGCGCCTCAAAGACCCCCTGGTGTACCTCGACCAGGTTAGACAGCGTGAGTGGCAACGGTTGACAACTTCAGAGTGCTGTGAAGTTTGCTGACATGGAAAACCAGATCTTGGCCGTCTTCCTTCAATCGACCCCAACACCAGAACTCTGCTCATCACGGGTTTCCCCAACGTCGGAAAGTCTTCTTTCCTGAAGTCCGTCTCCAGGGCGGATGTTGATGTGTACGTTTGCGCCCGGCTGCCTGCGACATTGGAATTGCCTGCTAACTGACGACGTGCAGCCAGCCGTATGCCTTCACGACAAAGTCGCTCTTCGTCGGTCACTTTGACTACAAGTACCTTCGTTTCCAGTGCATTGATACCCCTGGTATCCTCGACCACCCTCTGGAGGAGATGTAAGCTACTCTCTCATTTCGGAGCACATGAGACGGGAGCAACAGAAGCTAACAGCCACGGCAGGAACACCATTGAGATGCAGTCTGTCACCGCCATCGCCCATCTGCGATCCGCCATTCTCTACTTCATGGATCTGAGTGAGCAGTGTGGTTACTCCATCCAGGCCCAGATCAACCTTTTCCAGAGCATCAAGCCTCTGTTCCAGAACAAGATTGTCTTCATCGTCGTCAACAAGATCGATGTCGTCAAGCCCGAGGACCTCGACGCCGAGACCCAGGCTCAGCTCCAGGGCCTCCTCAAGTCCGGCGAGGTTGAGATGCTCCAGCTCTCCTGCAACACCCAGGAGGGTGTCCAGAACGTCAAGAACACGGTCTGCGAGCGCCTCATTGCCGAGCGCGTCTCCCAGAAGCTCAACGCCGGCACCACCAGCAACGGCGCCATCGGCGGACGTCTTGCCGACGTCATGGCCCGTATCCACGTCGCCCAGCCCCAGAACAGCCAGCCCCTTGAGACCTTCATCCCCGACGCCATCAAGAACCTCAAGAAGTACAGCAAGGACGACCCCGAGCGTCGGAGGCTCGCCAAGGACATCGAGGCCGACAACGGCGGCGCCGGCGTCTTCAGCGTCGACATGCGCCAAGACTGGCTCCTCAAGAACCCCGAGTGGAAGCACGACAAGATTCCCGAGGTGTTTGACGGCAAGAACGTCTACGACTTCATCGACCCGGATATCGATGCCAAGCTTCAGGCCCTCGAGGAGGAGGAGGAGCGCCTCGAGAAGGAGGGCTACTACGAGTCGGACGAGGACCTCGACGACGAGGAGGAGGCCGACATCCTCTCCAAGGCCGAGATTATCCGCGAGAAGCAGGCCCTCATCCGCAACGAGGCCAAGATGAAGAAGCGCCTCAAGAACCAGGCCATCATCCCCCGCAAGTCGATGCGCGTGCCGCTGTCCCAGATGGACGACGCCCTCGACCAGCTCGGTGTCGACACCACCGACATTGTCAGCCGCGCCCGCGCCCAGTCCCGCCCCCGCGGCCGCTCCACCACGAGATCCCGCATGGGAACCGAGGATGCCGACGCCATGGATATGGACGTCGAGGCCACCCCCAGAGAGCGCCTGCGCGAGCACAGCAGGGCGAGAAGCCAGAGCCGCGCCCCCATTGTCAACAGACGCGAGGACGGTGTCCAGGACGACGAGGCCCGCGACAAGGCCGAGCGCCTGGCCAAGCTGTCCCAGAAGAAGAGGAACCGCATGGCTAGACAGGGTGAGGGTGATCGTCACACCACTGTTTCCTTGCAAAGGCATTTGGTAAGTTTTCCCGTCCTCCAACCCGGCCCCGGCCCGGGCCCGGGCCGCATTACCTTCGGGACGACGCTAACATTTCCACTCAGGTTGCCGGCAAGCGTGGTTTGGGCAAGAACCAGAGACGCTAAGGTACGGCCACGGGAAGACGGTAATGGATGTTTACGGAAAGAGAATAAAAGTAAATATGCTGTTTTGTTTTCACTTCGGCATGGAGGCGTTTGGTCTGTTTCGTCGTTGTTTCTTCTTCTTCTTCATCATCATCCTCTACGGTCAAGGGACGAGAACCTGTGGTTAGGTAGACGAGACACATGCAAGAGAGGGGGGGAGGAAGAGGGACAGAGAACTTGGGATACCTTTTGAGAGAAACGTGCATTCAGAAGCGTCGCTGCTGCTCGTGTGTGTGTGTGTGTGTGTGTGTGTGTGTGTGTGTGTGTGTGTGTGTGTGTGTGTTTCGCGCTTGGCTGCCAGCATACCGCAATCGGGGGCCGGTGAATACCGTGAATACCATGAATGAGGATCTGGCATTGGGTCGGCATCGGCATCGGGAGCCGCCGGCCATAACCACACAAGTGAATACCACAAACAACACATGCTAACCAAATGAGGAAGGATTACTGCCCCGCAAGCATTCACGTTTGTCTCGAGATGTGTACGTAAATTTGGATTGCATAACTTTGAAAAGCACCACCCTGCGATGTTTGCGTCCAAAATATATATTTACTCCGGATTGTCGTCTGTAATGATGTGCGAGGGCTCAATGCCTCTCAGACTTGTTTCCCCCGCTTGCAACAAACATTTCAAGAAAACAACCTCGCGTTTACTGCTCACCCGCAACCTGCAGGCCCTCCCTCAGGCCCTCGACCTTGAGCTCCTCACCGGTGGCACGGCGGTAGATATCCTTGACGTCGTCGGTTGTGCTCTCGAAGTGGCTGCTAGCATCGTAGCTCTTGGAGACGAAGACGTTGTCGGTGGTACCATCGTCTGTGGGCTCGTAGATGGGGATAGGAGCACCCTGAACACCATGTTAGTAAGCGCTTTGGCGTATTAGATACAACTCCTCGTGGGACTTTTGCTTACCATGAACTGCTCCTCGATCTTTCCAAGACGCTCCAGACCGGGTTGAAGCTCGACGTGGTGGTTGGCAGATGACTCGGCAATGGTCGAGACAATGGCGATCCAGTAGCCCTTGGGGCAGACGTTGTGTGCGGACGAGACGCAAGCGATGTAGATGTCTAGCTTGAGTCAGTTTCTCTCTCCTGTTCTTCCTGCTCGAGTTTCCAACACGTACCGTTCTTGCGGCCAATCTGGGACTGGGGGATGATGAGTTGGGAGGAGTCGCTGTCGTTGGTGCCAGCCAGAGGGTGCTTCAGGATGCAAATGGCACGCAGGACCTGTCCGACGACCTTGACCTTTCCAGAGAAGTAGCTGGGGTCACCAAGAATCATCTTGGCCTTGGTCTCGAACTTCATCTCCTCGACGCCGGTCATGGTGGCCTTAATACCAACAGCCTTGCCGCCCTCGTATTGCACCTCGTCGACGTTTGTGTTGAGCATGTAGGTGCCGCCGTAGATGGCCGAGAGGCGGGCGAAGCCCTGGGGAAGCTCGCCGAGGCCGTAGAGAGGGTAGATGTAAGGAGACTTGCCGTAGCGGGCCACAGAGGTACCGTAGAGGCGAATGCGCTCGATGGCCTCCGGAGCGGCACCGGGCTTGTTGATGTACTCGTCGGTGGTGAAGAGGGCCATGGCATGGCCGATGAAGTCGCGAGTGCCGGTCTCAAGACCGAACTTGTCGTAGACCTCCTTCATGGTGACATTGTTGATGTCGAGACCTTGCAAATGTTAGCCAAAGCCCACACAAGTCACTGATCCCCGGTGCTTCCTAGAGCTGGAACTTACCCTTGTGCGTGGCCGGGTCCTTGCGTTCAAAGGTACCGATCCACTCGATGAAGCTCTTCATGCGGCGCTTCTCGAAGATGCCCATCAAGGGCGACCGCAGAGCCTCGCCGGCATCGGAGGGTACCTTGGCAACAGTGGCCTTGGAGCCCTGGCCCTGCTGGACGTAGCTGCCAGTAACCTGCTTGAACTCGAGGTATCGTGTGACGTCGGTCGAGACGAGAATATTGGTCAGCTCGCCAGCAGACATGAGGAACTTGGGGACGAGGTCGATGTTCCAGTCATTCAGGCGGCCGTACTTGGTCCAAGGCTCCTCGCCCTGTGCGTAGTTGCCATACTTCTTGAAGAGCTGCGAGTGTATCGAGTCAGAACTCAGATCGAAGGATATGCTAGGAAGTCGTGGGTGTTTACCGTCTCGAGGTTAACAGAAGCTGCCTCGCTTTCCGGGCGTTAGCTTGGGCTCATCGTGGAAGGAGGCAAATGGCGGTCATTGGGGGCGAACTTACCCGCCGTAGTGGTCGTTGCGGTCAATGTGGAGGACCTTCTTGCCCTTGACACTGAGAACACTGCGTGCGGAGGAGAATTGTCAGAAAGGCTAGAACGAAACTGCGATGATGGCGGGAGCTCGCCTACCCAGAGAGAATACACTCAGTCAGGCCTAGATGCAGAGTACGGTGAGACGGTCAGTTAGCCAGGAAGCTCCTCCGAGCAGACGGGGACCCCACACGCCAGCGAGCGACGATGCGGGGCAATAAGGAGGACGAAAGGATGGCGTAACGTCACATACCAGTGCCCAGCACGATGACATCGTATTCCTTTGCAATCTCATCCATTGTTGCGCGAGAGGGTGGTGGTCAAATTAGTCGGTGTTGGCAAAGGAGGGAAGAAAAGTATGTTATGTTCACGTCTGGAGAAGTTAGTTGCGGTGTTGTAGGAGACATGGGACCAAAAATGCAGCAAAGGAGGATCGAGTGGGGGGAAGAGCCACCTAGAACAGTAGGTTTTGGAGGGGTTCAGCGTCAAGTGTGTCACTGGGACCAGTGCCTGTGCTCGCCGGGCCTGTCTGGCTCCAGTGCGTTCCCATGCAAGGTCCGCTCTCCACCCGCTCTGGTGCTGCACCTGCTCACCGCTAGCAGACTAAGACATGGACCGACCGAGGCCGCCTGAGGCAAGGTCAGGTACCTCGACCTTTGTCGGTTTCTCTCTGTGTTCCCCATCGTAATTACTCGGCGGTGTGATTGGGCTTGTCCCTGCCACCAGGACCCAACTCCCGTGCTTCCCCGACCTGGTTCTGTAACATTATGCGAATACAAGTCTCATCTATTCAGCTACCCTTTCTTATGCAACGCTTGCCTGCCACGTCTGCAAGGCCTTTGGACCGAGTTCGCCATGGACATCGTCATGTGGCGCATTGCGTGCGTCGAGCCAATTTGCGTGCATCAACAGGCAGTCTCGTGTTGTGTAGGGAAATGACCTCTTTTGCGGCCGGCTTCTCAATGATGTGCCTGGCACAAAATATTCGTATCGTACAAGATTCTATACATGTCTGGATACAATGTTACATAGCCCTCCCAGCCCCGGCCCGCGTGCCGGACGGAGAGAGATTTACAACTACTCGACTGCTCAGAACTTCGGTGTCGGCAGCGACACTTCTTCGGCAGGCTTGCTCTGGGCCGGCTTGGCCGGCTCAGCCTCTGCTGCTGGCTTGACCTCGAGCTCTGCCTCTGCCTTTGGTGTGGCCAGTGCGGCCTCCTTCTGCTCGGCCTCTTGCTCAGCTGGTGTCTCGACAGCTGCCGTCTCGGCCTCCTCGACCAAGTACTTGTTGGTCGTCACGTCATCCTCATATCCCAGCATGGGCGTGTACGCCGCTCCCTCGCCGGAGAGGTCAATCTCGGGGTCGTTCTCCGCCAGCTTGCGCGCATCCTCCCAGACGTAAAAGCGCTCGGTCAAAACATGCTTGATCGCCTTCATCGTCTTGACAACCTACACCAGTCTAGTCAGCATCTGTCTCTCAATATTATGCAGCAAGCTAGCACGAACCGTTTCGTCCCTCTCGCTGGCCTCGTACTCTCCGAATCCAAGCTTGCGTCTTTCCCGCTCGCGGCTTGTCGTCGCAATGCGGTTCCTCTCCTTCAGGCAGACGTACCACAACGAGTGGAGGTCTTCCCAGTTCTTCTTTCGCAGATCCTCCACCGTCCACGCCCGGCCGTGAGACTGGTCCTCCTTGGGCGTGTTCATGAGCTTGTTCTTTCCATAGAAAAAGTCCCAGAGCCCATGGTTCGGGTCCACCGCGACCTCGGGCGTGTAGTTCTTAGGCTTAGGCAGAGTCTCCCAAGATACAGAGAGCGGCTCACGCGGGCCACTTCGCTTCATGGTACTGACTCCTCGCAGGCGGTTGTTGTCGCGGGTCTTGCGCACCGAGTGGGCGGCAGAGGTCGAGAAGCATGATGCAGCGGTTCGTGGTTGTGCGACCGGCGTTGATTTCGTGGGCAGCCATTGCCGAGTCTCTTGGAGCCGCAGTACGCGACCTATCGATGGCCGCATCGCATTGGGGTTCGCCATGACTGGCAATTGGGTTCAACGAGGCTGCTGGAAAGGATCATGAATCCCTTTCTGGTAGCTCGAACTATTTCGCCAGGTCAGAAATTTGGCCAGGCGTCTGGCCAATCAGAAACGGATTTATGACGGCAGCGGCCGAACAACTTACCGGGTGGGTCGCTGATGACGGGGGATGTTGTGGCTGTTAGAGTGTGGCTGGGCGACATAGCTTGTGGCTGGTTCCCAGACGTCCCTCGACAGATGAACGATAGACTCGATGACTGCATTTGCTTGACCGCCAATTTGGTTCTCATCTCGCAAATGTTCTGGGTTTTGACTTTTAGGTAGATAATGTGCTTCTCTGGATCGGTTGACTGAAGCAGCAATTGCCTCGGCCAACGGTCAAGGCACCGTTGAGTGGCGCTGCCCTCGACGACCAACCGAGTTCACACCTTTCATCTCCCTTGTATCTTTATTTCTCCCGGTAATTATATTCTTCAATGTTATAGCTCAGCTCATATTCTGCTAAATTGAGTTGTCTCATAGCTCAGGCATCGTCCGGTCTCTTCGCAGTCTTTGGGCGTGCCTCGCGAACAACGTTGCTCGTGGCCAGTGTCAATGCCACATCAATGAGACGCTGTCTTTTCTTTGTAATGCCCATGGAATATATTCTTATTTAATGCTTAATATCTGTATTGATCGGGATTAGGGGCTATTTGGCCTGGTGGATTGGTGTTGTGTCGTGACCGGTTGCTTCGGCCTCAGAATCCAGACCAAGCAGAACAAAATCTCAATAGATGTTCCACCGTGAAGCTGAGGTAAACTCCCACGTAGATGCATCTATATTAGCAGTTAATGTCTGAGTTCCTGTGCCCTTGATTGCAGCGAGGCCAGGGGTCAATGAGACAACCCCGATACTGGGATCGACGGTTCAACCATAGATCACATACCCTTCTCCAGGCCGGTCAACAAAATTGGAATTGCTTGTTCAACTCTCACGCGATTCGGGGGGGGGTTTATGATCAGAATTCTTGCAGCAATGCTTTGTTAAGCAGGTGGTCGATGTATGCACTGAAGGCTATGTTCTTTGGTTGCTTGGTTTCTTCCGTATATGCAATCCGATGGAGAGAAGGAGAGGCTGATGTATACACCGGCGCAAGTCGGCCATGCTAGGCAGTTATCTCTATCAACTGTGTAATATCGATATTTCTGCTGGATTTGTTCTGAGATGACGAAAAGAAAGGTAGGATAAGAGAATCATGAAGCCGCAGGGGCGCCATTTGCACATGCCGGCGCAGACCTTGGAGAACAAAAGTCTCTGAAGTCGACCATCCCACCTCCTCGGGACGAATTATAGTTGTTCTTGGTGACTCTAGTAAAAATCAACAGAGCAAGTAGTAGTCACACTTCATCAGGCCACGAGTGTATGGCTCATTCAGTGTAGTTGGCGCGACATTGTGCAGGAATAACCTGCCTGCACTTTATCTCAACCCTTCATATATACTGCTGACATTAGAACCTGCACCACTCTGACTTAGACTGGGCGTCTCTGAGAGCTGGCTCGCAATCGCAAACAGCCTTCTCGTGATTACCGATGGCTCATGTGAATGTCTCTATGATCTCAGCATTCATATCACGGCGATAATCTCGGGCGAAGGGACAGCAGCATTGCCACCAAGACGCCAATGCCGTGATGGTCCAGCGTGACGATCGTAAAACAGAAATCACTTGTCTGGGAAACCATCCCGCATACTCTGCTAGTCACAGCCCCATCGTGTAGGCGTCGAAGCCATTGGCAAGGCTTGGCATAAGGTCGAAATAGCAGTGGACATTGAATATGAACCATTCGGCCAACTTTCCTCTAATCATGATGATGATCATAGTGGCAATAGTCTTGCCGTTGATTTGATATTTCTACAGACGCCCTGGAATGATCACCGTTACGAGGGCCGTACTCTTCAAGACGGTAATGCTATATCCAGGCTTCAAGAGACTTGCTCGGTCAGTCCGAGAAGAGATTTTTGACACCTCCGAGGTGCCCCAGGATAGCATGGACTGGCCTAAGCAAATTGCTTCGTCGACCTGGCGAATTCGTAGACCTCTATAGTCCATTTGGTCAAGAGCGGCGCGGCTCTCCTGCCATAATCGTCCTCGTCGTCCGTCGGTGCAGCCTCGCCAACAACTATGCCAAATCGTTTACTGCCAATTGCTGAGCCCAATTGAACTCTCCAAGGCTTTAGACGAGCTGTCGTATTCTGCTCCCGAGGAGATATTTGCCAGAAAACGCGGGGAAAGAGACAAAGTCGTGTGGCGCTGGTCATGCTCTATATACATATATAGATACTCTTTGTGTGCCATTTCGCAGGTTCGGGCCACCCGTTTTCTGGTTCTACGAAAAATGACCAAGCCTGGCTTAGAATCACAGTCAGACCTGGTCATTCACTTGTTCTCCTGCGTGGCTGTTGTGCTCCTGATGGAGTCCAGATGCTCCCGAAACACTCCGCCAACAGAGTTTTCGTCCACGTCCGAGCAGGGCCTTGGCCAGCGTCTCTTGCGTGAGGGCACGTCACCGTCAGCCTGATCTAGATCCAGAAAGGTTGATTCAAAGTATTAGAGTTGAAATGAATGGCCATAGCTTAGTTGGATGGCAGAAGTCCGTCCCACCATGTCCCAACTACCGACCGCCGACTTCCAAACACACCACTCAAAATGAAAGCCTTCAACGCGATCTAGTTACTCAAGGCCACAAAACAGACATCTCACACCGAACAAACCAAGCCGAAGTTGTCGCCGCTGCATCGGTAACACCCTTAGCTGCTACCTATATTGTCTCCATCCTCTTCCCCAAAGGACCCAACCATCTCCTCCACCCATCACCACCACCCAAAGCCCACCCGGGAAACCCACAACCCGCAGGACAAGATCGCGGATCTCTCCGCAAAGATCCGCATCCCACAATGGGATCTCATCTACAACCGGCCGGTTGGCCCAATGGCAAGGCGTCTGACTACGATCGAGTTAACCTGCTCTCCCACGAGCGGTTGATATCCGTCAGTTATCAGGAGATTCTGGGTTCGACCCCCAGGCTGGTCAATTCCTTTTTCCCTCCTATTTTGTCTCGTCTGGATTTCGGGCAATAACTTGTTCTTCATCCCTCCCACCCCCGCCTGCCTTCCCGTTCCTTCACGCTTCATTCATCGTGTACTCGTCGCCGACTTTTGAAATTTCTTCATTGGAAACCGTGTCCTCCCGAGGCGCGTTTGCAGAGTTTTCACCAGTAAACTGGGTCCTCAGCACGGTGGGACAACAACGAACCGCGGTCGCGCGTCGTCGCTCAGGGAATGGAAAGCCGTTTCGATCGTGAAGACGAACAGCGCCAGTTTGTTAAATATGGACCCCCACAAAGACATGGGCTCTGTCCGGTATAGCCCGCTCCAGCATGCCCGCCTGCTCGGTTCCTGGCGCAGAGTTGTCGAGTATCAAAGGCCGTCCCGCCTCAACCACGACCTGGTTGATAACAAAACCAAGATGGGAGATTCTTAGCAACCCCCCAAAGAGTGTGATATCCAATGCAACCCAGAGGCTCTCTCCAGACACCATGAAAATGCAGCCTTGGTCTGATGGGCGTTGCATCGCACCCCCGACGACCACATTGACACATTTGATTCTATCTGCTTCTATCAACATCGCTTTATTGAATTCCTTTGGGACAAAATTCCATTCAGAGCACTAATTCTCAACCAGTATCAATCGCGGACCAAAGAACCCGCCGAAAATAAAATAAAAACAAGAATAACCACTCACACACACCCCCCCAACCTCATTTGGCAATTCCCCTCCCCAAAACCATGTCGTTCAGAACACTCACTTCGCTACTTCGGCGACGACGGTTCGTTCCCTGTCTCGTGAGATGGCGAGACAACAAAACCCACAAAACGCGGCAGGCTATGCAGAAACCAGCCTAGACAACCGAGAGAGGAGGGGGCGAGGGAAACACGCACATACGCAAAAAAAGGGGGAAAAGGAACCATAATATCTCACATTCCTGGACTCGAGCGAGCCCAGTCTCCCGCATAACCTTGTCAAGTGGCAACCTCGATCCCACTGGATCCCCCCGAAAGGGGCAACAACTTTCCGCTGAAAGTAACAACAAACTCGACGAGATGGGATTAGGCGAGGTCGGGAGTCGGCTACTGCGAGAGAGCGCGAGAATGGGTGCAAAAAACCCCGATGCGGACTCCCCTAGTTGTCTGCATTCTGTTCTGTCCTGCTGCTGATAACCCTGCCGTGTCTGTTACCCAGTACGCGGCTTCTGCGGGTCTCGACTTCTACATAGCCTCGCCTCTAGAACACAGGAAACACCAACCGAAGCTTTGGACCATCTCCATATCCCCACGTCGAACTCTAGGGGGCAAACGGTCGTGGCGAAGAGCGCTAACAATGTTCATGCAGCCGCAGGAAGAGCAAGAGCAGCAGCAACAATAACAGCAAATGACAGTTGCAGGCGGTATAGATGATTGGGCATACAGTAGCGTACGCGCTCATATTGTATCCCGATTTAGAAGCTGTCTGGAGGAGCCCGCCAAACATGCCTCCCCCAGAACGGCGCGCGTCCCTTCTTCTGCTGGATGCGACAAAATAGGGGTTCTGTTTCGGTTAGAACAATCCATAGTCTTGTCTTTGCATTCCTGGACCGCTAGCAGCGACGAGTTGCCAGGTCATCGCGCATACGTCGGGGAGCACTCAAAACAGCCATGCCATTCATCAACACTGCCCATGCATGGTTCGAATCCGAATAGCCCAGACAGTTGTCATGGGCGGGACTATGCACCGTAGGGGCGTTGCGTGAGCAGAGCTTAGAGACACTGTGGACGGTGGCCACGGACGGATACCGTCAAGTCAGAGTGGCAATCTCGTAAGCGGGCATTGCGGCCGGAGCTCATCTCCTAGCCCATTGATACTGCTACTCATCAAATGTTTGCAGAATGCCTCCAGATAGCCAAGGATAGGCCCAAGTCGCGCATTGGCAGTTGCCGCCAGCGGAAATACTACTATCAGAGACAATAGCGGGGCCAAGACGCGGTTGCTGAAGTCTTTCGAAATGCTCCCCCCAAGTCAGTTGTACAAGTAGATCAAACACAACCCAGAGCAACAAAAGTCCATCTGACGTCAACATAACTTAACTGGAAGCGGGCCACTCTCACGTTGCCTGAGTCGCGAGCGATTACAATGACGCAATTGCCTCTCAATATACGGATAACTGCTATCCTCAATCTCGTGTAACCGAAATGTCCGCAACCCTCCCCTCCGCATCGGTGGGACCCACTCGGAACAGGACCGCGTCGTCAAAAGATTGTGATACACGGCCGTGGAACCGGCAGAGGCTTGCCAGGTTACTGCAGATTGGCCTGGCGAGATGAACTTGGCAGAGGCTCCATGATCGGCGTCCGGCCGAGATGGCATGTAGAAGCATGTTGAATCAGTCGGCCCTTTACTTGTCGTCATACACGGCCTCAAATGAATCGTAACCCTTCCGAGTTGCACATCCCGGACGTGAGGCGGCCTTCAAACCGAAGACGAGAAGGCCTGCCTGCCACTCAACTGATATTGCAGGAACGTTCATTAACGGTGTCATGACGGTTCCCTTGCCTGCCGAAATGAAGACACATGGCTCACCTGGCCGGTCGGATGATTCGCAATCCCGACACCGCACAGTACAGCACGGCACGGAGTAGGGCTTGCAAATTTACTCTCATCTCTCAGCCAATCCAGCCACAAATGAAACAAGCAAGGCGGGAGAGCTGGAGACGATGGCCCGAACAACAGATCAGACGAGCTGCATTACCGACGCTTCTCGCGCCAGCTGCTTAAAAAATAGGAGCCGCCGACCAGCCCTCAGCCCCCAGCCACCCCCCCTCCCCCCCCCCCACCATAGGCCGGCAGAAGCCCTTCTTTTTGCCTAGGTGTTCCGGTGCAGGCGTGCTGGCCCAACACGAGCCGAAACGCTTTGGGGGTTTTCGTGGCGCGAGGCAGCCCTACCTCAGCTTCCAGCCGGGCTAAACGCCGAGGGTTATGGCCGCACAGCGACGTGTGGTAGCGTGTGCAACTAACTCTCTGTACAACTGTAGGCAGCGAATTTTCCAGAAGGAATCACCTCGACTTCCGAGCAGCGGTTGGGCATGGGTTCGCATACCGCTCCCACGTGGATGATCGTGGGTCTGCTGCCCCAAGTGGAGATTTCATGCGTCCTCCGTCCATGGTTCATCGTGTCATCAAGGCCATTGAAAGGCTGTGTGTGCTGCTGGAAAGAGAGCGGCGGCCGCGGCGGCGTCTTTCTCGGAAGGTCGACGAGCTTTTTGACATGTCTGCCACTGTCGCCGTTGCGTTAGGGTGTGCTGGGCGGAAACAACTCCCTCCAACCTCCAAGCCAACAGTAGCGCCTCCATGCCGCTGCAAAATACTGGCTTGACTATCCTTGTAATCTCGGGGATAATTCGATTTATCGACTCAGCAGTCTGCCAGCCCATTCCTGCTAGTGTAGCCACGGTGCAACTTGCAGGTAAGACCCTGACTTGATCCAAGATCCCAGGGTGCCGCCATGCCGCCAACCTGCGAAGGGCTTCGTGAGGGGTATTTGGAGCAGGATTTTCTCCTCTTCGTGTCAAAGCCTGACTAGCTGGACTTCCGGCCGGCACCTCGTGTGTACGTACTTCCGCACAGCGGAAGTCACAACATACATGGGCCTTTACCGCTTCCGAACTGCCCATGGGATACGAACGAGTCAGAGCTAGATAGTGTGTGGTAGTTTCGTGACGGTGACCGAAGCCAATCCGCGGGCTCGTCCAACCCTCCTCATTCGGCTGACAGGAGGAAACGTAACGGGCTGCTAACAAAAAGTTCTTGGGAGTTAGAAAAGGCCTGCTGACGTAGCTAGCATCCATGACTCGTGCAGCAACACCCATGTTCGTCATTTTGCAAGACGTGCGCATGTCCCAAGAACTGCCAACCTCCCCAAGTGGCGGTCAATAGGCAGTTGACGGCGAAGCCCGACTTGTTCAATCCGACGAGGGTTTTTGTGCCGAATTCATAAGATATTACCGCCCCGAAGCATGGTCGCATCAATGTTGCGCTGCAAGGTTCTCAGCTTTGGTTTGCCATCTGGACGCAAGTTCGTGGTCAACGGTGGGGTCTTGAAGGGAACCGCAAAACAGCCTTAATACTGTTGAAGCCACGCGGGACACCAGTCGAAAAGCTCCACCGAGAGCGCGCTTGTTGCAGCAGAGGGTCCATGAAGAAGCTTCAGTTCCCGCCGCTGTTGAATCTCCAAGACAGCCTCCTTCGGGAATACCAAAGGGACTAGGTTGTCAGAACCACATGCCCCGCAAAGAAGGCTGGACGACCGTTGTATCCCATCATCCACAAGCCAAAGCAATATCAAGAGGCGGATAATTTGAGAGTAAGCTCGGTGGTTTAATTTTCCCCCCATTTTTGGCCGCAGTCGATAAGCATCAATCAATGAGCGTGCATCAAACGTGAAGGTAATTCGCGGGATCAGGATGAATGGCGCCTAGACTTTCCATTGCTGGCGAGCCTTGGCCAACATAATTTTCTTGTCCTGATACGACGATGGGACAATGCTGGATGAATAAACGATGATGAATCGACCGGAGGGACACGACCTCCATCAGACCGACCGAGGTACTGACGCGAATCCCTGCCGAGATCGCCAGCCACCACACAGGATCGGATTTCCTCACTAAGCACTCCGACTCCTTATTCAGGGATCTGCCAGAAGGAGGTGCTATTGGTTTCGTTCTAGTTCGCTGCTCACACAACACTTATCAGCTGATGGCATGCAATTTGCCCATCCCAATGTACTTGCAACATGGTCCAAGTTATCGTAACCAGGATGTTTGTCCTCAGAGCTGAACCCATCTTGGCTTTGCCCTCTTTTGTGCTGTCGTCCTTCTCGCATAGTCGGAGCACATGTTGCAGCTTTGTTGGAGGCTCTGACTCCAGCATGGGACTCGTCGCACCGTGGCTTCGTCACGCAAGATTAGCGGACATGAGTTCCCATTTTGATCGAGCTAGGCCGTAACTGGTCCCATTTGTCATCTCTCTCGGCCGGTTGTAGGAGGGCGTTAAGCTTTGGCCGTCAGGTGCCAGCAGAAGAGAATAGGGAATTGTCCGAGCCTTCAAGAGGTACGTAACTGTCGATCGCGGACGCGAGATTTGCACAGGGCTTCTGACAAGGTTTATACAGCCCACGCGTTGTAAGCCAAGCCATAACACCAGACGCGGCGCGAGTACGCTGGCGTCGGACGGAAGCCGCTTGGCGGCGTTTGTGACTGTCGGATATCTCTCCGCCCATCAACCACCCCCCCAGTACATTGTGTGAATACTGTGCTCTCGCCTGCCTCGAACCTTGATGCCGGAACCAGGCCAAAGCACCACGTACTGAAGTATTCCATGTCGAGCATGGCTCTCTGTCGGGGGAATTTCGGACAAAAATTCTGCACCCTCCCACAGCTCATGATGCAAACGTGGCGTGAGTATTCGTCACTTTGAGCTGGCTCATAATAAAGTTTTAATCATAGCAGGATCAAAAAAATATCATCGCCACCGTCTGATGTTGAGGCATCGAAGTCGTGTTTTTCGACACCGAGATCCCACGATTTGGCCAAAGCTCCCGGATCTTATGCTTCTAGAAAAGAATAATGGGGAATCGAAATACCGGCAAGAAGGGTTGAATGGGGCCGTGGACCCTCTTCACCACGCTCGAGCGTCATCGTCCCACGACTCTCGAGCTGTCCAATGCGTCCCACAGCGTCACTTGCGTTCAGAGAAATGCGGCCAGCGACGCCACCGGACCAGGGGGTTGCTGTCAGGTAGCCTGTGGGAGTGAGCTATGCCGAAGAGCCGGGTATGGTCTGCATGCCAGCGAGCATGTCGCTACTTTTTGCGGTACAACCTCACCACCCAAAACGGTTACCAGCTCAGCGCGCAGCCCATCTCAGGTGAAGGTTGTCTTGAAGCCCCTTGAACCATGCTCTGTCACGGCACTCAAGATTGATAATCCTGCATGCCTGGTCGTTCGTTGTCGACTATGAAGGTCCCATTGGTATCGTCTTGATAAAAGCACCCTGGTAGCTTGGACGAGGGATCTGGGAAGTCGGAGGTGAGATGCAGGTTGAGGGCTAGTCCTGTAATTGTTTGGATCCCCCTCATCCCTGTAGTGTATCACAGTCAAAGTGGCTGGGGGAGCATGCGTGCCGCAATAGAAACGCACAGTACGTACGCACAAAGCCAGCGGTTGGAAGAAAAGGAAAACGAAGGCGACTCTCAGGGGTAAAAGCATTTCCGCCCTAGGCGACCGTTGTCGAGTCAGGCCGCGGAATGCCGAACATATTCAACCACGAAAGGCGCTGGAATAGGCACATTGAGGTCATTTTCATATCTCGCCGCAACAATCCGGGGAGTCGTCTTTTGATATATGGTAGTCCACGATGGAAGGAGTTCGTGGTCATGGCTGAGATGGGTCCAGTGAGATCGATCTCTGTGCCCCATTATCCGTCATCTCAGATGGCCCCGTCCCGTTGCAAAGGAAAAAAAGGGCGACAGCTGCCCATTGGACGGCGGGCGCGGGTAGAGATGGGTCGCGAGGCTCTGTGGCTCATTTTGGGGCGACGTCCAAAAGAAACGTCCATGCCTTGACCACTATTTCATTCAACTGAAAATGGCAGACATGTTTCAGAGAACATCTTCTCCGTGACGACGTCTGTGCGAACTCCATTCATCCTCACAACCTCGGCCTCGCTGGTGCGAACAATTGCATAGTAGTCAGCGTTTGACAGGCTGGCACCATAATAGACGGTCGGACATACGCGACTGTTAGTGACAGCGAAGCGGTGACTCGGCCAAAGTCCGATGTCCTTGTGCAGAAAAGGTGTTTTGGGGCCGTTTCGCTTGACTCGTGGATCCTGCGCAACATCCCTCGACTCCCGTCATGACGAGACTGCCTTGTCCACAACACTCACACAGTACGTAGGTAGACCGGCGGCATCTCCCGGCCATCCAGATTGACGGAGGGTTCGTACTGCAAAAATGTTAGATGTGCGCGATATTGACCCTGATCTGTCCGTACTGTCATGCCAAGGACGACATGGAACCGTGGTGTCTATCTTGGCCCCCTAATCATAGGTGTGCCAAGAGCATTGGACGGTAGACCTTGACGTGAGTGTCTTCTGATCATGAAGAGCTTTCTGAACGGCCGTTCCAACATTTCCCTATCGCGCGCTATCTCTCCCGCCATCCCTGGAACACAACCGGAAAACCAAATGCTCACGGTGTGGTAGCAAGGTTTGCCCAGCCCCCTTGGCTCGGAGCCGTCGAATCATCCGAATCCCAGACGTTCTGGAGAATTTCTGGACTTGGGCACGGGTCGAGCAATGAGGGGTGGCCTTGTTTCCGGTGGTGTAGCTAGCCACGGTCGCCGGGTTGCCAGACCATCGTATAATCACAAATATAAATGGCATGATGGCTCGAAACAGTAGTATTGGGCGAAGCGCAACGATAACTCCGTGAAGTGTCAGCGTGACCCGACACAAAAGCGCGCCGGGAACGTTCGTCATGTGAGGCGAGGAAAAAACACTTGATGGTCATGCCGAGTCAATACAGATCTGTTGTCATTAGTGAGAACAAAAAAAAAATAACCACCGAAGGGGCAAGGGCTGCCTCTACCCTTGACGATTGGATATCACTCCAGAGTCCAAGACCTGGCTGGGACGAATCCGTCAGCGCTACCATCCGGCGCACAGAGTATGATTGGAACGCTTCGGCCTAAGACTCCGAAGATTGCCGGTACCTCAACAGAAGATGCAAAATACGTTTCCAACATACGTCAAAATGAGGGAAATGTGAGGATTTGAGGTGGCCAGCGGTTGCGCTGGAACTGAAATGCCGCCATGAATCATGCTCACGATGTTGCATTCCGGCTTGGCTGGCCAGAAATCATCTGGCCTCTATTTTCTCTCCCTCTCTATCGCTTCAGACGATTTGTGTTCACTGCAGCATGAGCTTGCATCCTGTTGGATGAAGAGGTTCATCGAGAATGCTTGGCATGGTAATTCCAAGTATTGCTCGTCGGTACTCGGCCCCATCGTACCCGCTTTCCATTGCTTGTGCTTTGAGGAGTGAGGAGGTGGGTTTGTGCAAACGGCGTGATGCCGGCAGCATTGTACTGTCAAGATTGAGTCGACCCATATGTGGAGCAGGCCGTTCGGAGCATGTCCGCGTTCCGTTCACCGGATATCCCACCAAGGGGGGGTCCTTTTTCACTCTTGTGCAGGCGGCAGCTGCATAGCCGGGGGCGCCAGACGAGCCGACCGTCGCCAGTGGCATCGTCAGAACGCTGAGATGGAGGGAGCTTTGTGCGCGGTTTTACTGTGCCGCCCATGCAGCCACATCCCCGATGGGTGTTTGTTCTGCAGCAGATAGCAGGCGCCAAGCACAGTTCCCGAACCAGAACCAGAAGAGAGAGGTACGAATGCCGCCCATTATCCCACGCCTAGCGAGCTTCTGCATCCTTGATGCATCCTAGGGAGCAGGGGCCGATCCTCGTAGGATGCAGCTGGCGGGTACCTCGGATCTTGAGGGAGTGGGCAACAAGGTGCCCTACCCTGCCCTGCCCTGTTCAGGTACCCATACATTGGGCGTGCCGCAGCCGTGCTGCAAAGTAACGATACCACGTCGATTCGCGTGTGGCGGTCTTGACGCTTGCAGGGTTGGCCATCGTCTCATCATTTTTTTTGGCAGAGCAGGGTAGGGTGCGTGGAGGACCTTACCCGATTCGAGGGTGCCCTTGAACTCGGACCGTTACAGGCAACCCATACGTGCAGCATGCCTGTGTGACGACTCGATCTCAGTACTGTGTCTGGGGGTTTTCTTGTCTCTCATGTCTTGCGTGTGCACGTATGTATACACATCCAGGCGGCCCGACATGGATGGACCAAGTTGTCAGCGTTACCAATGGGCGGAAAAGCTCGCGCTGATGAGAGGCCAGCAGGGGTTGACGTAATGATGAGTTTTTTTCCGGCGTATTTTTGGTGCAGGAGAGGCGGCGAGAAGACGGATTGGGGCAAATCCAACGGCGTGTATCGTGTATCGTGGGTGTGTCAAGTGCATGGTGACGAAGGACAAGCGGCACCCAGGATGCCGAGAAACGGAGGGCGGCAAGGTCCCGAGGAAGCGATGAATGACAGTTGGACAAGCTGCTATGCACGTTGGTGAGAGGGAGAGCGGCACGATATATGCGCAATTGGCAGGAAAGAGACAAGAATAAGGGTTCATCACATCTGTTGGCGCGTGCTGGCCTGCAGGTGGAATCAAATCCACCCACGCACGTATCCTCATCCTGAAGAAACGGGAGTTGGGGGTTTGGGGGTTTGGGGGTGAGGGGAGATGGAGAGGGTCGGCGGCGATGGCGGATACCTTGGGACCTCCAGCGGACGGGAAGGGGGGGGGACAGCACCGGGGCCACAATCGCGGGAGTGCACGCTGCGCTGCACAGGCGCTGAACACCACCTGAGCACGTCGACGTACCACTGTACATGGGCGGCAGACAGCTTGTGTGGATGCCCTGCTGGACCGTGGATTGATGCTAAAATGCTAGGGGATCTCAATCTCGGGAATTCCTGGGTCAGGGACCTTGAGCATTTTGGAGAAAGGGGGGGCGCCTGAGGCGTGGATGCGTTCTGCTTCGGGGCAAAGGCGCACGAGGAAGGAGGACCAGGACGGGGACAGAAGGATGGGGGGCATGGAAGACATGGAAGAATTGGAAGAAGAAGGGGAGCAACTGCCAACTGGGACCGGACTCGAGTGGCTTCCGGGTTGACAGGGGACCAACAGCATCCTCTCGGCAGGCACAGATGGTGCGCGGACGGACGCGACGTGTGTACAAAGTATCCTGTACGGCATACTGTGTGTGCCCTGCCCTGCTTCCTTCCTTCTCTGACGATTCGATACAACACGACACAGTGGTGCAGGTGCAGGTGCAGTGAGCAAAGCTCAAATGCAGTTTCATTTTCAGGAAGGTGTGCGGTTGCGGAGTTCTTCCCGCCATAGCAGACGAGGCAGGGTCGGCAAGGAGGGCAGGCATTGGCATGGTCGAGGTTCCGTCAGGACTCAGCAGGGAACGCACAAAAGGTGCCTGCTTGGCCTTGCCCCCAAGGTCCTATCCTTGCCGTGGCCTTTGCCCTACTTTCTTTACCTCGCGCAAAGCAAGCAAGCACAACAACGCATGGCCATGGCAGGAGCAGTGATAAAGTTTGTGTTGTTATTGCCATTGCCTTGAATCAGGGTAGTGTGCTGGGTGAGGTGAGGGTTTCCCGGGGGCATTGGAACAGCGTTTGATGACGACTTGCCTACGAGGCATGCGCGGGAAAATGGCATCTTATTACGGTGACAGCGGACGCCGGACGGTGAGACAGTGACTCGGTGCACCCGCGCGATGCAGAGACGGTGAGGTAGGCAAATCAGAGCAGAATCGAGCATAATATCGCTGGTTCTGCATAGCCCGGTTGATCTAATGCAGACTTTGACAATGTCATGCCTGTTTGGCGGCTTCTCCCACACCTCGTCCTCATTCTAGCAGAACTAATACCTCACCTACTCGTTCCGGCCCAAGGCGGCGCGAGATGAATGGAAAACCGAACGACCCTAAAGAGGACGCACCCAACCTTACCACACTTGGTGTATTCCGTGCCGGCGTAGCTCGGGGATGGTTCGCGTCACCGCCCAGTTTGGAGGCTACTGTGCCCGAAGGCGGAACCTGTGCGAATGCTGGCTGGTGCTCCCATTGGGGGTGGGCAAACATGCCTGGGTAGCATTTCGACACTGACACTCGCCTGGACATGGACGTCGACCGAACCGATCCGACAGTTCGCATTACCTCACCCTTTCCTCTGTTTCCCAGCGCACACCACCGTCTCTCGAATCACCGTCGTCAAGGGTCTTGTCTGTGTTTGATCATACAGTCGCTGCCCACAGTGCTTGCCCTGTGTACAACATCTCCGAGGTAGGCGTGCACGCAGGCATTGGCAGGCGCTTCCCTCGAATTTTTCGACTGCCCTGGTAATCAAGAAGGTACAACGATCCATGTACCTGCCTGCCTCTCTCCTGCCTACCAATCTATTTTTCCTTCTTCGTGTTTATTTGAATTTTCTTTCTCCTTGGGAGCTTCCTCTACCTTCCACCACTTGCTCACTCTTCTCTCTCAGATTATTTTCTTCTTGCCTCTCTTGCCCCTCGGCCCATCAAGTACATTTCCGTGGTTACGTGCCCTTCTTTCACTCTCGGCTCTGACTCGACTAAATTCCACCGGAAAGAGTCCATGCTCAAGACGGGGCACACAAGAATCCGGCAAATCCTCTGATATTTATCGCTTGCCCCCCATAGTGGACAGGAAAGGAAAAGAGAAAAAAAGGAAAACGGGTCCTCCTTCCCCTCCCTCGCCCACCTCCCACACCTCACCACCACCACCACACACCCCCCAAAAAATTCACACCATCCGCAGATGCTTTGATCTTGGACCGTGGTCTCCAACTTTCTTGTTCTGGTCACGTCCTGTCGTCTGCTCTCCTCGACAAGTAATACTTGCCTCTCGCAGCAGTACTTGACCTCTTCCTTGCCAAAAAAGAAACCCACCCATCCCATCCCATCCGCCCACCTATTTACCCTTCTTCACCTACCGACCCATCACCCGTCGACCAGGATTCCGACCAACGGCCAACCTCCCACACTTTCTCCGAAAAAGGCCCTTCATAAAGACCAGGCAGTATCCACTTCTCCCAGAAGAGGCGACGTCCAAACCCACTTCTTCCCTTTTTCCCTCCCACCCCCTTTGGACGGAGTGACCACTGCTCAACGGTTCCTGCTTCGCACACCCTCGGCACCCACCCTGGTAAGACCACTTTTTTTTTCTTCCTGACCCCCTCTCGGCGCGGCCAGGTACCTGACAGCTTTTTTTTGCCGAAAGAGCAACGCGAGAAAAAAATAAAAAGGATCGAGCCCCATCTGCTCCACACCCGACCCTCCCCAAAACCACGTCCAAACGGGATCAACTGGAGCCTCATCCCACCACAAAGTCCACCTTACAAACAACACCTCTTCGCGTGTTGTCTTCTTTGGGTTCGCGACTTCCATCATCCTTCTGCCGGAAAGCTTATCCCTCAAGTCTTCTTGTCTGCACTTCACTCGAGTATTCCTTTTCTCGGCGTGCAGGAAAACCCGGTCCAACAATTTTCCAATTGGGTTGACGACTTGATTGTCCTTGTCCCACAAAATTTTTCCACGAGACCATCGACGAGTCTCGTACATCCAGACGTAAGAACGCGTCTCGACCTCGCAACAAGCAAGCAGCTCTGTGCGCCTTTGTCTCGACAAAAGGCCGACAGACTCGCACGCGGATAGCATGGACGCTTCCCAGTACCCTACCAATGGTATAAACACGACCTCGGCCTCGTACCCGTCGCCCCCCGCCATCACTCCTCACCAACTCCAGCACACAAACTCCCCGCTGCCTCACCAGACTCTGCCTCCTCTGCAGCCGCAGACCTCCGCCATGAACCAGATGTACGGCAGCAACCCTCACACTCCTCGCACACCCGCGACCCCCAACACTCCGGGCAGCCAGAACAACATGCCCGCTTACCAGCAGCAACAGGGAGGCCAAGCAGGCCGTGGCGGCCCTTACCAGCAGATGGGCCAGTACCCTCCCCCGCCCCAGGGATACGGCACTCAGTCCATGCTGCCTCAGACGACGATGGCGTCTTCCCACCCTCAGCCCATCGCGCCCGCCCCTGCGTCTGGCCGCGTTCCGCCAGTCCTGCGTCCCATGCCTGCTGGAGGTGTCATGCCCCAGCCCGGCATGAACTCCCCCTACGGGCCTGGCGGCGTCATGCCCGGCGGTCTTGGAGATGCTGACCAGCCTACTCACGTCGTAGGCTCCCAGGGTCGTCGTGGCATCCTGCCCAGCGCTCCCGGACGCCCTGCCGCCACCCCCGCCGGCGTCGGCAACACCAAGAGCACCGTCATTCCGGTCAAGGACGCCGACGGCAAGTTCCCTTGCCCTCACTGCACCAAGACCTACCTCCACGCCAAGCACCTGAAGCGTCACCTTCTGCGCCGTAAGTATTGTGAAATTTATCGGGGGTTGATTGGGTTTCGTTGACAATTTGTGTGACAGACACGGGCGACCGCCCTTACATGTGCGTCTTGTGCCGCGACACCTTCTCGCGAAGTGACATTCTCAAGCGTCACTTCCAGAAGTGCTCCATCCGCCGAGGCAACCCGACCGGTGCTAGCCACTTGTCCCACCCTCAGGCTCACGTCAAGAAGAATGCTGCTGCCCAGAAGGCGGCTCTTGGTCAGGATGGCGGTCTCAACCACCTCAATGGTCTTGGTAACATGCCCCAGGATGGTATGGTTCAGCCCTTCGGTATGATGCCTGTGTCGGACGGAATGAGCAACCTTGCAAACGATCAGAGTCAGTTGTCGCGCTCCAGCAGCCTGACTAGGCTTGATAATGGCAGTAACCAAGACAGACGGGATTTGACAGGATCTGTCATGGATGCTTCTGGCCGAGGCGGCAGCTTCGAGCAGGCATACAACGGCAATGTCCCTAGCTCCATGACGCCCAATATGAATCAACAGATGCAAAACTACAATATGCCCCCGGGTCAAAATGGAATGTCCATGTATGGCGGGTCGAACTCGAACCAACAATCTGGCCTTGATTGGTCTCAGATGTTCCAGGCTGGTGCGCAACAAACCTACGCGAATCAATTCCCCCCTAATCTTGGACAGACGCAGATCGCAACCAAACAAGAGCCTAATACCGGCACCGAAAGAACACAAGGTCCTCCTGGCCACCACAACCACCACCCCGAATCCCTCCTCTTCTCGACCTGGGGCGTGCCGCCATCGATCCAGGACCCCTATAACCACCTCTCCAACCAGATTCTTAATTTCTTTTACCCTCCAGGTTCCCCGATAACCAACGAAAGCGCCGGCTTCAACCTATACTTCTCGGCCGAAAATATCCGCGACTTCTTGGAAAAGTACACGCATTTCCACGTCCACTTTCCTATTCTCCACACCCCGACGTTCCGCATCATGGAATCATATACTGGCCTGCTCGCAGGCATGTGCTGCATGGGTGCTTGCTACTCCGATCGTCTCTCTCCAGATCACGTGCGCGACATGATGAACTTTCTCAAGGCGGCGTTGGTCCGTGACGTACGGTTCTTGGCCAACACTGTGGGCCGGCAGCAAAATGGTAATGCTGATGCTGGCGCCTCAAGTACCAGTCAACGGGATCTTGAGGAGCTCCAGGCCGTAATGCTGCTCCAAATTTTGCTTATCTGGAACAGCACTCCCCATCACCGCGAGAGTGCTCGTGAGATTTTCCCAGCCGTGGCGGAGCAGGCTCGCAAGCTTGGTCTGTTGGAGGTCTCCACCAGGTTGCCCCTCTTCAGTCCGCTGCACCAGAACAACTTTACCCCTCAGAACTTCGATGTACCCACATTCGATTGGGGTGTGTGGGTTGAGCAGGAAAAGCGGATACGGCTTATGCACATCATCTTCCTTTGCAACTCCGCCATGGAACTCTATTTCAACGCCAGCTCCCAAATCGACAGCTTCGAGATGCGCATCCCGCTGCCATCAGACGATGCCGCTTGGGATGCACGGACAAGAAAGGATTGCGAGGATGCTCTCGGCTTACATGGAGAGGAGTTGGCACGAATCAAGAACCCCAACGGAACACAACGCAGCAAACAGCCCGAAATGGATCTCGCCCTCCAGGCCTTGTTACACAGCTCTTATCAGATCCAGCCAGGCCGGACGAACCTCTACGGCAAGTTCATTCTGATACACGCCATCCTGTCATTGATCCGTCGTGCTCAAATGGATGGCAACGCTGTAATGAAAGGTTACGCAACGCCACCTATGAGCGAGTGGATGGTGCCTGGTGGGTCAGACTCCAATGGCGCGAACAGCGGCAGAGCAACACCTGTCGACCCCGCTCTTCAGGCCATACCAGCACATGTGCACGAGTCTTTCCGTATGGCATTGCAAAAGTTCAAGACCAATTGGGACGTCGATATGGTCAATCAGTTCCCTCCTGGATCGGCGAAGAATGCCCGGAGATATGGCTTCTCTAGGGACGGAATCCATTTCTACTGGCTGGCCAAGTACCTCCTCAAGCACACTCGGTCGTCGGAGCTGCAGATGGGATCGGATGCGCGCTTCATGCAGGTAATGCAGCTACTGAAGTCGGTGAAGGCGTGGGTGATGTCGGATGGAGCCTCGCGGGGCGAGGAATTAGGATCGGTTGGAGAGATCGACAGGGATTTTGGAGTGGTTAACCTCACACTCGATATGGCACGACTTTTTAAACCTCTTCCGGCGGTGGTGGAAGACCCAGGAATACCTTCTGTTCAAACGGATATCGGCACGGCGGGCGGCGGCATGCGCTGACACTAAAAAAAAAACCAACTGCATTTGGTGGCGTTTGTTTTACTCTTTTTTCTTCGTGTTTTTTTTTTTGTTTCCTCACGGATCCGTTCTCATCAACTCATATGCTTGTTGCCGAAAAGCAACTCGATTCCCTATTGCATCAAAGCCGGATCGACGGTGGTTAGTTCTGATATGCATCTTGTGGCGGGTGGTTTTACGCAATGATAGACGGGGAGGTGGAGTTGGCACTGCATTAGACTGCGATCAGATAGAACTTGGGAGGCTCTCGGGGTGGCACCAACGGTGACCCGATGAGGTTGTCACGATATTCATGGCTTTTCGCTCTTAATGATTTGTTTCGACGGTTCGCATGGCTAGGCTGGTCTGGTCTAATGTTAGATGTCTCAAAATGGGTGGTACTCGTCCTTTTATCGCAAAAAAACGCAAGAAAAAAAAAACCCCTGGTGTGTAGAAGAAGCATCGCTAGGTCGCCCGTCTGCACTGTTTTTTTTTATTGCTCTTAGGAAGTCACAGCATGAGCTTAGAGATTAGACATTTGCAAAATTGACCCGACAGTACAAACTGCCCCCATCTGCTCCCGCCCCACTGGTCGTCCCAGAATCTATGTGACAGCTATGGGATATTGCGATAATGCTGATGATAAAAACGTGTTGCCATTTGGTTAGGCTGCGCGGACAGGCCCAGAACCAGCCACAGCTAGCAGATGGTCACTTCTCCAAAGGGAAGTTGGTTGAGTTGTTGTCCCTCGGACAGTCTCACGCCTCCTTCGACCTGTCCACAACAGTGACCTTGGGGACGTACTTGTCCACGACAGCCTTCTCCTCGGCGGTCGGTTGGTACTTCTCCTCAGCCTGGTCGGAAAGGTAGAGGCCGGCGGCGCCCCAGGCCAGGACCGCGACGCCGACGCCCAGACGGGTCTTGGGGGAGAGGTTCTTGTAGGCTCTGGTGGGGTACAACGGCGTGAGTTCCTTGCGTGAGAGGGCCGGTTTGCCAAGATGTGGATCGAAAAAAAGGAAGTGAGGGAGTGGAGGGTTAAGCTTACTTCAACATCGAGACTTTTGGGGATACAAGATGTTGTATGAGATGAGAGACGAGGGAGGAGGGAAGAGGCGGGTGACAGCTCTAGACATGCAAGTGTGTGAGTAGAATCCTAGAACGATAGCTCGAGGTAGATATGTTGCTCACTTACCTTCCGACGAAGCCCGGATTGGATGGATTGATAGCCAAGGTCGGACGTGGGACCTCTTTTTTTTTCGCCTTTGCCTTTATGGGTGATGATGATGGGTGCTGATATCGTTGGAAAAGACTCTGTATTGATTGGAGGGCGCCGGGGCGTGGTTTTAGCGGCGCTTTCCAGGCCATCCGCCTTTCTCACCCCACCCCTCTTCCCCAACTAATATCAACGTCAGTTGTCAATGACCTTCATCAACTCCGCGTTGATTTGAAATGCCACATACAAAATATCCCTCGATGAAACCTGTAGATATATCCTCGAAATCAAGAGACGCACAGTTAGTATCAACAGCGCAGCTTCCAAAGGTAGCCATGGCCGCGAACGTCCTCCCCGTAGAGCTGGTGGAGCTCATCTTTGCCCACGCCGCCTCCTCCCAAAGCGCCGTGAAGAGCCTCAGGCTCGCGTGCCGCGCCTTCGCGGACATTGGGTTTCCGTACCTCTTCAACCCGCACTTCACCCACCTCAGCTGGCGGGGCGACGCGCAGAGACTCGAGAAATGGTCCGAGCACGACCGGCTGCGGTGTCACCTCCGGTCCTGGACGCTGAACCTGGCGCAGATTGACGAGTACACGGGCCGTCACTCGAGCTTCTTCCAGTATTGGGCCATGCTGCCCGAGGAAAGGGACGCGGTGCTGCGCGAGGGGTGGAAGGAGTTTTACGACAAGGAAGCGAGGCGGAAAGCGGGCGGGGGGTTCGAGAAGGAGGGGAGAGGTCTGGTGGAGGCGGCAGGGAGGCTTGCTTCCCTTGAGAACCTCAGCGTCGTTTTCAACGAGTGCCCCTACGAAAATGACGTTTTGCGCCGGGCGTTCGCGGACCCGTCGTCCCGGCGCTTCGAGGCGCACCAGGTCCGCGAGACGTTTGAGCTCTTGACACGGGTCCTGGGCCAGTGCTCCCATCTCAGGAAGCTGGAGATTGACCGGCTGCCGATGACGATGCGGCCCTCGGTCGACGCGGAGAACGTCTGGGGCGCCTTCGCGGGCGGCATCGGGAGACGGCTGGAGGAGGTGAGGCTCGCGCTGGACTTCTCTGGGTTCGTCGGCGGGGACCTGGCAGGGGAGACGTACGCTGGCTGGGGCGAGCTCGTGGGAGTGCTGCTGATGGACTGTTGGAGTGTCAAGAGACTGGAGATCGCGAAACACTACTACCATCCGCTGGAGGACCGCCGGAGGAAGACGGCGAGGTTGAACCATTTGCTGCTGCGGGACAACGCTTGGAGGCTGACAGACCTGGGACTAGAGGGGTTTGCGACGACGGAGGAGGAGCTTCTGGGGTTTGTGAGGAGGCAGGCGACGACATTGAAGAGGCTGCGGTTGGGCGGGAGGGGGGTCGCTAACCCGCGGGAGAAGTCTAGGGGCGGGATTTGGCTTGAGAGGGGCAGCTGGTTCGGGTTCTTCACGGGGCTGAGAGCAGAAGTGAGGAGAGCGAACGGGGCGTTGCAGAGGCTGCATCTCGAGGGGGACTTTAGACAGGTCGAGGTAGTTGGGGTTGGGGAGGAGGGCGAGGGAGTTGTGGAAAAGTATGACTTTTATCCCACGGCCGACGGCGACTGGGAGCCCGTAGAGACGCCCGAGTGGTTGAGAGGTAGGATTGCCGAGACGGCTTTGGATGGGAGGGTGTTTGAGCGGTATGTTCTCGGGGACGAAGATGTGGCGTATCCGGGCTTCGACTTGTGATGTTGGAGCTTGAGGCTCGAGAGTCGGACGACGAATGTGGGGTGTGTTGGGAAGGTTGTCCCATGCCTCGGTCAGGTCTGTTGGTATGGCGAATATTGTCCTGGCGAGGGAGGTTTCTCGTGAGACCCTCGACTATCTTTCAGCCGTAGCCCCTCTAGGGGGTCTACTAGGTGTGACTTCGACCGTATGCGCAGTTTTACTTCGCAAGTGACGTCCTGATCCAGTCAGCCAGGGACTCTTCTGTAGATACGATAGACTTCCTTCATAGGGGGTCATGTTTACACTCGAGGGGGACTTGTGGGCGACAACAGATATCGGCTAGCAGACGTGGTTATGTGGAGTTTCTGAGACCAGAGAACAGAGAATGCGGTGAGGCTGGCCGGCTTGTGCCCTAGGACAGCTCACTTCTGATGTATACATATAAGAACATAGTTTTTGACCGTGCTACAAGGTGCTCAGCAAAACCGAACCCTCTAGCCGGGTGACATCTCTGCTTCAGATGTTGACGAGTTGGGGGGGCCGAGAGTAGTTGCAGCAGTGATTTCACGTAGTCTAAAATTAATTTGAAACAATGACCCCTTTCTCTCTTCATCATCTTCCCTCCACAACTCTCGCTACTTCTGTATCCATGCTCTTGAAGTGTACGGCTGAGCTTCGACGGGTTATCACATGCCCTCTTTTCCCGACCAAAAAGGACCGACAAGACATCCATCAAATGCACAACTACGCATATGTTGCATATTTGTCTCTTGATAGTGGGTATGAAACAATAGGCTTTGAGAGGACCTAGTATCTAAATGATATTATGAGAAGTCTTTTGTCATTTCCCGGGCCTGTTGGGGAGAGGTCTCTTTTACTTTCAGCAAGATAAACCGGCCTGCAATCTTTTCATCCTGTCGGTTTCCTTGGTTTTCGATTTAAAGCGTCTTCCTGCATGGTACTCCCTGGAGCAGCTATGAGCCAGCACGGTATTAGGTGATGAGCTATGAAGTAGTAAAGAGAAGAAAATATTGGTTTCCTGGGGAATAAGGGGGCAGAATGTGGGTCACTGACGTTGTGGACCAAATTCACAGTTGGCGGCTTGCATATAAGCAACTTGCATTATGTGCTAGACATGAGTAGGTGGCATTTTGGGAGGCACTCCTTCCAGCTGCTGTTTGTCTCTCGCTGCGGCCGAGAAATGTTGGAACGCCTTGTGTTGAAAACAAATTAGGACAGGATCCTTGCCCTTGGCAGTGTACTCCTGGGCCCTTGGTGCGAAACGAGTCTGCACGATATTGCGGTAATGAATCTTTTGCGGCTCGGGGCACGCGTCTGCCATCCTCTGTGCAAGCTCCATAATCTTTTGTTGATCATGCGGCGTGAATTTTGGGGCGTCGTTGGTTATGCCTATTTGCTGTCTGCCCTGTCCGCTGGGCATCTCAAGCATTTGCTGATTAGGCCCGGTCGGTTGACCGCCCTGATCGCCTATGTTGACACTCATCTGGTCCGGTTGGAAGGGCTGAGATGTTTGCATCTGGTGTTGCAGAAGCTGGAACACCTGATGTTGGTTCTGGTCTGATCTCTGGCCTATCTTGTGCTTTTGTGCGTCATCTATTATGTTTCTCATTTGCAGCTCATATTCTTTCTGCATCTCTAGTTAGACTTTTGGTTTGCTACGAAAAGGATGTTGGGGTGTGTAGTTCGGTTTGAAACCTTACCTTATCTTGCGACGTGTCGAATACCTTGCGGTCAAATTCAATGCTCACCACTGCCACGTCCATCAAATCAATGTTAGTCGTATGTTCAACGTTGGTGATCCTATAAATGGGTCAGTCACGGCGAATAAATTGAGTGCGGAAACGGATTGGGGCGTACAGATCATAACAGTTGACTATGCGATCTGATATAGTGACGCCGGCTCGCCAGTCAGCATGCTTCTGCTGCCCGGCGATGCACTGATAAATAAAGGGGCCCAACTGAGCCCGAGAGAGTCGGGGACTCGGTTGCTGTTGCTGCTGTTGCTGCTGTTGCTGAATCATTCCCACCGCTTCTGGTACATACTCAGACTCAAGCAGCGTCGCCTCAATTCTCTTCTGTGATAGTTCGAGGTTGGATAGAGGAACCTCTTCGGAACCAGAAACCTCCGGAGAAAGCTTAGTCGATAGGTCGTTTGATTTGGACACGGGGAGTGAAGCATATGGTGCAAATTCTAAATCCACATCGGTTAGTGTTTTACCGGTCGACTTCGTATGCGAAACCTGGAACCTCGGTTTGCGTCGCATTCTTGGAGTCGGCGTGGAAGTGTGATATCGTTTCTCATGGTTTCGTAGTGCTTGCGCTGACAAGGGTTGCGGATATTGGCAACCGGGAAAAGTACACGGGAATTGTCGGAGGTGAGAAGATTCATGCTCGAAAAGGAGTCTCTCAGACATAAAACCATATGTTGCTCTGGGACAAGCCTCGAGTCGACAGGTGAACGCTGAGTTGCCAAGCTGGGCCTTGAAGAACTTGAGTGCTTCGGCCGATATCCCAGGGAAATCATGTTGGCCGATGAGATGCCTAACGGTCTCCTGATATGCCGCCAGCATCGATGAGATACCGTCCTCTGGACGCGAGCGACTATTCTCATCGACTTCTATTTCTACTGTTAGCTAAAATATGCTCCGGAAGTAGTGCATAAACTTACCGTTTGATGCCAGAAGCTGGGCTTCGAGCGTCTTTAGCGACCTCGCCTTCAGGAAACTCCTGACATGCTTCAAGAGAACAGGATAATCAAGCAGGCAACCCAGTCTCTTGTCCAACTCTTCGACTTTGCCTTGAGATCCGCCTGGTGGAGAATATTCACCTGCCTTATCTAGTTTTTCAGCAAGCGTGCAAGCGAGTGTGAGAAGATGTGAGTTTGCATCGGAGCCATTCACAACCTCTACTCGGGAAAGCAGATAATCGGTCCAAAACTCAGTAGCATAGACGTGAAGTCCATGGATGCCCTTGAGGACTCTATATTGTCGATTTTGCTCGCTATATGTGGTATTAAAGACGTTCAGACCTGACAAAAGGCAGGCTACTGTCGCTAAACCATGCTCTAGCAAAGTCGTATCCTCGTCTATAACCAAGCTGCCAGAGGGGCTGCCAAGAAACCTGACATCGTTATCATTCGTGATCATAGTTGAATCGTCTTTGGGAACATTCTTACAATTTGACTGAGGAGTGAATAAAAGTCACTGTTGTATCATGCTTTACCTCAAGCAGAGGCCCGCATATGTCCAGGATGTAGTCAGGGGCAAGATTGGCAGGACCTGGATCACCTGGGCTGAAGGTAACAGCAGATAACAGTTCTAGTCTTTTAAGTGGCCGTTTTTGGAAAGCCACCCAGCCAAACAGACACCTAACACGATCTATAGATCGGGAATCCAGCTGGACTAGGATTCGGGTGAGTATTGTTTGGTAGCTACTTGTTATCAGCATGACCCCATCAAGTTATTGTTATCGGGTATCTAGGAGCTTACAAATCTGTGAGTTTCGCTGGGAGTTGGTCTAGTGACTCTTTGATTTCTTCGATGCTATAGAAGATATTGGCGGCAAGGTAATCGAGAACTAGCCGAGCGTAGAGAAACATCACTGATTTGAGGTGAGTGAAAGCAGTTAATTGGCTGTTATAGTGGTACCTACCGTCAGCCTTTCGGGCAACACGAATCTCGATTTCTTCTATATCTTCTCGAGAAAGGTCAAGTTGAGTAAATCGTTGGGATAACAGTGTAAGCCTGAGAGACGCATATTGCCTAATTGCACTTTCCAAGGAGGCCATCTCATCTGCGAGAAAAATAATATGCTCCTTCTTGAGGCGGTTTAATACGGAGGTTGAAGCCTGGCAGGAGATTAGGGCTTTGCAGATTATGCTCCCAGATGAGGACAGCCTCGAAGTGATATGTTCTATAAGTGTCGATATTCGTGCTTGCTTTTCGGCCTGGCACTCACTTAAGCCGTTTAGAACTATCCAAATATACTCAGTTTTTCCTAGCTCATAGGAAATAGCTTTAAACAAAGTTCGCAGCAGATGTTCTAGTGTGGGGATCTTTAGCGACTTTTTCCCCAGAACGTACACACCGTATACATACGCAATAATGTCGCTGCTCCAACAAGCAAGCTTTAGAAGCAAGGATCAAAGTATATACTCGTACATGGTAGATAAGGCGTACGAGTTGGAACAGAAATAGTAAACTACAGGCATCTTGGCCGCCATCATAAAGTTGACCACCTATACGCAGATAAAGGACTTGCCGGACCTAGGGATGCCTTACAGCCATAACATCTCGGGGTCTACCCTACGCTGGAGCCAAGATTTTACTTTTAGGTGCTTGATAAACCACAAGCATATTCCCAGATATTTATTTGCTTCGGCCGAGAGGGAGTCGAAAATAGCCAGTTGATCTAACTCATCGTACTTAAGCCATAATGCAATGGCCTGGTATTATTTTCCAGATTATTCTATTTCTTGCTTGCTGAGGTTCTCTAGGCTCTTTTCCTTCCAATCATAGATCTCCCGGCGCATTTATTAAGCCTCGACGATATTTAAAGCGTTAGCCTCCTTATCAATCAGGTTCCCATAGCGTTCGAGATCGTCAAGGATGTTTTCAAACCGGCGTTAAAATCAACCCCAAGACGTAAGAAACAGGAGCTTCCATTCTACACTTAGATTAGTGGATATTCATAAAAGGCGTATAGCCAAACCAGTAACTAACCATTCCGGCAAACAAACTTATATACATGCTAGTGGAACTCCAGGATATTATCATAAAATGCTACCAAGGATTACTAGAAGTTATAATCGGCTGCAAAGGCTCTATTAAGTATCTCAAACCTCGTCAACAAGGCGGCAATACGCAAGTATCCCTTCATAATCTACTCAAAGGCTTCAACGTATTCTGACGCGACACAGAGAATAAGTATAATCGGTGCCCATACCCAAGACAGAAAGGGAGTGCCATTACAGAGAATATCCATCACCTTTACGTAATACTCCATTCCTACGAGAAGTGGCATTAACCGACGCATATTACAAAGCGACTACCGTACAGCAAGCTGCGTTTCGATGCCAAGCGCTGCCTTCCGTACATCTTCAAGAGTTGTGTTTTGAGATGCCCTCCAATCTTGGGGTGTAATGGTCCGCTGGAGCTCTTCCAGGGCTCTATGCATAGCTTGCCTTGCTGGGACAGATGCCGGGGGCGCTCGAGGCATTGCAGAGAGGATTTATAATGCGTGATGTGAAGCGAAACCTCAAGATTCAAGTGCAATATGCAGGCAAAGAGACTTTACGCTTAAAATAAAATGCGTGTTGCTTGTTTGCTTGGTTGTTCCTTATGAGTGCCGTCTGGGTCGTATGGTCAAGAGTGTATCTCACCCTCGTTTCATTGGATTAGCCTGCATATTAGTCAAGAAACACTGCCACCACTGTGCCACTGACCACCTAGTCTAAGATAGTCGCGCAGTTGATGGATCGTCTAGTGACAGGCTTCAGCTCATTCTTTCCACTTCATGTTGACACAGAATTGCTGCCGAGCCATGGGAGGAAACATTTGAGGATTGAGGTTTGACAGGGCACAAGTCACAAGAGGCACAATCGAGGCGAATTAGAGAGAATTAAAGAGAAGCAAGAATAGTGTGTATGTAAACTCATGCGGGTTCCCCTATTACCCGTTTGTACGAGTGGGCTAGGAAAGCAGGCCGACATGCACACTGCTACTGTTAGATAACTGCGCCGTGTGTCTGCGCCTATCGAGAACTGCTGGTTGGACGCGTTGCATTCCGCCTTGGGCTACCTCTTCAATGGGTCATCTCGGATAGCGCCAGTGCTGCCTTCATGACACACTTGTCGAAAGAGGCTCCCCGATAGCAGGAATCTCTCAAGAATGCATCTTCTGCCCAACTGGTGTGATTATCAACCTTGCAACTTTTCCTTCAACGATTCCGTTTTCTAATGTTCCAAAGACGTTCATCCTCAACACCATAACCTTTGGCGACAGCGTTCATTGTTGAAATGAATTTTGACCAGGAATCCCCCTATCCCCCAGCAAAGCGGGCACGGTTGAATCAGACTCTAGAAGCGCAGCCTGATCTTATATCTGGCCATTCTGTTGCAAGTCAACAGCTGCAGGCCATTCCGAATTTCTCCAAGCTAGCCGTATCCGGGCCGCAACCCTCTTCCATGGCTACCTACACACAGGAGGCTCGCCCTTTGTGGACACCTCCATCTCATCCATACCACCGGCCCTTGATACCTGCTGCAATCGAATATCAAACACCGCCTTTTTGTCCCGTTAGACAGATAAGAACCCTGATAGACTTGCAAGAAGACCAATCCTGGCATCTAGCGAACAACTATGTCTCGAATACGCAGGGCATACTACCTCAATTCACTCCACAATCACTGCACAGCGCCCATGTGGATATGACACCCCATCAACATTGGGATGTTGCTTGTGCTTCTCTTTCGCAATCTTTCATGCCACAACTGTATTCCGTTCAATCATATCCTGCCCCCTTCTTGCAGCAACATGGTGTTTTTCCAGAACCCACAGCTCTACTTGATTGCACCTCTGGCTTACTGATGGGAGACGAGACTGAGACCTGGAATCCTAAAGAGTCCGAGCCACAAGATGACCAAGAACAGATGGTCTGTTTTGGCATGGTAGGCGACTAGCTGTCTTATCGCCAATGGAAAGCTGGCTGACAATTCAAGATACCATCTATTTCCGGAAAGGTTGACCGGCAGAGCCTCCCTAAAACTATGATGCCATTCCTAGTTCAGCTGGAATCGGGGAACAACTTCAATAGAACTGAGGGGCCCTCAATCAATGGTATCATCACTTCAGAATTTGGCCACAATCAAATGATTCAGGAAATGCTTGACGACAACACTTTGCACCTCTACGCAATGTGCAACGTTAATGACTCCACAAATGTGCGAGCCTCCGCCCACAAGTTTGATCAAGCGTCGTGCAGCTTGAACATCACTGTCTATGGACCAGCGGCTGATTTCGAAGATATCGGAAACTGGCTCCAGGAGTACAACGTCTACCTTCAAGAACCCTTGATGTGCCATCTCGATACGAGATACTACAACCCGCACAAGTTGTCTTCGAATGATGTCGAGTCTTGCCTTATGGTCTCTGAAGTTGTTTCCCAGGTTTTTGGGCAGATCAACTTCCAAGACATTATGGAGCCAATAGACATGTTGGATATTCTGAACAGTCGCTGCGATTTAGAAGAGGCGAGACAGCCTACCGTCATAACGTCGGAGCTGAAAAGGTAATATAGCTCTCTTGCACCGTCTCATGCCCTTTAGAGACAACATTCTCACATGAAATTATAGGCATCAGAAGCAAGCACTTACATTCATGCTCCGCCGAGAACGAGGATGGGGCTTCCAAGACGGACAATCAGACATGTAGAGGGTTATAGACACAACCCAGAGACGATCGTGAGAACCATTCCATCCCTGCGTAACGAAAAGCTGCTTACATGCTGCCAGGTTTGTCAACATGATTTCAGAATCTCATTAATACGATGAGCCACCGCAGTTCTACGGCGGCATTATTGCAGATCCTATGGGTTTAGGGAAGATTCTGACAATGATTGCTTTAGTAGCAACCGACTTGGAGAAATAAAAACAGGAGTCTGGCGAGGGCACCGGTCCAGACGACTACGAAGAGCCTTACGCAGGGGCGACTCTAATCATCGTTCCTCCGCCTCGTAAGTCACAAAATAGTATCACTGCGAGGTTGTTACTGATATTGAGTAGTTATAGGCTCGTGGGAAGAGCAATTCTCCGAGTAAGTCTTTTTGTGCTCATGAAAGGCAGTTAACTAACTGCGTGGTAGTCATGTCGTAAAAGGCGGATTGATTTACCGTCGTCACCACGGAAAATTCAGGTTGGCTATGAATGAAGTCAATCTAAATAGCGTAAATGTAGTTTTGACTACTTATCACACTGTTTCTGCCGAGTGGAAAGCCGGAGATGGCAACTCCCCCCTGTTTGCCGTTCGCTGGAGAAGGATAGTCCTCGATGAGGGTGAGAGGTCCCATGCTCATACTCAATACAAGTCGTGGCCACTGACAAGATTAGCCTATTACATCCGTAACGAAAACTCACGGATGGCTCGCGCGGTCTGCACCCTGGATTCCGTATCGCGCTGGGCCGTCACCGGCACCCCTATCCAAAATCGCCTAAGCGATCTTGCCACAATTGTCAAGTTCATCCGAGCTTATCTATACACAGATACCAGGCAGTTTGACGCCGACTTTTCCAGGCTTTGGAAGTCCGGAGAAGACGAGAAGGCCGTCCAGCGGCTCAAGAATCTGTCAGCGTGTCTAATTTTACGCAGACCTAAGAGCATAATCAGCCTGCCCCTGCGTCACGACAAACTTTTCCCCGTTGATTTCACTGGAGAGGAGAGGGTAGTATACGATAAGATGCGACAGCAAACTATTACGAGAATTGAAGAGGCGTTGCTATAAGATTATAGGCTTGAAACGTCAAACGTCTCCATGTACCACAACGCCCTGCAGTAAATCGAGTCGTTACGCCTCTTTTGTAACCTAGGACTTCGGTACCACAACAGGCATGATAAAACCACTTAGTACTCTACCGAGAGCCACCAGGACTGGGCCCACCACGCCTAACAGCTTTTCAACTTGCAGTGGCGTAAGGGACCAGTCGTCTGTTTGGGATGTTCTTCGACGTTGGAGATAGACGAGACTCTGATGGACCATTCCGTGGCCTCACAAGCTGGTCCTAGATACAGCCGGTGCTTGAAATTCTCTTGTGCCGACTGTGTGAAGAAATCCAACCAAGCTGGCCGGGATTTGGCATGCGGTCACAAACCGCCGTGCCCCGTGGCTCCTGTTTCCATCAGCTACAGCTGCCTTGAAGAGCTTCCGACCTCGACTTCCCTCGAAACGATGTCGGAGATCGGCTTGCCATCCAAAGTGAAGGCGCTGGTTGAAGACCTGAAGCGTCAATCGCCGGGTGTCAAGAGGTATGCTTCCTAATCTCTTCCTCGGGCTGTTAGAAGCCCCGTTAATTATTATTTCTAGCATCGTTTTCTCAACCTGGAGGATGACACTCGATGTTGCCGAGCGGGCTTTAAATAGCAGGAAAAACCAGCGTCCGATTCGATGGGACTGTCCCTCAGAAAGACAGACAACCGCTGGTTGAAAAGTTCAGAAAGGACCCGAGGGTCTCAGTCATGCTGTTAACGCTATCATGCGGTGCAGTTGGGTGCGCAGTCCTCTTCTGACCACCTATCAACTTCTACTAACCGGCGCTTGCAGACTCACGCTGACGGCTGCGTCTCGCGTCTATCTCATGGAGCCTCACTGGTAAGAATCATGATTCAATTCTGGCTTGGTGGCTTGGTAATCCAATAACTCTGCGTGCAGGAATCCCAATCTGGAAGAGCAAGCGCTTGCTCGCGTGCATCGCATCGGGCAGACCCGCGAAGTGACAACAGTGCGTCTGTATATGCGAGACTCTTTCGAAGAGGTTAGCCAGATGCTGCAATTGCGAATTGAAGGGAAGCTGTGGTGATGCTGACACTGCCTAGCAAGTAATGGAACTTCAAAAGACGAAGAAGCAGCTCGCTGGCCTGCTACTTTCGCCGCACGACGGTGGTCAACCGGGCGACAACCTGTGTGGCTTACAGGTGAGTGTTTCAGTGGAGGGCATATGTGTCTATTTGACGTTGCAAACTTACCAACATCTTGCAGAAACTCAGGTCTCTGCTCTAAGAGCTTCGGAAGGATGGCATCGATCCTTGCTATCAGTTGCTAGGAGCGTTTCAAAACAAAGGCTAGCGGCAAGAGTGGCAAACCTTCAGTCACTTGTTATTGCCTGATTTTCAAACCACTAAAATCTGTGAGCTGGCAAAGAAAGAAATGTTGACTACGACGTTGTGATGTCTTTCAAGAGAAGTAGATGATGATACCCATGGTGACTGTGAACAACCCGCCAGCCTGGAGTCTCCTTGGAGGAATCACAATCAATTTGAAATATCGAATTGACAACTACAAAAAAGCAGTTCCACCGTAGGAATACTCATGAAAACGAGGGTCTAGCGTGTAACATGGCCCTCAGAAGTAATCGCCAACTACCTTTCTCCCTCCAGCAGAAGGACGGATAGAGAGCTAATATTTCAAGTTATACCTTACCAAGGAGCTGCATTTCCAATGTTGGCTGTGATATAGTGTTGCATCAAGGACAAACCATATGAATGATTCAAACAACAGCCAGACAATCTGCCCACGAGGCCAGCGGGGGGGAGGGGGGGTTCAGTCACTCTCGGTTGAAGATTTTACAGAGGGCAAAAAAAAAAAAAAACATACAACACCAGGTATTCGCTGGTCGTCACTGACCCAACTACTAATACGGCCCTCACTAACATTTTCTAGATGAAGAGAAGAAGGCTTCTTTTCTTGTTTGTGGTGGCTTTAACAACCCAAAGTGGTGGGCGTCGCTCCTCGAAACGGATGGAGTGGAAAATGATAATCCCGACTAAGATCTGTCTTAATGAGCTGACGGCTTATTCCACCATTTATCTAAACACCAGGATGTCGCTTCGAAGGCAGCATCAAATGGCCCCTGATGGGCTGATCGGGGTTCAGGAGAATGTCGCTAAGCGCATGGATGTAATCTAAGTCACAGGGTACCTCACACCTGCTCAGCTGGACTCGGATTTGGATGCAGGAAGACATAATTAATGAGGTTGAGAAGTAGCTTCCTAGACATCTACGAGCCTTGGCTGCCTACTTGGCACATTGCAAGCACGTAATGGCTGGGAAAGAGAAACAGCACTAAAAGGGCACCGGGATTTTCTGGGAGCTTTCAGGACAGAAGGGCTTTCTGAGGCCCGAATGGAAAGATCATAGACCTCGCGCAAGGAACCAAGCGGCCCTCTGCCCCAGTTTCCTTTTCCAGCGTGCACTTTGCTTGGGAAAGGTGTGAAGGGAGGATACTTTTGAGTGAAATGATCGGAAGGCAATGTCAATCGTACCATCTCTTAACCTGGAGTGGCCCGCACTTTGGATGCACTGTCCTTCCCGTGATTAGGCATTTGCCCCTACGGTCTGATCAAAATAGAAAGACCGCGCCTTTTTCTTGAAGTTGCACAGATGATCGTGGTGGGGTTGCTCTTGTCATCTAGGAAAGGTTTGGCATCGGGTTGCATCCTCTACGTAGATACTTCCCTACCACAACTTGGCTCTTTCAGGACTCACTCACTTTCTCATACGAGGACAAACGTCATTCCAGGTGCGTCTGCAAAGATAGGAGTATTACGAACTACACCCTATGACCTTCCATATTGACCCAATCTTGACATGAATGTCAGGGAAGTTGCAGGCAGGATGTTGCTGGTGCCGAAATCAATGTTATCGAGCCAGATTATCGTTTTACCTTTCGGTTTCCTTGGCATCCTCTTGTTTGCACGGTGGATACAAGGTCTTTTGATTGTTCTTCATATCCCTTCTTCTGCATTCTTTGCCCTTAGAACCGGACTGGGCAGGGTCCCGAGCATGTACAGTCTTCCCATCTGTTCCTTTTGGTGAAACTTGGCTAATTCCGACTGTTTAGGCCCGACGCTTGTTTGCAGATGAAACCATTCTTAATGGCCATCCTCGACAACAATTCTCAGGCCAATCTCGACCTCAGACCTTTTCAGGTGTCATCATCATTGGTCATGGAATATCTTATCCTGAATCTCGAGGTGAGGACCCCTAATGATGACTGCCCTGCGGGGTGTTACGACTTTTTCCGAGTTTCGACTGTGAGGATAGTATCTCGTTTGAGGGGAGACATAGCCCGCTTAGCCATTGGCAAGCCCTTTCATATAGGATAGGATACCAATCTCGACCTCAAACCTTTTCAGGTGTCATCATCATTGGTCATGGAATATCCTATCCTGAATCTTGAGGTGAGAACCCCTAATGATGACTGTCCTGTGGGGTGTTACGACTTTTTCTGAGTTTCGACTGTGAAGATAGTATCTCGTCTGAGGGGAGACTTGCTGCTAGGAAGCAAATTTTGCATCCTTGCACAATATTGTTGGCTTTCTGGTGTGTTGGCGGGCGGCTAGGATTATTGAGAGGGGAACGTAAAAGAAAATTAGTATATCCTTATTCGTAGGAAAAGGTTTGAAGTTTGGACAGAAGAAAAGTGCATAGCCTTCAATATACCTTTCAAGTTCTCCTTGTTGTATTGCATTTGGGTGAACGCCTTCTTCTTGTTCCGATAATCATCGATCATTCGTAATAGAAAAGCTGGTGGGTGTTGCTTCGTTCAGTCAGACTATTTCCCGAAGCTGGAGCCTGGCTATTCTCTGTGTCACGCCCATGATTGTAGAATAGAGCGATCCTGTACGTGAGGGCAAAAGTAGCCAGAAACTGGGCCGTTTTGATAGTGTGTGCGGCCGGTAGAGATTTCTACCTGCAGGGCAAAAAATAACCAGCGTGGCTGTCTGCATCAGGCAGGCCGGCATGCCGACGTGGGGGCATATCTCGAAAGCCCGTCTTTAAGTCGTTCATCGTCCCTTAACAGTAGCAAGAGTTCCCAACCGCAAGAAGCTGCCCACCATAGGAAAATAAATTAGGGCCAGATTAGTAGTTAAGCTTGTGACGAACAGCGAATACCTAGTATTATATGTTTTTGCTTTTGCTCTTGTCATGTCAAGTCTCACCGTTCTTCCTTAGTGGGCGACAACTGTTCTCTTCTTGCTCCTCCTCCACTTCTTCAACGCCACGGCAGCGGCGCTTCGCAACACCTGCCTCCGCCAGCTCAGCGCGTGCATCGGGCTGCAGGGTATACTTGCGGACCTTGTCGATGATGGTGTCGAGGGCCTTATTCTTGGTTACGGAGGAGAGTCCTGGTCGGAGTCAGAGTCGGGTTGTGGTCCCTGCAGCGGCAGCGCTGATGGCGGCCCCGCGCGCTTGCGACGAGGCGAAGGGCTGCTTCGAGGCCCAGGTATTGATCAGAGCAAGCGTCAAGCGAGAGCGAATGCCGACAGATGAGCTACGGTAGTATGATTGACGATGGTGACCAGAAGCTTGCGGAAGCTTGCGGGGAGGGTTTTAATAGTTTTTTTCAGTCGGCGAGGGACGAAAAGAGACCGCTGGCGTGATCAAAGTCGGATGACGTGGGTGAAGGTAGATGGAATTATAGATGGTGGTGGCCACGGTTTGTGTAAGGGATGTTCATGTAGGAACCAGGGTTGGAGAGTCTGCCACGGGCGCACGGACTTGACCTCAATGGCAGGTGAGTTCGTTGGTAGGGGATCCCGCTCCGTCTAGAAGAGCCTCCCCTCACTGGCTTATCTATGGGAGAGCGGACGGGATCCCGAGTTTTCCAATGGGTATGGTCGTATGTGTCTGTTCTGTGGTGGAGAACCGTTCATATTGGGTGGCTGAGCGTCCGCAAGCACCATGACAGGACCTGCCATGAGCGCCTCGCGTTCTGCGCCTTGCTAAACCTGAGCGTTGGTGCCGAGGACGTTGGCGGCTGCAATTTCCACTTGGTCCCTGTAACCAAGTTCTACTTTGGTGGTTGACTTGGGGCCCGGGCCCGCAGAGACAGCAGTCAGTTGGACATAGCTGGACGGCCTTCGGCGCCGGATACGGCGATTCAAATGACCCACCCGGCCGCCCGGGGTCCGGAGCGCTTAACGGCCGCGCCGTATATCACAGCACAGCTAGACGATTAGCTCTTATGAGCAGTGTTGACAGCGGTGCAGGCATGTCTGCCAGCACTGACTAGGCTGGTTACTAGTAAGGAGCGTAACTTCAGTCAAGTTACTAACAACATATAGTGTCGTTTTAGATGCATTGAAGAACATCATACAATATTACCGTAGGAGGGCAGTTAATATAATTAAGATTTAATTATGCACATTATATACTGTCATTGTGCTCCGCCTGCAAGTGAACGGGGAGGAACTCTGGCCGTTATGTTAAACAGAACATGGAAAAGGACATCTTGGACATTTTTCAACTGTTTCTCCCCGTCATCTGTTCTGTGTGCTGGCCGTTGGATATCGGCATCTCTCCTGCGGGGATCTCGTTGGCGCTCATCTCGGGTATAGCCTTTGGATACGAACCCTCGAGCTCCATGGCAATGTGGCGCGGAACACAATCTGAATGGAGCTGCGCCCTGATGAACTCCTCCTTCGCGTCTTCGTTGTTACCGACAGCAAACCGGTCCAGCCCCTGTTTCCTACGGCGTCTGAGCAGCCACAGTCCGGCAAGCACGAGCATGATTGCAGTTATGATGCCGATCACGGGGCCGGCTATCCATGCTTTGCTTATTTCCCCAGGGGGCACTTGTATGTCGGTTGCCGAGGTACCTGCGGGTGTCGTCTCGTTCGATGACGCCGTCGGCAGTGAGACCGTTTTGGAAGTGGCAATCCCCGGGCTTGTAACCTCTGCTTTGAGCTCCGTCACTGTCCAGATGTGCAGCACACCCGACTGTATTTTACCATTAAAGGCGGTTATGTCGGCGAACTGGGTCACCGTCCTGACCGTCATGAGGGAGGAGGGGTAGCTTGGTCGCGACGTCGGCGATGCACAATATTCCAGGAACGGCCGGAACTTCAGTTCGATGTACGCGTCGACGGTCGCCTTCGAAGCATTGGCGTTGGCCTCGATGCAAGAGATACACTCTCGGTAGCCCCGCGAAAGGTCCGAGTTTGCATCGCATACCGAGGGGTCTTTGCCGACGTTTTGGGCTTCTATGTAAACATTGTCTGTACAATGTCTTTAGTTAAACTCTCAAAAAGCTAATGTAACTATGCCGCAGATGCCAAAAAGAAGTAGAAAAAAAAGGAGTGCGCACTGCAATTGTCATAGCATATGGCTGGTATAGGTATCGCATCTTGGACCGCACCGCTCGTGGTTGTAGGTACTGGCGCAGATGCAGCAGGGAGAAACGAGATTATCTCTCCCGCTGTGCTTGTTGCTGTCAATGAGCTTATCCCCGCCATCGTCGGTCTGCAGCAGTAATCAACGGCTGCTCTGGCGTGCTATTCACCTTCCTTTCAAGTCTGACAAGAGAGGCCTCGAATCAAGGCTGCGCCGAATGAAAGGCTACGGGGTAGAGGGGCTTACCCAGCATATAAGGAACATGCTGCGTGCATGCATGAGGGGGCGTCCGAGACTTGCTCATCATCTTGACGCGGACATCCAGAGCAGCGAGTTGTACTGCCACGCCCCCGAGGATGATTCGCCTACGGTGACAACGCATACGGGGAGTGGAAATGCAGATTCTCTGCCAATTCGACCAATAACACTGATATTTTCAACCTGGCTGCCAAGGAACGGACAGTCGAAATGGGAGACATTGCCTCGGCAGGCCAATCATCACGCGGTTGGTCCAAGCCGGTCAGCACTCCTGCATGGGGCCCGGCTCTGGTGCCGGCCTTGCCTTGTCCAGCTCCGAGATCTATAAAGACTCCTTTTTAGATCCAACTTTTAAAGGCTACGACCCTTGCAAGTGGCCGAACCACTCTCCCCGTCGCGGCAACGGCAAACCAGACAAACCGGCCTGTCTCCGTCAAGCTACCTCGCATGTTGCGAGCTGCAACCCGGTCATTATGGCGCCCCAAGAGACATGGAGATGTCTCGCTCTCTTGTCTCTGATTGTCTCAGCGTACGCGGGCGATCTAGGTGGATTTACTAACAACCTGTTCTCTGACCTCGCTCCGTGGGTTTCGTTTCTTACGGCGGTACGGCTTAAAGTTATTATTAGTCGTGCGAGAGAGTACACTTCAGTCGCCGAGAGGGCGTGTCCCAACATCTATTACTGCAATGCCGGGAACAGACCGCCGGGCCACGGAAAGATGCCGGATGGGGGACGCAATGGCGGCGTTGGATCTTCACTTGCTCCTTTGGCCAGGTCCGGCGAAGGACGGGAAATTCGCCATTGTCACAAGAGCTAGAGAGCGGAAGGCGAGATGTCGAATCCCGACACCGGTAGGATGCCGACGTTCCTTAACCCCCCGCCCGCCCATCGTACCAGACTTGGGACTCATGCCGGCGATAAGAGCCAGAGGCAGCGTCGCTGTCGAGCGGGCGCGGGGCTGGCGCAGCCAGGACAGCTTGTCAGAGTCGATAGACTCGGCCATGTCTCGTCTCCCACGTTGGGCAACCGCACCGCCTCGCCGCTCCCGCGCATCGTAAGCTAGCTAAACGCGCCGGTCCGTGGAGAGGGGCTTGAAGCCAAACGAGACAAAAACAATAAAGAAAAAAACCAAAAACATACAACACCAGGTATTCGCTGGTCGTCACCGACCCAACTACTAATCCGGCCCTCACTGGCTTATCTATGGGAGAGCGGACGGGATCCCGAGTTCTCCAGTGGGTATGGTCGTATGTGCTTGAGAAGTGCTGGAAGTTGGTCTATATCGCAGGGTCAGTGTTGGCGAGATGGGCTCCCGGCGCATTTGCAGGCGCGGGTGCGACAACACATTGCGCGCTGCGCCATGTGCCAACTCGTCCACGACCCCCCATTCGAGCAGACTGGCCCGTGTATAGCTAAAGGAATCAAACACCCGCCTGTTCCCGGTGGCTTGCGGCGCATGGTCGATGGGTTGGCGGGTCGAAAAGGTAGAAAAGCGACTCGACAAGTAAAACTCCCAGGTAGCATCGCAAGATGGTGATGAGGCCTTTGCACCGCTGCAGCGTCCGATTGCACGCGGCGGGAGATGGACGGCTCCGGGGGCACTCGCCCGAACATGACAAGCTCACACAGGTTTGATGCCGTTCCAGATCCTTCTTTGGTGGAAGTCGAGGCAGCAGAGTCACGTGTTCCCAGCGTCCGTGACGATACTCGTCATCGCGGGGGAGCAGTGCAGGGGCGGCAAACACATGCCGACCCCCACCCCACCCCTCTCGTGATGGAGTCCCGAGACTCTGGGTTGCCCAGCAGACCGAGGTCTTGCTTGGGAAGCAGAAGCACCCTCCACCGACGTCCGTCTGCTTGCGTGAACAACCATCACCGCCGTCTCGGCAACCATCACAAACCTCTCTGTCTAGATGGCCGAGAATGACGAGACCATCGGATGGAGTTGGCAACACTGGTTTCCCCGTTGGGTGACGAGGTCAAGTCGACGGGTCGAGCTCTAGGAGCTGTAGGCCCCAAAGAAGTGTCAAACTTTTGGCCCGTCCAGCTGTCCTGCGGCAGCAAGAGGAACCGCCAGCACTATACGCTGGTGTTATAGCAAAAGAAAGTATAGCAACCTTAGGCGGCCGACTGCAACCATTTCGAACAGCCGGCCCAGGATGTCCTGCAACTGCCGAGCTCGAGACGAGCGACGTCAAAGAAATGCCAGACAATACAAGGGCGGCGGGCGTTAGCCACGGGGAAGGGCATCCTCATGGCACCACCACCCACTGCCACCCTCCGCCAGCCCGCCCTCTCCAGGCCTGCGCGATGAAGATCGATAGCAACCGGGGTCCAGGCCCTTCCCAGTTCTCTCCGCCGCTCAGCCCATCCTGACGGCCGTCCCACCCGGGTGTTGAACTTATGATGCTGACAGGCCGTCACAGGACGCGCGACGATAGGCGATGCCTTGCGCAAAGTAAAGGTGGGGTGAGGGGGGTCTCGCCGAGCACTCTTCCTTCGTCTACAAGCCGACATGCGGACGCCTGCATGTGATTGCAGGCGAGTAGGGGAGAAAAAGTCGAGCAAAGCCAGTTTGCGCCGGTGTTGCAACAGCACAATGATGCTATTGTTCGCTTGGGTGCCGGGCGCTCGCCGCTCGCTGACGCGTGCTGCGACCCCGAATCTTGGTTCCAGCATGGCGAGGCCGGGTAAAAGAGGCGGGCGAGACCCTGATTTTCTCTCTTCCCCCCTCCCCTCCATACCCGCCCTCATGCATGCAGGCAGGCTGGGTGAATGGGGATGGGACGTCATGCCGATCGCTCAATCGCGGGGGTTACGCGAGGCTGCAAACCAGCCAGGTTTTTGGTACTTTTGAAGAATGATATAAATCGACGGCGACGAGGGCAATACGAAGAGAGAGAGGGAGAAAATAAAAAGGGTTATAGAAATACCAAATTGACCGAAGAAGCCAGCCAGTTCAAGTTTGCACTCGCAACTCACGATATAAATAGAATATCACCAAGAAACGCCTTGCGCCTTTTGGACACCACATCTCAGATTCGTACAACTTGCAAGACGACCGAAGAACAAAAATACCAATCATGGAGACCTCAACCACACAATCCCTCCTCATCTCCCTGGCGATCGTCGTCGCCGTCTTCGCCGGGAGCTTTTTCGCCTACCAGCAGGGCATGTTGGATCCCATCATCGAGCAAGTCGGGTAAGTCCCCCCCCACTCCTTCGGATTGGTCCTGCATCATGCACCAGACATGAGCCCGGTGCTGGACTGTTTCTTTGCCTCTGTCCGCACTTGCTAAGACTCGTCGTCGCGAAACAGTATCATGCTCTTCAAGGCAAAGGCCGAGGCCGAGAAGAAGAAGCTCCAGGCGCAGGGAATGAAGGCCGGTCAGGACTTTGTCGATGGTGAGTCGATTTTGACAACAACACGAAAGCAGGTTATGGGACCCCCCGCTAACGAACACCCCGTAGACCAGCTCAAGGGAAACAAGCAGGCGGCCGACGTCGCGGACGGCATCGGATCCTTTGGGGGCCTCAAGAAGCAGCTCTGATTCGCAACCGCACGAGGTTTGAATGAGAGTTCTTCAGCCGGGCCGGGCCATCTTATTTGTATATGTATGTGTGTGCTAGCGAGAGAGATGCATCCCGGCCATGTACGAAATAATGTTTACGAAGCGTCATGCATGCATTTGCTTTGCGGGCGGGTATATTAGGGATTGCACTGAGAGCATTCTTGGCGCGGGAAGAGGGGTATGCGGCGGAAGGAAGGGGACAAAGAAAAGTTACGACTCTGTATCCGTAGCCGGCGCCTTAATGTTAGTTCTTCTTCGTTTGGTTTCTCGAACATTTCCCGGCGCTAGAAGAAAACGTGTGTGCGTATGTTTGTTTATCATATCAGCACTGAATTCTGCCCCGACCGAGTGAGTGTCCATGCGCGCGCAAATTCTTAAAACGTTGGCTATGGGGGGGGGGGGAAAGAAGGAAAATGGTGGGAAAGTACTTTAAATCCCCCTTCCCCCATCACTAAGGAGAAGAAGAAGAAAAAAAACACAAACCATCAATTAAGGAAGAAAAAAAAGTTGTTTCAACCAACCTGCATGCCAGGAAGAACCTGTTGCGGAGAGATTAAGGAGAGCAAGGGGGTTAGATGACCTCATGGCTCCTGGTGCTGCAGAGCCCAGGCAAGGACCCCGGGCCGGGCAGGCAGGAAAACCGGTGCAGCGTCTCCCTGCCGTTGGCAGTTGCAGGTCTCATTGGGCGACATGTCAGGGCTAGCGGACGGGTGAAAAGTGCAGGGCTGCTGGTGGCCCCGGTCCCGTGCAACCGTGGACCGTGGACCATGGACCGTGGCCCCCGAACCTGTGACGATCGGCGGCGAGCTCGGGGCGCATCCACCACCCTCGCAGCCTCCCCCTCGCCCACGCATATCTCTCGCCTTTCATTGGGCTCGATTGGCGCACAAAGACTCCGACGAGATCTAGGCGTTAGATGAGGAAGAACCGGGACAATGCGGCCCAGCTATATCTGGCTGCCGTTAAGAGAGGGACCGCGGCCCCCCTTTACGCTGGACTCTTTCATTCGGGCCTCTTCTTGCCACGAGGCCAGCCCGGCACTTGCGGACGCCGCCGCCCCATGACATGACAAGAGTCGTCGTTGCCTCCCTCGCTGCACGAGTTGCACCCCGTTCTTGGCGCCCGGTGAATCCGACTTGGGCTAACCTCCCCACCCACCAGGTGGTCCTCTCGGTTGCACAGACGCATTCGCCGGCTGCGCCCGTCCGGGCTCGCCAAATGCCAGGACGACTCAGAGGAGGTCATTCTTCAGGGCACCATGCCTCCCGAAGCGGAGCCCCGACAGGTTGTATATCCGGCACACGGCTCATCTGCGCTCGAAACCCATACGGGGCCGCCTGCAGTCGTCCTGTGTTTTGGACCTGCTCTCGGTTTTTTTTCTCTGTCTCTCTCGCTGCCCCTGAATGCAATATCGTGTAGAGAGGCCGGCAACGCGTACAGGTTCTGGCGAGTCGGGTGGGAGCGACCCTGTCGTTTTTCCTTCCCGGGCGCGTGGGAGATGGGGGATGCCTGCCACGGCTTCCTGCATCTTCCCTGACTGCGCGAACATTCTTCTGTGAGTCAAGCATTGGGGGTGAGGAGGAGCAACAAGAAACGGAAGCCCCTGCCAACTGAGCAATGAGCGGGTCGTCCGATGTGGCTTGGATCTCCGAGTGGCATTCTCAACTTGGACAGTTCCTCTCCACCCCAAACCCTCCTCGGGATTCGCTTGGACGGGTGGGGATTCTCATCTCCCATCCAGACCAACGTCCAAGGTTGGCCCTACTACGAATACATACTATGCATGGTACACTATTTTTAAGGCGCGCCCAAGAGGAGGTTTGTGGACCGGCCAAAATAGCAACAACGGACGGCCAAGGCTCCCGCGAGTGGCAGAGGCAACACCCGAGATGAGCCTCGAACATCGAATGCCTGCGCCTTCTGGACACCGCTCCTCCCTACATAGTAGCCTCCGCATGGGGCCCTGAAGCTTGCCTGTTCTGGCTCCCAGAGGCGAGACTGGGTTTGCGTGGCATATCGCTTCAGGCATTCGCGATATTTGGCTGTTGAACGCCGGCGGGTTGATACTGGCGCTGTGGGCCAACCAAAAGACCCGTCGTTGTACGCCGTCCAGAGAGAGGTCGGGATGCCATTCGCCCACTCAAGTACGCTTGCTGCGGCGCGGGCTTGATTGGCGTTGCTCAAGGAAGCTGATTCGAAGAGGGCAGTTCGGGCGGACTAGCCAAAAAGTTGTTGACAATGGAGTGAGAGAATTCCTTAACCCAATGAGCAGTGTCCTCTGATTGGCGTGGTTGCGACAACGACACTAGTCTCCAAATGGAACTACCTTGCGTGCATTCCGGGGTTAATGCGAAGTTTCCAGGTGGCTGGGACGTCTTGATCGGCCGTATCTGGGTTCGTATACACAACCCGCGCTCTCGCAGCCCTGTTTTGTCAGCTGTCTGGTTGGAAGACGAGCAGATGGCCTCATAGGGCCTCTGGCAGATAGATCATATATGCCCTCCTATGGGGTTACCCAGTTTAGGACAAAGAGGCACAAAGCACGATATGGACCTTTGAGCGTTCTTGGCGACAACGTGGTGTGCTGATTGACACACCCACCAGCCGTTGGCATTTGATCGACGTCAGCCATGTGCATGCCAGTCTTGACGGACCCAACCTTGGTGCGCCCCCCCGCCGTAAAAGGGACCGGAGACATATCGGACTGCCACTGGTGCTGGCGCTGACGCTGAACTGATAACCGGCAACCTCACATCGCCAAAGCCCGGCATGAGGGCCATTTTTGGGCTTGGAGGAGATCAAGACTTGCCACCCGGCGGCGGCGGCGGCGGCGGCGTGCCAAACTCTGCGCTTGACGCAATTGGCGCAACTCGGTCTTCTCTCCCAACCCCCACCTCCATGCCCCGCGCACAGGAGGGATCAAGAAGAGCAGTAATGGCTGATTGCATGAACGGCACGGATGACGACGTCTGCTGCCGAGTCGGCGGCTCACGAATAGGATGGACATGGCTGGCTTGTTATCGTACCCGTGGAACAAGCAGGCTACACACAGCAGCATGCGAGGCACGTAGCCGGTGGCGGTGAGGCGGAGGCTTTGGGGGAAAGCCGTGGCAGCATCAGCTATCGCCGGACAAGAGGTAGTAGGTAGATAGATGGCCAGGGGCGGAAGTGGACGAGAGGCAAAAGGTCAGACCGGCGCGGAACTGCAGCGAAGGAAAAAAAAAAAAAACGGAAAAAAAACCCCCTCCCCCGACATGGATGCATGCATGCATTCCTCGTCTCAACGAGCATGCGGGGCTGCAGTCTGCACTCTTCGGGTCCAAGGGAGGCTTGAGACCTTGGTGTGATGGCGGCATCAGATGCCAGCGTCAGGTCACTGCAGTAAACACACATAACCGGTTGCTCGGCCTGCCGATGAGTAACGACTTGAGACGTGCTTGCAGCTGCCCGGGACAAAAGATTCATCATCATCGTCCAGTTTTCTTTCAAGCGGGAGGTTTGGCGGCGGTGGCCACGTCGGGTGGAATGAAACGGCTCCCGGTTTGGCTGAGATGGTTTACTGTCGCAGTGTTTGCTTTTGCGCTCCCCTGGTGGCTTGGAGGGTTCGTCGGCTCATCCTCGAGCTCCCCCCGGTCCTATGACTTTCACGAGCTAACGCAACGGAGATCGGTTGGCGTAAGATGGGCGAGGTCGATTTGACAATCCCCCCCCCCCCCCCCCCCCCCCCCCCCCCCCCCGGCCCGTTACACGAGGATGACGGCGGGGTCGTCGGGTGAGAGGCTGGCCAAAAAGAGACGAACTACTCAATGCGGACGAGGAGGACGGCTCAGGCAGGCTGGTGGGCAGGCGCATACGAGGAAATGGAGGTTCAGGTGCGTCGATATTGGGGCAATAGTGATGACGATGCGTTAGCCAGGAACGCCGAGTAAAGGATGGCACCCTCCCCTCTCCAGCACAGGGCGTCGGTGCTATGCAGCATGTCCTGTCAGGTTCGGCATCGTTGGGTGAGGTAGGTAGCATCAGAGGCGACGTCCTGACACGGCTGAGCTGAGCATGGGCCTCTCCTCTGAAGACGAAGGCTGCTTGGTGTGAGTGGGATTGGGTGGGAGGGGGGAGGACCATGACCGTCTGTCTGTCTGCCCGTCCGTCCTGCATTGCATGCGTACATGGTGGCACCGATGGTCTGAAATGTATGACATGACGGGTGGGTGGGGAGAGGAGTGATGGATGAGAGTTGAAAGGGCCAGGCGACAGGCAGGCAGGCAGGCAGGCCGGTCCCATTCCTTCGGACAATTGTTGGTCTGAGGTGCAGGAGTCATTGCATTCATTCAGTGCAGTAAGCTGCTGGGGCCCGGCTAGCAAGGCGAGGAGGATGACAGTGTGCTGCTGGCAGGTGCGAAGGGCCGTGACGGGCGACGAGACAGTGGCGAGAGAGACACTGGAGAGACAATGGAGAGACAAGCACCATGAGACTTACAGGAACCAAAGAATGGCCAAGACACCGCTATGTGGCTGCTGTCGATGGCATGCATGAAAATGGAGCAATCTTTTCTTTTCTCCCCCCAGTCTTTTCTTTCCTGCTCCGATCAGGACGCCGGCACGGGAAAGGTACGCAGCAGGACGGCATCATCCATGTCCTCGTCCTCGTCCTCTCGTCCTCCCCGGATGCCGTCCAATGTGTAAACCGTCGCCCAGGATCCGATCCTGATGAAATCCGATGTCGCCCGCTTGTCCTTTTTCATTATTATTTTTCATTTTATATTTGATATTTGATATCTGTGGCAGATGACATGGGAGCTGCCGTCCGGGCCGTACACTACACTAATCCAATGGTATCCGTACTTGGTTGGATGCTGCCCGCTGGCTGGCTGGCATGGACTTAGATGCACTGCAGCATACCTATGTAGTATTTGTAGCATGTTCGCCCAAAGCATGGATCAGGCCGCACGTCAAGGCGAGTCGAGACGAGTAGGATCGCCAACGCCGCCCGTGAGCTGGCGCTCAGACCCTTTTTTCTTGGGATCCCATGTCTTGGGTGGTGCATTGCACCGCGAAAGAAGGATGCGAAAAGAAAAGAAAAGAAAATACCCCACCAAATGAATTATAAGGGTCGAATGGTTGAGGAGGCAAGTAAGGCACTACCGCCGGTGCAGACATACATGACCCGGCAGGGTCAGACAGGACAGGACAGGACAGGACAGGACAGGATCGGATCGCAATGAAATGAAAAGGTTTCACCTCAATGTCCCCCGATCTTATTAGTGTCTGTCTCTCTTTCTCTCTGTCTCTCCCTGCGCTTGCTCGCTCTTTGCCCGTAATGGCCTCCTCACCCAATAGAGAGGACGAAGACGACGCCGCCCTGGATTGAAGACACTTTTATTTTTTTTGTTTCCGCAAGCGCAACAGCCGGGTTGTTAATTAGTTCAATGTCTTGCAAAATCCCGATCGGGGCCGTTAGTTTGATTGGCGATGCGAGTTTTTTCTTGTTTTTCTGTTGCTCAACCATGTTTCCTTTTCCATCTCTTTATCAAATCCTCTCCCTTGTCTTTTGCTACCTCCTTTCTCACCATAGCCTGCATGCATGTTGCATCGAGTCACCTGGGCGAGTCCAAGCACACGGCGATATTGAATATTAAGCATCGTTTTGTGCAGTGAGGGTGGCAGATGGCAGACGAGCGGCGGTAGCCGGCGTCCCGTGGAATACGCGTAGCGCAGGTATTTGCAAAGTACATGCCCAGTACCGTCCCGTACCTTGCCGTGGGTGATCAGTCATGGCCATGGCCCAGTCCCCGTTCTTGCCGGCAGGTTCCTGGCCTCGGCACAGTACTAGCTATGTAGACAGAGCTTGCATGTTTCTGTGCGAATCGCCGTCTCGCCCCCAAACGCGGCCTCAGCAACTAAGCAGCCAAGAAAACCGTACCGGAGGTGCTGGCCGGTCTCTGCCATGACCAATGCATGCACTCTGCTGCTGTCATTCCTGTTGCAGGTCAGGTTTCGTTGCGAGGTCAGGCTGCATTGCGGCGCTACCAACAGGTCAAGTGGGACGAACCGCCTGTGAGCGCGAGGTGAATCTGGTGCTGCAATACCGTGCGTGGTACTTCCCTTGCTGGTTGATACTGCTCTTGCGAATGTGAGATGGGTATATGGCGGAGGCGGCGGCGACGGCGGCGGCGGCCGTACATAGTGTACGAGTCAATGGAATAATGGACGGCGTATCCGTACGCATGCCACGAACACTAGAACTCCTCAGGCGAGAGTTTGACTCCGCCCCAGGTTTACGAATCCCGGAACGCTTGAGAGTCCACGCTCCTCCCCTCCTCACCTACCTAGCCTAATTTGCGAGGAGAAGGGGAGAGATGAACAAACATAACCGAGCAAAGTGAAATGGTGTCTGTACAGCGATAGGTACCGTTCAGCGGGTGAGGCATCTTCGCATCTCGTCATCTTCCCGCTGCCGCCAAGGTCCCTGACCCTAGTCTCACCTTTTTTTGCGGACAAAGCACTCATACTCCTCCCTATGTACCGAGTCACCACCCTCTGAATTAACCCCCCCCCCCCTCCCCCCTCGATACCTACCTTGTCGGACTTGTCTCATTGTACCGGCAGTATCGTCCAGGTCTCCAACGTGGTAGTGGTCAAGATTCAACGCCGGCAGTCGCCTCAACACACGCCATGACACAACGCAACAACCCACGGCATACATAGCACAAGACAATAACATCAAACTAACTGCTGTATACGGGTACCGACTGGACATACACGACATGGCCTCCACCGGGTCAGCAGGCGGCCCTGGCCACTGCTCATAGACTCGGGCCTGGTCTTGGTCTGGTCTCGTCTCGTCTGGGTGCGCTGATGCTGGTGCTTGGCCCCCGGCTGGTCCATCTGGTGTTTGGCCCGGCGCCGTCAACGACATGGGGACATGGTGACAGGGATCATCGCTCTCCTCACACCCTCGTCGCCCACGTCACCTGCGCGCAACCACTTTCACACCTTTCCTTTTCTCTCCCTCCCTCTCCCTTGTCGCCCACGCCCACTGCCCACACCCACACCCATGTCCACTCCCCGCTTGGCCCACGGTGCACACCCTTCCCTCCCGCTGCGTTGCGCTATGCTGCATTTTGGGTGGTGAACCGTGAGCCTGCCTGGCCCTGCCCACAGCTACAATGTACATGGTATACATGCTCTTACAAACCGCCTGCGGGCTGCGTTGCACCTCCACTTTACTTTGCGAGCCAGGCGAAGCACCAAGGTCCCAGAGGCTGAGTTGACCCCAGTGGACCTGGACTGGTCATGTCTAACAAAGCCCAATTCGTCCCCCAGTTTTCACTTCTCTTTTTTCCCGATTCTTCAACTTCTCCCATACCGGCGGGAACTAGAGAGAAAGCAGGAGGATCTCGCTGGTCCTGTGTGAATGACCAACATCACAGAAGCGCCGACGAATGTCGATGCGTTCGTCCTCTCGTCCTCATCCGCAAACGGGGACAAGACATCGCCAACGCCCACAGCATAGCCCCATCCCGGCTCCCGCACCATGCAACGGGTCTCCAGCTTTCTCCCGTCCTGGGAGGCCAGGAGGAGGAGCAACACCAGCACCACGAGCAACGGCCGGAGCAGCATCGTCACTGCAAGCAGCATCAGGTCGCCCCTCGACAAGGTTTTCCGCTGGTCCAGCAAGCCTCCAGCCCCTCTCACCACCGCTGCCCTCGCAACCGCTACTTCGCGAATCGGCCGTGAGGCTTTCTGGCCCGCAACCCTCGATGCCGAATGCGACCGCGCCGCCCGTATATTGAAGTCGTTCTGCTGTAAGTCATTCCGTCCTCGGTGTGTTCTGTTATTATTATTTTCCTTGGCGAGTTTGGCTTGCGAGGAAGTGCTGCCCATCCTGCGCCCGCCCTTTGTAAGTCGTACATCACTAACACCGCCTCGCTTGTAAAGCTGATGGCTTCCTGGCACCATTGGAAGACCACCCGGACACCGACGCCAGCTTCGAACCCCAAACGCCAGCACGAATATTTAAAAAGATCCCCTCCCGCATAATCCAAAATGCCGCCGGCATCGCCATCTTCACCTGTATGCGGTCCGGTCTGTGGTTGACCGGATCGGGCGGTTCTGGCATTCTCATCGCCCGCAAAGCCGACGGCACCTGGTCACCGCCCTCGGGCATTCTCCTACACACCCCTACTCTAAGTTTTATTATGGGCATTGACATTTACGACTGTGTCATGGTGATCAACAACATCGCCGCCCTCGAAGCACTAATAACTAAACCAACCGTTACACTCGGGGAGGACATTGGCCTCACGTCTGGCCCGTTGGTTGCGCTGGAGTCGACAGAGGTCGACAACAGGTGGAAGGACCTCGACAACACTGTCTTGACGTACATGAAGGCCCGAGGACAGTCTCAAGACGTCAGCTTGGACGGCTGCATCCTGACGGAGCGGGCCAACGAAAACGAGAGGTTCTACTCCCGTAACGTGACGGCCATGGATGTCGTGGCAGGTAACGTGTCGAGGCACGTGGAAGAGACACGCCCACTGTTCGAAGTAATCAAGGAGGCGGAGGGAAGGATTGACGCCGACCAGGCCATCCTCAAGAAGCTTTCGGCGCTGCCGGCACCCGGAGATGCGGTCATCGAAACACCGAAGAGCTCGCCGGCATCGCCCAAGACCGCCTTTGGCATCCCCAACCTCGAGGACCCCGATCCCTTCGGCGTCCTCGCCTTGGAAATGGCAGGCCTGGAGATCCGTGAGGCCGGCACACGCCTTCGACCGACGAGTCACCAGTTCGAGTTCAACCCCGCTCCGTCGAGCCCAGCCTTTTCAAAGTTTAACCGGCAGAGCGGCGAGACGTTCACGACGAAGAGCAACCGAGGCAGCCTCATGTCTACAAAGACAAGCCGCACCAAGATGTCCGAGGCCTGGACGCAGACAAACCAGTCCTCCACGCCCGACACCTCACCGAGCCACAGCCAGAACCAGAGCGAAGACGGGGCATCCGTTAGCAGTCTTCCTGTGCTGAAGGAGCCTGAGGAAGTCGACTACACCAAGATCGACTTTACCCCCCTGAGGAAAATCAGCGGAAGCCATTCCATTGAAGGGACCGTCATGACAGATAGCGACGACCATTTGCGAACCGACGTGAGCACCATGGACGACGCGGCTACCAAGGCTTCCAGCGTTTACACCAAGGACGATGCCAGCATAATTACCAAGGACGCTGACAAGGAGGAGGACAAGAAAGAGGAGCAGCAAGAGGACGATGCCGACGATGAGGATGACGAGGACGAGGACGACGATGAAGAGGAGCCTGTCATCTACGAGGTTGCTGCTGTGCAGCCCGCTGCACGCACGGCCGTCATGGCTGCCCCGATCCACGCCAAGGGCGCTTTGGTGACCATCCCCCGGAGGATTCCCCCGCCCCTTCCGGCGAGAAGCCCCATGAGGACTTCGCGTGCCAGCAAGAGTGATATCGGAGACGTCAGCCACCTCCACAGCCCTCTTCACTCCTCCTTCACTCCCTCGCCCCGACAGTCGATTGATTCATCCTCTATTCGAAGCGGCTCGGAGAATGTCCCGTCGATAAAGCAGACGCCGGCGGAAGATGTGTCCGATAATGACGACAAGACGAAGAAGACCGACTCCGTTATAACTGAGAGGTTGCAGGCAGATGAGATGTCTGTACCAAACACCCCCACGGTCCAGGAGTCAGAGCAGGCGACGCCCATGGCTCCGGGAGCCTTCCCGGACGATGCCGAAGATTTTTTGATGCCCTTCGGCAACCCGTTGAGAGAAGTTTCGAGCATTGAGTCGAAGCACACCGCCCTGAAGACAGTCGACGTCGTATGATACCACTCAATTTTTCTTTTCCTTTTCTTTTTGTTTCTTTTTCATTTTCGAGCAGCATTGGCATCATTGTGCCTATTCGGACAAAGTTCTCCGTCCTATCTTCTCATTTGAGATGTGTACTAGGCGTTGGGGGCATTTATCATTGTATCCTCGGCTCAGGATACGGCACAATCACTTCAAATGACGAACAACTTTTACGAGGGGTTAAAGGCGTTTACGGATCTACAAGGCGAAAAAAGCCAGGCAAAGGGAGGCACCAACACTATATCATACTAAGACAAGGTACTCGGTTGTACCGGAGAGGGTCTATGAACTGGTCAAGGGGGAGGTATGGGGGTACAGGACTGAATAGAAACGTGGGCCTTGTATCCAGGCAGCATGCATTGCTGCAACAACAACACCATGGAGCTGGGCTGAGAGGGGCGACCCTGCGAGGTCACCCGGCGGCGCGCGCGGTAGCTTTAGCAGCCCACGTATTGCTTAAAGATAATGTGCAATCATTTCAATCATTCAGAACCTTCCGGACTGGCCTTAATGGCAAGCCGCACACATTCGGAGTCGAGCCGCACAGCATGCGGCTCAGGCTTGATCGGGTTTGCACTGGTGCTTTGAATTCTCCGCCTTGAAAACTTTGTGCATTGCTTTCTTTCAACCCACGATAGCCTCCTTTCTCAAGCACCCTTGTTTTGGCCTCACTTCTTTGCACCACCCGCCACAGGCTCATTGCATGCATACATGATGAAGTCTTGCATAGTGATGTCCTGGCCCAAGTGTGCCTGCAACGCTTGTGAGGCTCGGAGAAATGATTATGCGAATTTTATGGCACGGACCATGTGGCAGCCCTCGTCCCTCAATGCTAGCACCAGCAACGGCACCAGCAGTGGCAGCACAGCTGGCGCCAGCAGCAGCAACTCAGAGGAGGGCGACGGCAGAACTTCTTACGCGCTTCGTCTTCGACCGCGACATTGCCCACCACCCGCCCACGCTACGCCCACCAAGTCTCGAAAGCGAGCTGCCGCCACGACATCAGGCACTCCCGCGCCCTTTTCTCTGACTGACACTCCAAGCCGCGCCCAGAAAGCTTCGCGCGCCGGCAAGATGTCGACCCAAACGGGCAAGTTCCGCGAGGACCAGGTCCTCATCGTCTGTCCCGGCAGCCAGACCACCATGGCCCAGCTGGGATGCGGCGAGCTGACCCCGCCCGTCCATCGCATCCCGACGCGCATGTTCAAGGACGCCGAGACGGACGAGTGGCGACCCTTCCACACCTTCAAGCGCAAGAAGGCCAACGCCAATGGCGCGCTTGCCATCGACGGCCCGCGAATCGACGAGGACGAGTACGAGTGGGTCGAGGACACAGACTCGAATGAAGGCGCCGTCTACCCTCTCCAAGGTACGCTTGACTGGCTGTGAAGGCATTTCCGGACCTTTGACGTGTTAATTGATGTGTCATTTCAGGCGGCCGCATTATCAACATGGAGGCCTTCCTGGCCTTCCTCGACCATGTCCACAGCATGCTCACGACCACCTACCACAACACCCCCATCATGCTCATGGCGTCGCCCCAATGGACCCGCCCCGATACCGAGACGATTGCTCGCTACATCTTCGAGAAGACGCGGACCCCCGCCCTCTGCATGATCCACAGCGGCGTCGCCACCCAGTACGGCCTCAAGTGGCCCAGCATCACGGTCGTCGACATCGGCTACGAGAAGGTCGACGTTACCTGCATACACGACGGTCGCGTGGTAAACCACGCGGAGCTTGGCTCCCCGACCCCGGAGCGTTTCATTTCCGGCGGAGAGGTCTTCACGCGCAAGCTGCTCGACAAGCTCCAGGGCAAGGATTTCACGTACGACATGGCGGAGCAGCTGAAGAAGAGCCACATCTGCGAGGTGCTGCCCTATGCGCCCGCCAGCCCTACGCTCATGGAGCTGCCGACGGTCCACACGGCCGGCGTGCCTCCCAGCGCACCTATCCCCGAGGCGGTTCTGGCCGCCGAGCCTTCTGGCCGACCCGTCCTTGACGGCGTCGAAGACGAGCTCGAGGAGAAGGCGGCCGACGAGGGCGTTCTCGACGTGGCCACCATTGTTACCCGCGGGGACCCGCGTGACTTCCTTGCCAAGAAGGAAAAGGAGAAGGAGAAGGAGAAGGGCAAGGGCGGCAGGAAGGGCAAGGCCGCCCAGGAAGCCGATGCTGCGAAGCCGGTTCGCCTGCCCAACTCGAAGCGAACCCACAACATGTTCCATCTCGAGGAGGTCGTCATGGAGGAGGTCCAGGCGCCCCAGGAAGAGGCGCCCAAGCCGGAGACCCAGCAGGAGCCCAAGAAGGAGGAGTCCGGTGACGCGACCGAATCTAAAGACGTGGAGATGGTGGACAGCGTGGACAGCGCCCAACCCGCCGACGGCGCGGCCCCTGCCGCCACCACTGACGGCGAGGCCAAGCCCGCAGAGCCCTCGGCCCCCGCGGCGTCGACCGATGCCGCAGCCGCAGCCCCGGCCGCCGCCGCGGCTCCGGAGACGAACGGGACAAGCACCCAGCCCGCAGCCGCTCCCGCCGAAGCTCCCGCCACCACCACTACCGCCACCAACGGCGCGCCCTCAACCCCTGAGCTGCGAGCCAAGCGAGTCCGCCGCGACATCGAGGTCGGCCTCGAGCGGTTCACCTTTGCGGACCGCGGCGAGATCGACCGCATCGTCACCACCATCTACCGTACCATCCAGGGCATCGACGAGATGTTCATGCGCCCCGCGTGCTGGGAGAACCTCGTCTTCGTCGGCAACGGCGCCCGCCTGCGCGGCCTCAAGGACAACATCATCCAGACCCTGACGGCCCGCCACCTCATCTCCCCGAGCACGGCCACCATCTTCACCTCGGAGCTGCCCTCCAACGTCGCCACCCCCACGGGCACCGGCGCGCAGACCCCCACGGGGTCCTTCACGGGCACCCCGCACCAGCTCCCTGCCAACGCCTCGGCGGGCCCCTCCGGCGTCAACCCCCTCCTCCAGGCCGCCACGACGGCCTCGGCCCAGCACCAGGGCACGCCCGGCCCCGGCGGCAGCGCCGATGCGGTCAACGGGACCCAGACGGGCGGCTCGGGCCACCACTTCCACAGCCAGACGCCCACGAGCATCAAGCTGGCCACCCTGCCCACCTACCTCAGCGAGTGGAACAAGAACGGCTTCGAGGAGGCCATGTTCCTCGGCGCCCAGGTCGCCGCGCGCATCGCCTTCTGCCAGCACAACCTCGACATGGCCGGTCTCGAGGCCCAGCGCCAGGCCAGCCTGAGCAGAGTCGACTACAAGTGAGTTCCCTCTTATCCTCTCCCCCCCCCTTTCTCAAACCCTGTCCCTTCCCCTCTCTGTCATCATTTCCGCTTCTTCTCCCTCCTCCTCTTGTTGCAATGCAATACTAACGTAATTTTCCTTCCCAACAGCGAGCTCGGTCCCAAGGGCATCCGCACCCACTCCATGCTCAAGTAGTCAGGAACAGTGCGGACAGTCTTTTGTTTTCACGAATCTTGAGAAAGAGAGAGAGAGAGCGAGCGAGCGAGGGCCTCCCTGGTAGAAGCGGGCAGCGCAGGCGTGGGGGGGGATTTCGACAAATTGTCGGGTCTATTTTTGGCATTGGAACCGGGCCCATCGTGTACTGGAGTTACGGAAACTTTTCTCTTTTTTTTTGGCTTTAAACAACAAAAACCCGGGGTGTGAGGCGCCCAGGGGGAAAGGGGACTCTTTACATTTTTGTTTTTTTTATTGTCTTGTTGACGCCGGGTGGGGTAACCCGCGAGAGGACGGGTACCTGATCTTTGCCCGGAAGGAGAGAGAATCTCCGCGGGCGAAGGAGATGAGAAAAAAAAACAACGGTTGCGAAGGAGGGAGTTGTTGTATTTGTTCGTGACTGACCGACCCCCCGCCGAGGACGTGTGAAGGCGGCGTGGGCGTGTGCGGGACCGACGGGTCGGCAACTGTTGTATGATACTCCGAAAGGATAGGTATAGAATCCTTCAGAATCAGGTCCGGGACTTTCACTACAGGCAGAGGCACACGTTTGCGTAGAAGGTGGCTTCTTCAAGACGTATCTGTGTTGTAACCGATATCATCGGCCTAGGCCGAAACTCCATAAACAGCCAGTGGTATTTTGTTCATAAGCAAGTACACCGCTTTGCGGGGATAGGCGACGCCCAAATCTCTGCCAATTCTCTCCCTCGTTACTTTTCCTCGACTGCACCCACCATCCCCCTTTCATGATGTCGACATTCTAGTGCAATATGACTACAAAACATGTTCGTCTCCGTGTTTTTACTGAACGGCGAAAGCTGTCCAATCGGCCTGGCATACGGCACACTTGACGCCCCAGCCACTGTGCTCCTCCGCAAAAACGGCGAAGCAGGCGGAGTGCGTGTGACAGCCGCATTTGCCGCAGCAGACTGTCTCCTCTGTGCCCAGGTCCTTAAAGCAGACGGGGCATGACTTGCCATCTTTCGGCTTGGGGGCACCATTCGACATGGCCGGGTCGCCATTCACCTCGGCTGCGGTCAGACGGACCTTTGGTGCGTGGTCCATCAGCCTCGAAAGCTCGTCGACGAAGAGCGTTCTCTGTGGGAGAAGCTCGGCGGGGGCACGAAGGACATGTGTCAGGACGTCTGATTTCAATGAGCAGACGCCCATCTCATAAGAAGCGCCACAGACTCACAGATTATGTGCTTGCAATTGCTCCTGGGTCTGAAGAGCTGGAGGTGGGGTCAGCAAATGTCGAAACAAGAGATTCGCCGCATGCGTACAATACTCGAACATGTGCACGAGGTTTTCTGGTCAATGGTCACCTCGTACGTAGCGTCACCCGATCCTCGAATGTTGATGCTCATACTGTTATCACTGCCGTAATTGTCACGCAGCTTGGTGATGTACATGGACTCCTGCATGGCTTTTTTGGCAGCGCTGATGTAGCTCTTTTCATCCAGGTTGATCCAGTACCGTTTCTCGCCCCTGACGCTAGAAGTCTTGGAGATGGGACCGAACGGCCTGTTCTCGGGTGCGTCTCTGACCGGGACGGTCTCTGCTTTGAAGTTCTTCCAGTTGTTGAGTCTCTCAACCAGGTCGGCCTTCTTGCCCTTATCATCGATGTTGCGCATGGCCAACTGCTCTTTGAGGATTGGGACAGAGAGCTTGGACCAGTCGATGCCGTCAGGCAGGGGACCGGTGTTTATTCCATACGTGCACAGGCCGAACTTGGTAAGACGTGGAATGTCGGCCGGGTACTGAAGGCCTTTGGACTTGTCCTTAGTCTTGGCCTTGGCTTTTATCTTGGTTTCGGTCTGGCTTTGGGGTTCCTCGTCCGGATTCTCGAGGTCATCATAGCCCGGCGAGGAAGGTGGTTGTAGGGAGGAAGGCGGAGAGGAAAACTCCTGGTCCAGAATGCCCGACATGTTGGTAGTTGGAGTCAAGCTCGTCTCCTCTAGGTGAAGTCGTATTATTGTCGATGTCTGACACGAATCCCTGACTGCTCGAGTCTTTATGGGCCCAGGGAAGGGGGTGGCCGATGGAGATGAAGAAGAGGGAATATTTTCAAGGCAATGTGAAGCAGCAACGAGGAATTTATATTGGTGGGTACGAGATCTCTGTGTTTCGTGCCTTCCCTTGGACATGGTGTTGGAAGGACTGCTTCAGGCAGGACTGATGCCCACCAAGGTAGTCACGCCTTCTGTCAACATATACCTACCTCCCATGTGGCAGTTGCCATTCCGTGATGGATCTTCAGGAAAGTGCTCTCAATCACCCGGTTTTGGCCAGTAAGCCGGCGGGAAAGTGAGAGCTCCTCAGTCATGATCTGAAATGTGCGGGATAGGGGTGGCAAGTAACTGGTTTGGCCCCAGGCTAACATCCTCCCTACTCATGCGATCACTTTCCGGAGCATCTTGAAACGAGGAAGTCGAAGTCGAGAACACAAGAACGAACTCTGACTGCATATTTTATGCTGCGTAAGTGCATGTCAAGGCGAGCTAGCGGACTGTTGTCGACACGGGCCCCACGTGACAGACGGTCTTGAGAAGACCTCGGACCGGCTCGCAAGTGCGGGGAATATCTCGAGTTCGATGTTCAAAACTACCTTTCGTGCAGGGTAAACAACTCATTGACAACTTTCCGGGCCTCGAAACCCTCAATGTCTCGTGTGGTCTTGCTAACATGGACCTCTTAAAAGACGCTATTTCCCAGGCCATCAAGCCTATGTCCCAATTCGGCACTCCAAGCCGGACACTGGGGTTCTGATTGGTCTCGCCCAAACACCCTGTTCCACTCGGAGCGACGCCCTGCGTGAATAGTGTCAGTGACTCAACCAGACCCTCATATTTATTTCACGCTTCATCTCCTCTTTTACCAAAAGCCTGGCTTTCATTTCTTGCATTGAGACAATTCTGACCTCTTCCATTAAGACAATATCACTTTTTCAGCAACGTCTTGTGTCCTTTCCTCAGCCCAGTATGAGCAGACGAAACATCAGCTCCGGCTCCGCCTTCGAGGCGCAGATCGGCTACTCCCGCGCGGTAGTCTCGGGCGATTTCATCTTTGTGTCCGGAACCACAGGGTCTGTCTCCTGCTTTCCCATCCCGCCGTTACACATGCCGTGATATCCGTGGCTCTGCATGCTAAACAACGGACTGGGCAAACAGCTACAACTACCAGACCGGCGTCATATCCCCCAACATCGTCGAGCAGACGGAGCAGACGATGCAGAACATCGCCGCCGCCCTCGCCGAGGCTGGCGCCGAGATCAAGGACGTCGTCCGCGTGCGCTACATCCTCCCCGACCGCAACGACTTCCAGAAGACCTGGCCAGTGCTCCAGAAGTACTTTGGCGATGTGAGGCCCGCGGCCACCATGGTTCAGGCCGGGTTGATGGAGGACGCGATGAAGATTGAGATTGAGGTTACAGCAAAGAAGTAGGGTCCCGGCGCGCGAAAGCCGTGCTTAAAAGTCCGGGTTTGCGTGACATACCCAGCCAGCTAGCCATTGTAGATATTGCCGAGTTGCTCTGCTGGTCGGACTCCATACCACAAAATCATTGACGTCGCTATTGTCCCGGCTCGTGCCTCCCGGTCCAAATAATTGACAACGAACTGTTCATCTTCTTTGTCCTAGCCTGCCTTATGCTGCACACTTGTTGGGTTCCCCGAAACCAATACTTATCAGTGGACACATGCGGCATAGCCCACAGGGGCCCAGGGATCCAAGGCGCTGATATGTTACCGGCGTCGGCCGTCTTCGGGTAGAATTTAGGTCGAGGCCAAGGGTTTGGTCGGCGACCACAGGGGCTGTATTTAGTTTGGAAGACAACATTGACTCCCGTGTTTGCTGGCTACTCACTTCAGCAGCCGGGTTTCGCTCTACGTTGTCTGATTGCCAGTCAGGCCCAGCGGTGTAGATGAAGGCCAGCCACTGCTCTGTGACCCAGGCGCACCCTTCACAGTATCAGTAATGAATGGTGATTCGTACCCTTGGAACTCTTCAAATTATTGGAACAGTCAATTTGTAGATTGACGCCGTGTGCGCCTAAGCTATGCGAGAAAGGAAAGCATGAGAAAAGCAAAAAGAAAGAAAGCCAGGGGCAATTAAACAGTCGAAATGCCACTAGGTTAGCTCAAGTACGTGGCAACCAGAGCTCCGGCGCCAAACATGGAGATGATGGTGACGAAGCTGGCGGTAGAAAAGACAGAAACGCCGCTGAGCCCGTGGCCAGACGTGCAACCCCCCGCGATCCTGGAACCCAGGCCGATGAGGAACCCGCCCCCAGCAGCCAACGCCGGCGAGACAACCGCATCGTCGGCGCCGACCGCCAGCGCAGGGTACGCAGCCGCGATCGCCCACGCGCCGGCGGCCAGGCCCGCGGAGAAGAGGATGTTGCTGTACGAAGACGGCTTCCCCTTCTCGCCGCCGCCCTGGACCGCCCACCAAAAGTACCGCCCGATCTCATCGTACGACGTCGAAACGCCGAGCATCGACTTGCGGCTGAGCAGGGAGAACAGCTGCGCGAGGCCGATGAACACCCCGCCGATTGTGGGGGCGACTACGGCGTAGGGGCTCGCGGGGGTGTACTTCATCGTCGCGTAGATGACACCCGCAAAGACGGCTTCGACGCCGAGGAATGCCACGAGCCTGCTTAGGCCAACGCGCTCTTGGATGGTGAGCTTAGGGTTCTCGGGCGCGGCATTGCTGGCGTTGCTTGTGATTACTTTCTGCAGGAAGCCCGTCCACGCGATGCCGGCGAGCGCGGCGCCACCGAGGACGTAGACGCCAGATTCGGTCCCGACGGCGATCTGGGCGAGGACAGTCCCCGGGCAGGAGCCCGAGAGGGCCATGCCGGCGCCGAGGACAGAGCCGCCGATGATGTTGCCGTCATACTGCGAAAAGAGACCCAGGCGGGAGGGGCTGCGGGGCTTGGGGCGGACGTAGCCCAGTTGGTCCAAAGTGAGGACGATGAAGCTGGGTCGCGAGTCAGTCTTTTGAAGTTCTTGCTGAAGCTCCAACGGGATGCAGTGGCGGCCTACGTGCTGCTGGCTGCGGCCGCGAGGAAGGCCTGGATCATATGCCAGTTCTCGAGCTTGAGCTGGGCGATGATGACGGAAGGCTGGTAGACGCCCGCTGCCACCAGGGCGGCGCCGAATGCGCCGCCGGAAAGAACCGTCGTTGCCATGACTCAATGGGATGATGAGATATGACAGCGTTTGTGGATTTCGGAACGAACTGTTGCCAGCCGAAGGGTCCGCGCAAGGTTGGAGGGGTGCTTTTGATGAGTGGTCGACGAGAATAAGAAGTCGCGATACGTGTAAAAAGTCTGAACAGGTGCCAAACCCGCCGGTACCTCGGGTGAACTTATACAACCTCGATCCGGAGCATCGGAAACTATGTTTGTCGCGGAGAAAGATAGTGGCCGTCGTTAATCAGCTCTCCGTCAATTAGTGCATCAAGCCCAAAGCCCACAGTCGTCGGGGACTTGATCAGAGGTTTGAGAAATTGTCGGGTAGCGGGGCCCCAATTATTAATCCCCATCGTCAAAGGCCGAAGGGACCCCTGCAGTGGCGCATCGTAGTAGCCCGTCCGCATCTGTATAATGGCCGTCCAAGGCTGTGATGAGCAGTTCCCTTTGACTCGTCGAAGATGGGTTGTGGTGTTGGTGTTCGGATGGCAGGTGGCGTTCACTTGTTCCCTTTTTGAGCCCATGACGCCTTTTCCAAGCCCGCCGACGACATGGCGCTAGATCAGCACAAAGCCACCGAAACGGATGGCCGGGTGCTGTTTCTGGCCTTTCCAGAGGCAATTGGCTCACGGGATCATTCCCCAGCTGGAAGCGAACAAGACGAGGACACAATTAGAGGGCGCCAACATTGTGGAGTGGTGCGGTGCGCGTGCATGGAAGGTCGGCAATCTGGATCGCAGATCCTTTCAAGATATCAATCATAAGGATCAATAAGGTTGCAATAATCCATTCAATGCCGGCCAGGGATGTCCCTGAGCAAACCGAATTTCCAGGGATGTAAGTCCCCGAGAACTTGGATGGACGGCGACCTCGAGGAGGGACAATCGCCGACGTCTAGTACTACCGAGGGCACGGGCGTCGCCGGTAGTGGGGCCCTTTTCGCCGGCATGCTTGGTCGCCGGGGCGTCGTGTAAGCCAGCCGGATTCATCGGTGACCAAGACTGTGGCCGAATGGCCTCGCATCTACAGGATTTGGCATCAATGGACGGCGAGACTTGGCTGAGATGTTTCGGGGTGTTGGATATAAGGCATGGAGCAGCGACGGGGTCGGGAATACAACCCGGGGTCAACAGAGATGGACAGCCTCATACACAACACAACCAAGATTTTGCAGAACACATTGTCAGTGAATCGCTTGCAAGCTAGAACATGGCTCAGGAGCCCTCCATTCATGAGATCTTCGAACCGGCGACGGGTACGTGGCAGTACATCGTCGCCGACCCCTCCACCAAAGCCGCCGTTATCATCGACTCCGTTCTCGACTTTGACCCGGCCAAGAGCGCAGTTTCAACGCATACGGCCGAAGGTCTTCTTGATGTGGTCCGAGACGAGGGTTACAGAGTGGTCAAAATCCTTGAGACACATGTCCACGCCGACCACTTGACCGCATCCAAGTATCTCCAGTCGCGGCTACGGGAGGTGCAGAACGGCGCAGCCCCCGAAATCTGCATCGGCAGGCGTATCGGGGATGTCCAGGAGACATTTGCCAAAAGGTATGGCATAGCCAGGGAGGAGTACGCCGATGCCTTTGACCGCCTGCTCGACGACGACGAGGTATTCGAGATCGGGGAGCTCAAGGCCAAGGCTCTGCATTTGCCGGGCCATACTCCAGACCATATGGGCTACATGATCGGAGGTACGATATGAGTAGGAGCTACGCGACCCGTAACTTGCTAACCAAAAACACAGCCAATGTCTTTGCGGGCGACTCGCTCTTTAACCACGACGTCGGATCCGCGCGCTGCGACTTCCCCGGCGGTAACGCCCGAGACCTCTTCGCCTCAGTGAGGCGGCTGTTAAATCTCCCGGAGAACACCAAAATATGGACCGGGCACGACTATCCGCCGGTTGGCCGGGGTCCTGTCGCGGCAACGGAAGTTGGCCGGCAAAAGGCCGAGAACAAGCACCTGGGAAAAGGTGTCACGGAGGAGGACTTTGTCAAGTGGCGCGAGGGAAGGGATTCCGCGCTCGGAGAGCCCAGGCTGATGCATTGGGCGCTGCAGGTCAATGTGAGGGCGGGCAGCATGCCGACTCCGACCAAGGATGGGGATCGATTGCTACACGTACCTGTCAAGATGGAGGGCGTGAGCTGGTGAGGGGTGGATGCCGGGGCGAGTGAATCCAATTACGCCAGACTCTCATGGTACACTGTTGGTCGCTGTTGGTCGCTGTCGGTCGCTGTCGGTCGTTGTTGTTAGCATATAGAGTACGTTAGCGAATTGTTTTGTGTTTATGAATGAATATGACCACAATGGTCTTTGGCTTTTCGTCTGTCATTTCCCTGAATCTAGTGCGACGGTGAGATTGTCACAAAATTGAGAAGCATCATTGAGTTGGTTTGTCAAGACCTACTGTGGCCCATGCGTCGCAGCCCCCACCAGCAGTGTCTGGAGATTCTACCGAGGCTCTTGATGGCCGTAGTCGTCATTGGATGCGGGGGGCCGGTCCCCCGGCCACATGGAGCAAAAGCCGGGGAAAATGCACCTTCCCCACCCAGTTACGCCGCCTCCGCCGGGGTCGGTTTATACTCTTGACATTAATAATACACTCAAGTTGAATCACCTACCCTCCATATAAGATCTTGTGGGCCGACATTGAATCCCAAATCAGGACTCGTGCACAGTGTATTCTCAGTAGCAGGGTCTAGATCATAATCACACAAACAAGGACTCGTGACGATGCCTCATTCCATCACCGTCAAACAGATCGAGGGGAAGCCTGGGAAGGTCTATTACCCGTGAGCACCACCCCCATGCTGTCTCTGTCAAGAAACCCGAGGCTTACACAGCTTCCAGTCTCCAGCTTAATGAAGTGCCCAAGCCCTCCCCGGGCCCCAAAGAGGTCCTGGTCCGGTTGACCGCCGCAGCCCTCAACCATCGTGACCTCTTTATCCGGCGCCACCTCTACCCGGGCATTTCCTTTGATCACCCGCTACTCTCAGATGGCTACGGAATTGTCGTCGAGGTCGGCAAAGACGCCAGCAAAGACCTGTTGGGCAAGCCCGTGCTCATCACACCCAGTCGCGGCTGGGCCTCCAGCCCCGACGGACCCGAAGATATTCGCAAGTTCAGCGTTATTGGCGGCACGCAGTTATACCCCGACGGCACAGCGCAGGACTACCTCGCTCTTCCGGAGACCGAAGTCGAGCTGGCCCCGGAGCATCTGACCCCGGCCGAAGGCGCGGCCCTACCCCTGGTTGGACTGACAGGCTGGCGCGCCCTCGTAACCAAGAGCGGCAACGCCGAGAAGGGCAGGAACATCCTGGTCACGGGAATCGGCGGCGGCGTGGCGCTTCAGGTTCTCCAGTTTGCCGTCGCCTTTGGCTGCAACGTGTACGTGACCTCTGGCGACGAGGTCAAGATTGAAAAGGCCAAGAAGCTGGGTGCCGCTGGGGGTGTGAACTACAAGAAGGACGGCTGGGAGAAGGAACTGCAGGCCCAGCTACCCAAGTCGCGGCCTTACCTAGACGCCGTGATCGACGGAGCGGGAGGAGACGTTGTCGGCAAGACGGTCAAGCTGCTCAAGCCTGGCGGTGTCATTAGCCAGTATGGTATGACGGTGTCGCCGCGGATGGACTGGGTGATGCAGGCCGTGCTCAAGAACGTGGATCTCAAGGGAACCACCATGGGATCGCGGGAGGAGTTCAGGGACATGGTTGCCTTTGCGAGGGAAAGGAAGATTAGGCCAGTCGTAAGCCAGACGGTGAAGGGTCTGACGAATTTGGAAGGTATCGAAGGGCTGTTCAAGGAGATGGACGCAGGCAGGCAGTTTGGCAAACTCGTTATTGAGTTTGAAGAGACTTCGGCGTCGCCAAGATTGTAAGAAGAGGTTACGACTAGTTACATGACCCTCCTGATCTAGATAGGGTATGATAGAATATGTTACAAGCTCTGTAGTGAGCAAAGCAGCCCCATGTAACGTCAAAGTTTTGCAACAGTCAGTTGATCGCGGATTCTTTGAATGGAATCAAACTCGAGGCTGATGAAGTTTGCATTTACGCAAATTCACCAGAAACATTCATTTAACCTTCTTCAAGCCGGAAAGAGTTAGTTACCCCTTTAAAACCCTCTATTAAGAGTAAGAGAGGTTTTCAACTGTAGACTTATTTTGACAAAACAAAAAAAGGATCTTGGGTAGTTCTATTAGTCTCAACTCGAAGGCAGTCGGCCCGGGAACACATTTAGGAGCGCCGTCCACCAGTCACAACCGCATTATCAACATCATATTCTCAACATTCCTTGTTGTTCCATGCGAGCTGTACAAGTCGATTCAGGTGCGGATGTTTTCCCTGGCATACTGCCGACGAAGAAGAAGCAAAACATACCTTGAGGCTGTTGCAGGACCGCAGGGGTTTCTACCTCTTTGTCGTCTTCAACCCCTCTTCCTGTCCATCATGTCTCCTTCTTACCTTGGTTTACTACTGGTTTCGGTTTCTTTCCTTGTCATTAGGATAAACTTTTGAATCTACACGCGTGGTGTGTAGCCCATATGCCATTGTCTAACCTCCCGCTCCTTCCTCCTTGACCTTGGTGACCACCGACTTGCCCCTTTCAAGTTTGTGCCTTCCTTCTTCTTGGGCCACGTTTAGGATTCTCAGTGTTTTCTTTCAATGCTCATGTCAACTTAGGATTCTTCTCTACTTAACACAAAGAGCTCGTTTCCTTCGCATAGATACGCCGCAATAACAGCCTCCGTCACTCGACAAAAACCAAGGAGTGAATCTCCACGCCGAACTCTCCTGCAAGATCCTACCACGATGTGGCACGAAGCCATACCGATGTTATTGGCGGTTGCACTTACGCTTCTTACAAGCGTGAAAACCGCCGCCGCCATGGGTACCATCATCGACCTCAAGACTGCTCACAATCCGGAGGAGCTTGCTGGCAACGATGACCCCTCCAAATTCTTCGACAAGCGCCTTTTCCCCAAGCTCGCTCTCGGATATCATCTCGAGCCCAGGACCTTCCCTCACGATAACCCCTTCAACATCACCGAGGAGGAAGCACTCAAGCACGGCTGGAAGCTGTTCCCCGTCGACCCTGAGCACTGGGATGCCCTCGTGAACAACACCCACCTCAATCTCGAATACCAACCCATCGAAGACGACCTCCCGCTGCAACGCCGCGGATGCACGGAGAACATCGACCGGGAGAAAAACCCACCCGATCCGACCGACTGGTGCACCCCTTCCAAGAACCCCAAGGACTGCATGTTTATACTCTGGCTACACGACGGCGGCAATTACTATTTCCCCAACCGCGCCTGGATCTTCGACAACACTTGCGAGTTTATCGGATCGAAAGTCCCCTTCCCGTGGGGCGACTGGCAAGAGGTCTGCTCTCGCCTCCGCTGGGTCACCCTCTTCTGGGTCAACCGCCAGTTGTGGCCTCACCTTGCGTACGCCGGCCGCTACTACAACAGCTGGGACTCTGGCTGGGAGCTGTGGTACCCAGACGACAACCCAACCCACTTCATGTACCGCCGCTACTTTGACTGCTCTGATCCCAAAGCGGGCAGTTCAATCAACTGATATCAATAACTACTGGATGCGACAGTCGAGAAACTGCTGCCCCGTGGGACCGACAGATCCAGCACACGACTTGAGGACTCGACGTGAGGGGATTAGGATCGGACACCCGTGTGGGGAGGGATTTGGTGTTGGTACACAGGATCCATTGCTAGAGACCAAGGTCTGTTTGGTTCATTTAACTTTGTAGACACCAGTCTCAATTCAAATGCATTACACATCCCGTGGTTACCTATAGTGAAATCATTTTTGCTCTGATGTACAGCCCATGAGGCGTCGCAGCTCCAGCAGTTCGCCACGGCACAAGTGAGAAGGCTCTTGAACTCTTGAATGGAAGGGTATCTTGGGTGAGCTAACACCTCACCTATGTACGTGGCGACCCCCTGCCTGCAAAGATGCAACAAACATCTGCTCCGATCCACAACCTCTCCGCCGCATTTTACACGTCCGCCCCTCACTCGTCGTCCTCGCTCTTCTTTCTCTTCTTTTTCTTGTGGCCCAGCTCCTCGGGCGGTATGAAGTCCTTTTCCCTCTCCCGCAGCCTCTCCTCCTTCTTCTGCTTCTGCTGCTCCATCCGCTCGGCCTGCGCGGCCTTGTTTTTGGCCTCCTTGCCCAAAAAGTATTCTCCCGTCTCGATCTGCTTGTCGACCTTGCTCTTCTCGGGCGCGGGCGGGAAGGGCGTGTAGACCTTCTTGCTCTTGTCGGTGACGTTGACCGGCACGCGTCTGCTGCTGAGCGTCTTCTTCTTGAAGTTGGGGAGGAAGCGGTCCCAGCTCTCGGTGGCCAGGTCCGGGTCCTTGGCGAGCTCGCGCTTGATCATGAGCTCCTTGATGTGGTAGATGGGGTGGATGTTGGCCATGCAATCCTCGACGACGCGGCGCACCTCCTTGAGACCCTTGAAGGGCCCCATGACGGAGACGGTGCTGCCCTGCACGAGGATGTAGGTCTGGGTGAGGAGCTCGAGGGCCTTGAGGGTCGAGCCGTTGGGGCCGAGGATGCGCTGGCGGCGCTTGACGTAGCGCTCCTTGTTGCGCACCAGGTTGCGGATCTTGATGACGTCGCACGCGACGCCGTCTTCGAGGATCTTGAGCGCCTGGGGCGCGGGGACGCTTCGGGCGAGGAGCTTGATCAGGTCACGGGCGTTGAGGATGGCGGCGGGGTCAAAGGTTTTTCTGGACGTCGGGTGTTAGTTCCGGCATGGACAGGTGCAAAGAGCAAGGCAGGCGGGGAAGGGGGGGAATGGCTGGAGAGACTCACCTTGTCGTCTTGACAGTCATTGAACCTTCGATCAAGTCGAGCGAGCAGGCGATGCCCGTCTTCTCGAGGGCCTTGGTGACGAGAGGCCATGCCTCCTTCAGGTACACTTCGCGGTACTTGGGGAAGACGATCGCAAAGGACGACTCCTCGGCGAAAGTGCCGCCGGCGTTGTCGGCGGGGGTGAAGGCGTCAATCTTCCATTTGTCAATGTCGTCCGTGTCCCACGGCTTGTCCTTCTTGTATGTGGAGGGCATCTTGGCGGTTGTCGTGTGATCGAAAAACGCAAGTTTGCTGCCGTCTGTTTACAAGCCGGAGAAAAAGTTTAGGAAGTACAGCGCCAGTGGCAGTATTTTCTTATCGGCATGGTTATCGGTGAGGGTGGTGGGGCGGCTCGGTTGTGCGGGTCCAGTGTCCCGTCCCAGAGCCTTTGGCTCCAACCTAACAACTGGGAGGAAACACGGGATGTAGCCGCAGGGTTGCTCCGTTCTTAGTTCCCCCTCTCTCCCTCCCGTTGTTATCATGTTATCGAGAGTCCGATTTTTTCTTCTAGAAAGTCTTCGCCTAGAGTTGCAAACACTTGCAGAATCAAAATGAAGCTCTCAAAGGCCTGCTTGAGGGTCCACGTTCAGCCTCAGGAGCATTAAGACACCAGCAACAAGCAAACCGATTGGAGTTCCAGATTGACGGCTGCTAGCTAGATCTTTAATCAGGAAGTTGACTTAGGTAGAGTTGCGAATTGGCAGCAACATAGTATATCAGACCCGGTTGGCGGCGACATTAGTGTGTACGACGCCTCACAAGCCAGCCCATTCAGAGGTTCAGCCACAACTCAAAGGCACGACGAAGCCCAGGCTATCCTCAGCGAGGAACCAACCGAATTTTTTCGCCATTCTTTTTAAACTTGTTTATCAATTTATTTACTGTTCGAATTTTTTCGAAAAAAAAATTTCGAATTTTTTTGGCCAGGGGCTGTTCCGACATGTGATATGCCAATAGCTCTCACCCACGTAATCCCCGTGTCTTGATGTCGATAAAATGGTAAAAGACACTGCATCGCACGCTACGTACATCGAGGTTCCAATGTTGTGTCAGCGAACACGAGAGCAGAGCCTGCCCTGGCTTTCAGGCTTTAGCAGACTCCGCAAAGGGGGCGGCACTACGATAAAGGGAGAAGATCAGATAACGGCGAAGCATTGCCTTTTTCAACGCAATACAGGGGGGGTCGATACCCCCCTATTACGTTGTGGAATACAAGAAAAATCAAGATCTCGACCCATTCAAGCAGCTCAGGTGTCCTACCGTAGGTACATAAGGCTGAGGGATGCTCCATTACCAGTATCCGGTCCAATCAGACCACGGTTTCTGTAATACGGTTCCAGTGGTAGCCCCCGAAATGGCCACTAAACAGCGGCACTTTGATAGGCCAAATCGCCAGTTATCGCGTAGTAAAATGTCCTCCCGTTCGATTAAGGAGACGCGGGCATCGGCCATCATCGACCATTCCATCTCCCTTCACCCCCTCCAGAGCCCGACAGCAACTCTCCGTTTCCCATAATGTCTAAGACCTGGTTGTAGCTTCACATCTCACTTTAGTTTCCTCCTCCCCGCAAACCAGACGACCTTGTAGGGACTAGACCTGACTTGCGATTCAAGCCGACACCTTTGACTTTTGAGTCGCCTTCGGCCGCGCTTTTCCGCTGCAACAATTTTTTTTTTCTCCCTTCATCTTTTCCTCAACCACGGCCATTCTGACTGGCCAGCGTACCGCTCTGCAACTCGAGCCTGACGTATCCGCCGATTCTCGATACCGGACAAGACTCTTACGCCGCCACGTGGGTCTTTTTTTGTCGCGAAAAAAAAACTTGTATTCCTCGCGCCCTGCGACTCAAAATCGCATAGCAGCAATCGACAGCTTCCCGCCTGCACGACAACCGATCCCTCAAGATAAACCTGCAACCGCCATCCTGGCTGCTGTTCGAGACCCCCTCGCGCCTGCTTCGGCTTTGGACAGAATCGCAGACACCGAGTTGCCCTCGTTTCGATCGGTCATGGAGGAAGCCACAGCTCTCGCCAACCTCGCGTTGCCGCCGACGACCCTCGAACCCATCTCTCGACCGAGCTCGACCTCGACCTCGGCGTCTGTCCCCCACTTGCCAGGCATTTCGGCGCTCGCACAGGCCAACTCTGCGACAAGCTCGCCTCAGCTGCGGTACGTTGATATTTACAATGAGGGGATTGGGAGGAGTGCCTGTGGAGGGAGCAGTCGGCAAACATGTGCGCTGCGGGCGCTGCAGCACGTCGGCCGGCGGACTGTAGCTAGGTAGCGAAGCTACCTAGCGCGTTCGCCTGGCTGTGCAGCAACTTGCTAGTCGGAACAAAGCGACCTCGACGAATGCGCAGAGGGGCCCATGATATGTGCGATTCCTTTCGGCGCCGGCATGACTGCAAAGGCGAAGTGCGCGCGCAAACCCGCGCCGCGGGTTCCATCGCAAATTAGTGGAGGCATGAGGACTGACATCTTGGATCTACAGAGAAACGGCAATTCCCGCACCGACTCCTGCACCACCACCTGCGCCCGCTCCCGCACCGCCGACATACGCGGCAACTGGCGGAGGGTCTTCGGCCAACTGCCCTGTGAGTACCCTCCGATTTCCTACCGTCTACGGGTATCTTATCACGATAACCCCCGAGCCCACCCCGTCTGATAAACAAACTCCATTTCAACTGTTATCGCAATTGAGGAGTACCAGTGAATCAACGTGGTTGGTTTGGCTGTCACGTTCTTATCTCCTTAGCCGGGCCCATGTGGGGCCACCAAGTGGGGCATTAGATAAGATTTTTTGCCTTCAAAACCGCACCTTCCTTCCTTTATTCCTTATCACCCAAGACCGACACGATGATGGCCACCATGGCTGACCGCGACTCAACGCAGCCAACATGCCAGAACTGCGGAACATCAACAACACCACTCTGGCGCCGCGATGAATACGGATCTGTTCTATGCAATGCCTGCGGGCTTTTCTCGAAGCTCCACGGCCGTGGTAAGCTTTTTATTGCGTTTCTCATGCTCGTCGGCGCATAATTGACCTGTTTGAAGCGCGACCGATTTCGTTGAAAACGGATGTCATCAAGAGCCGCAATCGCGTGAAGACGATGCGCCCTGACCTCGCCTCGAAGAAGAAGGTTTGCTTTACGCTAATCACCCTTACGCGACTGTTCAGAAGGCTAATCGCATTCCTGGCAGCAACAGCAACAGCAGCAGCAGCAACAGCAGCAGGCGCATAACTTCTCCGGCGCAACCGACCCGAACGGCTTGGACCTTCATGGACACAACAGCCATGCCTCTGCGCAACGGAGACAGTCGCATAAGTCGGCAAACGGCAACGCCGACGGCTCCGACTCGCCCGGTTCTCGAACCGCGACGCCCTCCTTGTACAACCCCAACCTCCCCGTCTTCCAGGGCATGGACGACGCCCAGCTACAGGCGGGCCTGCAAGGTTTCAACGTATCCGGCGCTCCGGAAAACCGTTCTGGCTCCCCCCTGAACGGCGACCGTCATCTCGATGTCCCGCAGACACACGAGCAGCTGATCGCGGCCAACTCGGCTCTCAAGACTCGCGTCAGCGAGTTGGAGCTGATCAATGAACTCTTCCGCGGCCGGCTCAGCCAGATGGAACAGGACGAGGCAAGCGCAAGAAGAGGGCAAGAAATCAGCGGAAAGGCGGAAGCGCAGCTGCGCTCTCAGCTCGAGACCAGCAACAAGCAACTGGAGGAGAGTCATCGCAGGGAGAACAATCTCAAGCGACGCCTTGACGAGCTGGAGTTGGAGCTCAAGGAAGCCCTTGACGCCTCGGACTCAGGCCGCGCGACCAAGAAGCTTCGCGTCACCGACATGGTTGGCGAATCCGAAGTCTCGACTCCCCAGTCCACGACCTGACACCTCAACGCCCAAGTCACAAACATACTCGATTTGACCTTTGCGGTCCGGATGCAACTGTCCACAAAGGATCCGCGCCCCATCCACTCACCACCCGAGGCTGCGCCATCTGCCTCGAGGGCTAGTGTATCACCATCGGCGCATTTGTTATTCCCGTCTTTTCTGGACTGAGCGTTCACGCATATCACAAACTCTTCCTCAAATCACGAAGGACTAGGCAGGCTTTGCAGACTTCACCACGCTTATACCTATAATGCTGCGTGCTTTCTTTTTCTTTCTTTTTCCCCCCATAGGCATTAGTTACGTCTATGTTGCGTCTTGGGCCCCGCGAGGCCCAGGATTATGAAGGTACGGGCTGCTAGAGGGGACAGGCGTTGCGGCCCTGTTGGACTCGATTTGCTTTTCTTCGCCTGGATGCCCGGAACAAACACGGCCTTAATACAGGAGACAGAAAGGGAGTTCGGCGGGGAAGGGTTTAAACCGTGTGGTCCCGACCGCAGGTAACAAAACTTGAGGCTGGTCGAGGACCGGCGATGATGAAGACTCGGAGGGACTGGGACTTGCTTGTGTCGGAGTACATAGGATGCCGCTCATGGGTTATCTCCTGGCGAGTTCGGGATGCTCTAAAAGTTTTTTCTTGAGACCGAAATAGAGGCTTTGCGCCATTTGATGACAACCACGCTGCACCTATTCATTCTGGGCACCCGGGCGCAAACCGAGTCCCATGGGCCGGCGACGCCTGGCTGCCCGTAACCTTTGTAACCCTGGGCGCCATGGGGCGCAAGACGTCAAAGTTCCCAATACAGAGGACAGAAAGGGAGTCAGATGCGGAACGGTTACATTTGCGGCCATAACTGTATGCTGCCAAACCTGACGCTGGCCGAGGACCACCGAAGATGAGGATTTGGGGGGCGGGGGTTCGGGAGTGGACTTGCTCTGCGTCGGAGTGCACGGGATGCCGCCGCTTCAAGTCACCACCCATCCGTTCGTTTGCACTCCGCCGAGAACCATGCACACAACGGCCTGCGGTTTGCCATTCTACGTCCATCATATCATGCGCTTTTGTTTGTTCTTATTTTGTGTTTTGCGGTTTTGAAGAAAAGTAGGGGCTGCGCTTCCACACGGGTTTGCACGCCATACAGTGGTAGAATGACCAAAGACACGACGGCGGCAGATGTGCCGGTAACCAGGGGCCGTGGAAATGGAGGGAAAAAAGCAAACGGGAGTGGACGTGGAGGCACGGAAGTGGAAGCGCACACACGGAACCGAGAGTGGAAGGACAAGGGTGCGCGCCGGAGCGGGGCCCCCTGCTGGAGAAGGAGAGAGCTGCCCTGTCCCCGTCAGCGCTTCCCGCTGCCCCAGATTTTCCCTATCGCGAGCGCGCGGGGGGGGGGGGGGGGGGGGAGGGAAGGAATCCTGGCCGGGGTGTGTATGCGTGTGAGGGGGTGGGATTCCGCCTCGACTGTTGAGGTCTATCCCATTCCCCGAGGCCTCGAAGAAATGCTTTGCGTAAGCAACGCAGGGCACGCCGTATACGGTACCGTGGGCGTCGATGGCGGCGAACCTTCTTCCAGCTGTGCTTTTCTACCCTCGTTAACTCTCAGACTCGGCGTCACCTTTTCCGAGCCCTCCTCCATTAGTGCACTATTGTTTCCTTCGGGGAGTTGCTCTCTCTGTGTCCCCCCTCTGTCCCGCCTCTCCCGTCGAGCTAAGCATCTAATCGTCCCGGACGGGGCAGCGCGATAAGACGGCAGATTATGCATCGGCCGGTATCTGTGCATGCGTTGTGCGAGAGATAGAGAAGAGGGGGGCCAGCGGATGGAGGTGTCTCATAGATAAGACATTTTTTCTTAGGCGACGCTACATCAAAAAGCTATCGATAAAAGGCAAGAGGAGCAAAATATGTCTCCAAGGCATCTCGCCATGTCTCGCTTTACTTTCCCACGTTGCCCCCCTTGAATGACTCCAATTCCCCTCCCCCCTTCCCCCCCAATCCCACATTACAAAATTCCACATGGGGAGTTTTTATTTTATTTCTCTGGATTGTTTCGAAACGGGCATGCATGTGTTTTGAAAAAAAGACCACTCGGCCAACACGTTTGGTTGGCGTTAGCAAATACGAGGCGCAGCGAGGAGGACCCCGGACTGAAAACGGAAAACAGTGGCGACTGGGGATGGGGGGCGGCTGACGCCCGCTTTCTGGGCACCTGGGGAAAAAGAGGGAGGGAGGGAGGGAGGGAGTGAATGTGTGTGTGTGTGAGAGAGAGAGAGAGAGAGAGAGAGCTTGAGAGGGAAGATGATGAAAGGGGGGAATATGCTGTCCCGAGTATTTGGACAAGGGGGGGAAAGAGATATTCGGGGGCGAGATCTAGCATGGAATTCCATCTCGGCGCTCTCATCATACTGCCTCTCTGAATAGTGGGATGGAGCAACGGATGGCGAAAAGCACACCACCCACACACACACCCTCACTCTCCCGTCCATCACTCGCCGCCCCCAAAGTTTCCCTGACAGCCCAGCCCAGCCCAGCCTGGGCGGTGGGCTTGAGGGGGGGGGGAGGGGGGGCCTCTTCGCGCGGGCCGCCCGTGGTCTGGAGGCCCGGCTCGGACACCCGGGGGACATGCACGCGTTGGTGTTGGTGGTGATGGTGGTGGTGGTGGTGGGGACTGCCACTTGTGCTTCCACCACCGACGACCGACGGATACGTTTGGTTCCCACGCCTCACCCAAAACAAAACAAGAGAAACTCAGCCCGCAGGCTGGGCAGGGCCTGCAGGGCTGCTACTTCTGGTGCCCGTATTACGTACCGTGCCTTTCTCGGTTCCACCACCGTCGCGCGCTCCTTCCCAGGTATCGTTTCCCCCTCCATCCATTGGATCCCATCCTTTACCCGAACGGACGCTTTAGGCAAGCCCACGGAGGCCATCGGGGGAACGGACGGCGAAAGGCGTCCCCCCCCCCCACTCACCCGCCCACCTCTAGGTAAACCGTAAAAGACAGCAAGAGGCCTGCATGCCGTCCACAAATTAATCCCATATCAATTGCACACACGTCCGCACTTGGTTCGCAGTTCAACAGTTTTTTTTTTGTCCCTCTCGATTTAGCTGCAAGATCCGTCTCTTACGTGTGTGTGTGTGGGTGTGTGTGGAACACACAGTTAAAGGGTGAGCTGACTGACACCAGGGAGGAACGCCGGGTCTATCCCTCCCGTGTCTGGTTCCCTCAAAAGACATTCCACAGCGTCTTCATATCTACACACTCTCCTTCTTGTTGACAAGATACGGCGCAGCAAGTCCCCTTTCCTCCGAAAAAGAGTCTTTCATTCCCCTTCCCCCCCCATAATACTTCCCAGCACCATGTCGAGGACCGGAGCAAGTTGACCATCACATCCCTCACGAAAGTGGTCCCTCCTTCCAAACCCACCAGTCAAGCGACCATCGTCATAATTACACATTTCCTTACAAGAGGAGAAACAATGCTCCAAATGTCGACGATACCGAGCCGGGTTGGCTACAGCCCGCTCGTGCCGTCCCCGTTAAACCCCGACGTGCACGCCGTCGCCCCGTTGCGGTGCCAGAGGTTGCGGGAGAAACGGCGCCAGCAGGGCCGCGGGGACGTGAGTCCTACACAGAGGCTGCTTCGACACAAGGCCGCCATGGCGTGGAAGTCGGAGGCCTTGACGCGGGAGAGCAAAGTACACACCAGGGAGGAAATCCTCGACATAATCGCCGAGTGCGATCGGCAAGACGCGGTAGCGAAAACTGCCATCGTCATGCCCAGCAACAAGCAGCAGCCCCAAGTACACATTCGAGCGGCGCACTGGAAGGAGCACGACGGCGAGGAGTACGACTTTTTCTGCGACATGGACGAGTTCGAAGGCGACGCATCAGACGAGGGCTCGCAGCAATGGCCCTCGCTTGTCCCCAAGTTGCGCAGCCCCTTCTCCAAGGACACGGCACGTCGAGTTGCGTTAGCGTTCGGGCTGATATGCATCTGCGGGTGCTTGCCGGTGCTCCGCGCCCACGGTTTCCATATATACCCGGCTACCGAGGCGTCGTAGATGCCCACCGAAACCGCAATCCTCCAGGGATAGTCGAAGAAAACCAAACAGAAAAACTACAACTTCGTCATTGAACGGAGGGGAGGGAGTCGGCATTTGTGGCAGCAATCCAAAAAAAACTGAGGGGAGTCTATCCAGACTGGGTGGGGCTCAGAGCAACTCCATCCCGGCCCATACATCATGTCGAACAAGCTCTCGTCTATAGAGCACATATTACACACCGTCTAAGCGGTTCTGGCCTCGCCGAGGCTACTTTCTTTTCTCATTGTCGGTCGGCTTGCTGGGGTTTTCTTTGTCCTTCGGTGTATCGGCGTTGGCTGCGGCTGCGGCTGCGGCTTCTTCTTGCTTGACCTTCTTGGCATGGTTGACCTGCCAGATGGCGCGTTCGATCTCGACCCCCAATTCGGGCACGTCGAGCGCTCTCGCGATGGTCTGGCCATTCGCCTGCGACAGCAGGATTTCTTCGTCCTTGGCCTTTTCCCCTTTGCCCTTCAAAGGCTCGGTTTCGCCCATGGCCGGCTTCGACGGTGTTGGGGTCGTGTTTTCTGGGATCAACGGTGTATAAATGTCATTCAGTAACTTCGACGGTGACAGGGCCAGGAGTTTGTTGTCTAAAAGGAATCGGAGGTGCTTGCCTCCCTCGAGAGCGCGCCAGTGCGACCACGCCCTGTAGACGAGGTAGAAGAATGGCAGATTAGGTATTCTAGCGGATTGTAATGTCAGCGAATATTCAATTCATCGTACAAGGTTGGGGCCGCCATCTTACACTGGCACCAGGGCGAATGGAGCCGAGATGGGCATGCCAATCAAGCACCAGAGGAGCTTCTTCTTATGCAGCGCATCCCGCTCCGTCGCCAGTGTCTTGACGACTTGCTCGGCTTTTCCTACGGGGATGAGTTTATCTGGGAAGACAAGCTCGATCTTCTCCTTTCCCTTCAGCTCCTCGTCTTTACGGCGCGCGGAAATGGGCGGGACGGATTTCAGACCCCATTCCTCGTAAGGGATCCTGCGAAGGGCGTAGTTGCCGTAGCCGACAACCTTCTTCTGCCAGCCGCTTTCCCTGGCCTCCCAGTTGGCCCACATCTTTGAGGCCTTCTTGGAGACCTTGTCGGCCAAGCCTTGCTGATTCGCTGTTGCGACATTGAGGCGCTGAGAGTAGAGCAGAGTCCGGCTCGTGGTGAGCGGGAGGAGATAGAGACGCATGGTGGGCGGTGAGGCTCAGCCCGAGGGGTGCGTGCGATGAGAGGAGCGGTGGCAGTGGTGGCAGGGGTCGTGGTTGTCGTCGTCGTTGACGTCGTCGCCGCTCAAAAAAAGATATGCGACGCGAAACCCCGCGGCAGTTGCGACGAGAGAAACGGGAAGGCTGGCAAAGTCGCGCGGGCTTGGCTCGGAATCTAGAAGAAGCAGCTTCTCGCGAGATGCATTTCGGTACTTGTACTGAGCTCAATGAGGGGCGAATAGTTGCAAAGACGCGATGCGGGCGGCCTCTTTGTCCTTGTCGAGAAAGGAGGCAATTTTTTGACGTGTGTCGTGGAGTCCGAGTTTGGAAGCTCTGAGGCTACAGCCCTGCACCCTGTCATCCATCTTAGCTTCTGGGTCAAGCTTCCTGGATTGAACCCGGACCAAAGCGGCCAAAGCAGTGACGCATACGGGCGTCATAAGCCGTTCCTGCGATTTGAGTGGTGCGCCGAATCTGCGATCCATTGTTAGGGCGATACCTCAAGGGTTGCCCCGGGAGCTCGAGAGTGGTTGCATTCAGTGTGCGGTGTAGGTCCCATCAGCGCCCCCTAGTCGAGCTGCGCGGTCGGGGGAGCAGACGGGGGCAGCGGCTGAGAATGCTAGGGCGCAGGCTCTTGTATCTCGGCCCTCCGACTAACACACGGGTTTTGCGTCCGCAAGCCAAAATAGGGCCAAAACAACAGTGAAATGATTCCTGACTACGTACCGAGTTTCAAAAGGGAGGGTTTTTCTTTTTCTCCTATTCATTTTATGGCTTACTGATGTGCGATTTCCAATCCTTTCGTGTAAAAGAGCCGCGGCCGCTCAACTTTTGAAGAACCCAGTGCAGAGTTTAGATGGGCCACGAAGCGGTGCCGTTCGGTATCCGCCGAGTCCAAAACCGACTGCCATGCCAGGCTGCCTGTCATGTGTGTGCCCCTCTATCTTGACCGAATTTTCTCAGGCCCCAGATCGCGCTGCGCAAATTGGCTTTTCGAAACCCACTAAAATCAACCAACTTAAGGTAGCATGGTGGTAAATGTCCGCGGGCATGCAGTACGTACCGCGTACAGCCCGGTATCTAGGCCCACACGTTGCTCCAGTGCTACCCGACCGCAGTTAACCTGTCACCCAGGCACGCTCCAATGGATCTTCTCCCTCCCTCTCATTCCCAGCCTTCGACCGAGTTGCCTGCGCTGCGCTGCAAAGTTTCCCGGTTTGCTGGAAACGCCCGGGCTTGAGTGCGGTCACAGTGCAGTGTCGTGTGGTCCGCCCTTTGGTGTTTTCTGAGCTGGCAATCATCGCACTGCTTCGGACCACCTCGCAGCAAGTGAAGAGGCCAATGACCAAGGTCGGCAGCCAGCAGCGCTAGCTCATCCCTCCCACGAGACACCGTCGCCGCCCGTTGAGGATACCGGCCACCCAACGGTTGCTGTCCGTCTCCCGTCACGCGCTCCTTTGCCTCACCTTCCTGCCCTTCACATCCCTTACCTTGACTCTGCTGTACCTTTCTTGCTTTCCATACCCTACCTAGTTCTATTACATTCGCTTCTTCCGCTCCTTGGCCCTCAACCTTCCTCTACCAGTCTACCGCTTCGACCACACGTGCACGACACGATAGCATCGATAGCACAGCCTACTGCTTCGACCGAAAGGCGGAGTGCATATTAATATGCGAGCCCTCCACCACGCTATTGAGAAAGTGTTGAACCCGCGACACTCCCTGCTCTTATCCGCATCGTCATAGCCCCCCCCGCCTCCGAGTCCCACCTCGGCCGTGGCCGCGACTGCGATGAGCACATCCAGCCATCCGCCTGGCAGTTCTGGCTCGCCCGATTTCAGAGCCTCGGTTGGGACGAGCAGTACCGCCATCGACACGGGTGCCCCCCGCATGAGGGGACCGCGATCACTCCCTCGTAAGAATAAACCCCCGGCCCATCCGGGTCAAGTTAGGGAAGGAGTCTTGTTGACAGCTTTCGTTGCCCTTTACAGCTTGGATCGACTCGTACGAAACACGATACGGAGCGCCCAAGGAAGACCAGCTTCAGCTGTTGTCACCACCTGCCCGAGCCGTTCCTCCCCAGCATAATCATTCTCCCAACGAACCCGATCGCCGCGTATCCAAGGACGGATACGTCGACTGGACCGGCGACCCCTTCTTAGAAAATGCCCGTCCGCGAACAAAGGTCAGGCTTACAGACGTGTTCCGCGGTAAAGGTGCGCAACACGGCAGGAAGTGGGATCACTTGCGGACTGCGGATCCCGTCATCGTCTCGGCACATAGACCTGCGACCCAGGGCCCGCCGACAGCATGGAGGGACTTTCTCCAATCCTCGGCCTACGGGCACATGGAGGGCGAGGAGTCGGAGGTTGTAGACGTCGAGGTGCTGAATAAGCTTCAGCCCGACTTCAACAAGCGGTATGACGAGAACGCACACCGAGACCTCGAGAAGGCGAGCTCGAGGCTGAAGCGGTCGAAAACCATCTGGCAAAGGATGTGGTCCCTTATTTTGCGACACTACCTCGTACCTCTTGTTTTCCGACTCACCGTCATGCTCACATCCATCATTGCGCTGGCCATTGCCGCGCGCATCTACAAGCTGGAGGATGCCAAGAGCAACACCAGCCCCGAACGCGCACAGAGTATTGTGGCCATCGCCGTCGATACAGTCGCACTGCCATACATAGGCTATATGCTCTGGGACGAGTACACGGGCAAGCCGCTAGGTCTTCGGCCGGCTTCCCAGAAACTGGCCCTCATCCTCCTGGATCTCTTCTTCATTATATTTAAATCAGCCAGCACGTCTCTGGCGTTCGAATCGCTTGTCTTCCACAATGTCGAGGCGGGCCAGGTAAGGCAGTTGTCTCAGGCACTGGCGTCTTTCATGCTGGTCGGCCTGCTGGCGTGGTCCATGAACTTCATGGTCAATATTTTCCGTACGGTACAGCGACTTGGAGGCGGAGAGGATGAAAGCTCTCACGATCACATGTAGTTTGAAGGGCGGTTTCGGCCTTGTTGGTTATACCCGGTGTATTAAAAAGCCTGTACTATAGCTGGAGCGCGGATCATTCTTTGCGGTTCCCTTGTTTTTTTTTTTCCTTTGTCAATGATGAATCACTTTCTGGTTACCTGGTCACATGTTTCATCCCCTGTTTACCATCACACTGTGACTTGATCTCTTGGCTTCTAACGAGGAGAATGTCTCTGTTGGCAGCCCTTTGTCGACTGTCTTCGGTCTCTTCTGCGTTGCGAGCTATACCAACGACATAGAGGCTCCCACCACAAACAGCACCGGACCCCCTTTTGGCCCCTTTTGGCGAGGGCGGCAATGTCCGACATGGTGGAAAGACAAGGTCAGCGTTGCAAGGGGATGGCCATGCGTATCGCTCAACTTCAGACGGCCTGGGTGTGGAGTATCAAGCACGGTAGGCAACAAGTATATGCTAGTTGGTAATGCAGATGTATGGTTGATGCTCGGGCGTAATTGTCACGCATGCTTCGCTTCTCGGCCAAAGACGGTCCAAGTTTGACTGCCTTGAAGAAAGGAATATTCCGAGATGCAATCCAAGCTTTGACAATGGCATCATTAAAGGACGGCGCAAAATGAGACTAAGAGCCGCATTGCATGGTATAAGGTAGTCAAGGAAGGTTTAGGGATCATGAAGACGATGTAAGGCTGAGGACCCCCGAAGTCTACCTTGCCTATTTCCTCCTCCCCCCCCGACCCAGCAGTAATTAAGCACAACACCACAAAGCACGCCTTGCCCTTCGCGGATTACCCAGAGCCGGCTGTGGCTGGCGGTGAGGGGCGGCAAAACATGGCTCTAGACTTACTCGGGTGTTGCCCCACTTCCTTTCCGGCCGGCCATGAGCGTGAGCGGCCAGTCCCAGGCCCCCCCATCCATGGCCCAGAGTCCAGGCGTGGAGCCTCCACCGCTGGGACTGAGTGAGGTAAGGTGGGCGTAGGCGTCGGTGGCCCTGGTGCAGCGTGGTGGTGCTTCTTCAGACCCTCCACCACGAGGACGCCTCCGTACCAACACTCAGCAAGCAGCCTTTCCATCTACTGTCTGCCCGTGTCTGCCTGATCGCGTCCCCAGCTGTTCTTGTCCAGGCTACGACGTCTCTTTCTACTATTTTTCTTGCTTTCCTCTTTAAGGCGCCATTTGAGATCTTCCTCTCTCCTCCGCTCTGACTCAGACAAAGGGCACCGCGTGCCTTTCCTTCCCCAATAACCCCCCGTAAGGCAGCCTCCCTCCTTCCAACCCTTGCGACCACGGCCTCGCCTCTGCCTTTGCCTTCGGCGTAGATTCTAGTGTCGTCGAGGTCTGTGCCGCAACACATACCATTTCTCCCAGACCCCTTGACTCTACTACTACCTCCTCCCGGCAACGGCAGGACTGGAGCCATTCAAATACCCATCCTCCTCTGTCCGTTCTTGAAGGCGACTTTTCTAAAACCCGTCATCTTTCGCAGCAGGCCCTCCCCGCACCCCACGACAGTCGCCCCCGATCCAACAATCTTATCCCCCACCCCGACGGCCACGACGGCCCTACTGTTCCTCTGCCGACCGCACACTCGACTCGAGCCCCTTCGACCATGTCAGCAGCCAAGATGGCGCCAGCTATCCAGATGCCTCCGGTCCCCAACCGGGAGGACATTGGAGCCACGTGAGTGGGCCTCCGTAGCCTTGCGACGGCGCTGCTGTTGGTCAACACCCCGCGCTGACTGAATGCAGATGGAAATACCTCGAGGCTGGCATCCAGCGTATCATGTTAGATTTGGAGCGTGGCATCGACATGCAAATCGTAGGTCCCCCCGCCCCCGCGCCGCGTCGCCCTGTGTTTGTTGCCGGACGAGGAACGCTGACCGCTCTACGTGCCGCAGTACATGGGAGTCTACACGTATGTTTTGCTGACCGGCGCCTGCCAACTTCCTCTAACCATGCTTCTAGTGCCGTTCACAACTTCTGTACCTCTCAAAAGGCCGTGGGACTTTCGGTGCCGCAGGGAAGCATCGGGTCGGGCAATCACAGGGGAGGTGAGCAGGGAGCGAACATCTGCTGCCGGGGTATGGGTTTGCTGACTGCTTCTGATAGCCCACCTGCTCGGAGAAGAGCTGTATAACAAGCTCATCGAATACCTCAAGCTGCACCTCGAGGGGCTTGTGCAGCAATCCAAGACTCACACCGACGAGGCTTTGCTGACCTTCTATATCAAAGAATGGAACCGATACACCGTCGCGGCCAAGTACATCCACCACCTGTTCCGGTATCTGAACCGACACTGGGTTAAGCGCGAGATGGATGAGGGCAAGAAGAACATCTACGATGTTTACACCCTGCATCTTGTTCAGTGGCGCCGGGTGCTCTTCGAGCCGGTTTCGAGCAAGGTGATGGAGGCGGTCCTGAAGCTTGTCGAGAAGCAACGCAACGGCGAAACCATCGAGTACGGCCAGATAAAGCAGGTTGTCGACTCATTCGTGTCCCTAGGCCTCGACGATGCCGACCCCACCAAGTCGACCCTCGACGTCTACCGCTTCCACTTCGAGCGCCCCTTCCTGGCGGCCACCAAGGAGTACTACCAGAACGAGTCGAAGCAGTTCGTTGCCGAGAACAGCGTCGTCGAGTTCATGAAGAAGGCCGAGACCCGGCTGGAGGAAGAGGAGGAGCGTGTGCGCATGTATCTGCACGCTGATATTATCACGCCGCTGCGCAAGACGTGTAACCAGGCCCTCATCGCCGATCACTCTACGTTGCTCAGGGACGAATTCCAGGTGCTGCTGGACAACGACAGAGAGGAGGATATGGCCAGGATGTATAAGCTCCTGTCGCGGATCCCGGAGGGTCTGGACCCCCTTCGGCAAAGATTCGAGACCCACGTCCGGAAGGCGGGCTTGGGCGCCGTGGAGAAGGTTGCGTCGGACGCCGAGAAGCTGGAACCCAAGGTTTATGTCGACGCCCTGTTGGAGATCCACTCCCAGTACTCGGGCTTGGTGACTCGCGCCTTCGACAGCGAGGCCGAGTTCACGCGGTCGCTCGACAACGCTTGCCGCGAGTTCATCAACAGAAACGAGGTTTGCAAGTCGGGCTCCAACAAGTCACCAGAGCTTCTCGCCAAGTACACGGACGTGTTGCTGCGCAAGAGCAGCACCGGCATCGAGGAGGCCGAGCTGGAGAACACCCTCACACAGATCATGACCGTCTTCAAGTACATCGAGGATAAGGACGTCTTCCAAAAGTTCTACTCCCGTATGCTTGCTCGCCGCCTTGTCCACAGCAACTCCTCGTCCGACGATGCGGAAACCAGCATGATCAGCAAGCTCAAGGAAGCGTGCGGTTTCGAGTACACCAACAAGCTCCAGCGCATGTTCCAGGACATGCAGACCTCCAAGGATCTCAACGTCAGCTTCAAGGAGCATGTCACCGGCCTCGGCGTCACCAAGAACGCCCTCGACTCCCAATACTCTATCCTGGGCACTGGCTTCTGGCCCTTGACTGCGCCAAACACCAGCTTCACCCCCCCGGCCGAGATCAACGAGGACTGCGAGCGATTTACTCGCTTTTACAAGAACAGACACGAGGGCCGCAAGCTCACATGGCTGTGGCAACTCTGCAAGGGCGAGCTCAAGGCGGGCTACTGCAAGAACAGCAAGACCCCCTACACCTTCCAGGTCTCGGCCTACCAAATGGCCATCCTACTCATGTTCAACGACAAGGACAAGCACACCTACGAGGACATTGCAGGTGTGACTCTCCTGAGCCCGGAGGTCTTGGACCAGGCTCTGGCGATCTTGCTCAAGGCTAGGGTGCTTATCATGTCACCCGAGGGGAAGCCCGAGGCCGGCAAGAGCTTCCGGCTTAACTACGACTTCAAGAGCAAGAAGATCAGGGTCAACCTGAACCTTGGCGGTGCCAAGGAGGCGAAACAGGAAGAGGTGGAGACCAACAAGACGATCGAGGAGGACCGCAAGCTTTTGCTGCAGGTATGTTGTTGCGTTATACCGAAGCTTGCACGCCACGCTAACAAGATTGTAGTCTGCCATCGTGCGTATCATGAAGGCAAGAAAGAAGATGAAGCACACGCAGCTCGTCAGCGAGACCATCAACCAGATTCGGTCGCGGTTCGTACCAAAGGTTTCAGACATCAAGAAGTGCATAGAGATCCTCCTCGACAAGGAGTACTTGGAGCGTCTCGAGGACGACGAACTTGGGTACCTGGCGTAACTGAACCCGGGCTTTCCTTTCGGGAGAAGGAAATACCCTCTACCCTCTCTCGATTGTCGATGTATTACAACACCCTCAAAACTGCATGCATGCACGCAAACCCAACTTTACCAGGCATTCGATTTAGTTACATGGGCGCAGGCCAGGCAGGCGTGTGCAGGTTCTCCAGCAACAGGATGGAGGAACACTGACAGGGGTTTTTTTTTCTCTTTTTGTTTTGGGACAGGGGCGGTCGGCAGGTGGGCAGGGTTAGATAGCTGCATGCGGATTCCTCTTGACTGTTAAACAAACGCGCTGTACAACGATGATGGTGACGGATGAGTAAGACTACTGTGACATGGCCGTGGCATGCCTTGGTCCGCGGACTTTCTTTCGGTCTGGCGGGATCACAACCAGAATAATGTTGCCCTTCGTGACCTGGTTAGGTTATCAGCAGGCAGGTTTAGAATGCGACTCAGGATTGGCTGGTAGGTAGCAACCCCTTGTCAGTGGCAACAAGGTGGGCAAATAAAGGAAATGCGAATCTAGATCCACGATGATTCTGGGCGTCGGCGCCGGTGTGATTTGTCCCAGGAGCTGCTTCCAGAGCGGGCAAAGGAGACGGGCAGCGCAAACAGCCCGCTTGGTTCACTTCGGCTCCGATGACCCGGTCAACCCCGGTTTGGTCGTTGCGTTGCCCGGCGGCCATGGTTTGGCCGGCTGCATGTAAGAGCCGAGGTGGGCGGGCCACCGGGGAATATGGGCTGCTTGAAGCCCGGGGGGTTCTCTCTGCTCGTAGCCGCGGACGACGCCTTCATCCCGAGCGACCATCGCGTGTGGGTGGTGGGAGCCTGCGGACAACCAGCTGGGCCTTGGGTCCTGCCTCCCCCCTTTTCGAGCTCGAGTTCTCAGGTCCCGGCCCCGGCGGCATACCTACCGACCGCGTCTCGCCGGGTTGCAACTTTTCATCTAGCTCTTCACGCAGGGAAAATGGCACATACGGCCATGCCCTCTGGAGAACTTGCGATTGCGTCCGCTCTCCCATAGATGAGCCAGTGAGAAAGTTATTATACATAAGCACTTACGGTATCTGTAGAGTCAACAGACAGCTATAAATACTATTGGTATTTTGGGCAGACCTCCCTAGTGACTACTGGCCTTTGATTTCTTCCTTTTTCCTATAACAGTGGCTGATAATGACCAGCCGGGGCAATGAATCAAAAGATCCGCCAGCGCAGGCAGGCAAAAATACCTGCGCTGCTGTCAACACTGCTCAAAGGGGGCCATGACCGGCCACGCTGCGCGTATTACAACCAACTGTCCAGGCCTGTCCCGTGACACTTCCTATCACTTCGGATTCTCGTTGAACTAGCTTTGTATTTAGATGCTATCAGTAAAGGGAACTTGATTTCGTATCTGGGGGGGGGCTCAGTAGCGCGTCCAAAGACCATCTCCTCCGGCATCTTTGACTCGAAGGAAAACCAACAACAACCGGCGCCACGACACTGTCCTCTTGTCTGCCGTTGGTCCCACCAATTAACGCTGTGTCAGTTTCTGTCGATGGGGTGCTTTCATAGATTGATCAAGGTCGGAAATAAGGCCATAGTCATCCTGCAGTGGCCAGGTGTCCAGTCTCCGAGGGGCCAGAACCCTGCTGTTTCGATTGCAACAACTGCAGGTCCCCCGCCTTCTCCTAACTCCTGCAAGCTGGGTAAGCTAATCGCTGCAATTGAAGACGAGTTCATAGTACCGCCCGCTGTTCAGAGCGTTCCTCACAAACACTGTGGGATAACGCAAGGTGCCCAGCAGTGTGTTGGCTACATGGCTGAGCACGTACCGGAAGGGACATTACAAAGTAGGGTGAGGGACAATGCAAAGCGGCAAGTACTGAAGTTCCTGGCTACCATTGGCCGATGGATCGGTAGGCTAGATTTGTCCGTGCTAGCTACTGTCTGAAGTCGGTTCCCGAAAACGATCTCAACTGGTCCCGTCAAGTGTCAGTGTCTGCGCACGCGGCTCGATACAGCACATGGCAGGGCGGGTCATATAGAAGCCACTGAGGGGAGTGTCCCCAGCAGCCCCCCGGCTTCCACGATGAGCCTACCACCGTGGCGGAATCAAAACAGCCTCTTGTTATCATTGCCGCCTTATTTTGCCGTCTTCTTTCCTTATCGATTTCATAGCCCCGTGATCAACAGCGTGGCCGCTCACTGGTCGTTGCAGACCAGGCACGGTGACTGATTCATGATACCAATCTAGGCAGCCAACATGCCGAGACAATAATATACCATGATATACACCAAAGAGCTCGAGATCTTGTTCGTTCTTTCACATACAAGCCAGCGGACTGAGGCTCCAGAGAAGTAAGATCCCAGTAAAATGAGGGCCCCCATTAGGGCGGCCTCAAGTTCGATATCGGTCCAACGGCCCAGTTGTTTCTGAAAGGCCTTTCGATTATCTCTCTCTCGTATTAATGATAACGGTAGTAGCGATGTAGAAGTGGATGATTATGGGTTGAGTGTGCAATGAATTCAGGTTTGGTGTCTAGGAATATAGCGTCCTCAACAGCGAACCGTTCCGCTTGATCGGTCCGAGTTTCTCGGTCGAGGTTTATATCTGTCGCCTTCTAGTACCCAAATATGAGGTGAAAGACCAAACATCGGGCGTGCGCTCAAGAAACACGGCCAATGATGTTGTAGTTAGCCGTGGAGCAGATCCAGGTTAGAGGTCAATCGGCGTCGGAGGCCCCTTTCGCATTCGACAGCTTGCGAACCCGTTTGCCATTGTACGTCAAGACAATTTGCGACTGGCCATCGCCGGCCTCGGAATGGCGCATGGTGACGCCCATGCCCCTCAAGCCTTCCTCCTCTGCCCGTTGATTCCAAATCATTTGTTGCACAACCCCGTCTTTGGAACATGAAATGAACCCCATTGGCCACCGGCTCCGACTTAGTGACTCCCTCACGCCCTTACTGGCCGCCTTCTCGCTGACCATAAACGCGATAACACCGTCACTGCGCCAGCCGACGGGGGCTCCGATGAAGGAGCCTTCCAGTTCCCGGATGAGAGAAGGGCCGACCCGCTGAGAGCCTCCTTTGCATTGCAGAATGATCCTCAGTCTCTCGGTGTGAGATGGGAGCGCCCATGTTCCCAGAAGGTCGATGCCGTGGTCCGAGGCTCCGCCTACTCTCACGGCATGGATGCCGTACTGGGAGAGAGTGGATGAGACTGTATATTCATAGTGAGTTCCGACGTAGACGGTCGATGCCACGTCGAGCCCGGTGCGGTCTGCGTACGATAAGAACGATGCAAGGTCGTGATGGTTCGTTGTTGGAGGGTTGGGGAAAAGTACATCTGGTCGCTCTTTTCGATCTTGTCTTAGAGACGGCAATGTCGAAACGGGACGCGGTCTTGAGTGAATAGTGGGGGTAGCAAGCCGTGGATGGCGAGGCCAATGCTTGAAAAAAGAGCGTCTCAGAGCATACATGCTCTTGGATGTAACAATACAAGAGGTATTTTTAAATAAACAGTATCTACCATCATATCTTATGCCATATTAATGTAACAAAGTTGCAGAGCGTATGCTGTCGTTATGGCCAAGAGACGTTGAACGATCAAAGGTACGTACCACGGTGCACAGGCCCGGCGCCGAAATTGGTCAGTGCTTTTGTTGGCTGCACCCCGGCGGCTCAGATCGCCGACGATTGGCCCCGAAGCAGCCCCGCGCAACTACCACTCGCGATCGCAGCCTTGTCTGTCACTCCCAGTCAATACAACGTCACGGTGTCCAACGCCCACACTGCAAACCAGGCGCGATGGGCGACAGACTTACTCAATTGCAGGACGCTGTGGACCAGGTACGAGCAGCCTTGCGTTACCCACACAGTTTGCGCCGTCGCAATCGCTGACACAGTCCTACCAGCTCGCACAGCAGTTCGTCGCAAGCTTCCACTTCGTCCACCGACGTCACGACCTCGAGCTCCTCGGTCCCAATGATAAGATCCGAGACGTTAAGCAAGACCCGGAACAAAAGGAGGGTAAGTTGCACTTCTTGCGAGTTACAGCCCTGAACACCGCCGACAATTGCTGACTGGTTTGCCCACAGTCGACCCCCTCCCCGCAGACGAGTTCAAGGAAGGCCTTGCCGAGCTGTCGCGCGACCTGATTATCAAGGAGCAGCAGATCGAGGTCCTCATATCCAGCCTGCCGGGTCTGGACAGCAGCGAGGCCGACCAGGAGCGCTACATCCAGGAGCTGGAGGACGAGCTGAAGGTTGCCGAGGCGCAGAGGCAGGACGCGATCAAGGAGAAGGATCAGGTTTTGGCCAAGCTTGACGAGGTTATCAGGAGCATTCGGCGGCCGTAGTTAAGTTCTACGGCCACCAGGAAACAGCGGTAGCTCTGCGCGCGGGGTGTTTTTGGCGTTGAAAAAGGTTAAAATAGGGGGTATGTTTAAGGATATCTGTAGATTCAGCGATACCCAGTCCAACGAAACAATGGTTCTACATCTCTAAGTCTTTTATTCGCCGGCCTTCTTCTCCCCTTCCGTCTCACCCATTCATGTCCGTCCATGGTCGTTCAATCGTTGTATGTGGCTGTTGGCAAAGAAAAAGTCTTCAAGGGTTCTTCGACTTGAAGAACTGGGGAAAGACGTCAGGCAGTTCTCCCAAGTGCCGAATCTGATGCGCGGACGCCGGCGTCTTGGGTACGGGCAGTCCCTCCTCCACCAGGTGTGCCACGTTCCAGCCATACTCTTGGGCTTTTTGGCAGTTTAGATACGAATCGTCTAGACACCAGTCAGTGTGTGATGATCCGCGAAATGCAACAGCCATCTCACTTACCGACAAAGTAGCAGTCCTCCATTCTCTCGACGCCCGCCTCCCGCATCGCTCTGAGGTACATTTCCTTGGCGGGTTTGCAGACCAGTGGCTGCTGTCCGTAGTCGCAGAACGTCAGGCCTTCGAAGAGGTCCTCAATGCCCAGGAGCTTCAACACGCGCTTGGCGTGGTTTACATAGGCATTGGTCAAGAGCCACATGGTGCACTTGCTCTTGTCGACATTCTCGAGCAGTTTCCGCAATTCAGGGTTGGGCTTGAGAATATTTTCGAGGGGTAAAGCATCGTCAACTTTGGAGTTGTACTCCAAGGGGTCGATCTGATGGTGTCTCACGAGGCCCTCGATGGCGAGGCCATAGTTGGTGTAGTACTCCTTGTGTAGCTTTACTGCGTCATCCCAGGAGAGAGAGAGGTGCTTTGCAAAGTATTCATCGATGAGCTGTGCCATGTGGTCCTGGACTCTCGAGCCTAAGCCAGCATTAGTTTCTACCCGTGCACGGAGTCTTGTATCTGTCAGAACTCACTTCTGGGGTACAAGCAGTTGTCAATATCGCTTTGCGGCTGTCAGCTCAAGTCACGATCGAATACATGTTACTTAGGGATGACGTACAAGAAAAGCACTGGCTTGGGAGTTGATACTCCATTTGTCTGAGCTTTGTTGGGCTCCATGGTTGAGGTAGAGTAGTAGGCGTGCGTTGGTTTGTTGCGAAAGAAAGAGGGTGACAGTACAGCTGGCCTCAAAGACTCAATTGAGCGTTTTGATGTGAAAACCCGAGTTGGTTGTGAACAAAAGGACCGGAGAGGTCGGGCTGGAGAAGAGAAGCTTCTGAATATGCGTGGTGGGAGTCTGGCCGGCATGAAGCAAACCAACCCAGTTGGGCGGGGACTTGACAGCACCTCTTATGTTCCCAATTCTAGACTCAGATAATGAAGACCCTGCCGCTGGCTTACAAATGCAGCTTGAGGGGTTGTGAGGCTTTGCACGATAGTTTGGCGGAAGTGTTCTATGGTTGACTCACGCCGACCGACAAGATGGTATGGATAGATACTACGTTGCTCTTTGAGGTAATTAGAGGCAGCCATAGGGAGCTGTTCCCAGCAGCCGGGAACGTTAGCGCTCAAAGATAGTGGCCCCTCTGACGAAAAAGCTCCGAGGTTAGGGATGCACGGCCCACGCACTGCCTAACTGCATCACTGCAACTATTAGTGGAAATCAATGTCTGTAACGGGATGGCAAGGTACATTCACCTAGTGAGGCGCATCCCTTTAAGCAAATTTCCACAAGCAAACATCAGATCTGAGAACCGTGGACCCTGACGACTCGGTTCTTTTCTTCAACACATCCACCAGCGCACCTTATTTTCGTCTTCTTCCACGGCACTGCAGAAATCTTTTCAGAATTACTGTATTGCGTGTGATTTCAACAGTGCAGGCCTTCACTATACTGGTATCTCTGTCTTGTGCTTGGATTCCTTTTTTTCTTTCCTGCGCGCTCTTGTTTGATTGCCGATCTGAGTGCAAAGGGAAATCCCTGCGCAGATTGCTCGTCGCCATGGCCCAAGGCCATATCGCCACCATGCCTCCAATGGCTGCAAATGTGGCATTGTTGGGTCTTTCGAAGGATGAAGTTCACCAGATACAGCAGTACGAGAGAGTGGTGCAATTTCGCGATGCTATCCTCGCTGGCGCGCATCCTAAGATCAAGGTGGCTGCCCAGTTGGCAAAACAAGCACACGCCTCTGCAGTAGCATCTTCATCACACCCTTCTACACCCGCAAAGGGAACCGCTGGAAACGAAGCCCAGGTTTACCAGGCTGGGCACATGCAGTCGTTTGCGTCTAACGCGCAACACGCGTCTCTCCCTGGTTTGGGGAACCCGCCTCCCGCTAACGCGAACCTGCCTGCAAGACCCTTTGGCTCCGGCAACATGGAGATCAATCCTATCTTTCTCCAGAAATCTGATGACCTGATCAAGGCTGAGATCCAGCTCCAGAGACAACGTCTTGAACGCGCACTGCGAGATGAGGTTGATCAACGCCGGGCGTCTTTGAAGGCCTCGGCGCAGTCGGAGCCTCTAGCCGACTTCGACCTCTCGGATGTTCTGTCCAAGGCCCTGACTCTGGTTCAAGCTGCTGCTCCCTCGCCTGCCAATGCCGCACTGGCTGCTGCTAACACTTCAGCTGCAAGTGACTCTTTTGATGAGAACTCTTACTACTCCTCCCAACACAACTCGCCCGATTCCTCGCTCCGCAGTTCCCGCGCAGGTAACGACTCGGATGCTGCTGCGCAGGCGTGCAAACCCTCCGCGGCCGCCCAGCCATTCCATGGCCAGATGCAAGTACAAGCAAGTCAAACGGCCCAACAAGGCCTGCCTTCTTCGCACTCCCATGCGTCTGCTACTCATCAGCCACAGGGCCAAGCTTCGACTTCCATCCCTTCCCAAACCCGACCCATCCCAAGCGGAACCGACGCCCCGTCTGTAAATGATCGATATCCGTCGGTAGGAACGACGCAGCGAACCGAGAGAGGTGATATCACGGGTGCATCTACATCAGGAGGTGGGAGCGGAAATGCCAGCCGATCTGAGGAGTCAGGCTTCATGGACCTTGACGACAGTGCTGATAGATCTGTACCCGCAGCAGGTCACCAGCAACTTAGGGAGTCTATGTTTGCTCGCCAGCCTTCACCTCTGATACAAGTTCGCGCCCAGAACATTTCCCCCATAGCGCCACAGCCTGCCCATGTCTCGTCTCTGGTAATGGCCAGGGGTTCAGCAGTAGATGCCCAAGAAGTGGGCATCCTCCAAGGGACCACCGCTCAAGTTGCAGCACTGCGAAATGAGCCCAATATCATTTCCAGTCCAGATAGCTCGCCACAAGGAGGACGGAACGGAGATAAGCGGAAGGGCAAGAAGAAGAAGAACACCTTAAACAACAAAAGGGTACCTCGGCAAGCGCCGGAGGAGCCATACATCAAGCCAGAGCCGCGATCGCCATCTCCCATGAGTGCGCCGTCCTTCATCCGACCACAGAAGCGACAAAGAAGACAGGCAGAGGAGGAGCCTCGTTATGCCCAGCCAGAGCGTCAATTTTCTCGTTCCTACAGGGAAGACGGCGCCGCGCCTGCGTACGAGACTCAGGAGTATCATCCACGGCCAGTGAGTCAGGCCGCGGCGACTGGCGATTTCGGGTACCCAAGAGAGTATGCCGAAGATCCCCGCGTCCCAAGTGGCGCTGAATACATCCGACGAGTGCAGTCACCGGGCGTGTATGCGGTTCACGCCGCCCCAAGTGAGGTTTACACAACGTCTCCAGCTAGCGTCGACCGCTACGGTAGGGAACCTATACGATACTACCGCGATGGCTACGAAGTCACGCGGATGGGCGCTCGTCCGATGGTGGATCGTGCGAGGTCTCGCTCGCCTGGTATGAGGGAAAGAGCATCTCCGCTGATGGGACCACCCAAAGCACCATCCGCAAGGGTTGTGGTAGATCCCGTTACCGGCCGAAGGTATTACGAGCCGTCAAGCGTCGTTCACCAGTCGGTCGCACCGTCACCGCTACGACCTGGCGAGCCCGAGATCATCTATGAGAGAGCGCCGGTTCGAGCCGAGTCTAGACGGCCAGGGCCCAACCCCCATGACGATGATGTCATCTACCAGCGAGCATCGCCATTGTACGCGGCGCCACGCAGAGTTGTCACACAGCCCGAGTATGCCGTCGCGGATCCTCATCGCATCTACAGACAGCGAGAATATTCAACGAGGCCAATGGCGCCGCCAGGTGAAGAATACATACAGATCAGGAGTGGAACGGAGCGGAGGATCATTGAAGAAGCTCCGAGGGAGTACATGATGCGGGCGACAACGGCTCGGCCGGCAGAAACAATACGGTATGAGCTGCCGCGGGAATACGGAAGGGTACAAAGCGTCAGGCCGGAACAGCTACCCATACAAGACTATGCCTCGGCACCCATGCACCCCGAAGCCCGTCGGGAGGTGATTCAGCCGGGTCCTCGTTCCTACAGCGTGCGGCCAGCTGAACCTCCGGCGGTGCGGCGGGAGTATAGCGTGAGGCCGGTGGAGCAGCAGTACTACGGGCAGCCGGTCCCGGGTCGGGCCGAGGCGGAGGTATCGTACATTGAACGACCGAGGGTAGCCCCGCAAGAGGTTTATTACACGGATGAGGCTCCACGGCAGGTATACCGATAAAGGGCCTACTGTTGGTCTGCGACAGGTTGATGCAAACATTCCTGGTACGCGGTGTCGAAACACGACAAAAACTGGTGTTATTGGGCGGAGTCGGGGACAAGGATTGGTGATACTCTGAAGGTCACAACTTGGTTATGGAAAGGAGTTAATAGGCAAGGGCCGTTGCCAGAGGATTCATTTGTAAAATCACAAGGTGTACAAAACAGTACCTTGTACACATATAATGTAAACAAGCTGGGCCTGCTTGGACTTGAACAAAACCACCAACGACTAGGTCGACGTGACATGATAAAGTCCTGACCCGGAAAAGAGAGTTGGCCTAGAGGCCAAAAAATGACACCGGCGGCGTCGTCTCCTGGGTCGAGACTCGGCTTTCTAACTTGACAAAACCGAGCGACGCATGATTGACTTTCCCTGGTTGGAGGAGGACCATCATTCATATCAAGACACAAACGCACGGGCTCGACTTTTCTCAAGCACCGTGTATCGATCACTACGGTTGTGGATACGGGGAAACATTTTGCTCCCGCTCTGTCTGTTCGCTCAGGATACACACATGGTGCTTCAGGAAGGAAGTGAGGAGGAAGCCGGTGAGCGCCCCTCGGCCCCGAACGGTTAGCCCTGGGGGGATGGGGGTGGGAAAGGAGCAGAAAAAGAGGGTAAGGAGAAAAACAAAAGATGGGAGGAGCCTGGAGTTGATCGAGTTTCGGATCCGGCGGTTTGCTTAGCGGTTGCATCACTGCTGGGGCAAGGGGAGAGGGTCCGGCGGCGGGAGCGGAGGAAGAAGCAACGTCAGAAGGATTTATTCTGCCCTCTTGTGAAGTCATCCTGCACGGTTTCCCCCCTCTTTTTATTATTTTTATTATCATTATTCCTCTCTATCCCCCCCTACTCTCTTACCTCGTATGGCCGGCCCGTTTCGTTTCCTGCATCAAGTTGTTGTTTGTGTGTGTGTGTGTGTGTGTGGATTCCAACTGGAGACAGGGAAAGGGAAGATCTGTGTCCTAAGGGGCCAGGGGGGGGGAGGAAATGCCATGATCGAGGAAGCACTGGCGTGGTTGGGGTCGTATGGCGAAAAGACTCGCAGGCCGGCTTTCCGAGGAGGGAGATCGGTGCCCCTTACCTTGTGGTTGTTTTCGGCAGATAGAGACGGAGGTGGTGTGTTCGTGTAGTCTCTGAGCAACAAACATCACCCAAGGTCTGACGTTTTGTTTTTGTTGTGTTTACTTTCTTTTCCTCTTCTCTCTCTCTCTCCTCTCTATATCTCCCTCGCGCGAATGTTCTGGCACAGATAAGCGAAGTTAAATCCGTTAATTAGTCTTGATAATATCGGACGCGTTCCCTTGAGTAGCGGGGAGAAGGCCAGCAAGGGGGGGCGGTGGACAGTACACTACCGACGCACACTTTAAACCGATTGCTCAAGATGCACCTGCCCCCGGCGGGTCCGGCCACCGTAACACTACCTATACGTACGGCAGCCCTTGCATCAGGCATGCCAGACACTGTTTTTGTCCACCCGCCGCCCCCCGTCAATACCAGTCAGCGTCGCCGCTACAAAGTCCGCCCCCCCCTCCCCCGGACAAACGGCATTGAGTCGTTCGTCGTTGTGTTCTGTTGGGCTCGGGTGTTGCTGTAGCATATATGTGTGTGTGCTAGTGGGGGAAGAACCGGTTCGAGGTTGAAACGTTCATTCCGGGATCATCGATCCAACATATCACCCCTCCAGAGCTAAGCTGGCCGGGTCCGCGTTGCCCATCAGTGTTTGGAAGGGGAGGGTCCAGTCCGTCTTTCCCGTCAATTGCGGCCCCCCGCGAGCGCTAAGAGGACTGAGGGAGGGGAGGGGCCAGCAGGTGCTTGCTTATCCGCACCATGCATACATAGCATGGCAAAAGGTAATTTGGCTGATGTCGGGCGGCAGCAGAAACCGACTCACACACACACACCCCCGAATGAATCGTCGTCTCCTCTCGCGAGCCGATTCGCCGGCGGCGGATGCTGCTTTCTGCAGTTGGTAGCATAGACACTCACAAGTGAAAGAAGAAAAGAAAGCAGAGGTTTAAAAAAATAAATAAAAATAAAAATAAAAAGGCGCGGTGAGCGCGCCTGGAAAGAGGAACCAGACGACAATACAACTGCCGCGACATTTTCCCTACCTCGGCGAAATTGATAGAGGGTGCACCCAAGACAGCCCCCCCCCCCAAAAGAGTCGTGGTGTTTTTAAAAAAACGTTGGCTTGTTTTGAGCGGGACTTGCGTTTGCTTGCCCGAACCCAGCGCATCCATCCCCTGTCACGCATCCTCGCTCGCGCCGGTCGCGCACTGCCTGCTTGCTTACCTCCTCAGTCCTCCCATCAAAGTTTCTGCAAGTGCCTCCAGCAGCAGGCGTTACTCTTTGGAGCGTGGGTGTAGGACGCCATCAACATACGCCTAGGTTGTAGTGCTGGAGGGAGATGGACTTTCAGATCGGGTTATTGTTGGTAGTGGGATAAAAGGTATGGATATATCTTGGCATAAGACGAAGACCTTCACAATTGCGGGCGACGCACATGGCCTCCAGAAGAATCGCCCTTACGGGATTCATCTCCAGAGCAGCAGCCTCAAAGGTTCTACTAAATCTCCGTACTTCTTTCCGTACTTCTTCCCCGTCAACCTTACAAACATAACGGGGGAATATTTTTATACCGACCATGGACTTATTGGGCACTATCCTGGGATACACCATACGTAGGATCGCTCTGCTAACAAGGTACCAAACTCCAGACAGAGCCAGGTACGCAGTAGTCCGCGAGGGAAGCCCCAACCTATGGCATCGGTGGTGTTTGCCTGACATGTTTCAGTTGCCCTTCCCTCTCCTCAGAGCCATACCTCCATATGCAGGCGTAGTGCTTCGTCTTCTCGCGGTGCCCTAAATCCTCAGAGGCTCGCCAGCTAACCAGCAATGAGGAAGGGTGAGAGAAGGAGTAGGAGGGCCAGTGACAAGTGCCGTGACCGGGACATGCACAGTGTAGTGCCGGCGCACCGAGGCGGCCCTATCGATGAGCCTGAGGACTGGAACAGACGCCGACTGCACCGGTGACTGGCCAGATGACGGTCACGGTCCGCAGGTGGAAGGATGGTGCGGTGGGATTCGGGAAGCATTCATTCGAGGCTCGAGCTCCCCGCGCCACCGCCCACTATTTGAGACGCATAGGCGTGGGAGGAGGGGAAGAATTGGGCCCCAAGGGTTCAGGGGTGTTGGCTGACTTCAGGGCAAGAGGTGTGAAAGTTCAGTCGAAGCTCCAACATGTCGGGGAGTGACCTTTTGGGAAGCAGCGGTGCCCATTTTGTGCGTTCTGGCCGATCCAAATTTCAACGAATGGAACGTGCGACAAGTAAGGGATTGCTAAATGCGGCAACGCAAAGGTTGAGAATCACGACCGCTGGCGGGGACCTGAGTCGGCAGGAGGACGGTCTGAACTCTCGAGGCGGCTGAATGTGGCCAGCATGTGCTCGGAGTAGTGTACCATGAATGGATCGACAGCAGTCAGTAAGTGGCCTGACTACGCGACCAAATTCGCGACGGCCGGCCCAGATCAGGCCGTTTGTTGGTGGCAGGTGGTTTTCTCCGAAAGTGGTATAAGCTGGGTTACAAACTGGACTGGCCGCCGACGGAAGCACGAATAGATCATCGGCCAGCCGATGTCAGCTGTATTGGCCCAGAACATGGGGAAAGACTGGGTTATGTTGGAGAGCATAGGTTCCCGCAAGGGATTGCCATCTGACCCCATTGCATGTAGAGAGAGAACGGTGACGTTATTGGTAGTCATGACGATGACGGGCCCACGGAAACGAGCAGCAGGCGGTAACCATCGAGCTGGTGCTGGCTCCCGGCTGCGGGCTGTTCATGTTGGCTATCGTGTTGGGTGCCCAGCGCTAGGAATCTAGGATCGCGTTCCTGGCGAAACGAGGGAGGGTCTCATCAGCTGTTGGCAGCGGGCAGTGCAGCGCGTCCGGCCAAGCAACACACTATGAAGGATGAATTTGGTGATGGGGTGGGGTTGCCGGACCCTAATCAGCGAAATGGAATCCTGGCCGAGCTTGTCCGTTCTGGAGATGTCGTGTGCCATAGTGCCTTACCCTTAGGTAAGAGACCTGGACGAGACGAAGCAGAAAGGGACGCCTAGTCATCTAATCTTTCTTGCCTTTTATTGTTGACGGTATGTATTTGCATGTCTCTCCTCTCTCCGGACGACGGGAGCGACAGGCAGCAGAAATAGACGCTGGTAACTTGCATTCCTGCACGAGGTACCGTACCTCGAGAGTCCAGGTGGGTTGGTGAGTGGTGCTTGAGCTTGACTGATGACTGTTTGACTTGGGTGTCCGAGAAAGGATGTAGTCAAAAGTGACACCTCTCCAGGGTTACATACAGATCACGCCTCGGGTACCTGTGAGTACATAGCGGCCGTGCTTCCGAGTATCCGCGGGCCCATCGATGTTTCCCTAAAAGGTGAGGTGGGAGCGCACACGCACATCCCGCCTGGCGCCTCCTCATTAAGCAGCATGCCACGCAATATGACCCTCGTGCTCCTTTACACGACCTTTTGTTGCGTTGCTTCCCTCTCTCGCCAACTTGATGGTCGACATGACTGGCTGAAATCGGCGGCTTCGGGAATCTCATGGCCGCCGAGGAGTCGAGAAGTACGTAAGATAGCGAATGCCCCTGGGGCTGTGCCCGGGAACGGGAGATTGCAATATGACGTTGGCTTGACCCTTACCATCTCCAAATGCCTGAGCTTATTTGCAGAAGGTAAAGGTACTTACACACTCGGCTACCGCAAGGTAATAAAAAAGTTGAGCAGACAGCCGGACATCGGACACGGCACCGGACACAGACTAAACGAGACAAAAGGCAGGACACAGCCCTATTGCCAGTAGGTATCCTGGTCGATCAAGCAAGACCCCTGGCTCCCTGTTATCCTGTACCCTACTCGGCTTGACTGAGAGGCGTCGTATTTGCCATGAAAGATGGGCACGACTTTGCTCTGCTGTGTTCTCGATGAATGTCATGCTGCCATGATTACGGGAACACCACGCGCGCCAGTGTCGGCCTCTGTCTGTGTCTGACCTGTCTCTGATCTGCACTGCCAGGTTGGAACTTGGCCCTCCACGCAGCACGCGCCCTTGATACGCGTGGAATACATGCACAGCGGCAGGCTCTGCGTACATCTGGCCGCTGTAACACGGAGAAGTCGAGTTGCCTGTTGATAAATGGTAATCCCGTGCTTTCACCTGTCGATCACCACGCGTTATCACCGTGGGCGCCAGGACTGGAATGTTCCGATCTTTACACTAAAGACACATTGGGAGCCGGGTCAGTAAACGTTTTGCTGTTGGTTTACCGACTCCCATGGCTCTGCGAACCCACGGTTCAAAATGGGACAGCAATCGTGGGGTTCCAGTAATACATAGTAGTGTAATACTCTGTGGTAATATGGAACCTCAAAGCATGATGTGAGCCTTGGATTGGATGCAGCAGAATCAAGCGTTCTGGGTGTTGTAGTCTTATTTTTGTTGGATTTAATGGTGGAAGAGGGTGGAATGAGGACAAGGGCACTACGATGTACAGGGTGCCTCAGCAGACACTAACGGGCTGCAGGTACACTGCTGCACAGGGAACCGCCTGAGGGTACATATCGTCGGTATCGCCCTCGGTAGCGACCCACTTGGATGTCGCGAACCCTGCCACCAGTCAGCGGCAAGAGCCAGTGAACTGCGGCCGCTGCCTATGTAACTGAAAACAAGGGTGTGCCGTGCATGGGTACATCACCCATGTTTACCTTAGCTGCTGGAGGTACTGGGCAGAGGGCGACGATGTCGGGAGACTTGGAGTAACGAGCATGTGTGTTTATGCGTGCGTGGCCTTGAGATGCGCTGACGGAGCCTGCCTCGTGCACTGGGGGTGTCATGGTAGGTATCTTCCGCTGCAACAGGGTAATCTAGACCTCAGGACACCGTTCCCGGCAGGTATCCAAAGATGACAGGGAACCGTGCCTGGGTCGTCGAGGGTCTTCCTGTCACTGGATCTACCCTCAATCTGTGTGAGGTGATATGCCCTGGGCAGTGGGCAGTGGGATGTGGGCTGGAGAAGGTTTGGTGGTTTGGTAGTTTCGCCGGGGGAAACTCTACTAGTGGTCCTCGCCTGAAGGGAGTTGAGCCAGTGGAACAGGGGCCCCGTTCGGTTTCCAGTGTCCGTGGACCAAGACAGAGAGCGATGGAAAGATACATCAGAATACCGTCACCTTAGCCCGGCCGCGGATGTACCTCTACATGCATCCACGTATCGGAACGGGGGATACTGGGAAGGGGGGCCACCACTGCAATGGATGGACTGGATGGATTTTTGAGTGGAGTTGGCCTGGGACTGGGACTGGGCACTGGCACTCAAGTGTGGACACTGGGACACTGGGACTGGACTGGACTGGGACGGGGGGACGGGGGACGGGGGACTGGGAGTGGCCGGGCCATGCCATGCCATGCCATGCCCTGCCTTCCAATGCCTGGCCTGGGTCTGCCGTGTGGCCTTGACCACCTATGACCATCTTCGCCGTCTGTCTGAATCTCCCGACTCCTCTTCTCTGAGTTCTTCCACACTCACATCTTCACCCAACATCTCTCTCCAACAATTCCCTCTCTACAGGCCCCTCGTCGAGTCTGAGTGAGAGCCTCGAGAAGCGACACCCTCTTCCTTTCTCCCGCCCCCCTTTCCTTTTTTCTTTTGCCTTGCCCTCTTCTTGTGCTTTCGAATACCCCCAATTGTCGTTCGCGGTCCACGGTCCATTCCTTTGGCCTCCCCCTCCCCGTCTTTTGGCTGTCTTCCTCACCCACATCATGAACAAACTGGCAAACATGCGTCACTGGTCCGAGAGGATGAGCCCCAACTTTGGAATGGGTCGTCCCAACATGCCCATGAACCCCATGAACCCGAGAAGAGATACAGCTCCCCAGCAGTCTGCTTCAATAAGCTCCCCTCAGCCACTCGACGCCCCGACGCCAATCATCCACTACTCGTTCAACGTCCCCTTTGCCTCCGACCTCGCCGGTCCCAACACCGAGGATGTTCTGCACGCGACTGCCGACGCTGTTCTGCGATGGACACACCCCGAAGACGCGGCCGACGACGTCCAGGTTCACGAGCTACCCGTCCACACCCAGAACCTCGCGAACCTACGCAAGGTCTGCAAGGATATCACCAACGGCCCCTTCCAGATCGAGGCTCATGTCATCTCGACGACGCCCAAGAATGCCAAGGGACAGCAGGTCACCACCGTGTGCCTGTCGGGCACCCCGGAAATGGTTCACAAGAGCAGGGAGACGATTTTGAACGACAACCAGACTGTCCTGGTAGGTTTCTGAAGACATGGCGTAGGTCTTGGACTTGGATTAACCTGTACGGATTTAGCGTTGCACCACTGTCGACGTCGAAGGCCATCTCGTCTGTGACCTGACTGCCGGCGCCTTGAAGCAACAAGTGACGGATACCCTGGACTACATCTCCAAGTACTGCGGCGTCGACATTTTCCTGCTGGGCCCCAAGCTGACTCCCGTCGTCGACGGCATGACGGGTGACGCCGAGATGCGTGTGGACCAGAGATGGCGAGTGGCCATCTACGGTGATATTCTCTCTGTTGAGCATGCGAAGGCCCGTGTGCTCATTCAGATTGATACTCTAGTACGCCCGGCCAATCAACGATCGGCCTATGTCTCAGTTTGCTAACCGCAATACAGCTTGGCCGAGTTGTCGATGCTACTAAGCTTGACTTGTCGATTCATCAGCTCGTGTGCGGTCGCCACAGGAAGAATATCAAACTCATTGAGTCGTCAACCGGCACTGCCATCTACTTCCCGCCGCCCTTCTCTCAAATGTACCGGTACTGCCCGCCCGGTGCAAGCCGCCGAGACCCTACCGACATCTATATTACGGGAGAAAGCCCCCAGGCCATTGAGCTAGCCAAGCAGAAACTCCACGAGACGGTTTCACGCATTCGACTCTACATGAAGGATGTCACCATTGCGCCAGCCAAGATCGACAGCGTTCTTCTTACCCGCCTGGACAAGGTCCGCAAGATCCTCGAAGCCAACGGTACTTATATCTTGTTTCCTCCTTTAGCGAGCCAGCGCAATATGGTGCGAGTCCAGGGCAGCGAAGGACTGCATGTTGAGCGCACAGTCCGCGAGATCATGGCTTTGGTAAGTTTTTGTAAAGGACGCCTTTGCAGGCCAGGTCTAACAAAATACTATAGGCTGGACAGTTCTATAGCGCAGCCTGGTGGATTCAGCAGCCCGACAGTCGACAGCTCCCCAACCCGGCTGATGTTAGAACCATGCTCGGTGATGTTTGCGCGAACTCGGACGCCGATCTGTCTTTTGACAAGATGAACTTCTCCATCACTGGTTCCGATGATGCCGTCAAAGCTGCGCTGATGGTCATGTCCGAGATTAAGTTCCTCGTCCAGTCTCAGTACCAAATTCGTGTCAAGATTGAGCTTGCCAACGAGCACAAGGAATTTGTGAGCGGCAAGAAGAACGGAAAGATCAACAAGATCATGGGCCAAAGCAGCGTCCAAATCATTTTTGACGGCTTCAACGAGTACAACTTCAACATTGATGTCATGGCTGCTGGCTACGATTCGATGAAGCAGGGCCTCACCCTGGTTGAGCAGGAGATGCCTGCTTCCATCTCGTTCCATGTCCCTGACCAGTACCACAAGCGAATTATTGGCATTGGCGGACAGCACATCCAGCGAATCATGAAGAAGCACTCCGTCTTTGTCAAGTTTTCCAACGCCATGGATCGAGGAGGCATGGGTCGCGAAGACGACGATGTCAAGGTTGACAATGTCATCTGCCGCACCCCGGCCAGAAACGCCCAGAATCTCGATGCTGTCAAGAACGAGATTCTAGAAATGGTCGACAGAGCCGTAAGTAGTTCCCCCGATAGTGCTATGGCGCCCCATCACTGACAGACTTTCTCTCAGGACTCCGAGTACACCTCTCAGATCGTGAACGTTGATCGTCTCTACCACCGTCAGCTCCTCGCCCGCCTCGGCGAGATTGATGAGTTGGAGGGCAAGTACAATTGCAAGATTGTCTTCCCCAGTACTGAGCAGGCCAGCGATGAGGTTACTGTGACTGGTCCTCAGTGGCAAGTCCCTCATTGCGTGGATGAATTCTTGGTATGTATCTCGGACACCAGCATCGGCCCAACATTGTACTAACAATTCCCCTAGGGCATGGTGCCTGACAACCACGAGTTGGTTCTCACCCGTACTCCCGAGTTGATCAAGTTCCTCGAGTCGCCAAGCTTTGCTCATGACCTTGTTCCGAAGTTGAAGACCCAGTACGAAGTGGAGGTTACAGTTCACCAAGATGCCGACTCGGAGGGTGGTTTGCCGGCTCTCGCCCTGCGCTGGACGTTCACTCGCAACAATGCCGGCGGCCTCCGTGACGCGATTGATTTTTTGCTCGCCCAATTTGCGACGGCCGGCGTGGAGGTGACCATCTTGAAGGGCTCCATCCCCCGGCCCAAGTCCGATTCCTTCGAGGATTCGCTTCAGTACTTTGACTCGAAGCTTCTCCAGCATGCTCCTGCTACGATCGCTGCCGATTCTCCTACCAAAGCCGCCTTTGAGGGGGAGGTTGCTCGCGAGCGAAGCACCATTTTCGACCGCCTGCGTAAGCCTGGTAGCATGACCTCCATCTCGTCATTCCTTGATCGCCGAAAGAACAGTTCCCACTCGACCAACGGCAACTTCTTCAAGGGATCCAGCAATGTTTCCAAGTCTTCCCTCATTTCGATCGAGTCCACCCGCAGCTTCAACGCGGACAGAAACCCCTGGAACGATAGCGGCGTTAATCTTCCAGATGATGACCACCCTTGGGCGCATCGCCCTCTGGGGAATGGTTCCGACAAACTGACCATTCCCCATCCCGGTGACGTTACGCCACGTCACAGCACTCGAGCGTCCGGCGACAGCGGACGCCCCTCTACGTCTCATTCTACGAATTCTGGATACCCCGGTCCCATCGGACCTTTCCGTTAGATTCCCATCTTAGAAACTCTACGTGCAAAATACCCCGGCTGGATATACCCTGGCGTACAATACCCCCGGAACGTTGCTTCCGATGCATCGGTCGGCCGAAGTTATGTTTTGCTTGCTTTCTGATGCTTTCATGTTTTGCTGTTTTTTTTGCTTTTTGACTTGATTTCGTCTGTTTTTTCGGGTTTCGATGGTTTTTTTCTCGCACGATCTCACGTCCACTCTTTATACCCCCGAGGTCGAAAGGCCGAGGACAAAAAAGAAAAGATACCTTGTTCGCGGTTTGATTTTGAATGTTTGATGCTATCAGCGCTTCCTCTGGCCACGGTCAGAGAAAGATACGAAAAAGAAAAAGGTCGAGGGGTCATGTGGTTTCTCCTACTGCCTCGAATATGGCGTTTCAGTTGCCAGGTCATGCGACTCTCGTGGATCTAGTCAACCTAAAGCTCCTTCAACATTAGTACTCTGCGGCCTCAGAGACGGAAATGTATAGCCACTGGGAGCAGAGGCCGGACTGGAGTGTCAAATTGGGGGAAAGATGAAAAAAGGCTCATGCTCTTTGTGTGTGGATTGGTCCAGTGTGGCCCAGCGAAGCCGCCAGGCGGTGAAAGGGAAAATTGTCATGGCGGTGGGCAATGTGGTGCAAATATCAGTGGTTTGCCGAACTGCAAGCGGGAGTGATGACGATGGAACTGTATGGAAACCTATGCACCTTCTAGGTCGGCTTGACATGCAATGATACCCATGGTCGATCAAGCAAACTGTCCCTCATGCGTGACATCGTGAAGCTTCATCCTTGGTGAGCCATGCGCGTCTGAATTATTTGAGCAAGCAATTACTGCTGACGAGGGGCTCACAACGGCATCGAGCTTAGAACTCGAAGAAGGGTGGTTACAGGTGCCTCTAGAACATGGATATTTGCAGAGTTCGTCCTGAAAAGAGTAGTGACCGACGGGTTTATTTTGCACATCAGTCCAACCGATGTGACGAAGCTGGTATATGCCCACTCCTAGGAGTATCTTCCTGGCTACCGCACTGAAATATCGCGCCAGATCTATCCATACATGCATCGATGTCTTGTACAAAATCGTTGTGAATAGCACTTCGCCTCCTGATGCATTCCGTGCAGTGCAGATCATTATAATACAGGCATAGCAGCTAATTTACCCAAGATTACTATAGTTACACACCTTCTGTTGATACAATCGACATCCAAAACCCATAAACAAGTGATATGCCATCAATCGCCAGACTCACTAGGCAACGGGACCAACAGACACCTTTTCCTGCTGGGCCCGCGCCTCTTGCTGAGCTCTCTTGTGATGATGCCGCTGTAAACGGCGCTTCTCCGTCATGATGCCGGCAAACCTGCCTTTGGCGCCATGCTTGATCTTGGTAATCATGTCAGTGGCCTTGCCCTTGTCGACGTCTTCGGCGGCAAGGGGTTCTTCCTTCGGCCGGAGCTTATTCAGGAAGTCAAGCTGCCCTGGCGTGGGGGGTCCTTTTCGCCAACGTTGATACCGATGGATGAAGACGTGTGGGAACGTCTCAGATGCGTATTTGTCGCTGCCGTGCACAGCATCGGCGAAGGTCGACGCTTTAAGAAGTTCCCTTGGGGCCGCATAAGGCGATTTGCCTACGCCGGGAGGTAGGGCTCTCACCTCAACGGCTTGCCAAAGAGGCGTCTGCCGCTGCTGCCCATTTCCCGCCTCGGCCTCTAGTTTGGAAAGCCGGATGTATGACCCGCTCGGGGCGCAGAGGACATATTTGTCTGGGCCGACTTGGACCCATGCGTACTGACTGATGGCCCGGATGTGTTTCTCGCCGGATGTGTCCTCAATGAGATCAAAAACAGACCCGTAGTCAGTGAAGGTGACCGATCCCGAGGGAGCGGTGGTTTGAGGAGTCGAGGTTTCGGAGTAGGCGTGCTGCTGCCGGAGCCGCTCCGCCTCCTTCCTGTCTTTGATCTTGTGCAAGTCCGCCGTCGACGCTTTGTCGACAAGCTCCCCTGGATCAAGGCCGAACAGCGTCGGCGTTGTCACGATGCCAGTTTCGAGACTGGAAACCATGTCGATCACATGGCAGTCCAACTTACCCTTATGCAGTCTCATCCCTCTACCGATCATTTGGACCAAAAGGTTCCGAGAACGTGTCGGCCGAGCAAGGACCACACAATCGATGTTCGGGATATCCGTCCCCTCAGTAAAGACTCCGCAGTTTATAAGCACAGGAAACTTCCCCTTTCGGAATGCTTCAAGTATATCACTTCTCTCCACCTTGGGTGTGTCTCCCGTCACGAACCTCGCGTCGAACCCGTACTTTCGGAACGTTTGCGTCAGCCCGGCAACATGCGCGAGGTCAACGCAAAAGACCAAGGTCGACTTCCGATCCGATGCCCGGGCCAGCCAGCTTCGTACGGTGATGTCATTGATTTGATCCGTGTTGACGACTCGGGACAATTCTCCTTGCTGAAAGTCACCGTTGGCACCGTTCTTGACCTTGGATATGTCGGCCGTCGACTCCACGGTGGTAAATACCACATCTGACAACCATTTATCACCAATCATGTCGACGTAGTCCTTGTGATAGACGATCTCGTCGATGGCAGCGCCCAACTTCAGTCCATCGAACCTGGAAAAGGTAGCAGAGACGCCCACAAGGGATGGCGAGTCGGCTCTCTTTATGTCGAGTCCGAAGTGGCTGAGGACACGCATGTAGCCTGGAGCGACGATATGGTGTGCTTCATCGACGAGGACGAGTTTGAACCTGCTTGGGTTGAACTTCCTCAGTCGGTCCCCGGACGTAATACTCTGCAGGCTGGCGATGGTAATGTCCGCAGTGCCAGAGGCGTGCATCGAACCCATCTCAATTTCCACGGAACTACTGGGGTAGGCATTGGTGCAGTGTCTTGCTGCTTGCTCTACGAGCTCTCTCCTGTGTGCAAGGATCAAGGTCTGTGTGGCAAGTCCTCGCCTTGGTTGGATTCTCTCAATCAACTGGGTAAATATCACCTGAGAAGAGTTAGCCTTGGGTTGTTCTGAGTGACTGCACATGGCGTACCGTTTTGCCGCTACCAGTGGCCAGTGATATCCCAAGTCTTTTATGTCCATCTTTGAGAGATTGCAAGACTGACTGGATACACTCTTCCTGATAGTCTCTCAACTGAATCTTTGAGCTTGCATATCTCAGGACAGGGTGTGGTAAACGTATTGGGATGCCTTGCTTAGGCCGAAGGATAAATCCAGACGTATAACTCGATGGATATGGTTGCAACAGCTTTCTTACCAACGACTGTATCATATTGCATTGTCTTTCATCCTAAATTGAAGCTCAAACTGAAGAGGAAGTCGATACCTTTGAAGTCATCATCCAAGGGGGTACGTGATTAGCAGCAAGGGCAAGGTAGATACTCCAATCAGAGGTTTGGTATGGACCCACACTAACAAACTGCACTTGACCGGAGGTACCTGAAGCCAATCACTAACATTAACATACACATATCAGGTGCAGTTACACTAGACGGGTACAAGCAGCATCTTCAGCCGAGTTCCCTATCTTTTGGACTGCAGACCAGGAAATCTTCATTCTAGAGTGAGATAACTTTCATCTCATGACAACCAACCGACCTAATGTATCCTCAAGGCAACCACGAATAACACTCGCTCAACCTGGCCACTCAAAATTTTCGACCTGGCTTGTTCTGGCATAAAAATTTTTTTGCTGGTGTTTCCATCACACCATGTACGCTTCACACCGCATAGACCGAATCGTCGACATCAGAGGACCAGACGAAGATGAGCATGGAGCCGGAAGCCGAGTATCTCCCCGACAAGGAGGACATTGGAGAACACGAGGACCTTGAGTATTCACCTTCCAAACGGAAAAGAACCCAACATCGAGGAACGGAATCTGCGCATTCTGCACAATCATCCAGCGACGATGGCATCGTCACTCGCGACGGCCGCTCATCGCACAAACGACGGGCTCAAAGTGAGATCGTCGAGCCTGTTCTCAAACGCCACAAGGGTGTTTTCAACAACAGCTACTTGGATCTCTTGAATAGGGACATTGAACATGTCACGAAACACATTGCAGTGGCAGGAGATGAGGAACTGCCCCCGTCACAAATCGGTCTGACAGTCTGGACCCCGTTTGAAAAGAAGCAGTTTTTCGAATCGCTTTCCAGACTCGGCAAGAACGACCTACCGGGTATATCGGCCAGGATACAGACCAAAAGTGAGATTGAAGTCCGCCAGTACATCGCCCTGCTCCAGGATGCCGTCAAACGTAGGGAGCAAGGGCAGGATGGTGGCCTTGAGTCGCTGGAATTGGCAGACTACCCTGCTGCCGTCGAGACCAGCCAGCCATGCTGCCACGCGCTTGATGAAGCAGCCGATGCTATCTCTTTTCGACAGGAACGGCACGAAGAGCTCGTCGAGCAGAAGAAGTGGGGTGAATGTTGGAACATCAATATGGAACTTGCGAAGCGCGTTGAGGGCGATCACGGCCTCGAAAGGGACCCAACCTTTGCAAGTGACCATGGCCTCGTTTTCACTGAACTCCTGCGAGTCAAGAATTTTCTTCGCCTCCCCGAGCGGATATTCATGAACGCATCCTACGCCGAGAATAATTGGCAGTTCGTTAGTGAGGAGCCGCCAACGATCAGGGCAACCGCTCTGCAGGATTTTCACTCACTGCTCGTCTCCGTCACCAAGAAACTTGTCCTCGCGACACTGTTCATAGCCGGGTCTAGGATCAGGGCAAAGAGGCAGGTGGAGCTATCGACGCGGAACCTGGTGAGACGCAAGGACGTCGAGGCGGCCGTTGCGTCGTTGGGTATGAAGCGAAATAGCGACGAGTTCTGGGCTACATGCGCGCGTAGACTGCGACTGGAGGTCTGGGACGACGATGCGGAAGATGGGGCAGGGGAGGACGACGAGCCAATGCCATACGACCGCGTGGAGAGCATCCTACGCCACGAGCCTGGTGCCCCCGAGCACGTTAGCCTCAGCAGCGAAAGGCCCTCGACGCCAGAAATCAAGTTTGAGAAAAATGAATCGTCTGAATCGGCAGATGATGAGGACTCGGGCTCGGACGAATCGAGCGACAAGTCGTCTGCTGTCCTGGATGAGGCTGAACGTGAAGTTATTGAAGAAGCCAGGGAGGTTCTTGTCTACTCTGCCTACGACTTCCCCGAGACGCATCGCACGAGAGAGGCTTTGAAGAACAGGATAAGAAACGAGCGTGCGCAGGAAGCTCAAGCCGAGACGGAAGATGCCAAGGCAAGCTATGAAGCCGAGTTGGAGATGTGGCGGCTCCTGCAAAGACAACCACCGGAATCATTGGTCATGCCACGGATGACAGAGCGCGGCCGGAGAACTGCCAACGACATAGAAGACCTATATGATGTTGGGCGACAGTGGAGGGAGAGGTTAACATACTACAGTGAGTGGGAGATGCTTGGGACAACTAAGTTGCAGGACAAGAAGACTTGAACCTTGGTTTGATTGTTGATAGTAGTTATTGATACCCATAGACTTGGATATATCCATTTGCTTTTAGACGAGAGCCCCCTGATGCCGTACCATGCTCGCCAGAGGAAGAGGACGAGGCGTGTACGGCTACAATGTAAACCTACCAAAGTCGGATCTATAAGATGTCGCGTCCTGCGACGGGTATCATTCCCTGCGCCGTCTCTGGGTGACAATTGCCAGACTTTGATGTCGCAAAACCACTCGTAATGGGAGCTTTCTTAACGTCCTCGCCCCCTTGCTCTGCCTCGGCCCCTGCCTCTAGCACGGCCTCGAGCAGCACCCCTTGTTGCCCGCGACACCGGAGTGCCGCTTTCCTCGGCGCTATCCTCATCTTCCTCGTCTTCTGCTTCCTCCTCATCACCCCCCTCATCGTCGGAATCGCCCGAGTCGCCCGAGTCGCTGCCGTCCGCTCCATCTCCTTCCTCGTCCCCCTCCTCGTCGCCGTCATCTCCGTCATCTCCTTCATCGTCGTCACCCCCTCCTTCTTCTTCTTCTTCTTCCTCCTTCTCGTCTTCGTCTTCGTCCTCGTCGTCATCCTCGTCGTCATCCCCGTCCTCTTCGGAATTTGTCGACTCGGCCTTTCCAGCCTTTCCACCTTTTCCAGGTTTCCCCGACTTCCCAGCTTTCTCGGGTTTTTCGACCTTCTTCTCAGCCTTCTCAGCCTTGGCCTTGCCGGCAGCCCGCTTCTGACTCCTGGCCACCCTGGCAGACTTGGGCGGTGGTGACGCAGTCTCTGTGTCCCCGTCCTCCGTATCTTCGACGGTACTGGCACGAGTCTTGGTGACAGTGGACGCGCGCTTCCTCCTTCTGCTGTTGCCAGTGTTGCTACCACCAGGAGACGGCGGTGGCGGTGTGAGCTCGAGCTCGGGTGGGGAGGTCGGGGGCTCGCTGGGATCCGCCAGGCGGCGCTCCATCATCATATCGTCAAATTCGTCATATGGTAAAGCGAACTCCTTGAAGCGGTCGTCATAGTTGTCGTCCTCCTGCGCATCGTAGAAATCTTCGCGCTGGTCAATCGTTTTGAGGTCGTAGAAGGTACGCAGCTTCGTCCAGATGTGTGGAATGCGCGTATGGGTGTAGAAGTCCGGGTCTATGCCGTGATTCCGCAGGTGTTCGCTGATAGCGATCATTCTGAAGTGCTTGTGCATGCCTATGACCGGCCGAGTCAGCTTCAATGGCCCGGTTCTAAATCACGAGGACACGAGGACATGGGTCGACTTGCCCGCCGGTTTCCACCTGATGACTCCCTTGAAGAGTGATGACAGTTGATCGTCGGTCCATAAGTTATTCGGCCATTCGTCAGAGGATGGTTTGACTACGGGCGCAGTGGCGGTGGGAGTGTCGGCAGCTGGGGTATCAACGTCCATGGCATCTTCGTCGCGAGCTGGCGTTGGCGTCGCGACAGCCGAGGCGCTGCTGCGCGCCTTCTTTTTGGGAGGCATCGCAACGGGTGGCCAATGAGGACGTCGCAAATCCTCGAATTTATATTCGGCTGAATATGAAGGGAAAGAGCTGTTCAATTGCGGCGTGGAGGCTGTGGTGTGTCCTTGTCCAACGGTCGTGAGAATGAATGTTGAAAACCAAATTATCAGAGCCCAGGACTGGAGCTTCAGCAGATCAAAGCTTCGCCCGTTGCTTTGGCGTTCCCGGGTACCTTTTCAGGTGCCAGGGGCTGCATATGCGGGGATGACCACTCAGAGCCGGGAAACTGCAGGGGTCCTTTAGTGCTTTGAGCCTAGGAGTGCGACGCGCCAGTCGCGTCGCGGGGGCCCGCGACTTTCTCGGCTCTTTGGATCGTGCGGTGTGAAACGAACGTCATACAGCACCAGAATGCTGAAGATGTTATGTCATTGATCGCAGGCTGCGCTCCGTATTCACCAGTACCAATGCTTTGCAACGCAACCATTCTATCGGCGCAATCATGTCCGAGGAAGATGAATCTGCCAATGTCTTTGCGATCCCGGACTTCTGGGAGCCATCCAAATGGCTAGAGAACCCGCTGCGCCATGCCGATACTGGTTTCTTTGCCCTCAATTTGAAAGGTTTTCCTACTCAACCCTCCAGAATCTTGTCTTTCTTACTGACCATTTGGCCGCGTAGAAAAAGAATCGTCCCCTCTATACAATTTACCCGACCCCCAGCCCAGCGAGCTTTTCACGCTTCCTACGATAGATCCGGCCCCGGAGCAAGAGGAGTCAGACACGATAGAGATTCCGAACCCGACCCCCCAAGAACCGCTGGATGTTGAAGAAGCTCATACGGGCGATTTTTGGTTGGCTCTCGACAAGCCCGCTTACAAGTCTCCGCAATACAGAACTTGGGAGGGGTTCGAATCCCCCGATGCTTCTTCGGCCAAGCCCCTCTTCATAACGGAAGCTGGCCCAGAGGCGTTTGATGCCTTGATTGGGCTTAAAGGAGACCCTTTTCAGATTGGCAGTACCGATATTCCCGTGGTGGAGGCAGGCCCGTATTGTAATGCGTTGCTGGCTCTTGCTCTCGGGAGAGAGTCAGTCTTCTTCTCCTGGCAAGACAACCAAGAGACCTTCAAGCCAGCTTTGCCACAGGCCAGAATACCGGCATATTCTGGGAAGCTCATCCAGGCGGTTCAACGTTCATGCTTGAAGTGTGGGAATACATACCGCCGACTGCGGAGATTCGTCGATACGACATACCTAAAGCACCCAACCCCCTGCCGTGTTGCTTTGGCGAGTGCCATGGACAAGGCACTTTTAGTGATACAGAGCAGTATCGCATTGCACCACCAACATCCACGGTCGATCCTTCAGGTTCAATCGCTTGTGGCACAAATATATACCATCCTACGTCAGTTCGAATCTTTGGTGTCAAAGATACGAAAAGGCCATCTCGACGAAGACGTGTTTGTGATTGTATTCCAGCAGGCACAGTCTGCTGAGTATGCCGAGATCCATCTGAGAGACATGATGCGTGAAGTGCTGCGGCGGGTGTCAAGACCTTGGACCGAGCTTGTTGAAGAGTGGATCGGCACACGGCGCGAGGTTGGCGTGCCACTGAGCAAGCACGAGGTCGGAAGACAGAAAGGCTTTGTCAAGGTCGAGTCTGAGACTTACATCGACGACTTTGGGGACGAAGTTGAAGAAGTTGATTTTCGCCTGGATATGCAACGAATACCCAACTTCATGCCAGAAGACGTGGTTAAGTCTCTATTCGAAGTTGGACGAAACCTCCGTTTTATAAGGTCAACTCATCCCGATAATCCCTTGGCACAGTCCAATATCATTTCATCGAGCATGCCTCCGATGGTGGAGTGGTTGTTTGACTGGGACTTAATTGTTCAGCTGGAAACCAAAGTCCACTTGTACGAGCGGGCACTGCGAGAAGCTATCAAGTCCTACGTCTCAGAAGCGTCGGCAAAGCTCGAGGCACCAGCCTGGCCGATAAGTGGTTCAACGACGTACCAGCTGCAGCTTTTCGGTCTAGATGAAGCTCGGTTGCAAGATAGACTGGTCGCATCCATACAAGACCTTGCACAGCCAATCGCCGACTCGACATCAGACGATCCGCTGGGTATCATTATTAGGGGAAGCTTGTCTGATGTTACAACAGAGGCCGAAAGTGCTGGTACCGATTTTACACCGCATTGGTCATTGCTTCCAGTTCTTTCGTTCGGATCTATCATATCTGCACAGTCTAGAGTTGTGGGGAGAGAAAGTTTGAAGTTGCTCTTTACATGTCACAACCTCCGTGACCATTTGAAGCTGCAAAAGGATTTCCACTTGCTTGGTAACGGCTTCTTTTGTAGCCGCCTTTCACATGCACTTTTCGACCCAGATCTCGAGACAGCAGAGAGACAAACCGGTGTTGCTCGCCAAGGCGGAGTTATGGGACTGCGTTTAAGTGGCAGGGACACTTGGCCACCTGCTAGCTCTGAGTTGCGACTGGCACTGATGGGAGTTTTGACGGAAAGCTACGAGGGCCCCGTCCAAGAAGACTCAAACCCTCGAGACGGAGAGAAGAATGAGCTTCCCGGGGATCTGAGTTTTGGGGTCCGGAGTTTGTCCAACGAAGAGATCGACAAGTGTATGGACCCTGATGGGTTAGAAGCGCTTGACTTTCTGCGGTTATCTTACAAATCCCCACCGGCATTAGGGGCAATCATTACGCCCATCGTTTTGGTGCAGTACGACCGGATATTCAAGCTGCTGCTTCGGGTGCTGCGGATGCAGTATACCGTCAATCGCCTCTTTCGCGACGTCACCGCTAGAGAGTCGGGTTGGCAAGATGTCGAGGATGTGTCTGTCCGATTCTGCTATGAGGCTCGTCACTTTATCTCCAGCCTCAACTCCTACATCTTCGATATTGGGATTGAGTTGCCATGGCAGGCCTTTGGAGGCCTGTTGGATAAAGTTGAGTCTGACTTGAGTAATGACGATTACGACACGCCATCCGGATCAGCGCTTAGCCCTGACCGTCTACGGGAACATCATTCTCAAGTCCTTGACCAAATCATGCTAGCACTGCTTCTGCGAAAACGGCAACAGCCTGTGCTCAAACTTCTTGACGATATCTTCCGGGTCGTTCTAAAGTTTGCCAAGTACTCCCGGCTCCGAGCCGATGGGCAAGGTTCTCGTAGCCAGGATGATGATGCAACTGCGAGGGGTCTTTACAAGGCCTTCAGGCGAAACGTCGAAGTGTTCCTAACGGTTTGCAGGGGGCTGAGTGAAAAGGGAGATTATGGGACCAAGAAAGATGCAGTCGGTGATAAAGGCAACTCGGGGAGAATTGACACCTTGGAGGATAACCCGATTGCACAGCTACTTCTGAAGCTAGATATGTTCGGCTACTACTCGAAGGCATGAAGTTAGGCGCGAAGGATGCCCACATTGATGAATGGATAGATACCCCCAAGCGTTGAAAGAATGAAGGCTTAACGCGTTTTAATCTGTTTGTTTGTGAAGCAGAGATTAATTTGGTCTTAATGTATGGCAATGCTCGGAACAATGCTCTTCGTGGCAGTTTCCAATAACAGAAACTTAGACGGCCCCGGCACGGGATCTGGACGGGAGTGCCCCGCCATTGTGATGCCCCCTGGGCGGCTTTCCCAAAAATTGCCCCGCATCGCGCGTCCCACCCCGCTGCTCGCGTTGTTGATTTACTTTTCGTTATTGGACGAAACCCTTACTTTAACAAAACAAAAGCAAACCGTCTTTTGCGCCCAACAATCCGAATCCAACCAAGAGTAGCATACGACATGGCTCGTCCCGGCCCTTCGGCTAGGAACCTGACTCTTACAGAAGAGTTGGAGAAGCTGGAACAATCCATCACTCTCACTCTGCAAGGTAAACAGAACCACAGCGAAGAATAGTCGGTCTGTTGGGTAAACTGATATGTTCCTCAGAGATCGACTCCAATTTCAGCAAAGCGCATCGGATCGTCACTACGAGCATATTGCCCATCGTCGAGCAATACGGCGAGCACTCAAGAAATGTTTGGGATGCTTCAAAGGTACGCCATGGCCCTGAGGGTAGCAACAGTCACTGCAACCATGGGCTAACGTAAAGCAACCCCTCAGTTCTGGAAGCAATTCTTCGAGGCCTCAGCCAATGTCTCGCTCTCTGGTTATGAGGAGCTAGCCAACGACGAAGACGAGACCGGCGCGACCGAGGAGTCGTCCGTGCAAGACGAGTCAAATATGGACTACACCCGCACGCCCCAACGACACGAAGACGCCGAAGACGTAACCATGGCATCGGCTGCCGAGTCCACGTTTCACGCCGAGGATTCCGTTCTTGACGACAACGACCTCACGGGCAGCACGCCCCGACCGCCTAAAACCAAGACGATCAAACCACAGTTCTCCAGCCTCGAGTCTCCCTACGAAGCGCTCAAGCGCGAGCTCAAGGGCGAGCCGCCCGCCCCGCACGAGGAGGATGATGAAGATGAGGACCTTGGTCTGGAGGAGGACTCGACGGTTCTCTTCGCGCAGCACACGGCTCGGTTGCCGGACATGTCTATGACACCGCGCTCCTCGTTCGCACCGCAGCAGCAACATCACAAGGATCCTCTGATGCACCGCATGCTCGACAAGACATTCCGTATCCAGGCCACGCCACACAAAGGGCCCACCTACCGCGTCTCACCGCTCAAGCGAGAGGAGAAGAGCAAACAGAAAGAAGAAGACGTACCGGCGTGGGGGCGTGACTCACCCATGTCGTCGCCCGTAATGGCCGTGCCCACGCTGCGCAGCGCGGCCTTCATGTCACCAGCAAAGAGTAACGCTCGGCAACGTCTCGCTGCTGCGACTGCGTCCGCGGGGCCGCGCACCCCGGGCGTGAGCGTCCAGACTCCTGCTACGGGTCGGAAGACGAAGGACGTGTTCGCCCCCAAGGGTGGCTACGACGATGACACGACAACCGACATTGGCGGTGGGTTCGGAAAGCAAAAGTATGAGATCGACTGGGATAGCGACAGCGATGAGGGCCGGGCTCTGTATGGCGGCATGAGCCCGCCAAAGACGATACAGTTTGCGCTGCCTCCGTCGAAACTTCTTCAAACACCCGGTAAGTAGATGTAGTTTTGATCCATATAGGTTCAGCCGGTTGACGAAAGAATTAGCTCGAGAGGCAAGCAAGCGCATCGTTGATGACATTCTGCTCACGGCGGGCGCTGAGCCGGATAGTTCGGAGTACAGCCCCACGATGGTCAAAATGAACCAAGACATTCTCGATGAAAGCTTTTAACTGCAGTCTTTGATTGATATAGTAGGAAACTAAAGGAAACCCCCTTGCCTATTAAATATGAGAAGGGCCAGTGCTAGATAAGATACCCGTTAAATCGAAAATCGAGAACCGTTCGCCTTGCCCCAGACCTCCCGCAGGCGTCCATATTCTTTTGCTACAAATTGAAATACTGCCCATCCTTTACCGTCGCCGATTTTCAATGTGTTGGACAGTCCAAGAAGCATTCCGTCCGGAAGCATCCCATCCTTGGTCTCGCTGTCTCTTTTCTCGCACTTGTCTAAATACAAAGGAGAAGCCCAAACTCCCAAAAGCACCCGTTTAGTAAATAACAAAACTCGCTCAGGGGGGTGGCAGTAATGGAAGGAAAAAAACCACCCCCCGAGCCTAAAGTGACAATGCCATCGTCAGGCTCCCTCCCCCACAAATTCCCTCTCTTTGTTTACAGGTCGTTGCGAACAGAAGAAGTCCAGTAGGCGGACTGCGATGTCAAAGCCTGGGCGTTCGCGTCCTCGGCGGCTCGTTGGCGAGCCACCAGAGAAGCAGACTTCTTGGACGCCGAGGACGACTCCGAGTGGTGGGAACGGTGGAGCTTGTCCTTCAGGAGGGAGACGGAGCTGGAGAAGGTCGAGACCGAGGCGGCGTCGGCCTCCTTTTGGTGGGACTGTGTTTGGGAGTAAGAAGAAGTGGCGGCGTTGTTGTTGTTGTTGTTATTGCTAGCCTGCTGGAGGGCGGAGAGCATGGCATAGCTGTGGCGCTTATCGCCGGTGACGGAGCTGGAGAAGTTGGAGTGCATTGCGGACATGGCGGCGGTGGTGTTGGCGGTGATGTTTGCGGTGGAGGTTGAGACTTGCGTATGAGAAGCTTGAAGTGTTTGTGAGAAAGCTTGTAATAGCAGTTTGTTTGCTTTGTCTGCTTGTGTGTTTGTTTGTATGTTTGTTTGTATGTTTGTTTGTCTTTTAGATCTGAGTGATGATGATCCAAACCAAAATCTCAAACCTCAGGACGAAAAGGGGCATATACTTATACAAACTCGATCCTCACCCGGGTCTACGAGGAGAGCACTACACGACTTACACACACATTGAACTCGCCCGGCAGACTTAGGAACGCGTCTGCAAGGTCTGAGACTCCACAAAACAACCTTCGACAGTCCGACACCCCAGTGGTCAACTCGGCAAACGTCAACCTCCATCGTTGCCGTATGCGTCACTCCAAGGATATGGAGGGAAGCCACACGTCTGCCCGCGTCGCCCACGGGGTTGTCGGCCGGGTTCGGGTCAAGGCATACACGGTGAGCCGCAGGCACCCTTCCCGGACGGCTGGGCATATCCAGGGATGACAACAAGAAGAGGAGCTGTGGATCGCAAGATTCTAATCCAATTCTGCTTTCTTACATTTCTTCGTGAGTCATTACGCACGATGCCTACCTCATGCACCTATGACAGCCCCGTGGAGGGTAAGCGCGACATACCAAACTGCGCCGGTAGATGTATGCGTGTGTGCATGATGTGGCACCCCCCTCGCCGACGACGGGGCTGACTGGAATGACTGCGTGATGATTTGCCGTGGGTGCCTGGGGCTGCACTCGTGGCTGGTATAATCGGCTGCCTGTGCCGCTCATGGCAGTCTTGCCTGTGCGTCCCTCATCGTTTGGCCTCAGGGACTGACGTGTGTGAATCATCCTCAGGCCGCAGCACTGCCGCCGGCCAGGCCGCGAAAGCTTGTCGTTTGGTTCACCAACCAAACGAGGTGGTGTGGAACTGGAGCCGGAGCTAGGTGTGGATGTTGCGTGCGGCCCGGGTACCGTATCCCGGAAACCTCGCCGGAGAACACCCTGTCGAGAGCGAGAGAATTACTTTCCTTGTCACAGCAAAAATTTTCTTTCTTGCGTACTCCCCCCTCAGTCGGCCTCGATTTGTGTAGCACTACCACGTCCTCCTCCTCCGCTCATATCCGAGATTGAGTCACCCGGAGGAGGCATGTTACACTGCAGTGCACCCGCCGCTCTTCCGCATTTGGGACTTACAGGGACGAGGACAAGGGAGCCACACCACACCACAATGGCCGAGTTTGTTTCGTAATGCCCTGTGGGGCCGGGCGACGAAGGCTTACTTGGCTTCCACGGCGCCGAGTCGCTCACGTCTCCGGGAGCTTTTCTAGGGCCATGCCCAAATTTGGGCCGCTGACAGTCATGAGGTTCGCAACACAAGGCAACACCCGCAAATGGTGTCCGTTACCTTGATCCCGTAACGAGCCGGGTTCCGTTCATAGCCGCGTCCGGAGAAGACAGTGCCTCAGCAGTTGCCGTGATGTTCCGGCTTAAACCCGTTCCCAGCCCGTGACTGTTCGATCAAGTGACCGTTCCTTCGATAATTAGCCGGACGTCAACCGTCAACCGTCAACCGTCCGAAGTGGAATCGTGACCCTGGGCAGTTGGACCCGAAATCCTTGATCAGTTCGGCAAAAACAAGCTTAATTCTGTAGTGGTGCATGCTTGTTCGCATTTCGTAGGTGACGACGCAATGGTGTGCTCCGTCGCACAGTTGGCCGTCATGAATTCTTGGCGGGCCGCGTGGCTGGCTAGTTGCGGCGTAGTTGCACACAAAGCGACGCGCAACTTGCCCATCACTTCATTTCCTATGCTGCAACAATATGAACCTTCTTCCTACCCGGGCTTATCTCCCTTCCCAGGGATTATCCATTTTCTTTGTATCGATCCGTGTTGAAGTTTAAATAATATCAAGAAGAACCCGCCTGCTGGCTATTCGACAGTTCGCACCATCCTGAAATGAAGTGCATTGATACCCTCCCCCTCTCCTTGTGAGTCTACGCGGCATTCGGCCACCCCGGGAGACAGAAATCTCGAACTGAAAATGATGGCTGCTTTTGTGCTATGACATTTGATGAGCGTCGCCTCCTTCTCGCTCCTCGGTTTACTTGCGTTGAATCTCGGGCGCGTGTGCGGGAGACAACACTCCCGAAACAAGGACAATGAACAGAACGACCTAGCCATAATATACGGGGCGGCCTGTGTACGATCTCCAACTCACCGAGGGTTACGGTGGCAAGTCATCATATGGGCAGGCGAAGTGAAATGACAGTCATACTTGCTGCTTCCCGTGAGCGTATCAGAACATCACTGCCCCGAGACTGACGATACTGGTGCAGGCGTCCAAGAGATTGAGTCTTCCGTGAAAGCTGCAGCAAGAGCTTCAATGACATGACCAAGTTTGAGAAAATGGATCCTGGCCCGAAGACAAAGGCTGTCGAGCAATGAGATGAGAACGTGTTGTGGCGCTGGATTCTTTGACGGAATGGGACGGCCTAATATCTAATGGCGTGGCGGTCGACGTCCGCTCCGGGCCGCCCCGTCGCCCGCGAGTAGGATATACGATGTTTGCAGCCAGCGACGATTTCTCACGATTTCTAGTGGTGGGCGATCAACGTCCCGTGTTTGATCTTGCTGGTCAGTGCTGTCGGGATGCCGGTGCTGCTGAAGAACTGGCAGCCGGCATCGCCAGTATAAAATGCCCAGCAGATGCCCTTGACGGCGAGCACTGTGTTGATCGTATCATCTCGAGCCGAATGGAAGTCAGCAATCGTTGACATCAGGCAACGATATGAAGCCATTCCCAGGATGCAACCAAGGGAAGGCGGATCTCGGAGACGTTGCCTGGGCACCGCCCGATTTATCAATTTTCCTCTGGCCTATTTAGTCGAGTGATTATCACTCGGCAATTGGAAGGGCGGTATAGTCATTTTTATAGAGAATGACAATCAGACGGACCACGGCAACTAGACGACAAAGCCCGACTGGAAGGGTGCTTCCGCAGTCTGAATGGGATGAACGCGATGCACCTCCCTCCCTTATGGCGGTAGAAACCATCCGGAGCTTGAAAGGCGTTGACGAGGCTGCCGTCGGGTACAAATGTGGTTTACGCCCTCGATGCTCCCAGAGATAGCTGCACGGCACTGCAGCAATGTGGGCATGATTTATGTCCCGCAGCGGTGGTAAGGTGGTCTGTGTCGACAAACCTCCACAAACCTTAATCAGAGCCTCAACCGGCGTCATCACATTCTGGAGGGCGGTCTAGGTAGGGCGGCGCGCTCGGCAGCCACAAAGGCGGTGGACGTTGATCAGGCATTTACCCCGCCATGTTGAGCGGTCGCTTATCAAATGCGTGCTTATCAAAGGAAGGAGGGGTGATTCGTATTCGTATGAGGCATTCATCTCTGGTGCGTGCGAGCAGACGGAGCCAACAGGAGATCAGGTCACCTGATTGGCCCGGCCGACAGATGCCACCAGGTCAGGGGTAGCTACCGTCCCTGATGGATTGGCCAATGGAACGACAAAAGCGGCTACTAGGTGGGTAGCATTGCACGACTTCTATTGTTCCAGCAGAGAGATTGCATAGCACGTACGTCGCTGAGTGAGCGGGAGAGAATTCCACTTCGGACAAGCTGTGCGTCCCGTTGCGAAATAAGGCCGGGTTATGCACACCATTTGCATATGTTTTATGAAACAACAACATCCACCAAAGATGTATCGGGGCCATGGGTGGTGGTCGACACTACTATGCAGAATTAGTAGTTCAACGACGGACGCCACATTGGGCCATGGTTGGAAAAGTAGACGCCTTGTACACGATACAAGTCGATGTCTCGCTAGGGGGGGCTTGGTTGGGCTTGTGTTAGTTTGTCTGCCTCTAGTTGGTGGGTTAGGGGACACACGGTGACAGTTGACAGTGGAAGCCAAGCCAAGCAGCGTACTCCGTACTAGCTGTCTAGTTTTGTTGATTGGTATAGGTAAATGAATACCTGCACGGGCCTACCACTACTAACAGTAGCGAGAAGAGAAACCGAAGACAAAAATCGATATGCTGCGACTCCTCGCTTCAGTCAATGATGTGTGACGGTCGTATGTACTATGTAGGTATCCGTACGGATACGTGGAAAGAGAGAGAAGCGATTGATCCATACTGATGGGTTGGCGCTGCTGGACAGCACCAGAATCCAATTTCGCATTACACCAGATTCAGGGGTCGTGGCCATGGCAAACCCCACGTCTTGCGCCATCGGGGCTTTCACCCATTGACTGTGTGCTGCCGACAAAGCAGCGCGTCCAATAAGACAGGACAGAAAGTCATTCAACCCGGGGTTTGACAGGCAACGCCGTGCCACCGCCGAGGAATGGTGCTGGACCGGGGACTGAATGGGCAGGTTCTTGGGTCTCTCGGAGACGAGCTGTCCCCCGAAGGCATGGCCTGCACATGGTTATGGGCAATGCCTCCCTAAACGAAACGAGGCAAGGCTAGTCGGACCCAACAAATTTCGACACTAGCCCGTCTGGCTGCGCGCAGCGCAGCGCAAAGCCATCAGAACCTGTGCAGGCTAATGCAGAAGCTGGAAGGAAACCAAATTGCCAATCGATATTTACTAGATGCTGGTCGGCGGACGAGACCTCCCGGCCACCCGAGCCCATCGTCGGGATACATACATCGTGATATCTTCGTGACTGACGCCCAACTCCCCCCGCCAGTTCATTTCCCTCCATCCAGATGTCGCCAGGGGTGGTAGGTAGGTAGGTAGGTACCAACGAGAAGCGTGCTTGCGAGACTAACCAAACTTCCCGCAACCCGAGGACAAACACTCAAATAAATCTCAAAGATAGAAAGATAGATACCCGGGGTAAGGCAAAGTTTAGCTTAACTCTGCGAGGAAGGCGCAGGGTGAGGGACCTGGGTATGCGAAAGCGAGTGAGTCCCTGCACACCTCACCGACCCCTAAACACACACGAGGCATGAGCGAGGTCGTACTGAAGGTTTAAAAAATTCTCGAAAAAAAAAAAACAATAATGATAATCCCAGGTTTTAACGGGGCAGCCCACAATTCCATCGCATTTTGATCGCGTTCTCTGCTCCCGGTCGCAGTTGGCTTGCGGAACCCGCCTGCCCGTTGTCTGCTAAACACTGTTGTCAACACAGGAAAGGACCCCGTCCGCGCCGGTGTGGGACGAAGAAGGTAGGGAGGGTGCGGGTACAGGTACAGGTACATCCCAGTGACCCGTCTTGGGAGTTGACTTGGCCTACCACACTCACAACGCCGTCCGGGTATCCACTCACTCCCATGTCCCCCGTCCCCATCAATGTCCAGCCAGGGTGATCAACTCCCTTCTCTAATCTTTGAACAAACCCTTCTCTCCTACATCCCTCTCCTGGTGCATTCAACCTCCACTGAGAGTGTTGCTCATATCACCAACTTCGCGCGGCATCCCCTTTGCTGTCTCCTTTCTGAGGAACCAACTGAACAGCGCGAATCACCCCTTCGTCCTGCGCTGCGCCTGAGCCGTCGACCGACCCTTTCGCGCCTTGGTGTTGTTTTTTCCTCCCAAGTGTTTCCGGCCGGCCTGTCTTTCGAAAACATCCCGATCCCAATACCCAAGCCGACCACGATGGATTCCAACACAACCACCTTCACTTCGGTGTTGGCCAATGCCAACGCCAAGCTTGGCAACGTCAACATCCCTCCTCAGGTCGACTATGTGATCGAGAGGGTGACAAACGCTAGCGCCTGGACCATTCTCTTCACCCTGCTCGCCATCGCAGTCGCATATGACCAGAGTAAGCTATGCGCCCATGGCCACACTCAAAGATATGCAGTACCTGACATAGAACAGTCAGCTACATCACGTCCAAGGGCTCCATCGCCGGACCTATGTTCAAGATGCCCTTCATTGGCCCCTTTTTGGAGTCCGTGAACCCCAAGTTCTCCGAGTACAAGGCCAAGTGGGCCAGCGGTCCTCTCAGCTGTGTCTCCGTCTTCCACAAGTTCGCGACCCCCATGCCCCTCTGGTTGATGTATCCGCTGACCGCCGTAGGTTCGTCGTCATCGCTTCGACCCGTGACATGGCTCGCAAGGTCTTCAACTCGCCCGGCTACGTCAAGCCATGCGTTGTCGACGTTGCCCACAAGCTCCTCGGTCCGACCAACTGGGTTTTCCTCGACGGCAAGCCGCACGTCGATTTCCGCAAGGGCCTCAACGGCCTTTTCACTCGCCAAGCCCTGGCCTCCTATCTGCCTGGCCAGGAGGCAGTTTACAAGCAGTACTTCCAGGAGTTCCTCCAGATCACCAAGGATGCCGGCGGCAAGCCTACCCCCTACATGCCTGCTTTCCGCGACGTCATGACCGCCGTTTCTTGCCGCACCTTCGTCGGCCACTACATCTCGGATGAGGCTGTTCGCAAGATCTCTTCTGACTACTTCCTCATCACCGAGGCTCTCGAGCTCGTCAACTTCCCTGTCATCCTCCCTTTCACCAAGCCCTGGTACGGAAAGAAGGCCTCCGACATGGTCATCGGCGAGTTCGCCAAGTGCTCTGCCAAGAGCAAGGTTCGCATGGCTGCCGGAGGTGAGGTGACTTGCATCATGGACGCCTGGGTCAAGTCCATCCTTGAGTCGAAGACGTGGCGTGAGGCCGAGGCCAACGGCTCGACCGAGGGCCTTGAGAAGCCCCACCCTCTTCTCCGCGAGTTCAGCGATTATGAGATCGCGCAAACCGTCTTCACTTTCCTCTTCGCCTCCCAGGATGCCACCAGCAGCGCCGCCACTTGGCTTTTCCAGACCATGGCTCAGCGCCCCGACATTCTTGACCGAGTTCGCGACGAGAACATGAAGGTGCGCAACGGTAACCGCCATGCCGAGTTGAACATGGACCAGCTTGAGTCCCTGACTTACACCCGTGCTGTCGTCCGCGAATTGCTCCGCTACCGCCCTCCCGTTCTCATGGTCCCCTACGTCGTCAAGAAGGCTTTCCCCATCACTCCCACGTACACTGTTCCCAAGGGTAAGTGTCTCTTTGTTTCGTCGGTATAGAGATGTTTGGGCTGTCGCTGACTTGAATCCAGGCGCAATGGTTATCCCCACCGTCTACCCTTCGCTTCGTGATCCCGAGGTGTACGACCGTCCCGACGAATTCGACCCCGAGCGATACTACACCGGTGACGCGGAGGAGAAGGGCGCCAAGAACTTCCTCGTTTTCGGAACCGGTCCTCACTACTGCATTGGCCAAACTTACGCCCAGTTGAACCTGGCTCTGATGATTGGCAAGGCCTCCGTTCTCATGGACTGGGTGCACCACCCCACGCCGAAGTCTGAGGAGATCAAGGTCTTTGCAACCATTTTCCCCATGGTAGGTTTCCTGTCGCTCTGAAGAAAAGCGATTATGGGATGCTAACGTTTGCAGGATGACTGCCCCTTGACCTTCAAGGAGCGCGAGGCATAGGTCTTTTAGAAGTCATTCCGAGACTATGCGCCGGCAACGGCGGCTGATGCTGCAGGATCTCCGCTAGTGCGCCCCCGTCGACGTCAGACGCTATTTTAAAGGCTGACGAAGCGGGAAGCTCGTAAAACTCGAGTCAAAGATTGGTCCATGCCAACTCTCTAGACTACAACTTGTAATACACGTTTTTGATGTACATAATATTTCAGGGCATGGTCCTCAAAAGGTGGGGGGCAATGCTATCAACTTGGGTTGTCTCGGGACCATGATTCCGAGATGAGGATTCCGGGTAGACGGCCGACTAAAACGATGCTGCTGTGTGTAGACTCAGTATAGAGCCAATGATGAAACAGTTCAAATCATGAAGGCGCCTGCTCCTCAATAGTGTTCGTATTTAATGACCATGAGGTTTCATGGAAAGTGATGAGAAGGGAGAGCACGGCTGAGGTATCATCGTCGCACCCGGGAACTGGGACATTGTCACGGCTGTTGACGTTACGAGGACTTTGAGCTATCGAAAGGATACGATACGGAGCCATTGTCCTTTTATGTTTAATTTCAAGAAAATCACTGCCTGTGGATGTGTTGATTGAGAAGACTGACTCACAATAAACTATAAAAGGCAGAAAGTGTAAGCTTCCGAATATACTCGCCTGGGACGAGGTGAGGGCCTGCCCATCTGCAGAATGGACCCCGGGTGACATCAGTGGGATCCGATAGGGTGATGGACCCCTTACCAAAGCACACCCACAGGTAGGTACCTTCAGCGCGGGTGCTGCTGTCATTGATTCCCGCCGCCGCCCCGTCCGTTCATCCAATGGCCGCCGAAGCCTGTTGAAGCTCCCACTCCCCCAAGACAAAAGCTCCCAGCTAGCTAAAGCTACCTTTGCTCGCTAATCGACCGCGACAGCACCAACGTCGAACTTTCTTTCCTCGCGGGACAACGGCAAACAAGGGAAGGGGTCAAATTCTTTCTGGTCAAAGCAAATAAACAAAAACAAAAAGGGAAGGGAAAGAGGACCAATGGCTTCCGCCAGACAGGCATGCTCCAATGCGCTCCGCGCGAGCAGCCGCGTTGCTGCGCCGGGCGCGGCTTCGAGGCGGTGCTTTGCCGCAGCTCCTAGACCGGGGGCTCTCTCCTCTTCCGTCTATTCCCATGCGACGGTGGTTTCTTCCCGGTGGAGGGTCGCCGCCATACCGGCGCCGAGGTTCTACTCCTCCGGGTCGGACGACTACCACAAGACCTCGGCGACGGGGAGCAAGCTCTGGGACTTTGAACAAGTGGCGGAGCTGGCCAAGGACCCAAAGGACGTGGTGATTGTCGGTATGTCTACGTTTGCAGCCATGCCCATCATACACACGCGCACGCGCGCGCTCGCGCCCTTTCCCTATACATGCCGATTCCGAAAATCTTGTCCGTCTGATGCTGATGTCCTACCCTCTTCTCCATAGATTCTCGCGAACCAGGCGAGCTCGTAGAGACGGGCCGCATCCCCACGGCCATCAACATCCCCGTCGCGACGGCGCCCGACAGCTTCCACATCTCCGAGGAGGAGTTCGAGGACCGGTACGGGTTCCCGCGCCCCGGCCAGGACGCGGAGCTGGTGATTTACTGCAAGGCCGGCGTGAGGAGCCGGGCTCTGGCGTCGCTGGCGAGGGATGCTGGGTGGAAGAATGTCGGGGAGTACCCCGGCAGTTTCTTGGACTGGCAGAAGAACGGCGGGGACGTTGAGAGAGGCGGTAGAGGGCCCGGCCAGGAGTAAGACGACGACGGCGCCGCGGGGCTGGGGGATCATCACGGGGAGTGGGTGGCTTGGAATGGCTACGTGGCACGAAATAGACGGTGCATTCGATCATGATATTCGTTGTACAGTAATGGTACATGAAAACCTCTACCCTTACAGGCAACACAACACTGCCGATTCCAGTTCAAAAACCAATGATGAACTCATTTCCGTAGCTCCTTTAAAACAGTTCTAAAACTTTGCTGACTTGAGTAGAAAAAAATCAGAAGGCCTCGGGCTTGGGAGGCTGGCCCTCTGCGGGCGACGCGGCGGGCGGTTGCGCCGGGTTGCTCGCGACGGGACTTGCATGGGCGAAGAAGAGAATCTTGATAGCAAGGGACAGACCCAGGTGAAGGGCGACGACGACGACGAGCAGGATCTTACTCGTCTGGTGGTCGGTTGCGCTAAGGACGGGGTACAGATTGCGGAGGAGGAAGGCCACCGAAAGACCGCAGCCGACGGCGACAAAGACCCAGTTAAGGATGTTGATGGGCGACCAGCTGATGAGAGCGACAAGGATCCAGATGAGGTTGGCGTAGCCGTAGAGGGCCCAGCACTCGAGGAGGTTGGCGGACTCGGAGCCGAAATAGCGCAGAGCGAGGTAGAGTGCGACAGGAACGAAGAGGGTGTAGCCGTAGATCAGACCAGCAGCGCCTAGAGAACGAAATCGTCAGTTTGCCATCACCTCCACTAGGGCTGGATCATCCAATACTAACCACTCAGAAGCTTAAAGTCGTAAGCAAACGGTGCGGTCCCGGTGCTTGAAAGGTACTGGCTGATAGTTCCGCCGAGGAAAAGAATCAAGACGACGGTTGTGGCGATCCAGAATGGACCGTAGAGGTCCGGGTTGCCCTCAAGGACATCGAGAAAGTTGGCACGCGGGTAGAGTGCTGCCCAGCAGCGAGAGAGGACGGCAGAGGTGTCCACGTCGAAGTACTGGGCGTAGAAGTTGATACTCCAGAGGAAGCGCTTCGAGGACCCTGATGAGGCCGTCGCTGGCGGGGGGAGGCCGGTCGCCGGAGCCTTGCGGGTTCCCGGGGCCGTGTCCTGGAAATTTGACGAGTGGAATTCGAGGTCATCTTGAAGGTCGGTGTGGCCGAGATCGCCCTGCGAGGAAACCTATCAGCTGGGTTCGGCGGGATGAGGATGAGGCAGGGAGGAGTTCTTACCTCGTCGTCAATATCCACGACGGCGTCGTACCCTGACCCAGATCGTGACATGACTGCTCTCGGGAACTCAAAGTGCTATTTTTGGAGGAACGAAACAGTCTTGCGGGCTCATCGGCATGAAGCTGTATACACTAAGCTTGGTTGTAGATCGTAGAATCCAATATGACCAGATGGCCAGTACGTGTACCTGAAGCTTGGGACAAGGTGTCGTAATCCCCCATATGCAATTTAGCACTGTAGCTCCCTGCCAAGCCGCCCCACCAGCAAAGGTGTTCCCTGCAAACTAGTGTTGCACTAATGCGGATAATTGGCAGCTTCACTTTATGCAACGCACCAGACTACATACGATCATTCAAGTCACCTAGGCCAATATCTGATTAGATCAGAATGCGCACATGCACCAAGTCAACTTTTGGGTCTGAGGCTCTGTATTTTGCTACGGTGCTGATTTCCACTGTAGTCAATGAAGCATTGTGAGGCAGGTCAGTCGCCATCCCGCATCCATCATAGTACGTTCTCATGCCCATTAGCATCTCCATGCTGCACTCAGGACGCCCAGGCGCTCTCGCCAAACGATATCTCAGCCGCCAACATCGATGTGATGTGGACAAGACGGCAGTCCGGGTGTTCCTTGACATTGAGGTAGGAGGGCGACCAATTCAGTTTTTATTCGTAGAACAGATTGCCGATGGAATGTAATGCTACCACAAAGCCCAGGAAAATTCGTATCCCTGCCATCCCCTCCAGAATGCCAGAACCCGTGACGCCGCAACCGTGATAAATCGTCTATTTGAGCTTCTTCTTGGGGCGGAGCTGGTTGGTGTGACCGCACTTGCGCTTACGGCAGTTGGTGGCACGGGGAGGGAGACGAGCCTGTGTATTGTTAGGTACTGTCTGCGGCCGACATATTCGCGGGGCCACTTACGTAGCACTTGCGGCAGATCATCTTGTCGCAGTTGAACTTGGAGGCCAGGGCCTTGAGCGAGGGCTCGATGATACCACCACGGAGACGGAGGACCAGGTGGAGAGTAGACTCCTGCTCGGTATGTTAGCTTCTGTATCCCTTCCGATGTTCCGCCATATTTCTCCTTCCAGGATTCATTCCCCTCTTCCTGGCTATGATGCGCATAGTCCACTGACCTTCTGGATGTTGTAGTCGGAGAGGGTGCGGCCGTCCTCGAGCTGCTTGCCGGCGAAGATCAAGCGCTGCTGGTCGGGGGGAATGCCCTCCTTGTCCTGGATCTTGGACTTGACATTGTCGATCGTGTCCGAGGACTCGACCTCAAGGGTAATGGTCTTGCCCGTCAGGGTCTTCACGAAACTATAACCATCATCGTCAGCACCTCGGCGTCTTCGGATCGTCGCATAATAATTTTCGCGCGCGGTGTTCGGGGCGGCTCACATCTGCACTGCGAAAAAAATGTCAGCATGATATTCATTCAACGAGCAACGCGCATTCCGACACCATCTGTAGGGGGTCCTATTCACTTACTTTTGCCGACGTTCGTGAACTGGCTGTTGTTACCGAGAAGTTCTGGTGATCGCGGCAAATAATTGGTGGGGCGGGCTTGAGAATGGTGTTCAGCAGCGGGAGAGTCGACAAAAAGCCCTAATTAGGGCACGCGGTAAGTCACATGGATCAGGTGGGTATGTGCGAAACCGGGTAGGCGAAGGTGGGTGCCCTGTGGAAATGCGAAATGCCCTGGGCGGCGCGGCCCCGCACTTGTCAGCTGCGTTGCGATGACTTCACTCTTCTTTGATTGTATAGGTTGGATTGGGGTCGTGCCATGGTATTGCATTCAACTTAGAACGGCCCAGATTTGGTTGAGGTAGTAATTCATTTATTTCAAAGGGGTATCTCAAAAGTCTCAACCGATCCGTAACTCCTGCACCCTCTAAGCATATTTTGTGTTTCTTCCTGAGCTTAGGCCAAGAGCACTTAAACGCCCTGAATAAACCAAACATTTGGCCGTTGTTACTCCCCTTTCATCGCTCGGCGTATGTGGGCTGCTCAGCTTCCGAATCAATATCCATAAGAGACCGTTCGCGACGTTCGCTAGCCGCCCTGCGCTGTTCCTTTTGCCAGGTCATGATGTGTCCCTCTAGCATGTTGACTGCTCGTACCAACATGGGAACTGACAAACCCGCAAGCCGAGCCGCGAGCTTGAAGAAGCTTTTGCCTGCTGCAGGCAAATCTTCCTCGGATCTATAAGAATAATACCTTCCCCTTCGCGTATGTCTTTTCTCTTGCTCTTCTTGCTCGGCCGAGTCAACAAACGACGCAGCTTGGACTTGAATGGTGCGCAACCGTTCGGCCGTCTCATCTTCAATGACCTCAGACATCACTTGCTTAGGGAGCTGCTCATCGACTGGGAAGTATCGTGCGAGCATTGTATCCTCTACTGGGTGTTTGTCAGTTCTTAAGCTCTTAGACATTGTCTCATGAACAGCTTACCTTGCACGTCGGTAAGCAGCGATAGGTGCGCCAAATACTTGTCTAGCTCGTCCGACTTCATCGATGTTATTTGCGATGCCGTAATACTTGTGTAGTCGGCGCTTACGGCGGCCGGTTCAGGGCTTAGGGTCGGTGCCATGATACTTTGCCACTCTTCCCAGTCGAGTTTCGGTATAAGGAAGTTGTTGTCATCCAAAGAGGAAGGCATAGAGTCCTCGAACGGGAAGCAGTGGATGGTTGTAAGAACGAGAATGGCGACAAGAAGAATTTCCGGCTGATGCATGAGACGGACTCGGCTCCTTTCCAATGGGAAACTGTAGGTCAAATTCGCGATTGGTGGTATCCTGCGAGCAATCGCCATCGTCTCAACTACATAGGATTAGCAGTCTGAGGAAGCCGCGACCAGAGATGGGGGCTTACTAGGCAAGCCCAACTCCCGCACATACTGTAGCGTCATCGGGACATCGTTGAGTGGGGGAAAGATCATGCCATGATTGAGGTGATATGACAGAGCAAGGTTTAGAACTGAGACATGGAGTTCACCTTGGTCGAACGTAGCAAGATGTGCAGATTTGAGTGGTGACATGTACCATACTGGCAATCTATCGCGCATCTCCTGGGGAAGTTGTCGATACTGTTGATAATTAGTAAATGCCAAACCCGCCTCAAACATTATACTGACGGCTTGCTTGTAGGGGATGTTTCCTGCCTTTGCCCACCTGGCAAGATCCCCAATCCGCGTGGGTATCCTGAGAAGCATACATCCAAGAAGGCAGAGACCTAAAGTATCCAACAACCGCGGGGCCGGCCACTCGCTCCCATTTTCGGTATTCCAACTCTGTGCTCGCTTGGATTGGCTATTTGGCTGCTCGTCCTGCATGAGGTCGAGCTGTGAGCTGAAAAGGGAGGGTTCTCCTTCAGAAGCTGAGTCGTCGTGGACAACAGCCGCAGCTCCGCATACTCGAAGATCCCAGAGGTCGCGGACTACGGTTTCCAACTCGGCCTTATGGCCCTTTACCGTTACTAGCCAGAGGATCTGTTCCCTCAGTATAAGCTGGAGACATTCGAGATACAGATCCCGCGCTGCGTGGCCAGTGAGCACACGCTTGACGTGCTCTTTAATCTGCTTCTCTTTCCGAGACACCCGCCCCTTCTGGCCAAAATCCTCATCGCCAAGGTCAAATTCGACATATCCCTGTGATAAAGTGTGAGATGCGATTCATCCTGAAAGCGCGGGAGGGGCCTCGAACAAACCTGAAGTTGATGGCCTTCCTTCGCACAGTATCTGAGACCGTTCTCAAGGTACCACTTTCGAGAGCCGCAAAACTCACAGCGTTCTCCTTTTGGAAATTTATGAAGTTCCCTGTCTGGAGCCATGGTGCTGAGTCTGTGGTTTGGGCGCGGGTCGTCTGGGGGTTTGACTTTGGCAGAATCTTCACCGTGTGGGTGAAGTTTTGGACAGTGTTTGACTTGTTAGCCCACCTCGGTTCAACACAACCGTTTAGGCAGACGAAACGCAAGATTTGTTTGGGAAGTCCGAAAGCTCATCAAAAACAGCAACTGGTCCATGGCATTTGGGAAGTTTCCACGAATGATGCTTTACAGAGTTGCTGAGACTGCAGCCATTTCCCCTTGCATTGGTTGACGGTACCACCTCATCTGGTAGCTAGCTGGTTCTTAAGTATGACCCGGCTTGATTTGTACGTCCGACAACCTCCGGGATTGCTCTTGCATCTGCCTATCAGCTCCGTGTCGGAGCATTATGGTCAAGAAGCAGGTACACATGTCACTTTTACAATTCACATCGGGGTGGGCACCTTTCAATAATGTGCGGGTATGAACGAGAAAAAAGAGATCACGAGGTGGGGAAATGTACCGCTTTTCTATCGGACAAATCTGTTGCCACCGCGAAGCTCTCCCTTTTTTTTTCACCTATCCCATTGCTAGTCTGATCGTCGTAAGAGTCTGTGAGACAGACAAAAACAAAGGAAAAAGTCGTGCGACATGTCTTGCAGTTGTCGAGTTCGCATAACCAGTATCAAGTCCTGTCCAGATATAACCCTCCACGCGACGACTGACGGGGATACCCGTTAATTTCGACGCGCCAAGAAATATCGCAAGAAATGTCCCCAGTCTGCCAACATCTGCCAGCAAGGCCGCACGGAGTGAGCGCTTGTGGAAGTCATTGTCTGATGATGTGGTAGAGAATTGCAGCGCTTAGTTCTGCTTGGGGGCCTCCTTGGCCTCGACGGCGGCCTCCTCACCCATGGCGGTAAGAATAACGACGTCTGTAATCGGATATTAGCATGTTTGGTGCTACGTGATTAGTTGTGCATGTTCGGAGAGTCTCACTGGTGTCCTTCTCATCGATCTTGAAGAGCTTGTTGATCTTCTCACCAACCTCGCCGTCGGGGACGCGGACATCATCCTTGGTGTCACCGTCGTCGTTCATGAGGGACAGGAAGCCATCGTCGGAGATGTCGAGCTATTGATAAAAAAGTCGCTTGTCAGCCAAATTCACACGAGTCTCTTATGGAGTAAAACATGGCCATCACTTACGAGCTGGTACTCCTTGCGGGAGACGTTGGGGACGTCCATGTTGTGGGTGGAGGGGGAGAGATCCTCGAGCTTCTTGCCGGTGAAGATGTCGATGGCGACCAAGTGAACCTTGGCGTGACCGTGCTTGCCAGTCTTGGAGGTAGACATGTCGACGATCTTGCAGGGGCGGCCCTTGATGACGACGTGGCCGTTCTTCCTCAGGGCAGAGCACTGCATGGGGAAGGTGAGAGACGCACCGGCGTCGGTGGACTCGAAGGTGACCTCATGCTGTAGAATAGATATATTAGCACAATGCCAAATGCATATATGGACGTTGTGTGCGATGATTGAGACGAGAGGATGGATTCGAGATCGTTGTGGTGGTTGGTATTCGCAGGCGTTGTTGTGTGTGCGTGTGTGCTGCGCAGAACCGTGGTGCGTTGAAGCACCCGCGGGGCTCTCGCCATGTGGATGCGGGGTGGTGGTTTTTTTGCCCAAGCAACGGGTATCGCATGCGACCGTAAAAGGACAGGAGTAGAGCTATCGCAAGGTACTCACCTGGGCGTCGTCGGACATTTTGAAGGATTGACTGGAGGATGTCTAAAAAATTTCGAAAGGGAGATGTCGACAGGCGAAGGGAAATTACCCAGCAAAGACGGCTGCTATTTTTGAGGGGGGAGAGTTGTGAGAGGAAGAGAGCGGGCAGAGGGGGGGAATGGAGGGGAAAAAAGGAAGGCGAGGCGGGAGTAGATAATTTTTTTCCTGGTTTTATTATTGGTTTTTTGCTCCTAGGCCCAGATTCGCGCCCCTCTCTGTCCTCTCAGGCGTAGGGGGTGGGACACTTTTGACAGTGAAAAAAAGGTGGAGTGTGGGTTTTTTTTTTCTCAGATTGAATCTGCCAGGGCCCTTCAGCCGACCCTTGGGCCTGTTCGGGGCTCCCCTTCCAGCCATTCACCGCGGGCAATTGCCTACCTTCACTGGAACCTGGAGCTCCTTACCCGCACCCGCACCGTGATCCAGGCCGCTGACCGCCTGTAACTCGTGCCCTACCCGGGTACAAGCTGAAGGTTCCTTTCTCCGAACACTCAGCATCCCGTGGCAACAGCCTTTTCGGCGCTAATGCCGCCTGACCAAATCCTCGCCGGCTAACAACCCTGGGTCTCCTCCACTACCTTCGGGAAGTCTTGAAGGACGGGAGGGATTTTGACGGTATGTCTCTGAATTCCCACCAAACCAGTTGAGGCTTCATGTGCCCGCCGTTTGCTCTGGGTAAGGTATGCATGTCTACATTCTGTACAGCCACATTTGGCACAGACTCTCGTCTCAATGGACAACCACCCATTCCTGAGGGGGTGAAAAAACCTAGACAACCTTACCGATACTTCACAAGCCCATCCAAGAGCTTCCTCCGAGACAATCCAAGCTGGCCGAGCATCCTTCGTTACCTGGGAGATGTCGTGGGTTCTGCACAACATGTGTGCAGCCTCAGCCCGGTCTGTATGTACATACTATGTAGTATGCATCCATGGTCCGTTTACTTTCTCTTGTTCAAGTCCTGCCCCGCACGTTTGTTTGTCTTGGGCCCTCAAAACGCAGCCCCGCAGCTTTCGACCTCCTTCCCTCCAAGGACAAAGAGCAGTACCACCCCTGCCGAGCCACAGAAAGCTCTCCGGGGCACGTACCTTTGTGGCTGAGGAGCTTCTTCGCCATCTACCCAATCAGAACACATCACCTCCCTAAGGCCGTCCAGCCTTGTCTTCTGCCTCCTGGCCAACATCACAGGTGTACTTATCCCCAGTAGACAAGTCAGCGCTGACCCGTCGATTCCACGGCCCCTCCGAATAACAAACTCTCGGTGACATGGTGTCCAATTGTGCCGACCGTACAGCTTCTTAGCCTCTTCTTAACGCAAGCCCACCATGTGGCTTGATCGGCTTGCAGCGCAGTCGAACCCGTCTCCCTCCTCGTCGCAGCCTGGCAGCCGACCTTACTCTCCTCTCCCTCGACGGACCTCCAGCAGCCCTTATGTTACATCGCAACGACCTGGTGTGACACCGAGAGCCTCAACTCTCTCTCTTATCTCGAATGATTCATCGGGCTCGTTTCTGGCCTCCCGCAGAGTCAATGGCTCCGGGCTGAAGCAATCCCAAACCACATACGATGGACCGGATTCTGTCGAAATCTTGGGCCAGATCCTGGATACAACCTCACTTGTAGGCTCTACCGTGAGTGGCACGACTGGCACCATAAACGACAAGGATCTCGAACTGGAATTTGACTTTGGAGGGTTGAGCTTGCGGGAGTTAGCAAGCTCCGACAGGCCTGACACGGGCGATGCGGATGGCCATCGGCGGCAAACCGCAGAAGAATGTTTGAGCTTCCAAGGGACCGATTGATAGCCTTGAAGGTTGCTGACTTCGTTACTCCATAGTTGAAACGAGCAAGTCCCAATTCGAGGACCTGCACCGATCCATAGCAGCATGCGACGGCGTCCTTAGCTCGGTCGAATCCAACCTGACAAGCTTTCGCAACGACCTCGCGGCTGTCTCCGCCGATATAGAATCCTTGCAGTCCCGCTCGACGGCACTGAACGTTCGGCTAGGAAATCGCAAAGCAGTAGAAACAGCGTTTGGGCCGGTTGTTGAGGAGCTCAGTGTCTCCCCTCATGTGGTATCCAAGATATCCGAAGGCCATATCGACGAGGCCTGGATCAAGACATTGGCAGAAGTGGACAAACGCGCAACGGCATACGAGAAGAATATGGCAAGCCCGCGAGAGAGCAAAGCTTGGGCAGATCTTGGTCCATTGTTGGAGAAACTTATAATGAAAGCCATTGAACGGATACGGGACTTCATAGTGGCTCAGATCAAGGCCCTACGGTCCCCCCACATCAACGCCCAAATCATTCAGCAGCAGAACTTTTTGAAGTTCAAAGAGTTATACGCCTTTTTGCACAAGCATCATTCCAAACTTGCAGAAGAGATTAGCCAGGCTTACATGAACACCATGAGATGGTATTATGCAAACCAGTTTGCACGGTATCAAAAAGCTTTGGAGAAGCTCAAACTACACATACTCGATAGAAACGACGTTCTTGGGCACGAAGAGACGACCCGGAGAGCCACGGTTCTATCCGGCACAAAACCAGCTGGCCCGCCGCACGATGCCTTCAATCTGGGGCGGCGCATTGATCTATTGAGGACAGGCAGCCAAGCCGCCATCTCCTCCTACCTGGCCGAGGAAGACCAGGCAACGCACTATCTGGAAGTACCCTTTAGGAATTTCAACCTGGCATTGATAGACAATGCCACTGCCGAGTACACATTCCTGGCCGCCTACTTCTCGCCGCCGCTGTCCCTAGCAGCAGTCTCACGGCAGTTCAACTACATATTCGAGCCCACATTCACGCTAGGGCAGACGCTGACCAGGACTCTTGTCGCCGAGACTTACGACGCGCTCGGCCTGCTACTGTGCATCCGAGTTAACCAACACTTCGCCTTTGAGTTGCAAAGGCGCAAAGTGCCCGCCGTCGACGGGTACATCAACATGACGATGATGCTGCTCTGGCCAAAATTGCAGGTCGTCATGGACCATCACTGTGAATCGGTGCGACAGCTGACCAACTCTCTGCCCACCAAGCCTAGGGCTGCAGACCAGAATAAGCTGTCGGCCGCACCGCATCTCGTCACACAGAGATTCGGCCAGATTCTGCAGGGCGTTCTGGCGCTTAGCACCGACGCCGGTGATGACGAACCCGTGGTAACCAGCTTGCGTCGCCTGCGGTCCGAGGCGGAGGCATTTTTGACGCGCTATAGCCAGTCGTTTGGGGACAAGCGGAAGCGTGAACGGTTCCTCTACAACAACTACTCGCTGATTTCAACTATTATCAGTGATGTCGGCGGGAAATTGGCCACGGAGCAGCAGGAGCATTTCGAGGGGCTCAAGGCAGCGTTCCAGGAAGGTGCTTAAAATCAAAATAGGCACAGAAAATGTTTTTTGTCTTGGCGTAGGCGTGGCGTCGGGTGCTCTTTGTCAATGGGATATCACATGTGTGGTAGATTTACCCCACCCTGAAGATCTAAATATACATGATGAGACACTTTTCTTCCTCTTTTTTTTGGGGGGGGGGGGGAGGGGGGAGTTCATGACTGTCCCAACCACCGGGTTTCATCCAGCTTTGCCTAGAAGTTGTACGTCCAGTTCGTGGCGTTTGTCCACCTGGCATACATCGCGGCCAACTGCGCTACTGGGCTGGTGTTCCGGCGTAGATACACGGCCACGAGGCCTACGATGACGGCCAACCCCGTGGCGGCTACACCCTTCCTGTACACCCAGAGCATCTTCATGAGCTTTTGCCGACGTTCCAAGGCCTTGAGCTCGGCCAACTGTTTTTGAAAGTAAGCGAATCCCTCATCCATGGTCTGTTTCGCGCAACTCTCGACAGATCGTGCTGTCTTCAGAGAGCTCGCCTTGGATATTTTGCGCCATGTTGGCAAAGTTTCGGGAGGGTACCGCTCGTACAACACAATCGTGCTGGCGATCAATGACTCGAGGTCCATCTTCTGCGGAACCTTGGAGAGAATGAGGTGCAGCATGGACGTGTCGTTTTCGTCGTTGTCAAAGAGTTCGTCTCGGCGGTTCAGGACGATCTGGGCAAACATGTAGACACTGAACACTGGCTCGCGGGTGAGAAGGATGTCAAAGAGGCGGGCGATGTCACCGTATGCTTGGATGTCGTGGGCATACATCGTCAGCGTCCCTGCTAGCGCATAGAAGGGCTCTATACCGGACAGGTGGAGCATGAGCTTCGGGTCTGCCGCGTAGAGGATGTCGGGTATTAATCGGAGCTGCGCGATTGTTGGCTCAAGGTTGGTAAGCATGAAGTCTCTTATGCGAAGCACCGAGAGGCGCGAGACCAGCCGGGCGCGCCATGGCGGCTCGAGGACTAGCATGAACACCTGACAAATGTCATGGTAGCCTTGGAAGTAGCAGAGGTACGGGTATCGGCGGAGGACTTCGACAATCAGATCGGACAATTCGCTCTTGTTCTTTTCGAGTTCCGAGTCGGTCTGGTCTATACATTTGGTCAGCTTGCTTGTTACAGCCCGTCAAACACTAGAGCTTCTAGCTGAACACAAATGGTAAAGGACATCCTTACGATTTGGATAGTAAATGAACGCCCTATTGACGTCGAGCTGGACCTGTTCTTCATCCCTATGACGTGGGAGGTCTTTCCATGAATTCTTCTCATCTACACCAGCTGAAACCGTGTCTTTGAAGCTCTCGCTGTCTGTAAGACCAAGGAGTATCGGCCCTGCAACCCACGATATCGTGTTAGCTTCACTAGGATGCAGAATGGGGCAGGGAGCGCGCGATGCCTGGCACGGTTGGCACTAACAAGCTTTCCGGCGCAGATTGTCATTGAGAAATCCCCCTCTAGTGCTGGCAAGACCCTTGAGGGCTTCAATATTCCGCCACTTGCACCCATCGAGTATGTCATCCGTTTTACGACGGCAATCGTCGGTAGCCCCGTACTTTGTTTGGCTGGTGGCCGCTGAGTCAGGGCTACCGGAAGCCTGCTCATCGGCTGCCGGGGCTTTTTCCATGTGTCCGGTTCGGAAGCGGGCGGTGTTGCGTTGCGGAGCGTCGAAGGGTCGATGGGGATACTCGTCTCGGGAAGAGCGTGTGCATTGTGTAGCAACGGGCGTAATGGGTAGCTTTTCGACCTGCAAGGGCAGATGTCGCCTAGCGTTGCGAACGCTGGTTGGCTAAAGATACCCCTGGAGCCGGGCGATCTTGGGCGATCGACTGGAAACGGCACTCGTCGTAGCCGTGGGAGCTGAGGTTGAAATTAGGAGTATTGCACGCCTTCTCGGCCGGCGACAAACCACCGGTTGTAAGCGGGAGGGTTGCAGCAACAGGGGAAACTGAATCCCAGAGCTGTCAGGATGACGGAGTTACCTCCACAGCGGATACTTGTCGCACGTTTCGTAGTGTAGGTACCTACCTAGTGTACTGCTTGGAGCACTTACTGGGGACGCCCAGCCCCGCGATCAGCGGGACGGGACGCACAGGCCAGTCTTAGGTAAGGCGCCAACCCCGAATGGTGGCACAGAACCTCAAGGTTTCGCTTCCACGTTCAAAACATTTGTGCGAGGTACTCAAGGTAGTCATTGAAGAGGCACACCCAGTTCAGTTGGTCCGCCTCTTTCTAGATGCAGAGCAATCCAACAGCTGCATTAGTCAGGACACAATGAGTAACACAAGTAACCGCCCGTTTGTTGCGGCTCGTTGCTCATCCGAGCGCCCCAGGGTTGATCCAAGTAACACGAGCGAGAGGCAGGTTTCCCACTGCTTGAAAGATCAAGGGCGCTCGGAGAATAGAGCCAAGGCTGTCAATCTGACGATTCAGGATCTGACAGGTCGTAAATGATCGATCTGACTCCAGGCAATCGGCGTGGTGTATCTGGGCGAATGCGCCATCCTCAGCATGGCGGCTGTCGCCCAGGAATGCCTTGGATGAAAGTTGTTTCCATTTTAGGCTGAGCGACTCCCCAGTCGAGTATTCAAAGTCATACGTACTCGAATTTTAAGACAAGGCGTCACAATATATATTACGTCCGTAGTCTGGTCCCGGCTCTCCGAAGATACATGGACAGTGTTACCTGGACGAAGCAGACCCTGCAACAAAACAGCCTTGGAGCATATACACAAGCACTCCGTCTCGACTCAACCGTGGCATTACCGGAAAGAACCATAACTCAGATTAGAGATACACGGATCGACAAAGATGTATACCTTGCTTTCTAGGGAGAGTGTGAAGTCGATACTACTAATCGATCGTTTCGACCATACAACCATGAGGCAAACATTGTCCTGTTAGCCCATGGCGATGTGGTTGGGTATTTGGCGTCTCGGGGGAAAGCAGGGAGGTTTCTGGCAAAGTAGCTCTGAGGGACCTAAGTGGTGCAAGATGGAAGACATTATGGGACTAGCCATGCATGACCACGGCTGTTCCAGTTCGAGGGACGCATCCAGCTGGCCGCGCTTACACGAGGCCAATATGTAGGGCGACTAGTTTACCCTTGTGAGTGCTGACATTTAAGAGGCACTAGGGAAAAAACCCGAAGGGTTGTTCGTGGACACACGACCTCTGTCACTTCTGAAGAGCCCGGGATACCCCAGACCAATGCCCTTGGCAAGTTGAACAGTCCGCGCATTGGGACATATTGCGGCGCTCTGATTGATTTCCGGCTTTTGCACCTCAACAGGCTCACTTGGTGGATCCTGTCTAAACCATTTTGAACAGGCAAATAGGTGAGCCAACCAGGCCGCATCCACGTCAAGGCGATCCCCCGATAAATCTGGTAGATGCCAGCGCGAAACGAACGAGCATGGCTCCTGGGCCCCTAGCCGATTGGGTCCCCTTTGGCCCGGCCGATTCGGAGGATCCCAGACCCGCATGTGAGACTCGGTACAGTGACGATGTCCTGATTTGTCCGCTTGTTTCGTCCGTTGAGCCAAGTCTCCTGTGCCCTGCGGGATGGTGTTGGACGAGGGCGTGTTTTCCTCGCCTACTCGAGTGATATCAGCTTGAAAATACTGATACCAGCTAGGCTCACCTGGCCATGGGCCATGATGCCTCGGATGCTCGCAGCAGCTTGTCTTGTTGCGTGAGGTGGAGTCAAGTCGGGACTCGAGGGAAGGATGAGCCAGGGTCACATTTGGCGCCCTCGACGCCCACCTCGCCTGTCACGGCGGCGACAGGTATGCCGCGTATTCTGCAAACCGGCAAAAGAGGCCGAAAGAATTTCATGTCAACGTCGCGTGTGTCTGACACGAGGTAATGTTGTTGTGATTGGGCACTGGAGTGTTTTGGTTGGTGTAGATGAACGTTCCTCCACATCAGTTACATGGTACGGGTCTAGGTAGGATTGGTGGTTGGATGTAGTAAGGCAGGCACGCCGCACGCAGGGCCATTCCCGCCGTCGTTGCATCCAACCAGCACAGACCCCTGATTAAAGCCAGCCTATTTGTCCTATTTTAGCGCCGGGACGTACCCCTCCAGCAGCGCTACTGGAGCCTGTCACCCAATTGTTGAACCATGGCGGTGGTCGACAGAAGGGACGGTTCACGGGTCGACTTCTTCAGCAGCCGTCAGTGTCATCCAGGCCACGTCTCGTTCCTCCAGTCGGGCTTGTCGACCCCGCTTGGATAGGGCTATCTACCTATTGCCTGCCTGCCCGCCCGCCCTGGGCAAGGTGGTGGGCGGAAGCGCACACCTTAGTAAGGTGCCTTGACACCAGTGCAGGGCATTGTTAGTGCTTCAACCCATCACTGACGTTCCATTGCCTTGACTGGCTGAGTCTCATCACAGTGGAGTGAGCGCCTTGTCGAGATGCACATCATGCGTGGTGTTGGACAGAATAGCCCAGCTTGCTTGGCCAGAGAGGGACGTCTCGCCAACCCAACAGGCCTGGGGCTACTTTACCCCACCGGATGCCTTTGAAGGGCATGATCCAGTTGACCAGCATGAGGGCTACTTACCTACATAGTACCTCCCCGGCCATGTATGCACTCACGCACTGTCGTCGGCCGACTCTGGCAAGGTACCGCTCAAAATGATCAGGCAAGGGAAGCCAAGTAAGATGAGATGGGGTCCTCGATTAAGGGCTTCAGGCTTGCCTGCTTTACGCAGTATTACTTGCAGCCGCCCACATCTGTTTCACAGCGGGTTTGCGCATTCATGACCATGTTCAGTTGACTGACTTGACCTGTGCAATCATTGGACGCTTATCCGGACCATCATCGCCTTGATAAAAAAAAATTTGTTAGGAAAAAAAGGTACCTCCTCGCCTGCTAGGAACACCTTCCCTTAGCTTGAGCTTGACGCAACGTGGGGCCCCACCAGCCAGCTAGCTACCTACCTTTGGTACTCTAAAACCAACCTCCGTCCGCTCCGCCTAGCCGTCCCAACTTTTGTTTGGCACGCCTACCTAATTACCTTCCTTACTCACAAGGTTGCTCGGCTCCAGTCACCTTCCTCTCCCAGGGCCAATACAGCTCGTTTCCCAGCTTCCAAGAACACCCCGAAAACGCTATTTGAACGGGTTGGTCTTCAAATCACGAGACTTGGCTCTTGTACCCCGCGTAACTCCGACTGCTTTTGCTCTGATCCTGCGCCGTTCAGCCTCCCTTCAACTTTGCTGTTCCAGGAGCCCCTCAACCATGTTGACCTAAAAGGTTCTTTCGACATGGCCTTTCAGACGAACGTGTTCAGGAATGGAGCCTGGGTGACGGAAACTATCGACCTTCAAACTGTTCTGAGGGGCTCGACCACTACCGCTTCCGCTGCCGCCCCATCACTTCCCGCTCCGCCAAACTGCGGTATCCTAACGAGAACCGTCATCCAAAGCCCCATTGCCCGATGGGTGCTTCCTGCCCGCCTAAGGTCTGCACATCATAATGATGTTGCCTTTGTGGGGGTGAGTCTCCTGCCTTCTCCTTTACGATTGCTTGCTGGCATGTCTGTTCCAAGACCCCCGGGGAGGTCACGCAGGCTATTGTCGTTGCTGCTGCTGCTGCTACTTTTACTGCTGTTTCTGCTCATCTCTTCTCGGTATCATCAAAAACTCATATTTCTAGGACCATTATGTGAGCATCAACGAGTTGCGGAAGGACGGCCAGCTTCAGGAGGTTCTTCGAAAGAGCGACTTCGGTTGCCGAATCCGAAACGCATGTGTCATCGGAAATAAGTACGAGCACTTCCGTGTCGTTGCTGATGAAGCTGGCCCCGACCATATCAAGAGTGAAGATGAAGATGACGACACGCAGATGGCCGATTTTGGCTCCGGCTCCGGCACCGGCGGCTCTCACGGACTGTTGCCACCACACTTGTTGCTCCTAATCCTTGAATCCGGATCCTTCGTCTTCCTCTTCATCAGGAGAGACCTACACGGCAAATTGGAGTTTGTTTCATCGCCTTTCCACAACCCCGCGAGGAGCCTAGGCCATCTAGGCTTCCATGTAGCAGTGGACCCTCGGTCTCGCTACATTGCTGTTGCTGACGCCCAAAACAAATTTGTTGTTTACGAGCTTGAATCCCTGGAAGCCATGGGCGACCAGTATATGCGTCATAAGTCTATTAAACCGGTCAAGACGCATTATCCAAGGGCAGTACAAGGGATGATTCTCAAGATGGAATTTCTCTACCCCCGCCCCGAGGATGAGCATCATGTTATTCTCCTTCTCATTCTTGTTAAAGGCGACAGGTCAAAGATGGTCACGTATGAATGGGAGCGCGGGGACGACCTTAGTCAGGTTTTTGCCGAGGAGAAACGTGGCCACCGTATAGCACCAGAGCATCGCATGCCGCTGTTGATCATTCCTTTGACAGTGAGGAGCTCCTTCTTCGCAGTTTCCGAGAACGCCCTTGGCATCTGCAAAGATCCCCTTCAAGGCCCTCCGGATATCGAGACGATCAACCCAGTCAGTCACCCGGCGACCTCTGTCCATCATGGAACTGGCGTCCCGCTTTGGACAGCTTGGGATAGACCGGTACGAAGGCGGCGCTACTACGACACAAAAGATCTTATTTATTTAGCCCGAGAGGATGGAGTGATTGTCTTCTTTGAGTTCAATGCGACCGACATCCTCGGTGCTGCTATGAATGTTGGCAACTGCAACTGCAATATCTCCACTGCTTTCACCACGATGTACGACGCGTATTCAGATGTTGCCATTGTTGCTGGGGATTCCGGGCCTGGAATGGTCTTTCAGGTATGTCATGGTACAAGTGTTGTTGGAACGCAGCTGTTAATGGCCCCAAACAGCTCAAACCTAGAGAGCCACTGGTCGAACTTGGAACCATACCAAACTGGTCATGTGCTATTGATTTCGTGACTACAGATGCTCTGGCTACATGGAACCCTGATACTGGACCTCGGGGGAAGGCAGTCGTGCCCTGGCGAGAACGAACATTGGACCATTTGACAGCATCGGACAAAGTTCTTTGCTCATCTGGGAACGGGCCTCAAGGGAGCATAACAGAACTACGTTACGGACTTCCTGCTAATATCATCTCATACTTCGAGCCGTTGCCTACAAGAAGAGTCTGGGTTTTTCGCACAACGCACGCCAACTGGCCGTACCAGATGTTGATGGCAAGCCCTGGCACCTCTGATATATTGCTTGTGTCCGCGGACCTCTCATACGCGGATATGGCGGAGCCTGAGGCGGTCCAATTTGACACAACATCTCGAACGCTCGCAGCAGCCCAGAGCCCGGATGCAACAATTACTCAAATATCCGAGAAGTGCATAGCTATCATAAGCTCTGATCATAGGTATGTCGCTAGGCTGTCAAGGCAAATGTGGAAAATATTCGCAAGACAAATTGTCTACGTTGCCCGCACATCATTTCATGTTCCTTTACTGGAACATAGATTTAGGACCCAGGCAACCTGCGTATCTCATTCCAGCATGAATTATTGTTCTTCGGCAATCAAGTCCATGGATGGATGGTACTGACGACTCTAGCAGTTCGAAGCACGAGTTCGATGGTTTCCCCGGCTTAGATGGAATAGCAGAGCATGCGGCTGTCAGAGGTAACTGTGTCTGTGTGTCAACATTTGCACAGGCTTGCTTCAAAGTCCACGCTTTTCGCACTAGCGCCACTGCCGTGTCTCTCACTCAGACTTTTGCGGTTGACGGTGAGGTGACTTGCCTCACGCTCTGCTGTATCGATGGGCGAGAATGCATAGTGGCCGGGCTATGGCGACATAACAGTCCTTGGCTAGCCATATTTACGGCCGACGGGTCGGAGGAGTCGCCCGAGCTGATACGGCTGGATACTGGTGGGGCTGTCTCTTCATGAGGAGTAGTTACGGCAGCTAATGTGTTGATTCATGACAGATGATGCAGCATCCAATGCGGACAACGGAGATGCCATGGACATACCATCAACCATCGAGCTTATCAACACCATCGTGGTGGTAGCAGAATCCACGCAGCAGACAAGCTTGGCTCTGGGGTCTCGCAGCGGCCATTTAATAACAGTCCAACTCAGTGGCACCGCCCCTTTTCATCGTCGCATATTCGGAGAAAGGCTGGGTGCGGCTGCGCTCGAGGTACTTCCTGTCGACGAGCCGTTTCTTCCTGGATCCGTGCTGGTCTGTTGTAACGATGCCTTGCTTCTTTTGCGGGACTTCCAAGCTAGGCGACCAGGTCGCTTTGCGACCAGGCATCGTGTCTGGGTAACCGACCTGAAGCACCCGGCAACGGCATCGGTACCCGTCATCTCCGCTGCAAGTATACCAACTGATCAAGGCGGTAGCAATCGAATACCGCTGGTTCTTTTGTCTGGAGAGCGCATGTCATTCACGGAGTTGTACTTGCAAGCTGGACCGGTGCCCAAGCGGCTGCCGCTACCTGGGACGCCCGTCAAGTTGTTGTACTCCCAGACGCTTCAGTGCTTGGTTGTTGCAGTGCAGATTGGACAGCAGCCGACCATACTTTTCATGGATCCCGAGACGGGAGAAGATCTCTCCTTGCCACAGGACAAACACGGCAACGTGACAACATTCATTACCGGCATGGGAAATCAAGGGGATAGGATACACGCGGTTTACGACTGGCTGTTCGCAAGAGACGGCATGACGTTTCACTACCTCATCGTTACAACGGCAGGGGGTCGCCTACTGTTAGTCGCTCCGAAGAAAGAAGAAAGTCGAGATCCCGAGGGCAACCGAAGAACAAGAATACGATTTTCCACCAAGTATAGGATGAAAGAGGCGGCGCCAATATACTCAATTGTCGGAGACGACGACGGCATCGTGTACTGCGCCGGAAATGTACTTCACTGGGACGTCCTTGACGCCGTAGAGAAGAAGCTGGTGCGAAAGAAGAGCTACGGGCTGAATTCCCCCGCCATCTCACTGCGGGTGGTGAACGGTAAGATCTACGCGCTCACTCTCAGCGACTCTTTGGTGGTCATTGATCACAAGTTGGAACATGCACATGGCGACATGACACAAATCCACGCGGATCAAGTGACACGGAAAGCGAACCACTTCTTCGATGTCGGGGATGGTGCAGACGAACAGCTGGCCTGGCCGGTGACCCTGCTCGCCGGCATGGATCGCTACTTTACAGCAGTCTGGACTCCCTGGCAAGAGCCCGGAAGAGAGCTGGAGCTTGTTGCTGAGGGGAGGTTACCAGCTAGTGTGAGGAAACTCCAACGAGGACATGTGCGGCCCGAGTGGGTGGCAACGGAACAGACACCACGATACGGCAGCATACCCAGCACGGTAGATGGGGCCGATGTGCTGGGTGTCTGTCTGGACGGATCCGTACTGCACTTTAGCCTTGTCAACACACAAGCATGGCGCTTCCTTCGCCTTGTTGAGAATCTGGCCTTGAGGAGTCGAGAGCTGTTTCCATACAGCTACGAAGTGTCGCTCATCGATGATGAGGAGTACGACGCGGAAGCAAAGGAGACACCAAAATCAATGAAGCATATCGACGGCGATTTACTTCAACGGTGCGTCGACAACAGGGCGTTAGAGAACATAATATCGGAAGACAGCGACATTGACTTGTTGCGAGAATACCTCGACGATCTGGAGGATGGGAAGTGGACGGCGCCTTTCCAAGACGCCAATGACATCTCGAGGTACTTTGACTTGGCGTACGATATCCTGGATTACTACCTGGCTCCTGTTCTTTGAGTCACAGCAATGAGCATGATGGTTGATGATTGGGAAGACGAGGCTCTAGGATGTGTCATTGGAGTAAGCGTTGGAGTACGAGTCATTAGGCTAGACGAGGGAGTCATCATCCCTCTCCGCGGGCGAATCCAGCTTGCCTTTTCTCAAGGTGGTAAACCAATGGACGCTCCCGACACTATATGGTGAAGGATCGAAATTGATTAGATAATAAGATAACCGCCCTCACGTACAGCGTGGTGGGCAAGACAACCAACAACGACAACAATGATAGGCGAAGCTCTCACACTCTCTCCGAAACATCTCAACCGCAAAGCTCACACCAGGTTGTGGGGAAAGAGGAACGAGCATGGGTAGCTCGGTGTGTAAGTGTGGGCAGTGCGTGCAGTTTGGTCGGAGTGGACGACACTTGATGGAATTTTTGTTCGCACAGTGAGTGGGTGATTCATGTCATCTGCCCTAGGTTGACTAACGTGCAATGTGGTTTTTTTTGGGGGGGTTTTTTTTTTCGTCTGTTACAGCGGCGTCATTAGGCCCCCAACCAAGAGATAGGTACCTAAATCACCTTGCCCAGCCTATGCCGCCGAGGTACCTTCCACAAGACGCGTAAAACACAGTGCAAAAGCTCAGGCAGAACTAAGCCCCACACCGACTTTGCTGGCGCCCAAGAAACCGTTACAGTGTAAAGTGCCACGGTGCGGCACGTACTGCGCACCACCGCACGACTGCGCAGGGTCTGATTCTGATTCTGAATACTGCCCCAAACCAGACTTTTGCCCCGCATTGAAACTTGCCTACCTGCTGCCCGTCCAGGTTGCTCGACAGAATACTGTCCAACGGCCACCGTCTCTCTTTCAACCCAGACATACAGACGTATCGTATCGTCCGTATTATGTCGCATCGGCCCCAGTGCAGCGGACAGAATCGCATTCAGGACTTGGTTTTCTCGCCATCCCATCTCGTACTTCGTTGAAGAAAAGGCCTTCCTTCGCGAGCCACCCAAGAAACGCTACCCCACCCATCCTGGGGGATTTCCATTGATTCTCTGCCGTCGCTCACTGCTTGATATCGCCCACACCACAACCGCCAATTTTTTTTTGGGGCACACCTCTCTTCGCAAAGTCACCCCAACTGAGTTGACAGTGTTCAACATCGACTACTGCCAATATGCCGCCCAAGAAGAAGGGAAACAAGGCTCGCGCCAATGACGATTGGGAGAATGATCTTGGCGAGACCATCGCCCCCGCCGGCGCCACCCCAGAGGCTGATGCCGAAATGCCAGCCGAAGAGGAGGACGAGGGCGGTGTCGGTGGCCTGATGGCCACCATGCGCAAGAACAGGGAGAAGAGAAAGAAGAAGGGCATCGAGGAGCCAGCCGTCGAACCGGAGCAAGAACCCGAACCCTCGCCCAGTCTTGCCGAGAAGGCTCCTCAAGAAGCGACCATGGACGACGAATTTGCTTTGCCCGAGAAGAAGGGCAAGGGCGGCAAGGGCGGCAAGGGCAAGCAAGCTGCTGCCCCGGATGCCGACGATGATGGAGACGGTTCCAGCCGCGTGCTGACCAAGGCCGAGAAAGAGAAGTTGAAGAAGGAGAGGGAGAAGCAGCGTAAGAAGGAGCAGGTAAGCTCATAACATCACGGTGCCTAGCTATGAACGCTTTACTCATTGTGTGATGCACAGGCTGCGAAGAAGAAAACTCCTGCCCCTGCCCAAAAGGCTGCCGAGCCCGCCAAGGCAGCTCCCGAGAAGAAGGAATCCCCGACCATCGCTGCTACCCCTGCACCCGTGGAAGAGAAGGGTGGCAAGAAGAAGAAGCTTCCTGCCCACCTTGCCTTGATCCAGAAGCAGCAGGAGGAGCTCCGCCGCCAGCAAGAGGAGCATGCCCGTATGGCCGAGGAGGAAAAGGCCAAGATTGAGGAAGAGGAGCGCCGCCTGGAAGAGGAGAACAAGCGCAGAGAGGAGGCAAAGGCTCTCAAGAAGCAGAAGGAAAAGGAGAAGATCGAGCAGCTCAAGAAGGAGGGCAAGTTCATGACCAAGGCACAGAAGGAGGAGAAGGCACGCAACGAGCGTAAGCTCCAGCAGATGCTTGCTGCTGGTATCAAGGTCGGTCCCGCCGATGAGAACGGCGAAGCCGAGAAGAAGAAGAAGGTTGTCTATGAAAGCAGAAAGAAGGGAGGCCGCAAGGCGCAAGACAAGGTAAGCTTCACGCAACTCGTACTGCGCAACCCTGATGCTAATACAATTTCTTGCAGATTGATGAAGATAAGGCCCTTGCCGAAGCCGCCGAACGCGCCAGACAGGAAGCTGAACGCCTCGCCAAGGAGGCCGAGGAGAAGGCAGCAAAAGAAAAGGCCGAGGCCGAGGCCGCTGAGGCCAAGAAGAAGGCAGCCGAAGTCAGCGATCTGGAGGACGACTGGGAGGCTGCTGCCGCTTCTGATGACGAGGATGTCAAGGACAGCTGGGATGCTGAAACTGATGATGAACAAGAGAAGAAGAAGAAGGCCGAGTCCCAGGAGAAGGACGACAAAGACGAAGACGACTCTGAGTCCGAATCCGAATCCGAGTCTGACGACTCCGAAGACGAGAGAGCGACGGCGGCTCGTCAAGCCGAACTTCAACGAAAGAAGGAGGCCGCCGAGCGCCGTGAGAAGGCCCACCAGGCTGCGCTGGCCGCCAGATCCAAGGACAATCTCCGCTCTCCCATTTGCTGTATTCTGGGCCACGTCGATACCGGAAAGACCAAGCTTCTCGACAAGATTCGACAGACCAACGTGCAAGAGGGTGAAGCTGGTGGCATCACTCAGCAAATCGGTGCTACTTACTTCCCGGTCGAGGCCATCAAGCAAAAGACGGCCGTCGTCAACGCCGACGGCGCCTTCGAGTTCAAGGTTCCCGGTTTGCTGGTAATTGATACCCCCGGTCACGAGTCCTTCTCCAACTTGCGTTCTCGTGGTTCATCTCTCTGCAACATTGCCATTCTCGTCGTCGATATCATGCACGGTCTTGAGCCCCAGACTTTGGAGTCTATGAGAATGCTCCGTGAGAGGAAGACTCCTTTCGTCGTTGCCTTGAACAAGATCGATCGTCTGTATGGCTGGAAGAAGGTTGACAACAACGGCTTCCAGGAGAGTTTGGCTCTGCAGCCCAAGGGTGTCCAGAACGAATTCAAGAACCGCCTGGACCAGACCAAGCTCGCCTTTTCCGAGCAGGGTTTCAACGCCGAGCTCTTCTACGAGAACAAGTCCATGGCCAAGAACGTCTCCCTTATCCCCACCTCTGCCCACACCGGTGAGGGTATCCCTGACATGCTCAAGCTCATTGTCCAGCTTACTCAGGAGCGCATGGTCGGATCTCTGATGTATCTCTCCGAGGTCCAGGCTACCGTTCTCGAGGTCAAGGCTATCGAAGGTTTCGGTATGACCATTGACGTCGTCTTGTCCAACGGTATCTTGCGCGAAGGCGACAGAATAGTCTTGTGTGGTGTGGAAGGGGCCATTTGCACAAACATTCGTGCCCTGTTGACACCGGCACCGCTCCGTGAACTGCGTCTCAAGTCCGCTTACGTACACAACAAGGAGGTCAAGGCCGCCTTGGGTGTCAAGATTAGCGCCCCTGGTCTTGAGGGTGCCATTGCCGGTTCTCGCTTGATGGTCGTTGGCCCTGACGATGACGAGGACGACATCATCGACGAGGTCGAGGCCGATCTCGCGACCTTGTTCAGCCGAGTCGAGAAGACTGGCCGTGGTGTTAGTGTGCAGGCGTCGACGCTTGGTTCCCTCGAGGCCTTGCTGGATTTCCTCAAGGACTGCAAGATTCCTGTCGCCAACGTTGGAATCGGCCCGGTGTACAAGCGCGACGTCATGCAAGCTGGTATCATGTTGGAGAAGGCGTCAGACTTTGCTGTCATGCTCTGCTTCGACGTCAAGGTTGACAAGGAGGCGCAGTCTTACGCTGACGAAGTCGGCGTCAAGATTTTCACCGCAGACATCATCTACCATCTCTTCGACTCTTTTACCAAGCACATGGCCGACCTCCTGGAGAAGAAGAAGGAGGAGTCCAAGATGTTGGCTGTCTTCCCCTGCGTGCTCAGCACGGTCGCTGTTTTCAACAAGACCAACCCCATCGTTGTTGGTGTTGACGTCGCCGAAGGCCAGCTGAAGATCAATACTCCGATTGCGGTTGTCAAGACAAACGCCGTTACCGGTGTGAAGGAGGTCATCAACTTAGGCAGAGTGTAAGTTTCATCCACCCCTCCTCGTGTTGCGATTCCATGACCCTAACCTTTCGTCTCCTCACTTCTAGGACATCAATCGAACGTGACCACAAGCAAATTCCCGTATGCAAAAAGGGACAGCCCTCAGTCGCCGTCAAGATCGAAATGGGCGGCCACCAGCCGACGTACGGTCGCCAGCTCGAGGAGTCTGACACTTTGTACAGTCTGATCTCGCGTGCCAGCATCAACACCCTCAAGGAGTTCTACCGCAAGGAGGTGACCAACGACGAGTGGCAGCTTATCATCAAGCTCAAGCCCCTCTTCGACATCAACTAAATCAAGGATCAAGTCTGCGAAGGCTCGGTCGTGTCGAGGCGTGCCTTGGCTGTATTGCATGACGAAGTGGGTTTATTTGACAGGGAAGGGACAGCACAAAAGGAAAAGGGGAAAAGGGGAGGAGGGCCGGGATCCTCGCGATTAGGCAAGGGATGATGGATAGATGGATGAATGGATGGATGGATGAATTTATAAAAAGAAGACGTGTTTTTTTATGTATGCTCTTCCATTTCTGCCCCCGTCTTTCCACGGCTCCCAAAAGCATCCAGCTCGCGATAATTCCGAACGTCATGAAATTGCAACAAGGTAGAAAATATCATGTTTTTTATATTCTCTTTGGCGCTTTCTCAACGTGGCAGGCATAACATGTGTGTGGCTAGATCCTCATATCATGCGCCCCGTGGTATCCACTGTTTATTGTGTACATCTCATGGCCCGGCTGCGATATGTGTCTCAGAGGGGGCTGGATGGGTATGAGGGTCAGGCAACTTCGTCTCCCCTCCGTCCAGTCTGTGAACACCCACGAGCGGATTCTAATCCGGGTCATTGGACAGTGGCCGTATCGTTCGGGTTAAAAACCTTCTGTAGCGAACGTAGGGCTTCTCTTGAGTGTCAATGATTATGGTGATGATGTAGATTGCTCTACCTATATATGCATATATAAATACACGCAAACGCGCATCAAAAGGATCACGTTCAGCAGGAGACAACGGTAGGCTTGGATATCATCAAACTTCAAGTCATATCTCTCATTCCATGATAACCGTCGAAGCTGCTCTAGCCTTATAACCCTATGCTAACCCGAAAGGAACCACAGCTTGGGTCTATTCTATCATCTTCGTTATTTCTCTCGCTTTTCCCCTTCTCTCGTGTTCAGAAATCTGCCAAGGTCACGGGATTCTATTTCGTGCCCTCACCAGCCTCCTCGACCTCGGGCTTCGCACCATCGGCGTCCGTCATCTCCTCATCCTTGGGGGCCTGGCTGCCCTTCTCCGCCTCGCCGGCCTTGCGGGCCTCCTCCTCGGCGGCGCGCTTGGCAGCCTTCTCGGCATCTACCCGCGCCTGGACGGCTTGGCGCTCCTCCTCGACCTTGTCGAAGTGGCGCTGGACGATGGGACCGGCCATGGCCCGGATCTCGTCGATCTTGGCAATGTACACAGCCTTAGTCGCA